>NC_066582.1:180244781-180958120 GCF_024323335.1 Lathyrus oleraceus | reverse complement strand
ATTCAATCCTTGGCTAAATGAGGTGATCTTGGACTTTTTGTAAAGGTGAGATCAAGGGGAACAACTTTCATGTGGAATACTTTTCCATTTTAAGCTTGAATAATGTTGAATTTTGAGGTGAAAGTTTGGAAGATCAAACATAAATGAAATGTTTCTAAGTACCAAGCCAGATGTTCACTTCTTCCATCTTGAATAACTTTTGCTATGGGCTTCAAATGGAAACAGTTCCTTCCTCAAAGTTTTAGCTCTTTCAAACATATTAAATTTGGTCACAAATTTGACCTTATTTGGATTTGGCATGAAGGAGTTATGCATTTTAGAAGTTGAGGAAATTCTCTTATTAAATGGTAATGGCCCAAAATGTCCTATAATGTTTCCTCTTGGCACATGCCCTTGCAAGTTGAATTTGAAGTTTCTCAAAGAATAAAATTGTAGTTGACATATTTAATTTGATTATGGAACTTGGATGGCCTTCATCTAATAAAAATTGAGAAAGTTATGGTCTTTGTAAGTTGGCCTCCTAACTAGGGTTCAAACAAAATGACATATAATCTTTCACCATAAAAAATGTCTTTACAAGCAAAACTAGCGCTTGACCAAAACATGAAAGTTGTTTGGAATGTCATAAGGAGTGACGTTTCTCTTGTAATCATTTTCATATGATAAAAATTGTAGGGGATAGGGTCTAGGGAACCTCAGTTTTGACTAGTTGACTTTCTCTGGTCAACCACCATGAACTAACTTGCAAACTTGAAGTTCTCTTGAACTTTGGGACTCATGGAGGATCATATATGTATAAGATGATGTATAATGAAGTATTCATTGATATATTTGATCAAATGTTGAAGAAACTTGTTGAGGAAGTCACACCAGATAACCAAATGAATTAGGGCTTCCAAGGAAAACAAACTTCAAACTCTTGATGAATTATTGATCAAAAAGATAAAATGAAGATCATGGGGACCCATATATTATGTCTAGACCCAATGTGAATAATCTCTTGATTTATCTCCTTGCATTGAGGGTCTCACACCCTAGATATGAGCTTGATTAGGAATTGGTGGATTCCAAGGTGTGATCCCAAAGCCAATGCAAATGATGAGATAGCATGAGGGATCTTAGGGTCAAAATCAGGGTCTTATAGTTGCCCCTATTTAAGGACCTTCTAGCTGAGGATGTGAAGGTTAAAATCTTTGTATCAAATCAATATAATGTACTTAAATAACAACATATAGAAACGAATTTTGGTCCCTAAGAGGCCTCATGATGAATATGATATGAATGTTAAAATAATCTTTATGGGGAATATACTGCCACAAGGGAGAAGAATCTAGAGAGACTGAAAACCCACAGGAGCATACTGCATTTCATAAGGAAAACTCACTGGGGAGACAGAGACTCTGGGGGATAAAAACTATGCGTAGGCCAGGCTACGGCTTGAAAACTACTAGGGATACAAAGGGGTTTTCCATGAAAATAAATCAATGGAAGGACTCAGTTGGGGATAAGGGAAAATCTGTCAGGGAAACGGGTAAATCAGAACAAAGCTAAAATACTCGAATGAAACAGGAAAAGGCGATTCCACGGGGGAAATACGCACTCAAACTCAACTGGGGAAGAATAAACTTCAAAGATATATTATCCATTACAGGTTACTGGGTAGAAAGATAATATACTCTGACCAAGGGACATCCATTACCGGATAGGGTAAACATATCAAGCATGGCTCGCTGAGGTGAAAGAGGTGTATTCATTACCTGTTACTGGGTAAGAATAACCTACATGGGAGAGAACTCAAATAGGGTTTATAATTGTCGGTTAGTGGGCAGAAGACCAAAGAGAGAATATTCGTCACCTGATTAAAAGTGAACATATCAACGATAAACTCAAAGGAAGAATACTCGTCATCGGTTAGGATAAACATATCAAGGATAGACTGCCAGGGAGAAATAGGAATTATATCTACCAGTTACTGAATAAAATACCAAAAAGAGATTATTCATCACCGATTAGGATGAACATATCAAGGATAGACTCAGTAGAGGAAAGTGGGAATTACAACTACCACTCACTGGGTAGAAGACCAAAGAGAGAGTAATTGTCACTAATTAAAGTGAACATATCAATAATAAACTCAAAGATGAAAGTAGGATTTATATCTACCGGTTACTGGGCAAAAGACCACTAGGAGGAGAAAATCCGTCATCGGTTATGATGAACATATCAAGGATTAACTCCCTGGGGAATAAAAGTAGGGATTACAACTACCTTTTTACTGGGTAGAAAACCACAAAAGGAAGAATGTCGGTTACCGGTTAGTATGAACATATCAAGGATAGACTACCTGGGGGAAACGTAAAAATGAATCCGCTGGGGAAAACAAAGGAAGTAAATTACATTTACTGGGTATTAACAAACGTAAAGTACTCAAAAATTGAGAAGAATATTACTAGTTACTGGGTAATAGACTCTCAAGGGACCAAAATATCTATCTAGGTAATAGATAGAAAGAAACGGTCAAAGAAAGACTCGACCATATGAGGATATAACTCAAGGGGAGTGGTTTCATCCAGATAATTAGCTGGGGAGGAAACTGATATAATAATCAATCAAGAGGAAATAACCCAGTGGGTAAATGAGAAAGGTTAAACTCTTTCTGCTTAAGGGGATGACACTTTATAATTGAGGGAGGACAGACACACCAAATCTGCATAAGTAAATGATATCACCGAAGTAGGGGATCAGAATAAAGGAATCAAATGAGATAAAATGCATAGTGAAATATTTGATGTTGTGTTTTATGCATGAATATGAATGTTTATGATTATGTTGCCAAAATAACACAAAGGATACAAATAAAAAAGATTTGAATCACTGCTGCAACACTTGGCTAATCTCAACAGGATCGAAACACCAACTAGAGAAAATGATGGGGATGAAAATAACTCATCTAGCTCTCCATAAATCAAATCTAGCTGGGAAAGTCATGGAGAACATGCTTCCAATCAATAGTGGAAAACTCCACGAGGAGTAGAGAGCATTGCTGAAGGAATATCAACCAAACATGTCGAGGATAGAGAAAGGTCTGTTGAGGATCCAAATTGCCAATATTGCGGGGAATTTTAGGTCAACACCGTGTTAAATGGGAGACAACCTTGCAGGGGAAAAAATCAAATACTGCTCTGAATCAAATACTATCGAGAAAGAGGGAACTTCATATCAGAAGATGAACTCCGCTGGGGAACACAAGAGATAAGACTCTACACGGGGATCTAAGAAAATTGTTGACGATGCTATGACCAAAATCGTCACATTCCTTAATAATCATCGAATTCCTCTTGGAAATTGCGAAATAAACCAATTCCAAGGAGAAGATAACCGGATTTGATTTACATAAAGGAGAAATTGTCGAAGTTATGCGACACAATAAAAAAATGCAAAATGGGAACCAAATAAAGGTTCTGGATCTCCAGGGTCTAATCACAAGAGTAGGGGATACCAAACATGAGCACCTCAGCTGGGGAACATGAATTTTCAAAGGGGACCGGTCATCAGCTCAACTCTACTAGGGATGTGAGCCACCAACTCAGTTGGGGATAACTGACGAACTGTTGGGGAGGAAAATAGTTGCCAAACCAATTGCTTGGGAAAGACCCACAAGGCTTCAAACTTCAACACTTACCTATTCTCAGATAGATGTTGACATTCCTTACTGAAATCGATTATTCTTAAAGTGATTGTTTTTATTATTTTAAAAAAAACAATTATTGTTCATTAATTTATTTCAAAATTGTCATCATAAAAATTCAATTTTATTTAACAGAAGTGTTGGTTCTAGGTGTTGGCAGCAATTTTGGCAAAACCAAGAGTGTTCACAAGATGTTACATGTGATGTCTTAACATAAGATATCTTGTACCTGCTGGAAGTTTAAAACATAATTATGCAGGATTGTTTCAGGATGTCATACCCGATGTCATGACATCTGATATCATGTACCTGCTGGATGTTTAAAATATAATTATGCAGGATTGTTCCAGGATGTCAGACCCGATGTCATGACATTTGTATACAGAACATTCAGTCTGAATGTTATGTATTATGTGATTGCGTTTTTAATGCAAATCTATGTATGATTGAAGATCTGATTTACACATGCATTCAATCATTAATTACAACCAGATTTACTTATTTTCCAAAGAGATCTAATCAACTGTCATGAGAAGATTTGAATGGAAAATAGTTTTAGGGTTTTATGATGTCCAAGCCTAGCCAAATGCTTCTATAAAAAGGACATGGAAAACCTGATTTGATACACAAGAAATACATAGCGAAATATTGAGAGAGAATAAGGGTTTAAGTCCTATGTGGCCGTGTGACTTGTAAGCCATTCAATTCACCCATAGATGATTGAATTGGTCTGATTTTTGAGTTGTATTTTGTCACTCAAAGCTTTTAAGCATGAGCGTGTGTCTACTTGATTGAAGCTGCTAAGTAAGATCAAGTGTGTGTCTTTGAAGAGTGTCTTCTTTTCATTGTAATTCTTGTTTAATATCACTGGTGTGATTGAGGGGGAGTGAGTGGGATCTCATATCTAAGAGTTCTTAGGTAGAAGTCACACGGGTAAAGATTAGGTGAAAAAGACTGTAACTTGTGTTATTTACTGAGAGTCTTTGAACTGATTCTATTTAGTGGATTTTCTTCCTAGCTTGGTAGCTCCCAGACGTAGGTGAGTTGCACCGAACTGGGTGAACAATTGCTTGTGTCTCTTGCATTACTGTTCTTTATCTTTATCATGTTTGTATTATTCAGATATTAGTGCCGTGACATTACCTTCGACATCTCATATCTGATACCAGAATTTCAATTGGTATCAGAGAAGGCATCCTGCTCTGGTTCTGGGTGAGATCTAAGGACGATACTTTCTGGTACTGTGGAGAGAGATGGAGGATCTGTTCACAGGCCACCTATTTTGGATGGATCCAACTATGACTACTGAAAACCTCGAATGATAGCCTTCCTAAAATCCTTGGATAATAAGGCTTGGAAGGTTGTGTTAACAAGCTGGGAACATCCAGTAGTTACTAAGAAAGGAGAAGCTACAACTAATAAGAAGCCTGAAGAACAATGGACTCAGGAGGAGGAGGATCTAGCCCTTGGAAATTCTAAAGAATTGAATGCCATATTCAATGGAGTAGACAAGAATATCTTCAGATTGGTAAATAACTATGAGGTGGGTAAAGATGCTTGGGACATTCTCAAAACCACTCATGAAGGCACCTCTAGAGTGAAGATGTCTAGACTGCAGCTGCTCACTACCAAGTTTGAAAATTTGAGGATGAAAGAAGATGAAAATATTCATGAATTTCATATGAATATCCTTGAAATTGCTAATGCCTCGGTAACCTTGGGAGAAAAGATGTCAGATGAAAAGTTAGTAAGGAAAATACTCAGGTCACTCCCTAAAAGATTTGCTATGAAGGTGACAACCATAGAAGAGTCTCAAGACATCTCAAATATGAGAGTTGATGAGCTAATTGGATCCCTCCAAACATTTGAGATGAGAATGTGTGATGGATCTGAAAAGAAAGCCAAAAGCATAGCATTCAAGTCAAACACTGAGGAGGAAGAGGACGAAGGTGGTCCAGATATTGATGAAGATCTGGAAAATGATGTAGCAATGCTGGGAAGACAGTTCAACAGGCTTATGAAAAAGATGGATGTAAGATCTAAGGCTAATGTCTACGACATCGCATCTGACATCAGTTATCCAACAATATTGGAAGAAGAACAAGGTCAGATGAAAAGCCCAAAGAAGGAAAAGGAGTTCAGTACCATGAATGTGATGGGTATGGAAACATTAGAACTGAATGTGGGACCTACCTCAAGAAACAGAAGAGGAGTCTTGCTGCCACTTGGTCAGATGAAAGTGAAACAGAAGAGTCTGTAAATCTTGTGACTGCCTTGACTGAAAGACGGGGTTCTAATGAAGACTCAAGTGATGATGAAGTAACCTTTGAAGAGTTGACCACTACCTACAGAGAGTTGTGTCACAGAAGTGCAGAAGTTTGTAGACAAGTTGAAAGCCAGCAGAAAGTGATAGTACAGCTGGAGAATGAGAAGGAAGAACTTGTGGAAACCATCTCCAAGTTGAAGATTGAAGTTGTATTCTTAAATTATAAACTGGATGAGATGTCCAAGTATATAAGAATGCTAAACAATGTATCTAACACCTTAGACAAAATTCTCCAAACTAGACAAATAACAGGAGACAAGTCTGGCATTGGGTTCAGTGAATCTAAGCCTGAGTGCAGGTACACTGGTGGCAAACCTAAATGCAGCCATACTGGTAGCAAACCTACGATGTCAAATCATATTTCACAACATCGTAAGGGAAGACAACAGAAAGGGAAACACCAAAGATGGAGATGTCATTACTGTGGAAAATTTGGCCACATAAAGCCCTTCTGCTATAAGCTGTATGGTTATCCTAGTCCTATTAAACATCAGACTCACCATCAACCTAGACCCAAACATCACAGGCATGTCAACAAAAAGAAATGGGTTCCTAAGACTAATGTTACAAGTCTAATAGCTCACACTTCCTTCAGAGTTTCAGCCAAAGAATATTGGTATTTTGACAGTGGGTGCTCCAGACACATGACTGGAAACAAAAACCTGCTAACTGGCATTCATCCTCAAGCCACAAGCTATGTAACCTTTGGTGATGGAGCAAAGGGTGAAATCGAGAGGATTGGTAAGCTTGATTACCCTGGAGTTCCTGATCTTGACAATGTCCTACTTGTTAAGGGCTTGACTATAAATCTAATAAGCATCAGTCAACTGTGTGACCAAGGTCTAAATGTTAACTTCACTAAAACTGAATGTCTGATTACTAACAAAGAAAGTGAAGTGATCATGAAAGGAGTCAGGTTGAAATACAACTGTTACATGTGGAGTTCTCAAGAAACTGGTTATTCTTCAATGTGTACCTTCTCCAAAGAAGAAGAAGTGAAGACATGGCATTAAAGATTGAGCCATCTGCATCTTAAAGGTATGAAGAGGATTATATCTGTTGAAGCTATTAGAGGAACTCCCAACTTGAAGGTTGATGAAAGAAAAGTCTGTGGGGAATGTCAAACAAGGATGTCACACCAGAAGCTCAGACATGACACCACTTCCAAAGTTTTGGAACTCCTCCATATGGATTTGATGGGACCCATGCAGGTGGAAAGCCTTGGTGGGAAGAAGTATGCTTATGTAGTGGTGGATGACTTCTCCAGATACACCTGGATCAATTTTATGAGGGAAAAATCTGATTCATTTGAAGTCTTCAAAGAGCTTTGTCTAAAACTTCAAAGAGAAAAGGAAAGTCCTGTCATCAAAATTAGAAGTGATCATAGGAAGGAATTTGAGAACAACAAGTTTACTGAATTCTGTTCTTCAGAAGAAATTCATCATGAGTTCTCATTTCCCTTTACTCCTTAGCAAAATGGTGTGGTGGAAAAGAAAAATATAACTCTTCAAGAATCATCCAAAGCTATGATTCATGCTAAGAAATTTCCCTACCGCTCTTGGGATGAAGCTTTGAACACAGCCTGTTATGTTTACAACAGAGTGACCTTGAAAAGGGAGAAGACCTACACTCAAATACTTCCATGTGTTTGGTAGTAAATGCTATATCTTGACTGATCATGAACAAAGAAGGAAGATGGATCCCAAAAGTAATGAAGGAATTTTTCTGGGCTACTCAACAAACAGCAGAGCATACAGAGTCTTTAATTCCAGAACAAAAGTAATGAGGAAATCTATCAATGCTATGGATGATGATCAACAGACTGATGTCACAGACGATGTTGAGACATCTCCAAATGATCCCCCAGCTGATTTCTCAGACAAAAATGAAGAGAGAAAACCTCCTCAAGCTGAACTTGAAGATGACAAAATCAACAAGGGAGGTATTGACAAAACCCTATTTGTTAAGGATGAAGGAGGAAAACTCATGGTGGCTCAAATATGTGTGGATGATAGTGTGTTTGGTGGGATGTCAGATCAGATGGTGGAACATTTTGTTAGACAGATGCAGTCTAAGGTTAAGATGAGCCTTGTTGGAGAGCTGACCTATTTCCCTGGGCTACAAGTCAAACAGATAGAAGATTCTATATTTCTATCTCAAAGCAAATATGCCAAGAATATGGTTAAGAAGTTTGGCATGGAGAATGCAAGTCATAAAAGGACACCTGCTCCTACATATTTGAAAGTCTCCAAAGATGAAAATGGAGTTAATGTAGATCAAAGTCTTTACAGAAGCATGATAGGAAGTCTGCTATATCTCACAGCAAGCAGACCTGACATTGCACTTGATGTAGGTGTTTGTGCTGGATATGAAGTTGAATACATAGCAGCTGGAAGTAGCTGTTCTCAACTGGGGATGAAACAAATGTTGACTTAATACAGTGTCACACAAGATGTCATGACATTGTATTGTGACAACCTGAGTGCAATAAACATTTCCAAGAATCATATTCAGCACAACAGGACTAAGCACATTGATATTCGTCTTCACTTCATTAGAGAACTTGTGGAAGAGAAAATCATAGCACTGGAGCATGTTATTACTAAAATGCAATTAGCTGACATATTCACAAAAGCTTTGGATGCTAATCAGTTTGGATGTTTAAGAGGGAAATTATGGATTTGTATTTATGAGAATTTATAGCAATTAAAGTGGAGTGGAAAAGGTAATATTATCTGCCCACTTAAAAGAAAGTGCCCCATTTATGGTAAATCATTACCTAGTATTGGAACTAGCATCTACACCATTTCCACACGCTACCTCAACACAAACACTTCCATCTTCATCAAACTGCTCAGACCATCTCTGCTAGGGAAAAAAAAATCTCACAAAAGTTCAACAAAATGTCACAACATCCCTCATCCTCTGGTTCAAAACCCACTCACAAGGCAAGGACTCCATCCATGGAGTTTCTAGATGAAGACGTTTTGGAGGTTATTCCCCTTTCTGAAATCCCAGGCGACACCCCTGGCCCTTCTTCCACGGCAGGAAACAATCAAGGTAACAACTCTAAAAACTCTCTACCTAAGGATGACATGCACTATACAGATCGTGTCATTAGGAACCTGGTAACTAGGATTCTAAACGAAGGACACTCTTTCAAAGGAGTTTCGACTCCTCTATCTAGAAGGGACCCCTCACCTGAGGTGGAACCTTAAACTGAGGAAGATGATGACTCATCTAGATCAGAGAAAGACATTGCTGCTGAGGGACTGTGCTCTCTAGGAAAAACCATGCCTAGCAAGAATCCTATAGATGCTTCTCAATCTAAGAAGCATGACACTGCTGAGAGAGTAATTGATTTGGAGGAAGAGAGTTCAAAAGAGGAAGATGACACCTTGGTTACTTGAAACCAAGTGTTGCAAAGAAAATGAAAACCAGGAAAGGGAAGACTGTGGTTGAGATGTTGACAGCCAGAACTAGGAAGAAGACTGCTTCTGTAGGTCCTTCTAAATCATGGCGTAAAGTAGAGGTCAAGAAGAGAAAGGTCAGAGAAAGTTCTGACTCTGAAGATGATGTCGAAGACGATGTCCCAGACATCTCTCCTGCTAAAAGGAAAACTGTTAAAAAGTCTCCAGCTAAGGTTGCATCTGTGCATTTGGATAACATTTCCTTCCATCTGGAAGATGGTGCTTCCAAGTGGAAATTTGTTATACAGAGAAGAGTTGTTGTGGAGAGGGAACTTGGGAAAGATGTTGTGGAAGTGAAAGAGGTTATGGAGTTGATCAAGTCTGCAGGTTTAATGAAAACAATGGTTGCATTACCCCAATGATTTGAAGGTCTGGTGAAGGAGTTTGTGGTGAATATCTCAGAGGATATTTCTGACAAAAATAGAAAGGAATTTTGCAAGGTGTTTGTGAGAGGAAGATATGTAAGGTTCTCCCCAACTATAATCAATAAGTTACTAGGGAGAGGAACTGAAGGAGTTGTTGAGTTAGAGGCTACAGACAATGAAGTTTATAGGACAATCACTGTTGGCCAAGTCAAGGAATGGCCAAGGAAGAAGCATCTATCAGCTGGAAAATTAACTATAAAGTATGCCATCTTGCATAAGATAGGTTCAACCAACTGGGTGCCAACAAACCATATCTCGACTATCTCTAATGGTCTTGGAAGGATTATCTATGCTATTGGAACCAGGCTCAACTTTGATTATCGAAGGTTCATGTTTGAACAAATTGTTAGACATGCTTCCACTAATGCAGTAAAGCTACCAATTGCCTTTCCCTCGGTCATTTGTGGAATTATTTTAAGCCAGCAACCTGGTATTCTAAACATAAGTGATATCCTCAGTAGAAGGAAGCCTCCATTGTCCATTCATTACAAGTTGTTTAAAGGTAGTCATGTCAATGATATTGTCATGACATCTACAAGGAAGGAGCCAGCCTCTCAAAGTGGCCTGATTGCTCAATTGAAAGAAACTTGTAAAGAGCTGGAAACTGGGATTAGGGTTTCCAAGGCCAGGAAAGAGGCTTTAGAGGTTCTCATTAGTAGCTTGGAGCAGGAAGAGATGGATAAGGTTGGTGAAGCCAAGGAGTCAGATGCCCATACCTCAAGTGAGAGGTCTAATGCTTAAGATCAGTCTAGTGGCAGTTCTGAATCTGAAGGTGAAGAAGATGCTACCTCCTCAGACTAAGTTGTGATGGTCCCCCTGTTAATGTTGTGTGTTCTGGATGCTGTTCTGGATGCCGTTTTGGATGTTTTGGATGCTTGGATGATTTGTTGCTTTTCTGTTTAATGTTTGTAATTTTTGGCAGTCCTTTTTGATGCCATGATATAATCTTTGGGCTCTTTATGAGTTCCCTGGATTTCTGATTATCTCAGCTATTGCAGCTGTGTATAATTATGGTTTGTACCACCTGACATTTATGTTTTAACATTTTATATGTTATAACATCCCTTGTGACATTCTCTGCTAGACTGGTTGACATTTATTTTGTCTAATTGGTGGTCACTTTGGTCTATTTTGACTAAAAAGGGGGAGAAGGTATTATGTGGAGAACTACAGTTGTGTGGAGATGTGGAGAGCTACAGTTATTATGTGTTGGTGTAGCTAGGCTAAACAGGTGACAACTGATGTTGAACAGAATGATGTTCTATGATGTTCTGTTCTATGATGTGGAAGGAGATGTCAGATGTTGAACAGAAGAATGTTATGTGTAGTACAGGTGGTTGTACAGTTGATGTTAAAAGAGATGTCAGAATGTGATTCTGAATGTTACAGATGTTAAAGGAGATGTCCGAAGGATATTCTGATTGTTACAGGTGTTGTTGTTGATGAAGAAGGTGTCTGTAGGTGAACAGACTTGGGGGGAGAAGAAGTACCCATGTGCATGTGTGTATTACTAGTTGCTATTATAGCTAGTAATTGTGTTTGCTTCTGTTGCTGCTTAAACTGATGTTATGTTGTTTAACTTCTTATGTGTTTTTGTTTTCTTGTGAACGAAATGGACTGATATAAGTTTTAGCCAAAATTTGCCAAAGGGGGAGTTTGTTGGTTCTAGGTGTTGGCAGCAATTTTGGTAAAACCAAGAGTGTTCACAAGATGTTACATGTGATGTCTTAACATAAGATATCTTGTACCTGCAGGAAGTTTAAAACGTAATTATGCAGGATTGTTTCAGGATGTCATACCCGATGTGATGACATCTGATATCATGTACCTGTTGGATGTTCAAAATATAATTATGCAGGATTGTTCCAGGATGTCAGACCCGATGTCATGACATCTGTATACAAAACATTCAGTCTGAATGTTATGTATTATGTGATTGCGTTTTTAATGCAAATCTATGTATGATTGAAGATCTGATTTACACATGCATTCAATCATTAATTACAACCAGATTTACTTATTTTCCAAAGAGATTTAATCAATTGTCATGAGAAGATTTGAATGGAAAAGAGTTTTAGGGTTTTATGATGTCTAAGCCCAGCCAAATGCTTTTATAAAAAGGACATGGAAAACCTGATTTGATATACAATAAATACAGAGCGAAATATTGAGAGAGAATAAGGGTTTAAGTCAGTGTGGTCGTGTGACTTGTAAGCCATTCAATTCATCCATAGATGATTGAATTGGTCTGATTTTTGAGTTGTATTTTGTCACTCAAAGCTTTTAAGCATGAGTGTGTGTCTACTTGATTGAAGCTTATAAGTAAGATCAAGTGTGTGTCTTTGAAGAGTGTCTTCTTTTCATTGTAATTCTTGTTTAATATCACTGGTGTGATTGAGGGGGAGTGAGTGGGATCTAATATCTAAGAGTTCTTAGGTAGAAGTCACACGGGTAGAGATTAGGTGAAAAAGACTGTAACTTGTGTTGTTTACGGAGAGTCTTTGAACTAATTCTATTTAGTGGATTTCCTTCCTGGCTTGGTAACCCCCAGACGTAGGTGAGTTGCACCGAACTGGGTTAACAATTGCTTGTGTCTCTTGCATTACTGTTCTTTATCTTTATCATGTTTGTATTATTCAGATATTAGTGTCGTGACATTATCTTCGACATCTCATATCTGATACCAGAATTTCAAGAAGTAAATAAGAATAGAAATAATTGGATAAAAGCTCAACTTTATTTAATAGAATGGTAGTCCGTAAATGGCGGAACTCCATGAATCTTTAGAAAGTTTGAGAATGGTAACATACATGGAAAAGGGATACATTGAATACAATGATCACTACTCTCCCTACCAACTTTGAAATCCATTATGCTTTTGGCTTCGGTTGAGAATAATGAATCAAAACCAGGTGACTCTCTCAAAACTGCTTCCATACTTAGGACCAACTCAATGCAGTTACTTGCCATAATCCCTAATTTTTGCCTAGATTGCCCCAAGGTGGGATACCCAACCTACCGGGATAAATTTTCTATTTTATGTCTCTAATTTTTTCCTAGATCGCCCTTTCGGGTTTTCAATCCACCGAGACGCTCAATTTTACCTAAGCCACCCTTTCAGGTTTTCAACTTAGCGAGTTGTTCTTTTTCTTTTTTAGGCGAAGTATTTCTTGACAGCATCGGTATTCACAGGACGAGTGAACTCTTCACCATCCATAGTTGTAAGAATCAAATCACCGCCTGAAAAGGCTCTCTTAACAACATATGGGCCTTCATAATTAGTATTCCATTTTCCCCTACCATTAGGTTTGAAAGATAGAATTTTCTTGAGCACAAGGTTACCTTCTCTAAACACACGAGGCCTGACCTTCTTATCAAATGCTTTCTTCATTCTTTGATGATATAACTGACCATGACACATGGCAGTCAATCTCTTTTCTTCAATAAAATTCAACTTATCATATATGGACTGGAAATATTCAGCTTTTGTCAACTTGGCTTCCATTAGCACACGCAACGATGGGATCTCAACTTCTACTAGGAGCACAACTTCCATCCCATAAACTAGAGAGAAATGGGTTTCCCCTGTTTAAGTGCATATGGATGTACGGTACCCATGCGAATCAAATTAGAGCATTTCATGCCAATCTTTGTATGTCACAACCATCTTCTGAATGACCTTCTTAATGTTCTTGTTTGCATCTTCAACAGCCCCCGTTCATCTTAGGTCTGTAGGGAAAATAATTATGATGTGCAATCTTGAAGTCTTTGCAAAGAGCTTCCACCATATTATTGTTCAAGTTAGATCTATTATAATTAATGATCTTACTTGGCACACCATAACGATATATAATTGATTCTTGATAAACCTTACAACAACTTGCTTGATTACATTTGCGTACGATGTCGCTTCAACCGACTTTGTGAAGTAATCAATAGCCACCAGAAGGAAACAATTTCCTTTGAAGCTTTCGGCTCAATCATACCAATCATATCAATTCCCAACATGGATAAGTGCCATGGAGAGGAAATGACATTCAATAATTTCGGAAGAACATGAATCTCGTTTGCATAAATTTGACACTTGTGGCACTTCTTCACAAACTTGCAACAGTCAGATTCCATTGTGAGCCAATAGTAACATGCTCTCAACATCTTCTTTGACATATCATGTCCATTGGAATGAGTACCAAAGAAACCTTCATGGACTTCAGTCTTCAATAACTTTGCTTCGTGTCTATCCACGCATTTGAGCAAAACCATATCGAAATTTCTCTTGTAAAGCACATCACCATTTCAGGTAGGAGTTGCCAGCTAATCTTCTTAAAGTCTTCTTATCTTTCAAAGATGCCCCAGGCGGGTAAATCTGACTTTAGAGAAAACACTTGATATCAAAATACCAAGGCTTTTCATCTTTGACTTCTTCAACATCAAATAGATGAGATGGCCTATCAAGACACATCATAGTCAAATTGGGAACTTCATTCCAAAAATTCACCATAATCATTAAAGCCAACGTTGCAAGAGCATCTGCCATCCAGTTTTCATCTCGAGGAATATGATGAAACTCAACCTTTGTAAAGAAAGTTGAAATCCTCCTCGCATAGTCTCTATATGGTGTCAAACCGGGTTGATTCATCTCATATTCACCTTTGATCTGATTCACAACCAAAGATGAATCTCCATAGACGTCAAGATATTTTATTCTCATATCAATGGTCTCTTCAAGCCCCATAATACAAGCTTCATACTCAGCCATATTATTTGTACACTTGAAAGTCAATCTAGCTGTAAACGGGAAATGTGTGCCTTGAAAAGTAATGATCATTGCCCCAATGCCATTGCCATACGAATTAACAGCTCCATCAAATACCATGCCCTAACGGGAACCAGGTTCTGGTCCTTCTTTAAGTAATGGTTCATCACAATCTTTCATCTTCAAGTACAAAATCTCTTCGTCAGGAAAATCATACTGCACTTACTGGTAATCTTCAATCGGATGGTGAGCCAAATGGTCAGCCAAGTCACTACCTTTAATTGCTTTTCGAGATCGGTATTCGATATCATACTCGGATAACAACATCTGCCAACGGGAAATTCTCCCAGTTAAAGCAGGATTCTCAAAAATGTAATTAATTGGATCCATTTTGGATATCAACCAAGTAGTATGATTCAACATATGCTGGCGCAGACGCTTAACAGTCTAAGCCAATGCGCAACATGTCTTCTCAAGCATAGAATACTGAGTCTCACAGTTGGTGAACTTCTTACTGAGGTAGTAAATTGCATATTCTTTCTTTCCAAATTCATCTTGCTGACCAAGAACACAACCAATACTCTCTTCAAGCATAGTCAAATACATGATCAACGGTTTTCCTTCAGCAGACGGAGACAGAATCGGAGGCTATGGCAGATATTCTTTGATATTGTCAAAAGCTTTCTGGAAATCATCGATCCAATCCCAAGACTGGTCTTTCCGAAAAATCTTGAATATAGGTGCACATGTGGCAGTCATATGCGATATGAATCTTGAGATATAATTCAAATGGCCGAGAAAACCTCTGACTTTCTTCTCAGTTTTGGGCGCAGGCATTTCTTGTATTGCTTTGACCTTGGCAGGATCAACTTCAATACCCTTATCGCTGACAATAAAGCCCAACAATTTAGCAGAACGAACACCAAAAGCACACTTATTGGGATTCAAGTGGAGTTTGTACTTCCTCAAAAGCTGGAATAACTTCAACAAATGCTTAACATGATCTTCTTCTTCACTTGACTTGGAAATCATATCATCAACATATACTCCAATCTCTTTATGCATCATATCATGAAAAAGAATGGTCATAGCTCTTTGGTATGTTGCACCAGCATTCTTCAAGCCGAAAGACATCACTATATAATAGAATGTTCCCCATGATGTAATAAATATGCTCTTCTCCATATCTTCAAGTGCCATCTTGATTTGATTATAATCGAAAAATCCATCCATAAACGAAAAGACTTTGAATTTAGTTGTATTGTCTACCAACATATCAATGTGTGGCAGAAGAAAATCATATTTCAAACTAGCTTTATTCAAATATCTATAATCAACACACATGCGGACTTTTCCATCTTTCTTAGGAATAGGAACATTATTTTCCACCCACTGCGGATATTCAGAGGTTACAAGAAAACCAACATCAATCTGTTTTTGCACTTCCTCTTTGATCTTTATTGCCATATCAGGATGCTTTCTTCTCAACTTCTGCTTGACCGACAGGCATTCTGGCTTCAATGACAATCTATGTTCCACAATCTCAGAATCCAAACTAGGCATGTCTTGATAGGACCAGGAAAACACATCATAATATTCTTGAAGAAGATCAATCAACCCCTTCTTAGCTTCTGGAGACAATTGAGACCCAATCTTGACTTCCTTCACATCATCCTCGGAACCCAAGTTGACTAATTCAATTTGCTTTTCAAACGTATGAATGGTTTTTTTCTCGTGCTCAAGTAAATGAGATAACTCATCAGATACTTCTTCATCATCAACTTCTTCCTCAGCTTCAAACACAGGGAAATCAAAGTTTGGAGAGGGAGTAGGATCATTGTATTCAATGGGTTTGAGAACCAATCTGCATAATGATTTGATATTTTGATTTTAGAGAAGTGGAGTGCGAACAAATATTATGCAGATGGAAGATTATTATTTATTTATGTTTTTTTTTATTACCATTTTCAGAAAAAAGCAAAAAGCGAAAATAAAACATCATAGATGTGGATGAATAAAAATTGTATTTTATTGATGATAATAATAAATATGTCCAACAATGTTCGCTTCTCCCTTAGGCATAGGAGAAGGATTTTTCTTAAAACAATAAAAACAAATTACTTATAACGGTGAATGACAACAGGAACATCAACAGCAACCCAATTGTCGCAAGTCTGGCCGTGCGTCATAAAATTGGCGCAAAATTCATCTTTATCAACATTGTCTTCAATAATGGCAGTTGGTTGCATAACTTTGAATCTAGCGCTGAATGGCCCTGGTTGAAATCCCAACCCAGCTCTATTCTTGTTCTCAGCAATCTCTACCACACGACCCCATTTCTCAAGGCTTCCAGCTTTAATAGCCTCTTGTGCGTCTTTCAAAGAAATCATGGGTGCCCTAGTTTTCTTCACTTCATCAGCAATAGACAAGGCTTGGAACGAAGTTCCAACCTCCTCCTCATCATCAAAGTACGTGAAAGATGACAGATGACTCACCAATAATGCCTTCTCTCCACCGACAACGACAAGCTTGCCGTTCTTCATAAATTTCAGCTTCTGGTGAAGAGTAGATGTTACTGCTCCAGCTTCATGAATCCATGGCCTTCCTAACAAGCAATTGTAGGTCGGGTGGATATCCATTACATAGAAAGTAATCTGAAAATCACTCAGACCTATCTTCACTAGAAGGTCCCCTTCACCAATGACAGTTTTACAAGAATCGTCGAACGCTTTGACAATCACGCCGTTCTACCTCATTGGGGAACCTTGGTAAGAGAGTCTTGACAAAGTTTATTTTGGTAACACATTCAAAGATGACCCAGTGTCAACCAACACATTGGACAGAGCTTCCTCCTTGCAATTCATAGAAATGTGCAAGGTCAAATTATGATTTCTGCCTTCTTCAGGAAGCTCTTCATTACAAAAAATTAGATTATTACAAGAAGTAATGTTGGAAACTATGTGGTCAAACTGATCCACTGTAACATCATGCTCAACATAAGCCTGTCCCAACACTTTCCTGCAATGCCTCCCTATGCGCTTTGGAATTCATCAACAATGATAGCAGGAAGATCTTTAATGGAGTCTGGAGCAGTTGCTCTACCACATTGAATTCACTTCTCTTTATTAGTCTTAACACCTCATCATCATTGTTAGTCTTCAACTTGTTGGACTCACCAGACTGACTCATTGAAGCACTAACTTGATTCACTACTGGAATGTATGTCTTCTTACTTGCTGCAACATCTTCTACTTCTTTTGGAAATACTGGACCGAGCACATGACCGCTTCGGGTCACCTTTGCTATATCTGCAATGTTCACTACTGAATCTGCAACTGGTAGAGGAACCTCTTGACCATTTTCTATCATAGTGGCATTGTATTGGTATGGCAGATCTTTTTCGGATGCATAAGGGACAGGGCCCTCTAACCGTATAACCAACGGTGATACCGATCTATTAACATTATTACTCATGTTGCAATCAAACTGAATAACTACCCGCTCAACGGTCTTGAACACTAGCACAATTACATTCACATTATCTCCCATATCCCTTGACTGTTGAATCTGGATTACATTCTTATCCATCAATTCTGGATATCCCTCTTGACAATCATACCCCCTCGGGGGTTCACGCTACAGATGACACAACCATCATGGTTATGTTCACAGTCACTGATTAAATATAAGGTCTTATGCATCTCCACCAGAGATCTTCGAATAAGTCTTACATCAAAAACTCGGAAATTCCCTGGACAACCGTCCACCATGTTGACAGAAGTGTTACCATGAGCAGACAACGAATTGACTTTCACATTAGGTGATCTATCCTCGAAGGACAACATACCATTCTTCACAAGCTTTTGGACCTCATACTTCAATGAATAGCATTCTCTGACGGAGAAATCCGATCCAAAACGCAGCGTAAATTAAAATTTTCTCCTTTAGAGATCCTTACGAATGGGCATGATCAGTGATAGAATAGTTACCTCTTGTGACGGTTTAAACCTTTGATGCAGATCTACGGAGCGATCACGAACATTGAATGACGACAACGCCTCTACTCAGTCCACACGAACGGATTCCTTCAATCTCGGTGCTAGCTATTATGAATGAAGGCTTTGAGTGTGTGTGTGTGTGTGTGTGTGTGTGTGTGTGAGAGAGAGAGAGAGAGAGAGAGAAAGAGAGAGAGAGAGAGAGAGAAAGAGAGAGAGAGAGAAAACGAAAATGCAATCGCAATGAATGCTTCTGTACAAGGGTTCTATTTATAGAACCACTTGTGTGGTCTTCAAGCTAAAAAGCCCACTTAAGTGTATTTGGCCCATATCTTATAATATGCCAAATTCACTTAAGCGTGCGGTACCTTACCATATTTCGTATTCTACTTAAGTACACCGTACCTTAAGATGTTCTACAATTCACTTAAGTGCATTGTATCTTACGGTGTTCCTTAGTTACTCTATCTCTCATCAATCTATCCTTTGTGTGTGACCCTGTAGGTTTTCGCGGCATTTGCAATTATATTAAATCACGTATTTAACATAATAAACAGTGAGCGGTATCTAGCAACACATCACTGCTACCCAAGACACAAAAATGTCATGTGATCTGACAAATCCTTCTGTGATAATACTTATGTGTATAATTACCCTTTTGCCCCTTATGTCTATATTGAACACAAGGCATAGACCACGTCATCCTTGTCCAGTTCAATATTGGGCCCATAGACATTTATCCTATTATGCAGGATGGGCAAATTCCATCTAGGTCACTCATGTCCCTCAGCATGCTTCGTGGAGTACCCATCAACTGTCTTTATGGTTATCCAGTTACGGACAATGTTTGAATAGCAATAAAGCACTCGACTCTACATCTAGGGTCCATAGTGGTTTCAAGTCGAAGGGTGGTATACACCATTATCACCATGAGACTAACTTATGACACTTTGCATAACATTATATATAGTATTCTCATAGCGGGTCAATCCGGTATAAATATTACTCTTAATATTCATACCTATGTTTAAGACTTGATAACTTCTTATCCATGATCCATGAGATGTGATCATCAGTCTATATACATAATAGTCTTAATGCTTTAATATTATCCCACTTCACAATAAAGCTCGACTACGGATACTTTAAGAATAGTGTCCTTATGTTTAATGTGATCTCATGATCAAGTCACACTTGATACATTAAACGGACTAGCTATTCTAGGGACTTTATTAAACAAACGTAATAAAGAAAAAGCCTTTTTATTATTAATAAATAATTCGCTACAAGTACCAAAAGTATTGGCCTCTATGGCTTACACCAACATTCTCTATGTCATGGCCAGGGGCTCCCTGGTGAAAGGCACAATGAAAGTTTGGCTTGAATCACCATGGTAGTGGCTCAAGAATTTGTGGAGGATTTCTTGGCTGAATGAGATTTTTGAGGACCAATGACGAGTACAATTCTGCATAAGTCATAGGAATAGGGTCAAAGGAGACCTTCTTCCTCTCAAAGCTTTGTTGGTGATTATTGTTGTTGTTGTAGTTGGTTCTTTGTTGCGGTTGTGGTTGATGTTGTTGTTGTTGAACTGGAATTGATTGATTGTTGGAATTGTTGGAAAAAATAGAATTACTGAGGAAACTTGATGTTGATGTTGACGGGGTTGAGAACTTTTTCTATCATGAGGCCTCCTCTGCCTCCCCACTGACACTAAATTAGTTTCTCCCTCCTTCCTCTTGGAGAAACTCCCACCATATTTCTTGTTGGATGAGACAAATATTAAAGATTTTTGGTGAAAGTCCCATATTTTTTGGATTAAAAGTGAAATTTCTATGAATTAAACAAAATTAAGCAATTAAATGAAAATTCAGAAATTAAAAAGAAATTAGAAAAAACAAGGACCATCTGATCTCCCTCATTAATTGAGGTGGCAAATCTAATGGCCATGTGCGTGCTATCCATGGTGGACTCAAGTCAAAGCAATTTATGTATGGTAATTCAAAGGAATGGCTTAGATTAAAACATGCAAACATGATCAGATGGTCAGGAGGCGTGCCAACACACCACCGGAGCTAAGGCTCCGGTCATCTTCTCCGGTGAACCTCACTAGACTGGTCCATCTTCATCTCAATGGAAAATGAAAAACAAGGACATTATTTCAAAGAGAAAATGCTCAAGAACTCGAATTCAGCCTCAATTTTCTCCAATTCCAAGTATATTAAAAGATACAGGGATTTGAGTTTTAAGGATCATGAACTAAGTTGCTTCAATTTGACATCAAAGCAACTCAATCTTGTTGCCTACATTGGTAGGACTTCACCCAACCAAAAATCAAAGAGAATGGTGAATAATTGAGAGAGAATCAAAGAGATGAAGTTTTTGAAAAATCACATACGAGGGAGTTTGAATCTTGCTTAATCTTGCTTCTAATTGGTCTTGGCTTGACTTCAGATGCTTGCAAGAAGTGAATTTGGATAAAAAAATAGTTTGGACTCTTGGAGTTTCAACTTCAAAACATAAGTGAAATTGAAACTCGATTTTCAATTGAAAACCTTCAAGTTTATCCTCTAATGGTGAGGGTTATGGATGCAGGATCAAAGCTTGGGCAAGGTGTCCCCAATTCTGAGCAAGAGGGGTTGTATTTATAGGCAATGCAATTGATTTCCACACACTTCTATCAAAATGCCAAAAATAGTAATTATCACTTGCATGGATGCATGGGCATGCGATAGGCCCATCAAATGATGTTTAAATGTCCAAAATTGATCATGAGCAATGTTGAAAGTGTGTCATGTAGTCATGCAATTGGAAATGAAAAGTGGTCATGAGATTCATCCAAATGGAACCTTGAAAAAAAGCCATGAGCAAGTCATTCAATCCTTGGCCAAATGAGGTGATCTTGGACTTTTTGGAAAGGTGTGATCAAGGGGAACAAATTTCATGTTGAACACTTTTATATTTGAAGCTTGGATCATGATGAATTATGAGGTGGAATTTTGGAAGATCAAACATAAATGAAATTTATCTAAGTACCAAGCCAAATCTTCACTTCTTCCACCTTGGATAACTTTTGCTATGGGCTTCAAATGGAAACAGTTCCTTCCTCAAAGTTTTAGCTCTTTCAAACACTTCAATTCATACATAAATTTTACCTCATTTGGATTTGGCATGAAGGAGTTATGCATTTTAGAAGTTGAGGAAATCTCTTGTTAATGGTAATGGCCCAAAATGACATATAATTTTCCTCTTGGAACATGCCCTTGCAAGTTGAATTTGAAGTTTCTCAAAGAATAAAAGTTGGAAAGGATATCTTGAATTTAATCATGGAACTAGTGTAGAATTTATCTAATAAAAATTGAGCAAGTTATGGTCTTTGGAAGTTGACCTCCTAACTAGGGTTCAGATAAAATGACCTATAATATTTCACCATAGAAAATGACTTTACAAGTAAACCTACTTCTTAACCTCAAAATTAAAGTTGCTTGTAAAGTTATAAGGAGTAAAGTTTCTCTTCAAAGCATTTTCATATGACAAAAAGTGTAGGAGATAAGGTCTGGGGAACCCCAGTTTTGACCAGTTGACATTCTCTGGTCAACCACCATAAACCAACTTACAAACATGAAGTTCTCTTGATCTTTGGGAATCATGGAGGATTATATATGTATAATATTATGTATAATGAAGTATCCCTTGATATATTTGATCAAATATTGAAGAAACTTGCTGACGAAGTCACACAAGATAACTAGATGAATTAGGGCTTCCAAGGCAAATAAGCTTCAAAATCTTGATGAATTCTTGATCGAAAGATAAAATGAAGATCATGGGGACCCATATATGATGTCTATAGCCAATGTGAACCATCTCTTTATTGATCTTCTTGCATTGAGGGTCTCAAACCCTATATATGAGCTTGATGAGGCATTGGTGGATGTCAAGGTGTGATCCCAAAGCCAATGCAAATGATGAGATAGCATGAGGGATCTTAGGGTCAAAATTGGGGTCTTACAAGTAGTCAACATACTTACCTTGCACGTAACAAATATAGGTTCCTACCTCGCCAAAGGCCGTGTTTGCATAAAATTATAGGCATATGTTTTTGTTTTCTTCATGAATCAAATTAATGAAACATATCAAACGCCTTTTTTACAGCATCTCTACAGCCTCTCCATAGCTTCTTGAGACATGTGACAAGTTCATTTGCGAGCATCGGGAGACTTTCTAGTTGGATGACAATTGGATAGGGGCAAAAGCGGAAAGGATATGCAAATGCATGGGTATGCAAAAATATTTGTCCTTTGTTTTTTAGGTATGTTAAAAGTTTTTTTATTGGGATGCAATGCAATGCGGGGTCAGGATAAAGCTAGACCTAAGGAATCATGAAATAGGTTTAGGGATAGTGACTGACAAAAGGAAACCCTTATGCGTTCAGGGATTATGACGGATATAGAACCCACGTATGGGTTTAAGGATAGTGTTCAATATAAGGACACCTTGTTTAAGAAGGTTTCTTATATAGAGAGATAATGATTAGAATGGGAAACCCAAACGAGTTTTGGGATATGTAAGGTAATTGTAGCGGTAAATTCATGACCATCAAGCTATGGTTAAGCTTAACGTCAATAAAACCAGAGTCGCCACCGCACTTTTATTGTTTCCAAAGAAAAAGGGAAAAGTACGAACAAAACCCAAAGATAAGAAGTTTTCAAATCAAAACTAATAAAATGCCAGAGATTACAGGTAAGGTGGTTGGTTACACAGAAGGAAGGTGTTAGTATCCAAAGTGTCCTAGGTACTCCTAGGGAGCCATTTTTTATATGTGTATGTGTTTTTGGTATAAAAAGATATTTGCAACAAATAGAGTGTGGGGATGAGAAAAAATTCATTAATTATATTTTTGTGTTTGACAATACCTTCGGACTTGTGCATATGTACCAACATAAAAATGAAGGATCAAAACCTCGTAGTTCATGGTATCAATTTCAAAATGAGTGGATTGCTTTTAATCAAAAGTTAAGTTTAAAAGAGGCACAAAAGGCCCAAAAGTTTGAATGAATGTTAGTTCTTTTTGTCTTTTGAAATTTTAAGTCAATATAATTAGATTCATTTACAAGTTTGATTTAAGAAAAGAGTTTAAAAATTACATGGCATAAGACAAAAGTTTCTAATTCTCAATAAGAGTCTTAGTTTTGAAATCACAAGCAAAGAAAGTTTTTGAAAAGGGGAAGAGATTTTGAAATTTAAGAAGTGGAAGGAGATGAATAGACTAATCCTAAGCATAAAATTAAAGGTTAAGAGTTGAAAAGATTTGACCAATGGGATGCAATCCAACAGAGAAAAATGTCATATAGAAAACCCATTTTCCCTTTGGACTTTGAATCAAGCAATAGTTAGCAAGTAATTACCAATTTGAAGAGCAAGGCATCAAATAAAGATGGCCACATCCAAGCAAGCAAATCCATAGCTAATAGTATTCTTTGTCTTCTAATGTATCATATGAAATACTCCTTGACTTTGCTCAGAATAAGGCATTAGACACAAGATCAAAATAACAGTTGCATCAAGACCAATGTAGCAGATGAATTTCAGTGGGTCCCAATACTTGCATCAGATGAAAACCCAAATCAGAATAACTTGGTCTCAGAAATGTTGGCATGGCCAAGTCCCTTTTGCATATGGAATGTTGCCTAATTCTAAGTCCAAAAGTTCATATCAAACCCAACAGTCCACACAAACAATTTTTAGGGTTTTTGTTGTTTATTAAGTATTTTAAGGTCCTAAGACCACAAACTCAAACAAAATACACAAACAAATATATACAATCACAATATATGGCTCAAATGAGCAAAGTGAAAATGACATAAACATAAACAAATTAAATGATATGCAAATGACAAATGAATGGTAAATGACTTTAATTTAAATTGCATAAAGTAAATGACTTGAAAATAAAAGCAATATTAATAAAAGTTAGTCAAATGTTAGTTGATTAGATGTTATTGTTGTTTTTCTTTTCAATTAATTAAGTCATTCTTTGGAGAACACTCAACCATCTATTTACAAGCATGGATCCTTGAACCAATACTTCATCCAAAGGAAGGAAAAAAGGCCAAGTTTACATACAATACCATGAAATATGGGAGACTTACAATCTCAATTACTAGAATGCTATGCCTTTAGGGTCAAATTTAGCTCTATGTTAAGCAATCGTAATTGGATTTATGTAGAAGTCACAACTATCTGAGGTCGGGCAATAAAAATTTAGGTGCTAATGCATGTTATAGATTTGGTATAATGGACCAAACTCCTAAAACAAACCACACACTAAAAGAAAAGATCAAAAGGATGGAACTATCTCATTCATACTTGTATTGGTTCATCTAACACAAGGTTATTGATGAACCAATTAGCCTTAGGATGTTGAGATTTCATTGGTCAATAAAAGGGATGGGAAAGAATGGGATTGAAGATGAAGAGGGAGGGGAGATGAGAGAAACACAAATTGGTCATGGGAGAAATTTTATCAAATTAAAATCATTCATTCATTTTGGGAGATGAAATGTACATTTCATCAATCCCTCAAATCCAATGATTTTAAGTTAACAAAATTCAAATCAACCTTGACCAAAGCCCAAACACACAGTCAAACATCACAAGTAAATAAAAATGGCTCAACATGATTTTTATACAATTAATCAATTAAAAAAATTAAATTAAAAATGCATTTAAATTAAATTTAGTTTGGCCAAAACCTAAAACCTCTTCAAAACACCAAATAAACGGGCAAGATATTTATCCTAGTTCAAACAAGGTCACAGGAACTTAGACAAAAAATTTCATGATTTTTGAAAAATCAGAAGTATTTTTAAATAATTAAAAATATGCACAAAAACAATTAATTCTTGAAAAATATCAAAATTAACCCAAAAAATAATTTTAATTCAGGCAATGAAAGAGGAAAATATTTAAAGATTTTTGGTGAAAGTCCCATATTTTTTGGATTAAAATGAAATTAATATGAATTAATCAAAATAAGCTAATAAAAATATAAAATTAGAAATTAAATAAAATGAGGAAAAATAAGGGCCATCAGATCTCCCTCATTAATTGAGGTGGCAGATATGATGGCCACACGCGCGTGTTCCACCATACTCCTTGATCAATGTGTTGTACGCGTGGTAATCACAATGAACACTTGAGATTAAAACATTTGAATCAGATCAGATGGCTTGGACTTTGCCAATGCACCACCAGAGCCCTAGCTCCAATCATCTTCTCCGGTGATCACAATCGGTCTGGTTTAAGCTCAACTTCATGAAACATGAAAAGTGAATACACTATTTTGAAGGAAAAATGCTCAGGAGCACTAATCTAGCCTCAATTTTCTCCAATTCCAAGTATCTAAAAAGATACAAGGATTTGAATTTTGAGGATCATGAACTGTGTTGCTTTGATTTGACCTCAAAGAAACTAAATCTTCTTCCCTACATTGGTAGGACTTCAGCCAACCAAAAATCACAAAGAATAGCGAAGAATTGAGGGAGAATCGAAGAGATGAAAATTCTGAAAAATTACCTTCGAGGAAGCTTCAACCTTGCTTGATCTTGATTCCAATTGTGCTTGGCTTTGTTTTAGAAGCTTGTAGGAAGTGATTTAGATCAGAAAATGGCCTGGACTCATGGAGTTTCAATCTCAAAACAGGATGAGATTTGAAGCTCTATTTTCAAATGAAAACCTTCAAGATTATCCTTTAATGGTGAAGGTTTGGATTACAAGTTCAAAGCTTGGGCATGAGGTCCTTAATTCTGAGCAATGAGGGTTGTATTTATAGCCAAAGAGATTCATTTCCACACACTTCCAAAAAATGCCAATTTTAGTAATTCTCCATGCAAGCTTGCATGGGCATGTGATAGGCCCATCAACTGATGTACTCAGGTCCAAAGATGAGTTAGAATCATGATGAAATCATGTCATATGGTCATGCACTTGTGTTTGAAATGTGGAAGTGAAAATCATCCAAATGGTACCTTACATTGCACCCATGTGCAAGTCCTTCATTCTTTGGCCAAATGAGGTGATCTTGGACTTTTTGTAAAGGAGAGATCAAGGGGAAAAACTTACATGTTGAACACTTTTTCATTTTAAGCTTGGATCATAATGAATTTTGAGGTGGAATTTTGGGAAATCAAACATATTTGAAAATTTTATAAGTCCTAAGTCAAATGTTCACTCTTCCACCTTGAATAACTTTTTCTATGGACTTCAAATGGAACACATTCCTTCATAAAAGTTGTAGCTATTTAAAACCTATTAAATTTTGTCATAAATTTGACCTCATTTGGATTTTGCATGAAGGAGTTATGCATTTTAGAAGTTGAGGAAAATCACTTGTTCAATGGTATTGGCCCAAAATGACCTATAATGTTTCCTCTTGGCACATGCATTTGCAAGTTGAATTTGAACTTACTCCAAACATAAATGTTGAAGTAGATATATTTAATTTGATCATGGAATTTTAATGGATTTCATATCATAAGAATTGAGCAAGTTATGGTCTTGGGAAGTTGATCTCCAAACTAGGGTTCAGACAAAATGACCTATAATCTTTCACCATAAAAAATGATTTTCCAAGAACACCTAGCTCTTGACTTCAACATGAAAGTTGTCTGGAATGTCATTTTGAGTAACAGTTCTCTTGGAATAATTTTCATATGACAAACATTGTAGGAGATAGGGTCTAGGGAATCCCAGTTTTGACCAGTTGACTTTCTCTGGTCATCCACCATGAACCATCTTGCTAGCTTGATATTCTATTGACTTTTGGGACCCGTGGAGGATCATATATGTGTAATATGATGTAATATGAAGTATCCTTGAAATATTTGATCAAATGTTGAAGAAACTTGCTAAGAAGTCACACAAGATACCCATATGACTTAGGGTTTCCAAGGCAAACAAGCTTTAAACTCTTGATGATTTCTTTATCAAAATGACATGTAAAGATCATGGGGATCCATATATGATGCCTAGAACTAATGTGAATAATTTCTTGATTGAGCTCCTTGCATTGAGGGTCTTAAACCCTAGATATTAGCTTGATATAGCATAGGTCAACATACACACTACCTATAAAAGCAACAAACTATACATTGACATATTTTTGGTATTTTGGTTAGTAAATAACAAAGTATGATACAATCAAAAGTGCTTGGTGATCTCTCCTAATGCAAACCCAATGAATGAGGGGTAAGGAGGATGCCAAGGTGTGATCCCAAAGCTAATGCATATTATGAAATAACATGAGGGATCTTAGTAATTTGCAAGCATGACCTAGTTAAGGGTAGGTTCCTTATGATAGGTCAGATCTAGGTTTAGACTACCTTATCCCCTCACTTGTAGGATATAAAGTTTTCTGGTAAGATGATAGCCATTGAGTCATGTTATATACCCTTGTTTTACCATGAGAAGGAGCAAGCCTTCCTACGGTAATCCTTTCGAATATGTTTATCTAGGCGGGACCTTAGTAACGACCCTTGCAGGTTAATAATATAAGGTCACCCTGATTTGAAGGGGTCCCTAGAGTCATTGACTAAATTCAAAGTTCCATCATGAATAAGTGACAACTTCTTATGACAAATATTTCGAATTGGTCTACTCTATACATAATAGTCATCAAAGATCCCACGAGATGAGAACCCCAATAGCCAAGATAGGACGACCCCTAACTTAAGCTTATATCTTTTTCCTCAAACCTGGGTTTTGGCTTCACGCATATAACAATCTCTTTCATATGATGACGATATATTGAAATATATAATAAAATATATATGGAAGAAATAGAAAATATAAAAAAGAATAAACAAATAAACAAATAAAAAATAAACAAGCAAACAAAAAACACATAACACTAAAAGGAAGGACTTCTTTAGGGAAAATATAAAAATTCCCCAACAGAGTCGCCAACATCCACTATTTGTTCCTAAGGAACGGGAGAATAATGATAAAACCTATAAACTAAGGGTGAGATGCTAAGTTCTGAAGTCGATTAAGTAAGGGGAAGGTGTCAAGCACCCCTTACCTCCATTGTACTCAATGAGATCCTCCTTTAATTCTAGGGTTAGTGTGTGTTTAAAGATGTTTGATTGATTGTTGATTAATTATTAATTATTTATCGTATTTACAAAAAATATTTTATTTAAACATATGAGAGACCCAAAAATATTTTTTATAATCGTACTCGCTAGAGTTTACAACTATGTGTCTACGTACCTTCGCATTAGGCGAAGGATCTTAGTATCGTAGTTCTTGTAGAAAATATTTTTTTTCTTTTCGTTTTTATCCCTTGAAAATTCTCACGCATTGGGGTTTATAAATGATTGATTTTTAAAATGCCTCAATATTCTAGGGTAGAGGTCTTACAGTTTTAAGTATGTTGAATTTGATTTTATCCCGTTGATGGTTTGTGAAAATAATATTTAATTTATTTTTTAAGAAAAATAAATTAGTTATTACATTAGAATGTTAGATATAGTCCTTATCCCAATTTTATCCCCAATTTTATCCCTTGAAAACCCTAGCATTTTATCCCTTAAATTATCCCTCACTTTTGTCTCATTTTGATTGCAACAATAAAACTTAATTTGGTTAAGATAATTAAATAATGCAACATGACTTACCAATTGTCCTGATTTTATCCCTAACTTCTATTCCTTAAACCCTAATTTTATCCCATATTCCTCGATTTAATTATCCCTAATTTTATCCCCAATTAATTAATAATGACTAGTATAGATAATTAATCGTAACAATCGCAAAACCACAAATAAATAGATTAAATAATAAATTAAATTAAATCATGAATTTAGAAATTTAGAGAAAAAAAACTAATTATTTTAAATGAATTAATCCTAACATGAAATAAATAATTTCCCAAATTAATTAGTTAAATAAGTAATTAATTAATTATTTAAAACAAGCAGGGGTGTATTTTAATAAGAATTAACAATTGGGCTTAAAATAAGGGGCTGGATTCACAATAGATAAATTAGGGCCCAAAAAAGCCACACCAAGTAAATCCTAATTACTAATAACTTAAATAAATAAATAAAATAAAATAAAAACTTACTACAAGGAGGTCTGATGAGACGACGATGGTCCTCCGGTGATTTTGTATTCAGTTTCTTCTTCCTTGTTTGTGTAATTGTTTTTGTGATGTTGTTTTGTTTTTTGATTTAGATTTTAAATTAGTTTTTTTAGTGTATGATTGTGTTTTATATTTACAGTTAAAGCATAACTTATGTTATTGAAATCATGATTTTACAGGTTATTATTGTGTTAATGTTGTTCTATTTCAATGAAAAATTTATATTATTTTTTCTTTCAATTTACAGTATACTATAAGTTCATATAGTATGTCATGTATAAACTTATAAATAAATAAAATAGTATTTTATTAATGGAATTCATCTAACAAGATGAATTAGACTTTAAGAATCCGACAAATCCATATTAAAATTTAGATTAAGAAAGTCATTCATATATGATAGTACTTTAAATAATACTAATAAAAATCCTGTCATAATGGTGTCTAAAGAAATTGAATCAAGTTGTGATAGTGTACCTTCAATCAACACAAAAAAACCTTGCTTTTAATTTAAAATAAAAAATTTATATATAATACAACAACTACAAAATTGTATATTTTTTGAATAAGATCTTAAAAATAATCGCATTCTTTTGAGTGACAAATGGAATATTAAAATGTAATATTAAATCATAATTAATAATAAAAATGGAGTATCAAGATTATCAGCTTTATAGGTGTTGAGATTGTAATTGTGCGTGAGAAATTATGATTAGTTAGTGTTATTTACAACGAGACAAATGATTAGTAAAAATTATTAGTGACTTATTAGTTAAAAAAAGGTATAATTACAATTAAAAAAAATTAAAAAATCATCAGATAATCATCATATGGTTTGGAAAAATAAAAAAAGTAGAAAATAAATTTAACAGGAAAATTGGGACTTTGTAATTCTCGGTGAGAGTGTCTAATCAAATAATTTTTACAAGAAAAAATTAAAAGAAAGAGGCATCAGAAATCATGGCTTGGGTAAAATAAAAGAACAAACGAGCGAGAAAAAAATTTATTTAAAAGAAAAAATTAAGACTGTAAAAAGGTTTGGGACTTTGTAAAACTATGTAAAAAAAACTTTGGGTGACATTCTCTCTAATTGGTGTCTAATTGTTGTTAAAACAATTTATCAAATAGTTACAAGAAAAAGAGAGAGTCATCTGATATCATCATATGGCGTGAGTAAAATAAAATAAAAAACGAGAGATAAAATAATTTGTTTAAAAGAAAAAATTAAGACTCTAAAAAAGGTTTAGGACTCTGTAAAAAAAACTTTGTGTGAAATTCTCTCTAATTAGTGTCTAATTGTTGTCCATAAAATGATGATAAAACGAGTCATATTGATACCACAAATTAATTTACTATAAATAGAAAGAAATTAATTGTGACAAAGCACAACCAATCAAAAATTAGATCTCAAAAAATTGACAAAATACATTGAATCTGGACACTTTTGATAACTTTTTATTTTAAGTAATTCTTTACTATTTTTGTGAATAAAAAAGCAAAAAAGTGGGAAAAAAATAAAGTTTTTTAAAAAATATAAATTAAAAATATGAAAGTTAATTTAAACAATGCGAAAAAATGTCATTTTTGAATTTTTTGTGATTTTTATAATTAAAACAAAAAGGGAAAAATGCGCAAAAAAATAGGAAACGTGAGATTGACCTCTCTGTCGTAACTTCTTACACAAACTCTTCTACCGCTTGAGCCAATGTATATAGTTAATACAGAATGGTACTATAATACTAATTTTTTAATGAAAGTTAATTATATTAATAATATTAAAACCTTTATAATTTCACAATTTATACTTTTATTAAGTAAATATTACCCCTAATTAATTGATAAAATAAATAAGACATATTATCATGATTACTAGTCCTACTAATTTTTCTAAAAATTAATAGTAATATCATTTTTAGCATGCTCCTACAAGTTACGTTTTTTTAAATCTAAATAATACCCCTAAATTAAAATCGACTCCTAAGAGGGACTAAAAAATCAAAATGGTCTCCTTTTGACTTTTTACGTCATTAGACTAGTGTAAGACCCTAATGTTGACCCTAAGATCCCTCATGGCATCATAAAATTGTATCTGCACTGCCTCAAGGATCATAGCATCTTGGCTCTTTACCTTTGGGTGGGAACTTTTGTGAGTTGGTTTGAGATCACCAAGCATGCTTGAATTGTATATTATTTCTTTTCTCATTTTTTATTCACTAACCAAAAGCACAAAAATATGTCACTAACATCTCTTGTTTGCAGCTTGAGCAGTCACAAGATCCAAAGCTTCTAGGAGATCCTATGTGCATTGACATGGTCAATTGAAGATGAAAGCAAGCATGGAAATGGTTCCCAAAGCTCTCATCCATCAAAAATGCCTCCCTAGTATCTCAATTCATCATTTTGATCAAAGCAAATCAAAGGGTTTGAGGCTTGTTTCCCAAGGAAACCCTAATTCATCTATTCATCAATTGTGTCTTGCTTATGAAGCAACCTCAACCCCTGATCAAATGCAATCAAGGGAAGTTGTTTCATTCATCATTTCATGCATATTTGAACTTATTTGAGTTCCCTCAATCATCAATTCATCAAGATATGAGGTTTGGACTTTAGAAGTTGATCAGTCAATTCATTTGACTATTTTGAAGTACACTGAGACCTAACTTTTTATTTGTTTGTCAAATGAAGATTAACCCAAGAAAAAAAATGTTCTTAAGAACCATATGAAAAACTTTCATGTTCATCAAAATTTGATTTGAATCTGGGAAGGTCATCATCCATTCCAAAACATTATAGGTCATTTTGACTGAAACCCTAATTTTGGGTCAACTTCCCAAAGATATAACTCCTTCATTTTTAATGATTTTTAGGTGGTATCAAATGAATTGGAAAGCTTAAGATGTCTAATTCAAATGTAATGTTGAACAAAATTTCAAAATCCTAAACTAAATACATGTGATAATGCAAAACCTTATAGGTCACTTTGGACCAAAGGCACTGATATGTGAAAAAGTCCAACTTCAAGTGCCCATAATTTCTTCATCAAAAATCAAAATGATGAAACATTTAAGTCCAAATTGATTGTATTGAAAATATCTACAACTTTGATGTTGAAGATTGTGTCATTTTGAGCTTTCATCATTGAAATAGAAGGGCTTGAACTTTGGCCAATTTTGAAAATCTCACATGTACATGTTTTGCACCCTACACTTCATGACCACTTTTCATCAATTTCCAAGTTTCAAATGGAGTTTTGATCAATATAACAAATGATCCTCATGCAAAAAGCTTTCCAACCATTACTCATGAGGTGGTGTTTCAAGTTTGGACATGGCATTCTCGAAGACATGAACACATTGGTGCAATTTTGGAAAATCAATTAATTTGCATTGCATGAGCTAAGCATGTACCATTTTCACGTCCAATTTGCATCTATTATTGTTCAGCTGCCAAATTCAAGTGGAATTGGGCCCTCTATGCGCCTGTACAGGCCTATGCATGGAGGCCCTTTCCATTCATGCAATGAGTTGTTCATGCATATCAGCTTGCTTTGTCTATAAATACATTGCTCATGCCTCTCATTTCAGCAACCTAAAGGCGCCCCAAATGCTGCACAATTGAATCCTCACCCTCACTCCAAAGGAACTCTCTAATTTTTCTCTCAATTTTCAGATCTAAAATTCAATTGCATCGATTGTTTCTTAGATCTAAAAGTTCTTAAGCCTCACCACTTTGATTCATAGAGTGTACTGCAAGCATTAACACCAAGAAATTGTGACTCCAAGCTCTGTAAATCAGAGGTTTACTTCTGTTTTTATTTTCTTCGAATCAGCTCATATTGTGCTTGTTTCTTGCTGTTGTTGTGTGATCTGAAGTCCTCTGCATAGAGGCAATTGTTTTGAGCTTCGAATTTTCAAAATCTAGCAAGTTCAGTTGAACACCATAGAAATTCCATCTCTGATTTCTCTCAATGTAGAAACCTAGAGTGGATTTGGTTGGTACAGGGGTGATGTACATCACCCCAACTCTCGATTGGTACCAAGATCGTGGCGTTTGATTAACATTTGTTTCTCTGTAAATTTTGTGCCTCGCCGGAGCTGGCCGGAGAAGACGGTGGCGCTGGTCACCGTCTGGTCTCCAGATTGAATCTGAGCCATCCATTGCTTTTTCCAGATTTAATCCAATCCACACATTGTTATGACTTTTCCATAGGCCAGGTGTTATTCATTTGACTAGTGTGCATGGTGAACACGCGCTTCCTGGCCGCGTGATGATCCACGTCAATTAATGAAATCTCATCAGACAATCCACGCTTTTCCATCATTTTAAATTATGATTTTATTTTCTTTTATTTCTTTTAATTCCATTTCATTTTAAAAATTCATATCTCCTTCATTATTAGTCCAAAAAATATGAGACCAATTGAATTTTTTTCCTTTTAATTTCTAGTTTCTAAAAATCATTTTTAATGATTTTTATTTTATCATTTGATTTTTTTTAGGAATTTTCTCTTTTCTGGTTATTTTTAATTCATTTAAAATAGTTTTTGATATCAAAAAAATACAAAAATATTTTCCCAACCTCTTTGAATGATGATAGATCTATGAAAAATATTCTCATCAATTTATTAATTGATTTGAGATTTATTTGACATTTTAATTCAATTAGGTTATTTTTATGCATTTTTAATTGATTAAAAATAGTTTCTGACTTCTAAAAATGCTGAAATTTTTTGTCAAACTTTGTTTGACCTTGTTGAACTTAGGATAATTCACTTGGACTTTTCAAAGTTGATTTGAAGTGAGTTTGAAGTTTGACCTTTCTTTATTATTTTAATTCAAGTTTTATTTTAATTTTGAAAAATACCAAAAATATTTTATGTGTTTCTTGACTCCTAATCTTCATTTTGCTTTTGTTTACTTCTGTTTGACCTTGATTTCATATCTCTTTGGTCAATGCTTGTTGATTATCTCATTTCATTTCCATTAATGCACTTTAATATTCATCTTCTTCTTCTTCTTCTTCTTTTTCTTTTTTGATCAATGAGTTAAAGATTGGTGGTTAGCCTTGATACATGGGAGGTTTAACCTTCCTTGATTCAAATCTAATTCATCTTGATCATGGATCAAGTGAATGGCTTTGCATTAAGGATAGGTTGCTTCCTAATCAAGCAAAGAACCTAAAACCAATACAAGATCATTTCTCATCTTCTTTTTGGCATGGCAAGTTGTAGGAGTTTGATTCACTAATCAAGATCTCTAACTTGTGTTGTTGCCTACATTATTATTGACCGGCCTCAGATAGTTGTGACTTCTACATAAGTCCAATTACGATTGCTTAACATAGCGCTAAATTTCCTTATGGCACACTAACTTTAACACTAACCATTAACCATCAACATTTAATTCTTGCACTTTACATTTATGCAATTTACTGTTCTTGTACATATTATTCATTTGCTTTTTCCTTTGCTCATTTGAGCATATGTTTATGTTAATGCAATTTTCCTTTTGCTCACTTGAGCACATAATTGTATATACTTTTGTGCTTGTGTTTGTTTGATTGTTGTGAACCAAATGCCAAAATGGACAAAAAAAAGGACTTAGACTTTAGGACATTTCCTATGCAAATTTGGAGTCAAAGAGCAACTACGCATTGGGCCTTTAGAGTGCTATAAATATTGAAGAGAACTTTGAAAGGACCAATTTCTAAATTCCTTCTTGTTCATTCTTTGTTCGCTTGATATAATTTTTTAATGTGTGTGCTTTTGTGCTAGGGAATCCTATTTGAGCCAAATTGAAGAACCATTGTCATGTGCTTCAAGAGAGAAAGATACAAGAGCCATTGGGGATCTTCTAAGAGCTTGCTTGATTAGTTTGGTTGCTTGAGCTTACACTTATTTTGCTTTCATATTCCAAAGGATGGGAGCTACTTGGATCATCAATATGATCTCAAGAGAGGAACTCCATTTGTGGTCTTGTTTCTTCTCTTTCATCTCTTGTATGATTAGGACTTTAGCCATTCTTCTTCTTCTCTCCACTCTAACCCAAGCCAAAACTTTTGTGAAAACATTTAACACTTGTTTTCAAACCTTAGAAACCTAAGCATTATGCTTTTGATTTTCAAACTTTCTTTTCATAACAGTTATTTTGAATTGAATCTTTAAATCAACTTTGACCATATTTTATAAATACTTTTCATTGGTAAATATAACCCATTCAAATGCTTTTGTGGTTTCAATGGCCACTTTCTTAATCAAAAAATTTCATAACCTTTAGCCATTAGGTTTGAGTTATCCTTGAGGTAGATGTAATACTCACCTATATCCTTAGTGATGAACAATGAGTCTTCCATGCTTATTATATGGTTAACCCCTCACTAGCATGTTGAAGTTATCCTCACATGGTGGGTTTGTGGTTTTAGGTTGAGTTTTCTCCCTTGGATAACAAAAACCTTAAGGCTTTTGGACCCAATCAATTCACCAACTTGTTTTGAGATTTTTACCCCGAACTACGAGGTTTTGATCCTAATCTTTTTTAAGATGGTACGTAGGCAATGGGTTTATCCATTCAAACACAAATTGTAAATAACTTGTATATTCTCTTCTCATCTCTTCAATCATATTTGCACAAATAAATTTTCACAAAAATACCAACCTTACAACAAGTGTGAAAAGGGCTCCCTAGGAGTACATAGGATGTTTCGGGTGCTTAAAACCTTCCCATTGCATAACCAACCCCCTTACCCCGATCTCTGACCTTTTTTCTAGTTTTTGATTCGATAAAACTATTAGGTTTTTGTTCGCTTTCTAACCATTCCTTTGGATAAATAAAAGTGCGGTGGCGACTCAACTTATATGGTTTACCTTGGATTTAGTCAATATGTCTAATGGTAACGAATACCCCGCTACAACTAGATGACTGGTATGCTCTAGATGTGTTAGTATCAGCTGAAAATGAAAATGAAAAAGTGGTCAAACTTTGGGGTACGACAGCTGCCCCTATTTAATTAGTTTCAAACTGAGAGGATGATGATGGCAATCCTTCATTTTCTCATGGTGGAGATGATTAAATATAGATAGGGATCCTAATTTTGACCACGTAGTTAGTGGATTCTAGGAATGTGCAAGGATTTACAATCATTGATGCTCTCTTGGCATCCAGAGAAACCTTTTATGGAACCCCAATAATACCCTGACGATTAATTTCAGCCCATCCGGGTGAAATTTGCATACAATTCCTATGATCATCTGATAATGTCACATAAATTGGGTAGGACTCTAACGATCCTCCGATCGGTGTTTGATAAAACCTATGTAGAACCCCTGATGTTAAAACCCTGATCAAACCCTTTGACAAATTCCTGATGGAACCCCTTGATTAATCCCTGATGACTAGTCTCAACCTCTCAGAGTGAGATTTACCTATGATTCCTATGATCATCTGATCATGTCCTTGGAGTCGAGTAGGACTTTAGTGATTCCAAAATCACTCTGGTTGAGACCCCTCTGGTGATACTCTAGTGAAACCCCTTGATAAGGTTCTGGTAAACCCCCTTGATGGAAACCATTGATGAAACTTAGGAAAGAATCCTAATATGAAACCCTTGATAAAACCCTTTTGATGAAATCCCTTGATGAAACCCCTTGATAGAAATCTATGAAAATCATTGATGTAACCCCTTGATGGAACCTCTTGATGAAACTCTTGATAGAACCCCTTGATAGAATCCTTTGATGAAAGCTCCGATAAAATCCTTGGTGAAACCCACGGTGGAACCCTAGTGGAACTCTTTCATAAAACCCTGATGAAACCCTTCTGAAAAAAATCTGATGAAATCCCTAATGAAACCATTTATGGTACCTTTGATGAAACCTTTTGATGAAACTCTTTTTGATCAATTTTCACCCTTCTGGGTGAAACTTGAATACGATTCCCATGATCATCCGATCATGTTACGAGAATCGGGTAGTACTCTACTGATACCTCGGTCACTCTGGATGAAACCCCTTCGTAAAATTCTGGCAGAACCCTTTCATGGAATATTTTGATGACATTTCTGATAAACCTTTTTGATAAAATTCCTTGATAGAAACCTTTTCATAAAATCCCTTGATAAAATTATAGTGGAACCCTTTGATCGAAATTTTCGATGAAACCCTTTGATAAACCCATGATTAAACCCCTTGATAACAACACTTTGTTGAAACTTCTTGGTAAAATCTTGTTGAACCCTTGGTGGATAATGCTCTGATGAAAATCCTTTGATTGGAACCCTTTGATAAAACTCCTTTGATAAAATCCCTTGGTAAAATCCCTTGACAAACCTAGTATATGGAACTTGTCCCGTGTGTGGGATTGGTTAATAAGCTGAAGATGTGAGAGGTGAAGACCCGCTCAATAGTTGATAACGATCATTCAGGATGAACGACTAATGGATAAATTCCTTTGATGACTCACGATGAGTGAGTTTTCCGAGGAAGTCCTATATTGAAAAGGCTTTATGGAGATGTTACTTACTGAGGAAGACTAATAAGCATTCCTACTTGGAGAACTGTATTGGTATAGTTGGGGATTCGAATTCGATTGCCATCGGGATATGAACTGATAACTCATTATTGGCAAGAAAATTGATGTAAGACCCAAAATATATAAAGGAAATAACAGCAGTATAAGAACAGTAAAATAAGATGACAAACGATGTAAGAATCAAAGTGAAAAAACAAATGGTGTAAGAATCGAAGTGAAGGTATGACGAAGGTGTTAGAACCTAAGTAACTGAATGACAATGGTGTAAGAATCGAAGTGACTGGATGACAATGGTGTAAGGACCGAAGTGACTAAATGACAATGGTGTAAGAACCGAAGTGACTAAATGACAACGATGTAAGAGAAGAAGTGAACAGTGTTGTAAGAACCATAAATATGATATTATCATGGATAATACTAGAGTAATAACTTTTGTTGGGCAGTTCTCTGATAATAATGGAGTAAAAAAGAGATTGATAAAAGAACTCGATGTCTCTACTAGGGAAGACTGTTGCCATGTAAGATGATTGTCTACTAGGGAATAGGATTCCAAGTGAGTTTCCCTAAGGAGTGTGAGCATCGAGGAAAGTCCTAAAAATTCCTTGCAAGGATCTGGTGAAGGAATTATATATCATTAGGGCATATCGGGAACAATGTTGCTAAGTATTTTATAATTAGACAATGAGTTCCAAGGATACTTGTTTAGGAATTGTCCTTAAGACTGACCCACTTGGGTGTACAACGAGGAAAGATCTAGGGAGAAGCTTAGACAAAGATCTATCATCGATTTAGCTAGGGATTGATTCAGACTCTCATGATAAGTCCTAAGTCTTGGCCAAATTTATGTTATGCATGTTATGTATGCATGTTTATAGTTTGTATGGCATAATGCTCCACATTTGTGGATATTCTACGTGTGATATGATGTATTAACACGATGATTGATGCATGCAATGTATTAGTCTTGGATTGCACTATTGAAGATTGGGACATTTGTAGGTAATGAGTGCCAAGCAAGGTTAGGCTTTATGAGATTCCAATAAAAGTTGGGATTTTGGGGTGAATGCCAAATGAGGTTGGGCTTTTTTTGATGTAGGTGCCAAGTTCTGAAGTCGATTAAGTAAGGGGAAGGTGTCGGGCACCTCTTACCTCCATTGTACTCAATGAGATTCTCCTTTAATTCTAGGGTTAGTGTCTGTTTAAAGATGTTTGATTGATTGTTGATTAATTATTAATTATTTATCGTATTTATAAAAAATATTTTATTTAAACATATGAGAGACCTAAAAATATTTTTTATAATCGTACTCGCTAGAGTTTACAACTATATGCCTACGTACGTTCGCATTAGGCGAAGGATCTTACTACCGTAGTTCTTGTAAAAAATAATTGTTTTTTTCCTTTCGTTTTTATCCTTTGAAAATTCTCACGCATCAGGGCGGATAAATGATTGATTTTTAAAATGCCTCAATATTCTAGGGTAGAGGTTTTACAGTTTGAAGTATGTTGAACTTGATTTTATCCCATTGATGGTTTGTGAAAATAATATTTAATTTATTTTTTAAGAAAAATAAATTAGTTATTACATTAGAATGTTAGATATAGTCCTTATCCCAATTTTATCCCCGATTTTATCCCTTGAAAACCCTAGCATTTTATCCCTTAAATTATCCCTGACTTTTGTCTCATTTTGATTGCAACAATAAAACTTAATTTGGTTAAGATAATTAAATAATGCAACATGACTTACCAATTGTCCTGATTTTATCCCTAACTTCTATTCCTTAAACCCTAATTTTATCCCATATTCCTCGATTTAATTATCCCTAATTTTATCCACAATTAATTAATAATGACTAGTATAGATAATTAATCGTAATAATCCCAAAACCACAAATAAATAGATTAAATAATAAATTAAATTAAATCATGAATTTAGAAATTTAGATAAAAAAACTAATTATTTTAAATGAATTAATCCTATAATGAAATAAATAATTTCCCAAATTAATTAGTTAATTAAGTAATTAAATAATTAATTAAAACAAGCCGGGTGTATTTTAATCAGAATTTACAATTGGACTTAAAATAAGGGGCTGGATTGGCAATAGATAAATTAGGGCCCAAAAAGCCACACCAAGTAAATCCTAATTATTAATAACTTAAATAAATAAATAAAATAAAATAAAAACTTACTACAAGGAGGTCTGATGAGACGAAGGTGGTCCTCTGGTGATTTTGTATTCAGTTTCTTCTTCCTCATTTGTGTAACTGTTTTTGTGATGTTGTTTTGCTTTTTAATTTAGATTTTAAATTAGTTTTTTTGAGTGTATGATTGTGTTTTATATTTACAGTGAAAGCATAACTTATGTAATTGAAATCATGATTTTACAGGTTATTATTGTGTTAATGTTGTTCTATTTCAATGAAAAGTTTATATTATTTTTTCTTTCAATTTACAGTATACTATAAGTTCATATAGTATGTCATGTATAAACTTATAAATAAATAAAATAGTATTTTACTAATGGAGTTCATCTAACAAGATGAATTAGACTTTAAGAATCCGACAAATCCATATTAAAATTTAGATTAAGAAAGTCATTATGGTGTCTAAAGAAATTGAATCAAGTTGTGATAGTGTACCTTCAATCAACACAAAAAAGCCTTGCTTTTAATTTCATATAAAAAAATTATATATAATACAACAACTACAAAATTGTATATTTTTTGAATAAGATCTTAAAAATAATCGCATTCTTTTGAGTGAAAAATGGAATATTAAAATGTAATATTAAATCATAATTAATAATAAAAATGGAGTATCAAGATTATCAGCTTTATAGGTGTTGAGATTGTAATTGTGCGTGAGAAACTATGATTAGTTAGTGTTATTTACAATGAGACAAATGATTAGTAAAAATTATTAGTGACTTATTAGTTAAAAAAAGGTATAATTACAATTAAAAAAAAATTTAAAAAAAATCATCAGATAATCATCATGTGGTTTGGAAAAATAAAAAAAGTAGAAAATAAATTTAACAGAAAAATTGGGACTTTGTAATTCTCGGTGAGAGTGTCTAATCAAATAATTTTTACAAGAAAAAATTAAAAGAAAGAGCCATCAGAAATTATCATACGGCTTGGGTAAAATAAAAGAACAAACGAGCGAGAAATCAATTTATTTAAAAGAAAAAATTAAGACTCTAAAAAGGTTTGGGACTTTGTAAAACTATATAAAAAAAACTTTGGGTGACATTCTCTCTAATTGGTGTCTAATTGTTGTTAAAACAATTTATCAAATAGTTACAAGAAAAAGAGAGAGTCATCTGATATCATCATATGGCGTGAGTAAAATAAAATAAAAAACGAGAGATAAAATAATTTATTTAAAAAAAAAAATTAAGACTCTAAAAAAGGTTTAGGACTCTGTAAAAAAACATTGTGTGAAATTCTCTCTAATTAGTGTCTAATTGTTGTCCATAAAATAATGAGAAAACGATTCATATTGATACCACAAATTAAGTCACTATAAATAGAAAAAAATTAATTGTGACAAAGCACAACCAATCAAAAATTAGATTTCAAAAAATTGACAAAACACATCGACTTTGGACACTTTTGATAACTTTCTATTTTAAATAATATTTTTCTATTTTTATGGATACAAAAGCAAAAAAGTAAAAAAAAAAAAAAGTTTTTTTGAAAAATATAAATTAAAAATCCGAAAGTTAATTTAAACAATGCGAAAAAATGTCATTTTTGATTTTTTTTCATGATTTTTATAATTAAAACACAAAGGAAAAAATGCGCAAAAAAATAGGAAATGTGAGATTGAAACAGATGACCTCTATGTTGTAACTTCTTACAACAAGCTCTTCTACAATGTATATAGTTGATATAGAATGAAACCATAATACTAATATGTTAATGAAAGTTAATTATATTAATAATATTAAAACCTCTATAATTTCACAATTTATACTTTTATTAAGTAAATACTACCCCTAATTAATTGATTAAATAAATAAGACATATTATCATGATTACTAGTCCTACTAATTTTCCTAAAAATTAATAGGAATACCATTTTTAGCATGCTCCTACAAATTATGTTTTTTTTTAAATCTAAATAATACCCCTAAATTAAAATCAACTCCAGAGGGACTAAAAAATAAAAATGGTCTCCTTTTATCTTTTTACGTCATTTGACTAGATGACTGGTATGTTCTAGATGTGTTAGTGTCAGCTGAAAATGAAAATGAAAAAGTGGTCAAAATTTAAGGTACGACAGTTGCCCCTATTTAATTAGCTTCAAACTGAGAGGATGATGACGGTAATCCTTCATTTTCTTATGGTGGAGATGATTAAATATAGATAGGGATCCTTATTTTGACCATGTAGTTAGTGGATTCTAGGAATGCGCAAGGATTGAACAATCATTTATGCTCTCTTGGCATCCAGAGAAACCTTTTATGTAACCCCAATAATACCCTGACGATTAATTTCAGCCCATCCGGGTGAAATTTGCATACAATTCCTATGATCATCTGATATTGTCACATAAATTGGGTAGGACTCTGACGATCCTCCGATCGTTGTTTGATAAAACCTATGTAGAACCCCTGATGTTAAAACCCTGATGAAACCCTTTGACAAATTCCTGATGAAACCCCTTGATTAATCCCTGATGATCAGTTTCAACCTCTCCGAGTGAGATTTACCTATGATTCCTATGATCATCTGATCATGTCCTTGGAGTCGGGTAGGACCCCCATTGATAAGGCTCTGGTAGACCCCCTTGATGGAAACCTTTGATGAAACTTAGCATAGAATCCCAATATGAAACCCTTGATAAAACCCTTATGATGAAATTCCTTGATGAAACCCCTTGATAGAAATATATAAAAATCATTGATGTAACCCCTTGATGGAACCTCTTGATGAAACTTCTGATAGAACCCCTTGATAGAATCCTTTAATGAAAGCTCCGATAAAATCCTTGGTGAAACCCACGGTGAAACCCTGGTGGAACTCTTTGATAAAACCCTGATGAAACCCCTCTAAAAATATGTGATGAAATCCCTAATTAAACCCTTAATGGTACCTTTGATGAAACCTCTTGATGAAACCTTTTGATGAAACTCTTTTTGATCAATTTTCACCCTTCTGGGTGAAACTTGAATACGATTCCCATGATCATCCGATCATGTTACGAGAATCGGGTAGTACTCTACTGATACCTCGGTCACTCTGGATGAAACCCCTTCGTAAAATTCTGGCAGAACCCTTTCATGGAATATTTTGATGACATTTCTGATAAACCTTTTTGATAAAATTCCTTGATAGAAACCTTTTCATAAAATCCCTTGATAAAATTATAGTGGAACCCTTTGATCGAAATTTTCGATGAAACCCTTTGATAAACCCATGATTAAACCCCTTGATAACAACACTTTGTTGAAACTTCTTGGTAAAATCTTGTTGAACCCTTGGTGGATAATGCTCTGATGAAAATCCTTTGATTGGAACCCTTTGATAAAACTCCTTTGATAAAATCCCTTGGTAAAATCCCTTGACAAACCTAGTATATGGAACTTGTCCCGTGTGTGGGATTGGTTAATAAGCTGAAGATGTGAGAGGTGAAAACCCGCTCAATAGTTGATAACGATCATTCAGGATGAACGACTAATGGATAAATTCCTTTGATGACTCACGATGAGTGAGTTTTCCGAGGAAGTCCTATATTGAAAAGGCTTTATGGAGATGTTACTTACCGAGGAAGACTAATAAGCATTCCTACTTGGAGAACTGTATTGGTATAGTTGGGGATTCGAATTCGATTTCCATCGGGATATGAACTGATAACTCATTATTGGCAAGAAAATTGATGTAAGACCCAAAATATATAAAGGAAATAACAGCAGTATAAGAACAGTAAAATAAGATGACAAACGATGTAAGAATCAAAGTGAAAAAACAAATGGTGTAAGAATCGAAGTGAAGGTATGACGAAGGTGTTAGAACCTAAGTAACTGAATGACAATGGTGTAAGAATCGAAGTGACTGGATGACAATGGTGTAAAGACCGAAGTGACTAAATGACAATGGTGTAAGAACCGAAGTGACTAAATGACAACGATGTAAGAGCAGAAGTGAACAGTGTTGTAAGAACCATAAATATGATATTATCATGGATAATACTAGAGTAATAACTTTTGTTGGACAGTTCCCTGATAATAATGGAGTAAAAAAGAGATTGATAAAAGAACTCGATGTCTCTACTAGGGAAGACTGTTGCCATGTAAGATGACTGTCTACTAGGGAATAGGATTCCAAGTGAGTTTCCCTAAGGAGTGTGAGCATCGAGGAAAGTCCTAAAAATTCCTTGCAAGGATCTGGTGAAGGAATTATATATCATTAGGGCATATCGGGAACAATGTTGCTAAGTATTTTATAATTAGACAATGAGTTCCAAGGATACTTGTTTGGGAATTGTCCTTAAGACTGACTCACTTGGGTGTACAACGAGGAAAGATCTAGGGAGAAGCTTGGACAAAGATCTATTATCGATTTAGCTAGGGATTGATTCAGACTCTCATGATAAGTCCTGAGTCTTGGCCAAAGTTATGTTATGCATGTTATGTATACATGTTTAGAGTTTGTATGGCATAATACTCCACAGTTATGGATATTATATGCGTGATATGATGTATTAACGCAATGATTGATGCATGCAATGTATTAGTCTTGGATTGCGCCGTTGAAGATTGGGACATTTGTAGGTATTGAGTGCCAAGCAAGGTTAGGCTTTATGAGATTCCAATAAAAGTTGGGATTTTGGGGTGAATGCCAAATGAGGTTGGGCTTTTGTAGATGTTAGATTCATGCTATGAGAATGTGCTAGATGAATGAGAAGATGCGTTGTTTGATGCTAGAGCGTAGTGGCATGAATAATGCATGACAATGATTTGAATGTTTCAACAAGTGCCCCTATGGTAAGTCGAGGACTATCAAGTCTTAGAGAGGTTGCTTGTCTTACAAGTCTATTTGTTAAAATATGGTAGTGTGGTATTGAGCTAGCATGACTTCCGGATATTCATTGTGAACTTTATGACTATTGATGTATGAAAGAGCTTGAATGCGCATCTTGAAAGTATTGAGAGGGATTATCCTTGCAGTAACTTATAGTTTCCCTAACTTGTTGGGTCTTTGAAGAAATTCGCCTAAATATGAATTTGAAACGGCTTAGCCATACCATGTGATTGAGATGGCCTTCCGTGGTATTATCCTTGGAAAGATTCGTCCTTGACTAATAGACCCTTGTAATGATTTTCCATTGATAAAATTATCTTTTGAAGCAGTCTCTTTTGATCAAGCCTTGTGGCGGTCTACCCTTGTTTTTTAGAGCCTTGGAGGGTATCTCCCTTATTTATAGGCCTTCTTGGAAGAGTTGCTTGAAAAGAAATTTGATTCCCACCAGGCTATGGTATGCCTTTGATATGGACTGCCCCGGTGTATGAATCTTGAAAAGTATGCCTCTTATTAGATGACTTTCAGAGTGATCGGTCTTACTGTGTCCCGGAGTTGGTATGCCCCTATATGAGAGTCTTGAAAGAGCCTCCCCGTGATCATTAGGGTCATAGAGGTGATTCAAGATCAGTGGGTCAAATCTCGGGATGCTTTTCCCCTAGCTAGTAGGATTTTCATATGATTTTCTCATGATCATTAGGATTTGCTTCTGATTAGTAGAAACCCTTAGGTGTTTTTCCCCTAGCGTCTTGAAATGATTCAGCTTTGATCAAACCATTGTTGAAATTTCCTTGATGCTAAGTATTGATTTGTGAAAAAATTATTCTTTCTGAAAAGTAATTCTAACGTCATGCTCATGCAAGTTTTTTAAATCAAAATTTGTTATGGAAAACGGATATGGTGTATACAAATGGTATCTGGCATGAGTTTGGCACAAATGAAGATGTGAAAATGCGGTTAGTGATGATCTAATAAACATTCGGAGTCAGTTTAACGCAAATTCTGCAGAGTATGCTTTCATAGTGAACCTAACTTCAATTAGGACTTTAAATGTTAAAACATGGTCTGGTTCACAGTTTATGAAACAAAAGGATTATAAGGCTCAAATTTTAATTAAGACCCCTTCTTCTTGATGATCTTCATTCCTAAATCTAATTAATTCAACAAATGCATTTAGTCTGTAAGAGAATTTTGATAGATAATGATGGAGGTAGATGTAATGATTCAAGCACTGATGAGATTCTTGAGGTGGCAGTCACCTACTTTCACTTACAAGCTTGTTTTTCTTTTTTTCTTTTTAATCCCTATTTTTTCATGGACCAATTCTTCTGAATTTATGGACCATCGGGATGCCCTAACTTTTTCCCAAGTCAACTCCTTTTTATTTTTTGACTTAGCGGGATCTTTTTCAAACATGATGCCCTAACTTTTGCCTAAGTCAAATTTTCAGTTTCCTTTTTTACTTAGTGGGCTTTTTGTTTGAAACAACTCTTGTGTCATGTTAGCTATCATGAGTTTTATCTTCATTTCTTCCTAGATGTTAAATGGTGTGAGGAAGAAGATGTTGCTTGAACCTCTTACTGGTGTGATTATGGAATGGTTCTCTTGAGACTAGAATACATCATTGACTTAATTGAAACTACCCTGCCCCTGGTTAAGATTAAGTTTTTTTTAAATAGAAAGAACATCGACTTCAGGATCGAGGGGTTTGACTACATATTAACTCCTTATTTCTCCAGTGTTTGGGAAGTGAAATAATGCCTTACATCGTCAGCCATGTCTTACTATTAAAAGCATAATCAGCAGATTCAATTATTTATTACATCATTCTCCTCTTAAGTTTGTTAAGAGGTAAAAGAGAAATGGAAAATTTTGATTTTTAGCAAGTGATGGCGTAGAAAAGAGTGTAAACGAATGAATTGATTCAAAATTATGCATGCTCATTTTATTATAATGATTTCTCAAAGAGTACAACTTTTAAATACAAACAACACTTAGCAAAAAAGAAATACAACTGGAAATGATAGAGTCCATTGATCCTAGGGGTGAGCTTCCTTGTTGATCCATTGAATTTATGAGACGCTTCTTGAAGTTCTTCCACTTGTAAAGATAAGGGGTGATTGTTCACCAATGGGACTACTTTTTCGAAAGTCAAATGCATGTCTTGGACTTTGTTCTCACGTCGGGTATTCTCGTCATAACTTGTAGGTGATGGACGATAAGGAAGATAATTCAGTTGTAGTTCCATAAGGGCGCCTCCGAATAAGTCATGAGACATTAGTATAAGATCCAGTTTCCTTCTAAGCTTCCTTTGTTGTGATTGATGAGGCACATGGGGTTGCTTCTAAAAAAGATACTGTTGCAAACCTTGTTGCAACAACATCATCCATGATCGTTGTATTTAAAGAATTTGTTAGGTCGATGGCTTGCATGGAGAAGGGTTACCTTCTCTCTTAAATGGTACTTGCCCCTCTTAATTCCCTTTATAGATTCTTTAGACACATGACAAGTTCATTTGTGAGCATCAGGAGACTTGCTAGCTAGATGACGGTTGAATAGGGGTGAAAGAGGAAAGGATATGGAAATGCATGTATATGTATGCAAATGCATGGGTATGCAAAAATGTTTGTCCTTTGTTTTTTAGGAATGCTAAAAGTTTTTTTTATTGAGATGCAATGCAATGCAGTGCGGGGTCAGGATAAAGACAAACCTAAGGAATCCCGAAACGGGTTTAGGGATAGTGAATGACATAAGGAAACCCTTACAGGTACAGGAATTGTGACGAATAAAGAACCCACATATGGGTTTAAGGATAATGCCGAATATAAGGACACCTTGTTTAAGAAGGTTCCGTATAGATAGTGATAATGATTGGCAGAGGAAACCCAAACGGGTTTCGAGATATGTAAGAATGACCTAGTTAAGGGTATGTTCCTTATGATAGGTCAGATCTAGGTTTAGACTATCCAATCCCCTCACTTGTGGGATATAAAGTTTTTTGGTAAGATGATAGCCCTAGAGTCATGGACTATACCCTTATTTTACCATGAGATGGAGCAAGCTTTTCCTACGGTAATCCTTTGGGATAGGTCTCATCTAGGCGGGACCTTAGTAACGACCATTGGGGGTTGATAACATAAGGTCACCCTAATTTGAAGGTGTTATAGAAGAGGTCCCTAGAGTCATGGACCAAATTCAAAGTTCCATCATGAAGAAGTTGCATCCTTCTTATGACAAATCTTTTGAATTGATCTACTCTAGACGGAATCGTCATCAAAGACCCCACGGGATGAGAACCTTAGTGTCCAAGACAGGACGACCCCTTACTGAAGCTTATATCTTTTTCCTCAAGCCTGGGTTTTAGCTTCACACATATAACAATCCCTTCCACATTATGACAATATAATGAAATGTATAATAAAAATATATATGGAAGAAATAGAAAATATACAAAAGAATAACCAAATTAATAAACAGATAATATACAAGCAAAATAAAAACACATAACCCTAAAAACCGAAGTTTATGAAAGTATAAGAATTCCCCAACAGAGTCGCAAGCTATCACAACTGGATAAATGATAGAGTTATCATCATCCTTTATTCGTTCCTAAGGAACAATAAAATAATGATAAAACGTATAAACTAAGGGAGAGATACTAGGTTCGGGAGTCGATTAAGTAAGGGAAAGGTGTCAGGCACCCATTATCTCCATTGTACTCAATGAAATCTTCCATTAATTCAAGGGTTAATGTGTGTTTAAAGATGTTTGCTTGATTATTTATTAGTTATTAATTATTTATAGTATATATTCACACAAAAAGATATTTATCGTACTCGCTAGAGTTTACAACTTTGTGCCTACGTACCTTCGCATTAGGCGAAAGATCAAAGTACCGTAGTTCTTATAGAAAATAATTGTTTGTTTTGTCGTTTTTATCTCTTGAAGATTCTCATGCATCGGGGAAGAGAAATGATTGATTTTTAAAATGCCTCAATACTCTAGGATAGAGGACTTACAATTTGAAGTGTGTTGAATTTGATTTTATCCCTTTGATGTTTTGTGAAAATAATATTTAATTTATTTTTTAAGAAAAATAAATTAAGGATTACATTAGAATGTTATATATAGTCCTTATCCCAATTTTATCCCTTGAAAACCCTAGTATTTTATCCCTTAAATTATCCCTGACTTTTATCTCATTTTGATTGCAACAATAAATTTAATTTGGTTAAGATAATTAAATAATGTAACATGAGTTACCCATTATCTCGATTTTATCCCTAACTTCTATTCCTTAAAACCCTAATTTTATCCCATATTCTTCGATTTAATTATCCCTAATTTTATCCCCAATTAATTAAATATGACAAGTATAAATAATTAATTGTAACAATCCCAAAACCATAAATAAAATGATTAAATCATAAATTAAATTAAATCATGAATTTAGAATTTCAGAGAAAAAAACTAATTATTTTAAATGAATTAATCCTAACATTAAATAAATAATTCCCGAAATTAATTTTTTAATTAAGTAATTACTTAATCCATTAAAATAAGTGGGGGTGTATTTTAATCAGAATTAGCAATTGGGCTTAAAATAAGGGGTTGGATTAGCAATAGATAAATTATGGCCCAAAAACCCATACCAATTAAATCCTAATTACTAATAACTTAAATAAATAAAATAAATAAATAAACTTACAACAAGGAGGTCTGATTAGACGACGGTGGTCCTCCGATGATTTTAGATGAGTTTGTGATGTTGTTTTGCTTTTTGATTCAGATTTTGAATTAGTTTTTTTGAGTGTATGGTTATGTTTTATATTTACACTGAAAGCATAATTTATGTAATTGAAATTGGGATTTTGTTTTGAATTTGTTGTTGTTCTATTGAAACAAAATTTTACAGGTTATTGTTGTGTTAATGTTGTTCTATTTCAATGAAAAGATTGTCTTTTTTTCAATTTATAGTATACTATAAGTTCATATAGTATGTCATGTATAAGCTCATAAATAAATAAAATAGTATTTTACTAATGAAGTTCATCTAAAAAGATGAATTAGACTTTCAAAATCTAACAAATCCTTATTAAAATTTAGATTAAAAAAGTTATTCATATATGATAGTACTTTAAGTAACACTAATAAAAATCCCATAAAAATGGTGCCTAAAAAAATCGAATCAAGTTGTGTCAGTGTACCGTCAATTAACACAAAAAAGAACTTGTCCAATTTTGAGTCAATTACCAAACGATAGATAATGCCTAATCTATAGTGGTAGATAAAGCTAACAAAAGCGTCACTTTTTGATTTCATATAATAAATTTATATATATTACAACAACAACAAAATTATATATTTTTTGAATAAGATCTTAAAAATAATCGCATACTTTTTAGTGACAAATGGAATATTAAAATGTAATATTAAATCATAATAAATAATAAAAATATAGTATTAAGATTATCACCTCTATAAGTGTTGAGATTGAAATTGTGTATGAGAAAGTATGATTAATTAGGGTTATTTACAATGAGATGAATGATTAATAAAAATTATTAGTAATTTATTAGTAAAGAAAGGTATAATTACAATTAAAAAAGAAAATAAAAAAATCATCAGATAATCATCATATGGTTTTGAAAAAAAAAGTAGAAAAGAAATTTAACAGGAAAAATTGGGACTTTGTAAAAAAAACTCTTGGTGAAATTCTCTCTAATTGGTGTCTAGTTATTGTTAAACAACTGATCAAATAGTTATAAGAAAAAGAGAGAGTCATCAGAAATCATCATATGGATTGGGTTAAATTAAAGAACAAACAAGAGAGGAAAAAATTTATTTAAAAGAAAAAATTAAGACTCTAAAAAAAGGTGTTGGACTCTGTAAAAAAAACTTCGTGTGAAATTCTCTCTAATTAGTGTCTAATTGTTGTCCCTAGAATAATGTGAAAATGAGTCTTATTTATAGGACAAATTAGGTCACTATAAATAGAAAGCAATTAATTGTTACAAAGCACAACCAATAAAAAATTAGATCTGAAAAATTTGACAAAATACATTGAATCGGAACACTTTTGATATTTTTTTACTTTAAATAATTTTTGACTATTTTTGTGAATAAAAATGCAAAAAAGTGAAAAAAATCAATTTTTAACAAATATAAAAATTAAAAATACGAAATTTAATTAGAAAAATGATAAAAGAAATGCAACTTTTGTATTTTTTGTGATTTTTATAATTAAATCACATAAAAGGGGAAAAATGCGCAAAAAATAGGAAATATGAGATTCAATGACCTCTCATTGTAACTTCTTACACAAGCTCTTCTACCAATTTGGACAATGTATTTAGTTGAAATAGAATGGAACCATAATATTAATATGTTAATGAGAGTTAATTATATTAATAATATTAAAATGTCTATAATTTCATTAATTTATACTTTTATTAAGTAAATACTACCCATAATTAATTGATTTTTTTATAATAAATAATACATATTATCCCGATTACTAATCCTAATAACTTTCCTAAAAATTAGTAGTAATATCCTTTTTAGAATGCTCCTAAAAATAATACTTTTTTTTTCAAAAATCTAAAATAATACTCCTAAACCAAAATCAACTCCTAAGAGGGACTGAAAAATCAAAATGGTCTCCTTTTGACTTTTTAGGTCATTTATCATATGACTGGTATGCTTTGGATGTGTTAGTGTCAACTGAAAATGAAAATAAAAAGGTGATCAAATTTTGGGGTACGACAAGAAGCATTAGGAGCAGGGGCATCTCTTGAAGATGGGCCTCTTGTCAATCTTCCTCACTTTGACACCATTTATACTTACAACAACACAAAAATAACATTGCAGAGAAAAAGAATCAAGCAGAAAGTATGCCCAGATGAGTATCTTCGACGTAGAATGAGAAGGAAAAGAATTGTGAGGAAAGAGATTTAAAAAATCTCTATTTATAGGCCACACGGTTGTGGCCATCGCACGCACTATATATCCATTGCATACGATGGTAACGGTGTCCCCAACGTCCATATTATACGTGTTGGAAAGATAATGCGAAATATTATCAAAAGGTAACTTTTTCATAGATGAATGTGAGGGGATGACCTAAAAAATTGACGAAAGTTACATGTGTATACCTGACGCTTTACGCAATTTTTGTTGTATGTTCTCTAACTTAGTATTATTTACACAGTTTATATTGGTTTGTTGTTTCTCACCCCCTTTGACTTCATGTTGTCCACCATGGACATCTTGCAGATACTCAAGAGTAGAGTTTGATGTTGTAAATTGAAGTTAGCTCATGGAGTTACTTCGTTTAGTTTCATCATTGCTTTAGAAGTCTTGCTCTGATCCTGTAACATCGGGGTTGGGAATATTTGTTTGCTTAATATGTTTTGCTGGAATTTAATTGTTTATTTTGATTTATGTTGAAGTTGTTGAGAGTTGATCATGATAACTCCATATTTTGACACCGAAATATATATTTTGAAGTTGAGAGTAAATGTCAAAGTTATGTTGTTTTATTTAATTGAAATAAGTTTGATACCACCACAATGATACCCTAAGTGAATATGAGCGTATGATGACAAGTGTTGTGTGACGATGATATTTCCATTACGTGTTCGTTAAATGTTTAATTTATTAAAGGAATTGCCGTTGGTGACACCTTAGATTATCGTGTAAACTTTAATATATATGTATCCGGGTTTAGGGTGTTACCTAGTGGTATCGAAGCAGGTCGGTCCATCTGACTAGGTTTTTGTAATGTTGTTTGTTCCTTAGTACACATAATGTATGTGAAACACTGTTAGTGCTTAGTTTTTTTTCTTACTGCTTGTCTTCAAGAGCGAGATTGAAACAAGTGGGGGAGAAGGTTATGCTTTTCTGTGATGTTTCAGGTGTGGAGAGTTGGTTCGTCGTGACTCTAATTGCAAGAGTTCAAGTTGTCTGGTGAGTCAATGTCATTTACATAATTAATGCAAGTGATGAGTTGTTCATGTTTGCTAAGCTAGTGGATGAGTTTGTAAAGGATGATGCTACAATATTTATGATATTAGCTTCTATGAAGTCTGAGAATAAAGTTGTGATTGGTGAGTTTATAATGGTGTGTGAATTTCCAAGGTATTTCCAGACGATACTAGTGATTTTCCGCTAGATCGTGAAATTGAGTTTACTATAGACTTAGTACTTAGTACTAGTGTCGATGACTCCTTACAAAATATTTTCTTTAGAGTTGAGTGAATTGAAAAAGAAACTGGAAGATCTTCTTGAAAAGAAGTTTGTTCGTTTGAGTGTTTCGTCGTGGGGTGCGCCGGTTTTGCTAGTCAAGAAGAAAGATGGTAGTAAGAGATTGTGCATTGACTATCAACAGCTGAATAAGGTAACTATAAAGAACAAATATCCACTTTTGAGGATTGGTGATTTGGTGAATCAATTTGTAGGTTCTTGTGTGTTTAGCAAGATAGATTTTCATTTAGGTTATCATCGGATTCATGTGAAGCTGGAAGATATTTCGAATACTACTTTCAGAAAGAGGTTTGGTCATTACGAGTATTCAATAATTCCGTTTGGGGTGTCTAATGCGCATGGAGTATTCATGGAGTACATGAACAAAATATTGCATCCATATTTATATCATTTCATGGTTGTATTTATCGATGACATATTGATATATTCGAAGTCTAATGAAGAATATATGAAGCATCTGAGGGTTGTTTTACATACTTTTAAGGAGAATAAGTTGTATGTGAAGCTGTCTAAGTGTGAGTTTTGGTTAAGAGAAGTGAGTTTCCTTGGTTATGTGATTTCTAGTGGTGGTATAGTTGTGGACCCTTCGTAGATAGATGGTGTGTTGCAATGTCAGACTCCTAAGTTTGTTACAGAAATTAGAAGTTTTCTTGGGTTGGCTGATTACTACAGAAAGTTCATTGAAGGTTTTTTTGAAGTTAGTGTTACCTTTGACTTAGTTGACTCGAAAGGGTCAAGCATATGTTTGGGATGTACATTGTGAAGAGAGTTTCCAAGAACTCAAGTGAGTCCTTGATTGTATATTGTGATGCTTCGAAGATAGTCCGGGGAGGTGTGTTGATGTAGAATAGTGAGGTTGTGGCTTACACTTCTCGACTATTGAGAGTTCATTAAAGGAATTATCCTACGCATGATCTTGAGTTAGAAGTTGAAGTGTTTTTATTGAATATTTGGAGAAATTATCTACTTGGATCCAGTTTTAAAGTGTCCAGTGATCACAAGAGTCTGAAGCATTTATTTGTTCAGAAGGAGTTTAATATGAGGTAGCGAAGATGGCATGAGTTTTTGAAAGACTATAATTTTGGCTTGAGTTACCATTCGGGTAAAGCTAAAGTGGTAGTTGATGCATTAAGTAGGATGTAGCTTCATATGTCAATGTTGATGGTTCGAGAGTTATAATTGATCAGCTAGTTTAGAGACCTGAGTTTGGTAAGTGAAGAGACTCTTAACAGTGTGAAGTTGGGTATGTTGAAGCTAACCATTGGTATCCTTGAAGATATTAGAGAGGGTAAGAAGGTAGATATGGGATTGGTTTAATTAATTATGTTAATCAACCAAGGTAAAGGTGGTGACTTTAGAATTTACGAGAACGATGTGACGAGGTTCAGAGATAGAGTTTGTGTACCAGATGTACCTGAGCTTAAGAAAAGTATTCTTGAGGAGGACCATAGAAGTGGCTTGAGTATTCATCCCGGTGCCACTAAAATGTACCACGACTTGAAGAAATTATTTTGGGGGCCAAGAATGAAGAAGGAAGCAACTGAGTTTGTGTATGCTTGTTTGACTTGTCCGAAGTCGAAGATTGGACATTAGAAGCCATAGGGTCTGATGCAAATGTTGAGTATTCCTGAATGGAAGTGGGATAGAATTTCTATGGATTTCGTGACATGCTTGCCGAAGATGATGAAGGGATTTGATTCTATTTTGATAATTGTTGGTAAAGTGACTTAATCAGCTCATCTTATACTGATTAAGATCAGTTATCCTTTGTAGAAATTGGCTTAGTTGTCCATTGAGCAGGTTGTTAGCTTGCATGGTATTCCATCAAGCATTGGGTTAGATAGAGTTCTAAGGTTTACGTTGAGGTTCTGGAAAAGTTTGCAAGAGGAGTTGGGTACCAAGCTTCTACTTGTCATCCACAGACAGATGGCCAGACGAAGAGGACTATCCAATCCTTGGAGGATCTGTTGAGAGCTTATATGCTGGAACAGTGAGGTGCTTAGAATAGCTACTTGCCACTGGTTGAGTTAACTTACAATAAAAAAAATTATTCAAGTATTGGGATGGCCCCGTTAAGGCTTTGTACGGTATGAGGTACACCTCTGTGTTTGTACGAGTCTGGCGAAAGGGCAATAATTGGACCTAAAAGTTTGCAACAAACTTCTGAGAAGATCAATATGATCCAAGAGAATATGAAATATTTGCAGAGTTTCCAGAAGAGTTAGCATCACTAGAGCAGGAAAGCACTTCATTTCTAAGAGGGAGGTCGTGTGTTTTTTAGAGTTACTCTCGTAACTGGTGTGGGTCGAGCTTTGAAATCTTGAAAGCTCACACCACATTTTATTTCTCCATACCAGATGCTGCAGAGGATAATAGAGGTGGCCTATCTGATGTACTTATCACCTCCACTTGTTAATCTTCATGATGTGTTTCATGAGTCTCAATTGAGGAGATACATTTTGGATCCGTCTCATGTGATCCAAGTGAACGATATATAGGTGAAAGAGAACCCGATTGTTGAGACATCTCCATGTAGATAGAAGATCAGGAAGTGAAGTGTTACATGAGTAAGGAGATTTGCTTGGTGAAGGTAGTGCGGGGAGGACCAGCTATTGGAAGTATAACTTGAAAGCTAGAGGGTCAAATGAGAGAGTCATATCCGACTTTGTTTCCTTTAGATGATTTTCGAAGGAGAATTTTTTTCTAAGTGAGGGAGAATTATAACACCCCAAATTCGATTAATTTATTTAATTGAATTATTTAGAAATGTATTTGATTAGTTGGTGTTTTAATTAATTGTTGTGTGGTTGTGGGGGTAAGTATCGTTGAGGTAAAGGTATAGAGAGAGTAAGAGCTTGGCATTGTTGTGTAGAATTAATTAGAATTTTAATTAATTATTAGAATAAATAGTATTTTATTTGAATTAATTAAATAAATTAGTAAAATGATAGAATTGGGCCAATATGGAGAATTTGGAGAAATAGAGGGGAGCAAGGAGTTAGGGAGTTGGGGAAATAATGTGAATAAATAAAATTGAGGGTTAATGAGGAAATTTGGAAGGAGTGTGTATAAAACCTCAAGATATATTTGAAGTAAGAGAGTTTGGAGAGTTTTATGTAAAAACCGAATTTTATGGTGAGAATAGGCAAATGCTATGGCTAAAGGAAGACTCTATTGTTAGAGCTTGAAATGCATCGTATTGGAAAATATGAGGTAAGGGGGGAGAAGGGCTATCAATTAGGTGTGTTGAATGATGGGATAGAAAATATAGGTCCTTACTCTCATTAGGATTCCATGATTTTGTTCTATGAATTGTTGTTATGTTAGCAATTTGGAAATTGATGATTTGTTGGATTTATGCATGTAATTTTGTGACTGAAATTATACTTGAATCATCATGATTATACATGTATAAATTTCTACCATTGATGAATGTGGAAGTGATTGTTTTGATGAATTATTGGTAGGGTTTAATTGATAAAATAGGATGCTAATTGTTGAAAGTGTGATTACAGTAGGAATTTGATCTATAATGTTAGAAATTGGAAATAAGTTGTTTGGGTATGTTAGGGCATGTCAAGATGGGGTTTCGAAGGGATATAGACTGCAGAAACTGAATATTTTCATCATAGGTTGAGTGATAATTGATTACCACTTAATGATAATTGATTACCAACTTAAAAATTAATTTTTGGGGGATTTTTCGAATCGGTATTCGATTACCATGTATTGGTAATCAATTACCGCATGTTTCCTGGGAATGTTTTTTAATGTAAAACTAAAAATGTCATAACTTGAGACCCGTGAGTCTGTTTGAGACACGGTTCAAAGTGTTGGAAATGTAACTCGAAATACTATCAAATGATAATGTTTACAGAGGCTGAATGTGAGGGGATTACCTAAATAATTGACTAAAATTATATGTGTAATTACCAGACGATTTACGCCATGACTTTTGATCCGTAGGTCCAAATGATGTGTCGTTTGAAGCGTTAAAAAGCTAACACTCATAGCTGCATCATGGTAGTGCTTGGTGAGATAGCTGAGATTTAATCATGTGCCTATTGTAGGGATATTTGTGCTTACTTGTATGATTGATTTTCAAATCGTTATATTAATACGATGATGTGTTATTGTTTTAGTGAAGTAACATGAATGAATGCCTATGTAGTTACATTTATTGAGTTGCTACTATTTGTTGTTGTTTATTAATGTTGTAGCATTGATTAATTGTCATGAGTGATGAACAATATGGTACATAAATGGTGAGATGTGTATGGTGATCCATTTGGTGAACCTTTTGGTTGTAATGCATATTATCGTGAGTCATGCATCATGGTGTACGAATTCCAGTCCAATTTTTGTGTGCTCTGGTCCTATGATGGGGATCAGGAATGAGTAGCCAGTTTCATGTGAGAATTGATGAAGCATTATGTATGGTGATGGTAACAATTTGGCGTGCTTTGGTTCTATGGTGGGGATCTAGAGCGAAATGAACCTGAGTGTCCATGATTTGTACCTCATGCATAATGAGTCGTTTGTGGAGTATATTTGCATACATGATTGCATATGTATTTAATTGTTCATGATGTTGTTGATTGGATGTGAAATGTACATGTTGTTATGAAGGGTGTGAGGCTATGTGGTTGTTTATTATGTAATTGAATGTGTCCTTGTTGTATGTTCACTATATTAGCATTCTTTATAATGTTTATATTAGTTAGTTGTTTTCACCCCCTTTGCTTTCATGTTGTCCACCATGGATCTTGCAGAGACTCAGGAGTAGAATTTGATGTTGTAAGTGGAAGTTTGCTCTTGGAGTTACTTTGTTTAGTTTCATCGTTGTTTTAGAAGTCTTGCTCTGATCTTGTAACATCGAAGTTGGGAATGTTTGTTTATTATGTTTTATTGGATTTTAATTGTTTATTTCAGTTTATGTTAAAGTTGTTGAGAGTTGATCATGATAACTCCATGTTTGGATACTTGTTTATATAATTTTGAAGTTGAGACTAGATGTCTAAGTTATTTTGTTTTATTTAATTGAAATAAGTTTGATACCACCATAATGATACCCTAAGTGAAGGTGAGTGTGTAATGATAGGTGTTGTATGATGTTGATATTTTTGTTGTGTGTTTGTTAAACGTTTGATTTATTAAAGGAAGTTTTGTCGGTGACACCTTAGATTTTCATGTAAAGCTTAACATATAAGTAGCAGGGTTTAGGGTGTTAAAGGATACATCTCTTATTTTTCCGACTAGATCATTGAAACATATTAACTATGCCTCATTTTCCTCTTTAGTGAACTAAGAGTGTTTCCAGGAAGGCATGTTGATTTTGACAGGAAACATGTTAGTTTCCTTATATTTCAAAGTAATGAGAGTCTCCTTAGTAGTTAAATGAGGAGTGGTGTGATATGATCATATAACTTTATGTAGATACTCTACCCATAATACTTCGGTGTCATCTCACTTCTTCTTGATCCTTTTTAGAGTTACCTTGTTTGATGATTCTGATTTTCCATTCACTTGTGGGTGGACAGTAAAAGAAAGTTTTTTTGCACTCCTATATCATTACAAAAATTAACCATGGAGGTGATGGAGAACAAAAATCTATTGTCTGAAACGACAACGTCTGGAAACCCAAATTTTCACATGATTATGTGCCGATAGAAATGTTGTACCCTTTTTGCTCTGATCTTGTATACGACTTTGATTTTTATCCATTTTGTGAAGTAGTCCATCCTAATGATAAGGAACTTTAGCTGACTGGGAGTTAATGGAAAAGGGAATAGAATATCAAGACTCCGCTGGTAAAAGGGCCAAGGTGTTGTGATGAAGTGGAGGAGTCCAGCTAGTGCATGATGAAGACTGGCGTATCTTTGGCACTTGTCACATTTTTTGACGAATTCCATGTTGTACTTCATTAAGGTAGTAAATAATCGCCCATCCTCAATAGCTTGTGTGTCAAGGCTTATCCACCAATATGATTGTCGCAAACCCCTTTATGTACTTCAGCAAAGACTCAAGTGATTTCATGTTCTACCAAGCACTTTAACATTGGAGAGGCTCTTCCCATTTTGTAGTGCGTTCTTGCTATCAGAATGTACTATGTTTCATATTTATGGGTGGTCCTTGCCTCAAATTCATCTTGTGGTAACTCGTTTATTTACATATGGAAAATCATGGGCATCATCTAACTAGATGACTAGGCAACTTCAATAATGTTGGTTTTTCCCGGTTCAATACTAAGAATGGTGAGTATATCCTGAATCATTGTGAGCTTGTACCCGATTCTCTTTGAGCTAGTGAGTTTAGACATGAGGTCCCCCTAAAATTATGCTCCTTATGCACATGCACTATCTCAAAAGTTTTGTAGTACTCAAACAGATCACCTACCTTCTTCAGATACTTGGTGAGTTGGGAGTCTTTTGTGTGATATCTACCAACTAGGAACCACTCTTGTATTTCATAGTTGATAAGCCTACCTTAAAATTCAGCAATTTCTCGATCAACTAATCATCTGGTCCATCTAGCACTATCCATGCACCAATCCCTTTCATGTTAGAAACGCCCCCTACTGACGACGTCCTGGTGGATGTAGTCTTCTCACTAGTTTTATAAGTGAGTTATGCCATGAAACCATCTAGTACGTGTGATTTTTTACTTTCTATAGGTATGTATTTGATGTCATACACAAACAACTAGACGGGCCAAGACACCAATTTTCCTGCTAGATATGGTTTCTTGAGGACCTAGAAAATGGGATAGTTTGTCTTTACCATTATATGATGTTATTTGAAATAAATCCCATGTTTCCTCATGGTCACCACCATTCCCAGTGAGAGCCTCTCAAACTTTTAATATTGAGCCCCAACGCCCTTCTACACCTTGGTCAAGAAATAAACACATCACCCAACTTTATTTGTTTCCTAGATGAGTAATAAGTTCATCACCTAATCAATAATTGACAAATAAAGGTACGAGGGAAAACCTACTATCGAGTGTGCCAAAATGGGAAATGACACTAGGAATAGCTGGTCGAAGTGCCATACCTTGTATGAGTATTGACAAAGCTTTCATGTTTTTGATTTTTTTGAAGATCCAAAAAGCGCTTGATCCTAATTCTTCATAAGCAAGCTTGTTGCTTGAGGACAAACAACGGTTCAAGTTTGGGGGTATTTGATAGAGGGTAAATGCATTGTTTTTTTTATTGTTTTATTTCCATTTTCATATGTGTTTGCACCATTTTAGTTTGCTTTTATGTGTTTTTGTCTTCCTTTTGTGTTTTCAGGCAATAAGAGGTCAATGTAGCAAATCGGGACGAAAAAGGCCGAAGTTCGCACGAAATAGAGCACTTCCAATGCAAAATGTTTGAGGACAACACGGTTTGGCCGTGTTCCATGACACGGGACATGTTTCCCCCTAAAATCCCCCTTCATACATTAAACCTAAGGCTGACAGGGTTAGCTTGTAATCCCTAACACGACTTGTGTCAGCACCTCAGACAGTTACGAATTCTTGACTTTTGGTAAAGTTTTGGCCCTTTTGGAATTTGTAACCTCCATAGAATTCATGATTAGTAATTATTGGTTTCAATACCCAAAATTAGTGCCAATTATGAGTCACTTTTGGCTTGGATTAGTAAAAAAAGAGGCTTAAGCATCAATCAAAAGAGGGGAGACACATAAGGGTGACACTTAGGGAGGATCCATCACTCTGTACCATAAAAATCTTGCTACACTTGTTATTTCTCTTTAAGTCTTTGATTTAACATTTTTGTCATTTGTAATTTCGATAATTTTATTATCAATCTTGCCTTCATATTTACTTTATAGTTTATTATTGCTTTACTTTTTTCTTCTTCTAATGCTCTTCAGCTTTATTATTGTTGTTGTTCAACTCACTATGAGTAAGTATATTTTTAGGGATAAGAGGTCATGTGAGTACATATTATGACGATTTTCTACTAAATCTTAGGCTTTATTTATTTTAGAACTCTACTACTTTTTCACATCTATGACTGTTGCGAAAGAAAAGTCAATGGAGATGTCGTTCATGTATCGTAACATATTAATTCGGCATCTGAAGGTGAGTTGCTAAACATTTGAGTTTGAGGCGCCACTAACAAGGCGAATTGATCTAAATTGAGAAACAATTGAGATGTGATGTCACGTGACAAGACATATCACACTTGATTGGTTGATTTAGTTGTGCCTCAAACACGTCCAAAGTGCATGCCACGAAAGTGGGTGGTGCACATATTTATCTTATTTTCTATAAAAATTGCTTAGAAATTCTCGCTATTCAAAGCATACACAAATCAAAGAGATGAGTCTAGATGGACAAACCATAATTCCTAGTCCTATTTTATAATTACTGTTAAAAAAAGTTTATTCATGCTACAATTAAAAAAACCACTTGCGATCATCTTAGATAAGCATAATTGATATAAATTTTGGTAATCACACATCTCCCTGTGGGATCAAACTTTTGTATTACTTGACACAAACTATGCACTTGAGGTTCACACAACATCAATTCCCTTGTGCATCAAGGTATGATTTTTGTTGACGGTAACACCTACACAATGATGATCCATAACAAGGCTATTCTTGACTTTCGTAGCCGTAGGAAGGTAATGGTTGATATTGCAAATAATTGGCTCTACCAAGTAGGCACCACCTCTCCGGTTAACTCATCTGAGGAGCAGGGTGGCCCCTATTTCACTAACCATGTTGTAAGAACCGCTATGGAAGAGGACATTGTTCCCTCACCCACTCATCCTACCCAAAATGAAGCTAGTTCTTCGAATGATAATCAGAAAATATGGGAGTGGTTATAAGCGGAAATCCAAGGCATTAAGGTAGAGAAAACAAAGCAAGGAGTAATCTTGGATGATGTCTAGTTGATGTTGTAGCAACTCATGTTGTACTTCTTGTCTCCCAAGTGAGGTTTTTGTGAGTTCTGTAATACCTTATTTTCCCCCACGCATAAATATATGAAAATAAGAGTTTTCATAAAGAAAGATGTCACACATTCTCAAATATGAATAATACATGCCCTATAACACTTTAATAGATAATAAAAATAATCAACATTTTCTCTTAGGGTGTCTTCGCATGCTCATCTTCACTTAGGCTATCATCATAGTGGAACTACTCATCAAAAAATTATGTAATCAATAAATCATTAAATTTGAAATACTTTATAACATAAGCGAAATCAGAAATGCAATCTCTTCAAACGTAAAAATATCAAACAATGAAAGCATATTATAACTCTCTTCTCAACACAACAGAAGATGAATCAAAAATGTTTCCCCCAGTGTTACATATTATAGCACATAAACTAAACTCAGAAAATAAAAAGAAGAAACAAGCTCATGCTATCCTCCACTCTAAGCAGCTACTTAGTTACTTGCTTATATGTAGCCCAAATAGGAGCACATACCACCACAACAACAACATAGGGGGTGAGAAATCACAAACAATAATAACAGGCATATACTGCAAGCTAGGATAATAACACAACATTCTCTATGAAAATTTTGTTCACAATATATCTCATCACAACCTCACACCTAAACTCATCGATCAATCACAACTCAACAATTATGCATATAACTCATTATGCAACACAACTCGACTATGCAACTCTATGCATATTAATGTGGTAGCTACTCAATATTCGGTTCTCTCTAGAAACTGGGTCCAAATATTTGTGAACCCATGAGCCCCTTCTCTAAGCTTCAAGCCTCCTTTTCTAAGCTTGGGACAAGCCATTAGTCCCCTCTTTGAACTAACAGACATTCCTCTTGACATGAATCTTCTGATGCAGGATCATAGCATCGAACCAATGCATTAAGACCTCTCTTTGATCCTAACATAAATTCATTTAAAACTCAAGAAATCCCCTCTCTAGATTACATCACACCAAAATCACAAAAAATGCACATTATCAATCAATAGTGCAACACAAGCATGTTAATAGTTCATCTCAACAAAATTATATTTCAAACATGCAACGGTTACGATTACAAAATCTGTAACCAGTTATAGTTACAAAAGTTTGAAAGAAAACTTATCAATTCAGCTGTAACCAGTTACACCAACACGTGAATCGGTTACCACTGTACATAAACGGAAAAAAATGTGATTTTCACCATTGGAGGACCTCCGAAACTCTGATTTCGATTTCGTAAAAACCTCTTACCTCTGAATTAGACATATTATGATTATACCATGATTTAAACTCAATTTAACACATAAACTTCATTATTTTCATGAAAATCACTGATTTACAAAACCTTCGACAATGCAACACTTGTGGAAAAACATCAGATATCAAAACAGAAAAATTAGCCATGAATAGTGCACAAATTCATCAATTATTATAGACAATTTTCATCATACAATCATAAATCATCCCCAACATACACCTTATTGGAGGTTAAGGACTCATGTACCTTACCCCTCATACACAAGCCCTATTGAAAGTTATTCTCCCCCCTCGACCCCCCCCCCCCCTACCAGATACTCCTAGCAGCAAAATTCTGATTTCCGATATATTTTCTTCTTCTCCACTTCAAGTCTCATCATCTTCTTAGCCCTTTGGTTTCTTTCTTCTTTCTCATATTTCTACGTACTGGCAAAATAGGGTATTCCCAAGTTTCTCTTATTATATTATATAGTTAGGGAAAATTAACTCTTAATTATATTCCTTCTATTAATTTTTCCTCAATTCTCGCTTTCACCCCGAAAGCTATATTTTCCTTTTAATTAATTAAATCTAGTAAATTATTACTACTAAAATTATTTCTAGTAATTCTGGCCCACTTCTACTGATCACCTACAACTATCTTTATACCCTTAACTCAATGGTACACACCCTCACTCCCATATTTAATTAATCACTGATAATTAAATAAATATGGAAAACATAATAACTCAAATAATTCTATAATTAAATAATTGAGATGGTACAACTCTCCCCCACTTAAAGAATTTTCCCCTTGAAAATTACCATAAGTAAACAGAGTCTGATACGACTCCCTCATCTAGCTCTCTAGCTCCTAAGTCGTGTTTCCACCAATGAGTCCTCCCCATGCTACCTTCACCAGGGTAATCTATTTACCATGCAATTGCTTCACTTTCCAATCCTCTATTCCTAGGGGCGATGCCTCGACAGTCAGGCTATCTCTCACCTGCACATCATCCACTTGGACCACATGAGACGGATCTGAAATGTATCTCCTCATCTGAGACACATGAAAACACATCATAAATATTAGCAAGTGACATCGGTAAAGTAATCTGATAGGCAACCTCTCTTATCCATTGCAAAATCTAGTATGGACCAAAGAAACGCGGAGTGAGCTTTAGAGACTTCAAACCTCGACTAACACCAATTATTGGAGTAACTCTAAGAAACACATGATCGCCCTCTTGGTACTCAAGTGTTTTCCTCCTCTTATTATGGTCTCTCTTCTGGCGACCTTGTGAAGCTCTCATATTCTCTTGAATCACTTTAATCTTCTATATAATTTATTGGATAATCTCATGCCCAATTACAACACTCGCTCCCAAATCATACCAATACAAAGGTTCCCTACACCTTCTACCAGAAAACGCCTCAAACAGTGCCATTCTGATACTCGAATGGAAACTGTTTTTGTAGGTAAACTCAATCAATGGTAAAAATCCATCTAAACATCCCCTTTATCGAGCACACAAGCTCTCAGTAAGTCTTCTAAAAATTGGATAGTCCTATATATCTGACCATTTATCTATGGGTAATAAGTGGAAGTTAACTGCAACTTTGTACCCAATGGTTTCTACAAGCTCTCCCAGAACCTTGAAGTAAACCTTAAATCTCTATCAGATATGACATTGGAAGGAATGCCATGCAGATTAACAATCCTCTTAATATAAATCTCCGCTAGTTTCTCCAATGGATAATTATCTCTCATCAGAAGGAAATGAGCTGATTTAGTCAACCTATCGACAATGACCCAAATCGTATCACAACCATTCGATTTCTTTGGAAAACCAGACACAAAATCCATCAAAATGTTGTCCCATTTCCACTCTGGAATAGACAATGACTGTATCAATCCCAACAAATTTTGATGCTCTACCATTGACTTCTAACAAGTCAAACCCGCACACACAAAACTCGCAACTTCCTTCTTCATTCCTGACCGCCAAAAGATCCTCTTCAAGCCTTGATACATCTTAGTAGCATCGGGATGAATACTCAAGTCACTTTTGTGACCTTCATCAAGAATACTATACTGAAGCTCTGGCACATTCAAAACACACACACGGTCTCAGAATCTTATCACTCCATTCTCGTCGATTCTAAAATCACCATCCTGACCTTGATTGATTAAAGTTAACTGATTAATCAATTTCAAGTCCATCTTCTGACCTTCTCTAATTTTTCCCAGAAAAACATTAGTAAGCTTAAACATACCTAACTTCACACTCTATAGTTTGACTTCACAAACCAACGTCAAGTCTTTGAACTCTTCAATCAGATCCAACTCTATAGTTATCAATGTCGACATATGCGAAGACTTGCGACTCAATGCATCAACTGCAACACTGGCTTTACCAGGATGGTAACTTAAAGAAAAGTCATAATCCTTAGGAAACTCAAGTCATCTTCTCTGTCTTATATTCAACTCTTTCTAGTCGAATAGATACTTCAGACTCTTGTGATCACTGTACACCTTGAATCTCGAACCAAACAAATAATGTCTCCAAATCTTTAGCCCCAACACAACTGCATCCAACTCTAAGTCATATGTTAGATAATTCCTATCATGCACTTTGAATTGCCTTGAAGCATAAGCTAAAACTTGACAATTCTTCATCAAAGCATCTCCAAGACCAACTAAATAAGTATCATAATACACAACAAAAGATTCAATCAGACTCGGCAAAATCCAAAGTGGAACCGACGCCAACTTTTTCTTGAGTTCTCAAAAAAATTCTTCGCACAAAGCAACCCAGACAAAAGCTTTACCTTTCCTCATTAGTTAACTTAACATTAAAGCTAACTTAGAAAACCTTCAATAAACATGTGATAATAACCAACCAATCTAAGAAAACTTTTGAATCTCAATAATAGAATTCTGAGTCTCCCATTTTAGCACAACATCAACCTTTGAAGGATCAACAATAATCCCTCCTCTGGAAATCACATGACCAAGGAAACTCACTTCCTCAAAACAAAACTCACACTTAGACAATTTAGCATATAACTTCTTCTCTTGCAAAATCTCTAATAATAACCTCAGATGATCTACATGTTCTTCATTTGTCTTCGAGTAAATCAGGATGTCATCGATGAACACAACCACAAACTTGTCTAAATACCTATGGAAGATCATATTCATATACTCCATGAATACACCAGGAGCATTAGACACACCAAATGGAATCCCTGAATACTCGTAATGACCATACCTCATCCTGAAAGCAGTCTTTGGAATATCTTCAACCTTTACATGAATCTTATGATAGCCGAATCTCAAATCAATCTTGCTGAAAACATAGGCACCTACTAATTGGCCCATCAATCATCAATCCTCGGAAGTGGATACTTGTTCTTAATAGTTACTCTATTCAATTGTCAGTATTAGACACACAAACTTATATAACTATCATTATTCCTATCTAACAACACTAGTGCACCCCATGACAAAACACTCGGAAAAATAAACTTCTTCTCAAGTAAATCCTCTAATTTTTTCTTAAACTCACTCAACTCTGAAGCCGACATTCGATAAGGATCCATTGACACTAGACTCGTACCTGGTACCAAATCTATAGAAAACTCAACTTTGTGTTCTGGCGGCAAATCGTTGGTGTCTTTAGGAAACACTCATGGAAAATCATAAACAACAGGAAGATCACTCACTACTCAATTGCCTTTGGCTTCTAACGAGGCTAACATCACCAACACTTTCTCAACATCCTTTACATACTCTCTAACTTGCTTTAGCTGATACAATCATACCTTCATCTTCAATAAACTCTGAGAACATCACTGACTCATCTAAAAGTATCCACCCCTGCAATCAACAGCACACAAAACCAACTTTCCACACCTGAAACTTTTAATCTTCTCCCCCACTTGTTTAAATCTCGTTCCTGGAGACAAGTGGTTAGAAAAATAAACAAGCATCGACAGTGTTTCACACACATGTCTCATACCAGGGAACAAACAACGTTACAAAAACCTGGTCGAATGGACTGACTAGGATCTGATACCAATTATGTAACACCCTATTTTTCCCGAGCATAAATATACGAAAATTAGAGTATTCATCAAAACAAAAATAGGATGTCACACATTCTCAAATCTAAACAATACATTCCCTGTAACACTTTAACAGACAGTAACAATAATGAACACCTTCTCATAGGGTGTCTTTGCATGCTCACATCCACTTAGGGTATCATTGCAGCGAAATTTGTCATCAACAAAGCATGCAATCAATAAATCATTTAATTTTAAAGACTTTCTAACATAAATGAAATCATAAAAGATATCTCTTCTAATGTATAAATATCAAATAATGAGAGTATACTTTAAATATATTCTTAACACAACACAAGATAAATCACAAACGTTTCCCCAAGTATTACATACCAGAGCACGTCAGCTAAATGTAGGGAAAAAAACAATTGCATGCCATCCTCCACTCCAAGCAGGTACTAAGTTACCTGCTTATTTATACCCCGGGTAGGTGGACTGACCACAACAACAACAACAACAAAAATAAAGGGATGAGAAATTAAAAACAATAATAAACAATCATATACTGCAAGGTAAGATAACATTCTCTATGCAAATTTCATTCACAATATATCTAATCACAACCTTACACCCAAACTCATCAATCAATCACAAGTCAACAATTACGCATATAACTCATTATGCAATGTAACTCGACTATGCAACTCTATACATATGCATGTGGTACCAACTCAATCCTCGATTCTCTCTAGAAACTAGTTACCAATCTCTGCAAACCCATGAGCCCCTTTTCTGAGGTCCAAGCCCCCTCTCTGAACTAGTAGACATTCCTCTTAACACAACTCTTATGATGCGTGACCATATCATCAAATCAATGCATTACGACCCTTATCTGATCGTAACATAAATGCATTGACAACTCAAATAATCCCTCCCAGGATTACGTCACACAAAAATCACAAAATGCACATTATCAATCAATAGCAACACAAACATGTTAATAGTTCATTCCAAGTGAATTATATTTCAAACATGCAACAATACAACAAAATAACTCAAAATAATTCATATTTACAACATTTCTATATTTCATACTTATTCACAACGCTTAACATCTCGTGATAGCAAGATATTCAAACATATCCATAACTTATAAAACATATTCACTACATATTAAGCTTCTTAAATTATTACCAATTTATAGTAATTCTCCATAGCTTTCCAATGCTTCGAACCGTGCCTCAATTTGAGTCACAAAACTCAAGTTACGACGAAAATAGTTAGGAACAAAAAATTAGCATTTATGGATAACACAACAGCTATCACCGATTAACCAAAACCCGTAACCAATTACGGTCACATAAATTTCAAAGAAAAATTATTAGTTCAGTTGTAACCGGTTACACCAACGCGTTAATTGGTTACCACTCAATAGAAATTAAAAAAAACATAATTTTCACCATTGGAGGACCTCCGAAACTCCGATTTTGATTCCGTAGAAACCCTCATCTCTGAATTAGACATACTATGATTATTCGATAATTAAAACCCAACTTAACAAATAAACTCCATTATTTTCATGAAAATTATGCATTTGCAAAACCTTCAAAAATGCAACAATGGTGGAAAAACGTCAAGTATCAAAACAGAAAAATTAGTTATGAATAGTGCACGAATTCATTAGTTATTACAAACAATTTTCATCATATAATCAAAAATTTTGACAGAATTTGGCTCAAGATAATATAACCTACTCCTTGAAGTGAGAGCGAGAATGCTCTAAGCTTGATATGATCCTCTGTGATTCCTTCAGGTCTCATAGGTGTAGAAAACACAACCTGGAATTCCTTTAGATGCTTATGTGGATGCTCACCTGTAAGACCATTAAACCTTGGCAACAAGTGTATTAAACCGTATTTCAATTCAAAAGGTATAGTAACAACATGATATTCAATACATAAAGCATTATAATTCACATTAGGGGCAACAAGTTATCTAAGATTTGTTTGATCATCCATGTGAAACACAAAATAAGAATCAACAAAGAATAAGAAAATACATAACTAATTCAGCAATGCAACAATTAATAAAATACTGACAATTGAAAAGAAGTAAAAGCGATTAAAATAGAAGGAAAAAAATACAAAAACATAAAATTTAATCTAATTAAGTCAAATAAGAATTTTAAGAATTTTTTTAGAATTGTCTGTAACTATAAAAACAGAAAAAAAAATCATAAAAAATAGAAAAATGATAAATTAGCATGGAAATTTTTTAATTCCGAGATGATTTTTCTAAGATTTGATGGATATGCTTGAATTGGCATAAAATAGCAAGAACGGGGGGGCCAAAACGCAAGGACAGACACCTAAGAATCTAATAATGGTAAAATTTGACAAGAGTCCCCGTCAGCAGCACCATTTGATCCCCTGTCGCGCACAAGTCAAAAACGAGTAATTAAAAATTGTAGTTTAAGGAAGCGACACTCGAATGTTGTATCACAAGGACTCTTGTATTGAATTTTACCAACTAAAAATAATAGGGGTTTTAAGGTTTAGGTTTCGAATAAAATAACAGTAAAAATGATTTAATTACGAATAAGCTAAAATGGCTAATCCTACTTATTTGGGTTCCAACTTATCACTGGCTATTATAAATCCAATCCCCTAAGTGGCTTCGATTCTATTCGATTTTGATATCAATTAGACAAGCGCTATAAATACCATGTGAATTATGTTCCTGTTTACCGCATTAAGTGTGACAGTTTAAAGATTACGTGAAGCTAACGAATAAGCTAAGTTAATACGCGATTAAAATTAGGAAGATGCATACAATCGAATTTTATAAATTTTATCCTATGAGTAGCAATCTAATTAAGAAAACGAAAGCAATTGAATTAAGCAGACAAATTCATAGGTAGAATTGAACTGAAATTGAAATTGAATTGGAATTTAAATAACCTCAAAGTAGTGGGACCCCTAATCAGCAGAATTCGCCTTAGGGATTATTCTACTTGAAAATTACAAAGAAAACCTAATTTATTGAATAGGGAATCATTTTTATGAACAATAACACAACTTCTTTTGTTTAAAGGAAACAAGTAATTAAGGTTCTAATCCTTACCGAGTCGAAAAACATAAAAATCGACCCAAAACTAATTATTTTCTAGTGTCAAAAACTAAAACGATTTATTCGAGTCTTTTACACTCTGAATCTTCTTCTAACTTCAACATGAAACGTTTAGCTTATCCTCCCAGCATTCCAACTCCTATTAAAACGCGTCAATCCAATGCTCTTAGCCTAAGTTTGGACCTCTGAAGCGAGAGGGTGTAATAGTTGTTCATTCAGAAAATACCATACGAAATTAAAATAAATGTAACAATAAACTAAGTTAGGGAAACACACTAAAATAGTAAAAATAACAAAAGACACTCTATAATTGTTGCAATATAATAGTGAAAGAATATGAATGAAGATGCATTGATCACACACAAACAAATTACACATGATCATTCTTTTTTTTGGTGTTATTAAGAATTAGGGTAGATAATGTCCAATTTAGGTTGAATGAACTATAAATTGGGTTGAGATCTGTAGCGGGGTATTCGTTACCATTAGAGATATTGACTAAATCCAAGGTAAACCATACAAGTCGAGTCGCCACCGCACTTCTATTTATCCAAAGGAATGGTTAGAAAGCGAACAAAAACCTAAAAGTTTTATCGAATCAAAAACTAGTAAAAATGTCAGAGATCGGGGTAAGGGGGTTGGTTATGCAATGGGAAGGTGTTAAGCACCCAAAATATCCTAGGTACTCCTAGGGAGCCCTTTTCACACTTGTTGTAAGGTCGGTATTTTGTGAAAAATTTGTTTGTGCAAACATGATTGAAGAGATAAGAAGAGAATATACAAGTTATATACAATTTATGTTTGAATGGATAAACTCATTGCCTACGTACCATCTTAAGAAAGATTAGGATCAAAACCTCATAGTTCGGGGTAAAAATCTCAAAATGAGTTGGTGAATTGATTGGTCCAAAAGCCTTAAGGTCTTTTGTTATCCAAGGGAGAAAACTCAACATAAATCCACAAATCCACCATGTGAGGATAGCTTCAACATGCTAGTGAGGGGTTAACCCTATAATAAGCATGGAAGACTCACTGTCCATCACTAAGGATATAGGTGAGTATTATATCTACCTTAAGGATAACTCAAACCTAATAGCTAAGGGTTATGAAAATTTTTAATAAGAAAGTGGCCATTGAAACCACAAAAAAACATTTGAATGGGTTATATTTACCAATGAAAAGTATTTACAAAATATGGTCAAAGTTGACTTAGAGATTCAATTCAAAATAAGTGTTATGAAAAGAAAGTTTGAAAATCAAAAGCATAATGCTTAGGTTTCTAATGTTTGAAAACAAATGTTAAGTGTTCGCACAAAAGTTTTGGCTTGGGTTAGAGTGGAGGGAAGAAGAAGAATGGCTAAAGTCCTAATCATAGAAGAGATGAAGGATAAGAAACAAGACCACAAATGGAGTTCCTCTCTTGGGATCATATTGATGATCTAAGTAGCTCCCATCCTTTGGAATATGCAAGCAAAATAAGTGCACTCAAGCAATCAACATAATCAAACAAGCTCTTAGAAGATCCCTAATGGCTCTTGTATCTTTTACTTTGGATGAACATGGCAATGGTTCTTCAATTTGGTTCAAATAGGATTCCCTAGCACAAAAGCACACACATCAAAAAGTTCCATGAAGTAAATCAAGAATGGACAAGAGTGAGTTTAGAGGTTTTGTCTTTCTAATCCATCTTCAACATTTATAGCACTCTAAAAGACCAATGCCTAGTTGCTCTTTGACTCCAAATTTGCATAGGGAATGTCCTAGAAACTAAGTCCATTTGTCCATTTTTTTTGCATTTGGTCCACAACAATCACAACAAAACACAAGCACAATAATATAGACACAATTATCTGCTCAAGTGAGCAAAAGGCAAATTGCATTAACATAAACATGTGCTCAAATAAGCAAAGGAGAAAGCAAATGGATAATATGTACAAGAATAGTAAATTGCGTAAATGTAAAGAGGAAGCATTAAATGTTAATGGTTAATGGTTAGTGTTAGAGTTAGTGTGCCATAAGGGAATTTAGCGCTATGTTAAGCAATCGTAATTGGACTTATGTAGAAGTCACAACTATCTGAGGCCGGTCAATAATAATGTAGGCAACAACACAAGTTAGAGATTTTGATTAGTGAATCAAACTCCTACAACTTGCCATGCCAAAAAGAAGATGAGAAATGATCTTGTATTGATTTAGGTTCTTTGCATGATTAGGAAGCAACATATCCTTAATGCAAAGCCATTCACTTGATCCATGATTAAGATGAATTAGATTCGAATCAAGGAAGATTAAACCTCCATGTATCAATGCTAACCACCAATCTTTAACTCATTGATCAAAAAAGAAAAAGAAGAAGAAGAAGAAGATGAATATTAAAGTACATTAATGGAAATGGAATGAGATAATCAACAAGCATTGACCAAAGATAGAGAAGATCAAGGTCAAACAATAGAAAACAAAAGCAAGATGAAGATTAGAAGTCAAGAAACAAATAAAATATTTTTGGTATTTTTCTATATTAAAATAAAACTTGAATTAAAATAAAAAAGAAAGGTCAAACTTCAAACTCACTTCAAATCAACTTTGAAAAGTCCAAGTGAATTATCCCAAGTTCAACAAGGTCAAACAAAGTTTGACAAAAAATTTCAGCATTTTTAGAAGTCAAAAACTATTTTAAATCAATTAAAAATGCATAAAAATAACCTAATTGAACTAAAATCTCAAATAAATCTCAAATCAATTAATAAATTAATGCGAATATTTTTCATAGATCTATCATCATTCAAATAGGTTGGAAAAATATGTTTGTATTTTTTGGATATCAAAAACTATTTTAAATGAATTAAAAATAAGCAGAAAAGGAAAAATTACTAAAAAATATCAAATGATAAAATAAAAAATATTAAAAATCATTTTTACAAACTAGAAATTAAAAGGAGAAAAATGAAATTGGTCTCACATTTTTTGGACCAATAATGAAGGAGTTATGAATTTTTAAAAAGAAATGGAATTAAAAGAAATAAAAGAAATAGAAATCAGAAATTAGAAAAAGGAAAATGCGTGGACCGTTTGATTTGAGCTCATTAATTGAGCTGGCAAATCATGAGGCCAGGAAACGCGCGCCTACCATGCTCCTTGGTCAATGCATCACATGTAGCATTATTATAAGTCATAACATGGCACGGCTGAGATTAAATCTGGAAAATGAAATGGAGGGTTCTGATTAAATCTGGAGAACAGACGGTGACCAGCGCCACCGTCTTCTCTGGCCAACCTCCCGCCAAGCTCAAAAGTTGCAGAGAAAAAATGTTAACCAAAAGACACGATCCAGACATCAATCGAAAGCTGGGGTTATGTACATCACCCTTGTACCAACCAAATCCACTCTAGATTTCTACATTGAGAGAAGTCAGAGATGGAAGATCTATGGTGTTCAAATGAACTTCATGATTTTTGAAAATTGAAAGCTGAATAGTGTTGCCTCTATGCAGAGGACTTCAGATCACACAACAATAACAAGAAATAAGCATTATGCAAGCTGATTCGAAGAAAATAAAGTTTGAGGTGAACCTCTGATTTGCAGGGCTTGGAGTCACAATTCTTTGATGCTAATGCTTACAGTTCACACTATGGACCAAGGTGAAGAGGTCTAAGAACTTTTAGATCTGAAATTTCAATCGAGGAAATCAAAATTCATATCTGAAAATTGAGAGAAAAGTGAGATAGTTCCTTTGGTGAGGGTTGTGATTTCAGTTCAGCAGCATTTGGGGCGCCTTCAGGTTAGTAAAATGAAGCTCATGTGCATTGTATTTATAGGCAAGGTAATGCTGAAATGCATGATCATAAACTTGCATGAATGGAAAGTGCCTCCATGCATGGGCCTGCACAGGCCCATGGAGGGCCCAATTCCACTTGGATTTGGCGACTGATGCATGATGAAAGCAAATTGGACGTGCAGCTTATGTAATAATCGTTCATGCAATGCAAATTTTAATGATTTTCCAAAATGTGCCATAATGTTCAAGCCTTCGAAAATGCTATGTCAATAATAGAAACACCACCTCATGAGTAATGGATGGAAAGCTTATTGCATAAGGATCATTTGTTATGTTGATCAAAACTCCATTTGGACTTTGGAAATTGGTGAAAAGTGGACATGAAGTGTAGGGTGCAAAACATGCACATGTGAGATTTTCAAAATTGGCCAAAGTTCAAGCCCTTATGTTTCAATGATGCAAGCTCCAAACGGCAAAATCTTCAACATCAAAGTTGTATATATTTTCAAGGAAATCAATTTGGAATTAAAGTTTGCATCATTTGGATTTTTGATGAAGAAGTTATGGGTACTTGAAGTTGGACTTTTTCACATTTCAATGCATTTGGTCCAAAGTGACCTATAATGTTTTGCATTATCACATGTATTTCTTTTGAGACTTTGAAATTTTGCTCAACATAACATTTGAAGTAGACATCTTAAACTTTCCAATGCATTTTATCCCACCTCAAAATCATGAAAAATGAATGAGTTGTGTTCTTGGGAAGTTGACCCAAAATTAGGGTTTCAGTCAAAATGACCTATAATGTCTTGGAATGGATGATGACCTTCCAAGCTTCAAATAAAATTTTGATGAACATGAAAGTTGTTCATATGGTCCTTAAGAACATTGTTTCTCATGGGGTCATCTCCATTTTACAAACACATAAAAAGTTAGGTCTTAGTGTATTTCAAAATAGTCAGATGAATTGACTTATCAACTTCTCAAGTTCAAACCTCATATCTTGATAAATTGATGATTGAGGACACTCAAATAAGTTTAAATATGCATGAAATGATGAGTGAAAGAACTTCCCTTGATTGTATTTGATCATGAGTTGAGGTTTCTTCATGAGCCAGGCACAGTTGATGAACAGATGAATTAGGGTTTCCTGGGGAAACAAGCCTCAAACCCCTTGGTTTGCTTTGATAAAAAATGATGAATTGAGAGACTTGGGAGGCATATTTGATGGATGAGAGCTTTGGGAACCATTGCCATGTTTGCTTTCATCTTCAATTGGTCCTATCAATGCACATAGGATCTCCTAGAAGCTTTGGATCTTGTGACTGCTCAAGCTACAAATAAGAGATGTTAGTGACATACTTTTATGCTCTTGGTTAGTGAATAAAATGAGAAAAGCAATAATATACAATTCAAGCATGCTTGGTGATCTCAAACCAACTCATAAGGGTTCCCACCAAAAGGTTAAGAGCCAAGATGCTTGTGGTCCTTGAGGCAAGATGCAAAAAATGCAATGTTATGATGCCATGAGGGATCTTAAGGTCAAAATTGGGGTCTTATAGATGCCCCTATTTAAGGTCATTCTAGCCGGAGAAGTGAAGGTTAAAATCTTCGTCTCGACGAGGTAGAATGGGCTTAAATAACAACAAAGAGACGAATTTTGGTCCCTAAGAGACCTCATGATGCGAATGTATGTATGCAAAAGATAATACTCTGTGGAGATATGTGTCCACAAAGAGGGAAGAAATCAGGAGAAACTGACAATCCATATGAGTAATATACTCAATGGGACAGAGACTCGGGGGACTCTAACTGGGATAAGAGAGGGAATAAAATGCGTGAGCAGGTCACGACTTGAGACTTGCTGAGACACGAGAGGAATTCCATGAAAATAAATCAATGGAAAGACTCGAGTTGACTCAAAGGTGCATGTATTGGGGAATATGCCAATACAACAGAGTTATCCACAAAGGATACTTCGGATGAAAATCCGGACTCAGATGGGGGACATCCACTAAGGGACTTCACTGGGGAATGTCCAAACATGACTCATCTGAGTAAACCATAGGATGAGGTATTACCGATTACTGGGTAATAAGCTCAAGGAGACATGTGATCAGAACACCGGTATAAGGGTGAGAGAACAACACGCTTAGGGAGAATGAATATCTAAGACCGGTATAAGGGTGAGAGATATCAAACATCCAAAAAACATCTGAGGAAAACCTAAAAGGTATACTTCAACTCAGGAAATCTGACTCCATAGGGGACAGAAAAGTCATAATAGGGAGCAGAAAGGAAGGAACACCAAGGATACCGGTTACTGGGCATATAATAGGTGACCAACCAAGGCCTGAATTGGGGAATATTTCCAAGACACTCATCATCCGAAAGGAGGGCTAAAAAGCAAACTCAATTTACAGGATGGACATTCGACTCTGTAAAAAGGGAATACGAATCTTACTCGACTGGGGAAGAACAAAAGACTTCGACCAAAGAGCGCATGAGATATATTATCTATTACCGTCAGAACGTAGATAATATACTCGCATGGAAGATTATCCACAACCGGTTACTGGGTTAAAAAGGGATAAATCGACCGAAAAGGAAAGTACATCGGGATACCGAATACTAGGTATAAAATGATGACCAATCAAAGGGAGAAACAACCATTACCAACCAGGGGTAAACGAAAGATAACTCACTGGGGATACATTGACAAAGGCAATGATCCAGGAGATATATCACCTGTTACTGGGAGATATACTCAAAAGGTGAAGGAATATCAGTATCAAATGTTGGATAAAGATAGACGACAAAGAGGGGATTACATCTACCAAGTACTGGGAAGAAAACCACGGGAGAGTAACCGCTATTGGTTAGGATGCACAAAATAAGGTTAACTCTGTAAGGGGATAAAATAGGACTTACAACTACCAGTTACTGGGTAGAAGGCCACAGACTCCGCCGGGGGAAAGATGGACAATTACTGGTTATTGAGCAATCATTCATCTAAACTACGGGGAAGCAACAAAAGCAGTTAGTCTAGAAACAAACTAGAAAGACACAATGAAACAAGACTCAACCCAATGAGGATATAACTCAGGGGAGAACTCCATCCCAATACATTTGTTGGGAGGAAACTGAAATAACAATCATCCACGAGGACATAACTTAGTGGGGAATATGGGAGAAAGGATGGACATTTTCTGCCTATAGTATTGACTCTACATGGGGAGATCAGACACAAACATCTGCTTGGGTAAATACGCACCACCAAATAGCAGAAGACAACAATCAAAGATATATGGCAAAGAATGCAACATGAATATCCGAATGTTAAGATTATGCATATATGCATGGTTTATGTATGATGAATGTTGACAAACAGACATATCTAACATAAACAGGTTCAAGACTCAAAGGACAAACATCCGGTACTACATCTCAAGAGAGAAAGCCAGGCCCACTGGAGGACATCCAATCTGATGGGGGCAACCAATACCAGGAAACAAAGATCTCTGCGGGGAAATGAGGATCAGTCACTCCAGCTGGGGACAGGAGCCACACATGGATAAAATCTGCCGTAGAAACAACTCTAGCGGGGAAATTATCGAAGAGGGAGATGGAACTCTGTGGGGATTAACCACCAATCAGAAGGTTCCAATGTCACCACATTCCTTGCACTACTGAAGAAATCACATCTGCCGAGGAGGAAGGGACACTACTCCGCTGAGGAATGAAGGATTAACATCTTCATCAACCACTTTGCTCGGAAGGAAACCACAAACGGGCTCTGATCAGACAATTCCATTAGGGAAACACTGCTGACGACTAAATCAAGGATTACCCGTAGGCAACTACTGGGGATACCCTGCTGGTGCCATACTGGGAAGTAGGGGTGGGATCAACCCCGTTGAGGATGGTCGGGGAGCAAAATTGCTGGATATCAAGAGTAGACAAGTCCACGAAGGGGAAAGCTACAAACCAAGTTTGATGATGGCTCTGCTTATACTGGGGATTTCCGGCTCACTCCGAGGGGAATTTCTTTACTTGAAGTGAGGGAATACTAACTCCTTCAGAAAGATTAGCATACACAATTTATCAATCTATAAGGGATTTTAGGTCAATCCACACAAGGGATGACAACCATATAATTGATAACACAAAATGCTAAATCCATACTCAATGGGGATCTAGAAGATTGAGATCACACCCAAAACTCCCAAACTCCCTGGGGACTTGGTGGGAGGTACAACTTTCTTCTGTGCCTGCGGAGGAGACAACCTGAAAGGTAAATGAAGAGGATACGAGTATGCTGGGAATATGAGCAAATGTCTTACCCTTTTGAGAATCATACCATCCTTGGGAGAGCACTGAAGACGTTCCAAGTATCCTTTTGTCATTGTGAATGTTCACTTTGTTTAAAAACAATTTATGAAAATTTTATTTATTTAAAACAACGATATTTCTCAATTAAAACATGCAAAACATTTGTTGAATAGAAACGAATAAGAGTGCGAAGAATTGGATAAAGGCTCAAATTTATTTGATGGAATGGTAGTCCGCAAATGGCAAGACTCCATGGATCTTTACAAATTTGAAATTGGTGATATATATTGGAAAATAACTACATAGAACATAATGACCATTTCTCCACCAACACTGAATCCGATGTATTTGAAGCTTCAATTGACGATGACTGAGCGAGAATCTTCGACAGATGACAGTTGTAGAACAATGTCTTGTCAGCATGCAGTTACTTGCCAAATCCCCAATTTTTGCCTAGATTGCCCCAGGGTGAGGTACTCAATCTAGCGGGATACATATTTATTTTTATGTCTTTAACTTTTGCCTGGATCTCCCTTGCGGGTTTTCAATCCACCGAGATGCTCATTTTTGCCTAAGCCGCCCTTTCGGGTTTTCAACTTAGCAAGTTATTCTGTTTTTATTTTAGGCGAAGTATTTCTTGACTGCATCTGAATTCATAGAGCGAGTGAAATCCTCCCCATCCATAGTTGTAAGTATCAGGGCACCGCCTGAAAAGGCTCTCTTAACAACATATGGACCTTCATAGTTCGGAGTCCACTTTCCCCTGGAATCGGGCGCGAAAGACAAAACTTTCTTGAGCACTAGATCACCTTCTCAGAACACACGAGGCTTGACCTTCTTATCAAAGGCTTTCTTCAGTTGGTCATAACGACTCTGAATCCATTCAGCATCAGTCAACTTGACTCCCATCAAGACTCTCATTGATGGGATCTCCACGTCTATTGGGAGCACAACCTCCATGCCGTATACAAGGGAGAAAGGGGTTGCCCCTGTTCAAGTGCGGACAGATGTACGATACCCATGTAAGACAAATGGCAGCATCTCATGCCAATCTTTGTACGTAACAACCATCTTCTGGATACTCTTCTTGATATTCTTATTAGTAGCTCCAATGGCCCCATTCATCTTGGGTCTATAGGGAGAAGAATTATGATGTGCAATCTTGAACTCGCTACACAGCTCTTTCATCATCTTGTTGTTCAAGTTAGATCCATTATCAGTAATGATCTTATCTGGCACACTATAACGGCATATGAGTTGATTCTTGATAAACTTCACAACCACCAGCCTGGTCAAGTTTGCATATGACGCCGCTTCGACCCACTTGCTGAAGTAATCAATTGCTACGAGAATAAATCTGTGACCGTTGGACGCTTTCGGCTCTATCATGCCAATCATGTCAATTCCCCACATAGAGAAAGGCCATGGTGATGAAATCACATTCAGAAGTGTCGGGGGAATATGAATCTTATCCGCATAAATCTGACACTTATGGCATTTCTTCACATATTTGCAGTAGTCAGACTTCATTGTCAGCCAATAGTAGCCTGCTCTCAACATCTTTCTAGCCATGGCATGTCCATTGGAATGAGTACCAAATGAACCCTCATGGACCTCAGTCATCAACAGGTCTGCTTCGTGTCTATCCACGCATCTGAGCAGAACCATGTCAAAATTCCTCTTATAAAGCACATCGCCATTGAGGTAGAAACTGCCTGATAATCTCCTCAAAGTTTTCCTATCTTTCACAGATGCCCCAGGTGGGTAAATCTGGCTTTGAAGAAAACACTTGATATCATAATACCATGGCTTATCATCTTGCACCTCCTCTACATCAAATACATGAGCTGGTTTGTCCAAGCGCATCATAGTGATATTGGGAACTTCATTCCAGAGTCTTACCACGATCATCGAAGCCAGCGTAGCAAGTGCATCTGCCATCCGATTCTCATCTCGAGGAATTTGATGGAAGTCAACTTCAGTAAAGAACGTTGAGATCCTCCTCGCGTAATCTCTATATGGGATGAGGCCAGGCTAATTCGTCTCCTATTCACCCTTAATCTGATTAACAACAAGGGTCGAATCACCATAAACATCCAGATGTTTGATCCTAAGATCAATACACTCTTCCAATCCCATGATACAGGCCTCATACTCAGCCATATTATTCGTGCATTTGAAAGTTAGCCTTGCTGTAAAAGGAAAATGTGTGCCCTAAGGAGTAATAATCACTGCCCCAATACCATTTCCATATTGATTTACAACGCCACCAAATACCATGCTCCATCGGGAACAAGGCTTTGGCCCTTCATCGAGCGTAGGCTCATCGCAATCTTTCATCTTCAAATACAAAATCTCCTCATCTGGGAAATCATACTGAACTAACTGATAATCCTCAATTGGTTGATGTGCTAAGTGGTCAGCCAAGATACTACCTTTAATAGCTTTCTGAGCTCGATACTCAATATCATACTCAGACAACAACATCTGCCAACGGGAAATCCTCCCAGTTAAAGCAGGCTTCTCAAAGATATACTTGATTGGATCCATTTTGGATATCAACCAAGTCGTATGATTTATCATATACTGGCGTAAGCGCTTAGCAGCCCAAGCCAAAGCACGACATGTCTTCTCAAGCATCGAGTATCGAGACTCACAATCAGTGAACTTCTTACTCAGGTAGTAGATAGCATATTCTTTCTTTCCTGTTTCGTCTTGCTGACCAAGGACACAACCCATTGAGTCTTCAAGAACTGTCAGATACATAATTAATGGTCTCCCTTCCACAGGCGGACACAAAATCGGCGGCTCAGACAGATACTCTTTAATACTGTCAAAGGCTTTTTGGCAATCCTTGGTCCAATCATGAGACCGATCTTTCCGGAGGAGCTTGAATATCGGCGCACATGTGGCAGTCGTGTGGGATATAAATCTGGATATATAATTCAAGCGGCCAAGAAAACCTCGGACTTGCTTCTTAGTTTTGGGCGCAGGAATCTCTTGTATTTCTTTGACCTTTGCAGGATCAACCTCAATACCTCGCTTGCTGACAATAAAGCCCAATAACTTGCCGGGACGGATTCCAAATGTACACTTGTTAGGATTCAAACGAAGCTTATACTTCCTCAAACGCTGAAAAAGCTTCAACAAGTGCTCTACATGTTCAACTTCCAATCTCGACTTTGCAATCATATCATCAACATATACCTCGATCTCCTTGTGCATCATATCATGAAACAAGGTAGTCATAGCTCGTTGATACATGGCTCCGGCATTCTTCAAACCGAAGGGCATCACTCGATAACAGAATGTTCCCCAAGGTATGATGAATGTTGTCTTCTCCATATCCTCGGGTGCCATTTTGATCTGGTTATATCCGGAAAATCCGTCCATAAATGAGAAGTCATTGAATTTAGCTGTATTATCTACCAACATATTAATATTTGGTAGAGGGAAGTTCTTTCGGACTAGCTTTATTCAAGTCTCTATAGTCCACACACATTCAGACTTTTCCATCTTTCTTAGGCACGTGAACAATATTGGCCACCCACTAAGGATATGAAGAAGTCACCAGAAACCCCGCATCAATCTGCTTCTGAACTTCTTCTTTGATCTTTATTGCCATATCAGGATGAGTTCTTCTGAGTTTCTGCTTCACAGGTACGCACTCAGGCTTCAAAGGCAGGAAATGTTGCACGGTATTAGTATCTAGACCAGGCATGTCTTCATATGACCAAGCAAAGACGTCGACGTATTCTCGTAGCAACTCAATCAACCCCTTCTTGACAGATTCTTCCAGGAGTGCCCCAATCTTTACTTCTCACACACAATCTTCAGATCCCAAGTTGATTGTTTCCAGATTCTCAAGATGCGCCTGAATGATCTTCTCTTCGTCCTCAAGTAGACGGGTGATATCATCAGGGATCTCTTCAACATCATTTTCTTCGGTCTCAAATACGGGGAACTCAAAGTTGGGAGATGTTGTTGGATAATTATGTTCAATGGGTTTGATCAACCTGCATAATGATTTTGGGTATAAAAGAGATTTTAGAATTCAAATAAGGCAAATCATTATGCAGATGAAAAGATTGATTTTATTCTATTTTTAGGGTTTTATGTGATCACCAATTTCATGCAAAAAAGAGAAAAGTGAAAATAATTGGAAAAACAAACATTTAACATAAATTTATTGAATGAAAATATCATTGTATTTATGAGCCAACAATGTCATCACTCCTCCTTTTGGCATGGGAGAAGAGTTTTTAAACACAATGAACATTACTTTGACTTATGGATAACTGTTGGAACATCAACAACGACCCAATTATTGCAGACCCCTCTAGGGATGACGAAGTTGCCAGAATCTTCCTCTGTATCTTCTTCCACAATAGAAACAGCTTCCTCATCTTGAACAGTGTGGATGAATCCACCACTCTTAAACAGCCCATGCTTGTTGAAAACGCCAGAAGAATACCATATTCCAGCCCGGGATTTGTTGTCTCCAGCTTAATCATTTGCCCCAATCCAGTAGTTGTACCATGCTCAATGGCCAACTTAGCATCATTGTAGGACACAAATGAAGAAGTTCCTTTCTTAGTAGGCTCAGCAATAGATAAAGCTTGGAACGGTGTTCCAACTTCAGCCTCAGCATCTATGTAAGAAAAGGAAGACAAATGGCTAACCAGGAGAGCCTTTTCTCCCCCTACCACCACAAGCTTCTTGTTTTTAACAAATTTCAGTTTCTGGTGTAGGGTGGATGTCACGGCGCCTGCCTCGTGAATCTATGGTCTGCCCAACAGACAACTATATGATGGGTGGATATCCATGACCTGAAAAGTGATATGGAAATCACTTGGTCCAATCTTGACTAGGAGCTCAACCTCTCCAATCACAGTTTTACGGGACCCATCAAAAGCTTTAACCACTACTCCACTCTGCCTCATGGGAGGCCCCTGGTATGACAATCTAGAAAGAGTGGACTTTGGCAATACATTCAATGATGATCCAGTTTCCACTAGCACATTGGACATGGCATCATCCTTACAGCTCATGGAGATGTGTAGTGCCAAATTGTGGTCTCTTCCCTCCTCAGGGAGATCAGCATCAGAAAAACTCAAATTGTTACAAGCGGTGATGTTTGCAACAATACTGTCAAATTATTCTATTGTGACGTCATGATCTACATACGCCACATCCAACACCTTCTGCAGAGCTTCACGGTGTGGTTCAGAATTCATCAACAAAGATAACACAGAGATCTTTGATGGTGTCTATAGAAGCTGATCTACAACATTGTATTCACTCCTTTTGATGAGCCTCAGCATCTCATCACAGTCTTCTTTCGTATTACCACTCTGGCCAGCAGAAACAGGAGTTTTCACAACATAGGCAGGTTTATCGATAATTGGTGCCGGATTCGGAGCCTTAACAGCATTCCCAACCGGGCGTTCAGCATAATTAGCAACATCAACCCTTCGGACATCAGCTTAGGGTTTCGGCGGAGTTGAGAAAACTTGACCGCTGCGGGTCAGGCCGTTGACATCGGTAATATTAACAACAAAAGTAGAGGGCAGGGGCACCTCCTTCCCATCCTCCAATGCCACAGCATTGTAGCGATAGGGAACCGCTTTATCGGAAGAATATGGCACAGGGCCAGCTAGTTTAATGATCAAAGAGGGAGAAGCCTTCTGCTTGCTGCCATCATACTGAAGGACAACAGGCTCAGGGATCCGAAATACCGGAGATATCACATTAACTTCATCGTCATCATCAACATTTCGATTCTTAAGTATCTCAATTACTCCTTCATCCAGCATTTCTTGGATGTCTTTACGGACTTGGCGATATCCTCTCTAATTGACAGTGCAAACTCGGCATCTGTCATGGTCATGCTCATAATGAATGTATTCACACAACAGTCTGTGCATCTGGACCAAAGATTGTCGAATATGGCTGACATATTTGACCTTATATTTACCAGGGCAGCCCTGGACCATGTTGACAGAGGGTTTCTCATGCTCGGGCAATGGGTTCTTCTTTACATTGGGACCTACGTCCTCGAAAAACAAGATACCACTCTTCACAAGGTCTTGAACCTTGGTCTTCAACGGGTAACAGTTCTCTACGCCATGTCCGAGAGTGTAGCGGGGTATTCGTTACCATTAGAGATATTGACTAGATCTAAGGTAAATCATACAAGTCGAGTCGCCACCGCACCTCTATTTATCCAAAGGAATGGTTAGAAAGCAAACAAAAACCTAAAAGTTTTATCGAATCAAAAACTAATAAAAATGTCAGAGATCTGGGTAAGGGGGTTGGTTATGCAATGGGAAGGTGTTAGGCACCCAAAACGTCCTAGGTACTCCTAGGGAGCCCTTTTCACATTGGTTGTAAGGTTGGTATTTTGTGAAAATTTGTTTGGGCAAACATGATTGAAGAGATGAGAATAGAATGTACAAGTTATGTACATTTTGTGTTTGAATGGATAAACCCATTGCCTACGTACTATCTTTAAAAAAGATTAGGATCAAAACCTCGTAGTTCGGGGTAAAAATCTCAAAATGAGTTGGTGAATTGATTGGTCCAAAAGCCTTAAGGTCTTTTGTTATCCAAGGGAGAAAACTTAACCTAAAACCACAAATCCACCATGTGAGGATAACTTCAACATGCTAGTGAGGGGTTAACCCTATAATAAGAATGGAAGACTTATTGTCCATCACTAAGGATATAGGTGAGCATTACATCTACCTAAAGGATAACTCAAACCTAATAGCTAAAGGTTATGAAAATTTTGATTAAGAAGGTGGCCATTGAAACCACAAAAAGACATTTGAATGGGTTGTATTTACCTATGAAAAGTATGTATAAAATGGTCAAAGTTGACTTAGGAGTTCAATTCAAAATAAGTATTTAAGAAAAGAAAGTTTGAAAATCAAAAGCATAAGGCTTAGGTTTCTAATGTTGAAAACAAGTGTTAAATATTTGCACAAAAGTTTTGGCTAGGGTTAGAGTGGAGAGAAGAAGAAGAAAGGCTAAAGTCCTAAGCATACAAGAGGCAAGGGACAAGAAGCAAAACCACACATGGAGTTCCTCTCTTGAGATCATATTGATGATCCAAGTAGCTCCCATCCTTTGGAATAAGCAATCACATAAGCATAAACTCAAGCAATCAATAATCAAATGAACCCTTGGGAAGCTCCTTAATGAATTATGGGTCCCTCTCTCTTAGAAGCTCATGGCAATGGTTCCTCAGTTTGGATCAAGTTGGAATCCCTAGCACAAGAACACACACATTAAAAGATTCTAATAAAACAAACAAGGAATGGACAAGAAGAGTTTAGAAGTTAGTCCTTTCAAGGTCATCTTTCAACATTAAGCATTCTAAAGGCCCAATGCCTAGTTGCTCTTTGACTTTTATAGCACTCTAAAGGTATGAGGCCTGGTTTCTCTTCAAACTCCACTAGCTTGGGTAAAGTCCTAAAGTCTAAGTCCATTTTGTCCAATTCTTTGCATTTGGTTCACAACTAACAGATAAACACAAGCATAAAAGATATATACACAATTATATGCTCAAGTGAGCAAAAGGCAAATGGCATTAACATAAACATGTGCCCAAGTGAGCAAAGGAAAAATCAAATGAATAATATGTACAAGAGTAGTAAATTGCATAAATGTAAAGTGTAAAAAGTAAATGTTAATGGTTAATGATTAGTGTTAGTAGTTAGTGTGCCATAAGGAAAATTTAGCGCTATGTTAAGCAATCGTAATTGGACTTATGTATAAGTCACAACTATCTGAGGCCGGTCAATAATAATGTAGGAAACAACACAACTTAGAAGTCTTGATTAGTGAACCAAGTTCCAACAACTTGCCATGCCAAAAGAAAAGAGAGAATTGATCTTGTATTGGTTTAAGTCCTTTGCATGGTTTAGGAAACAACCTATCCTTAATGCAAAGCCATTCACTTGATCAATTGATCAAGATGGATTAGATTTGAATCAAGGAAGATTAAGTCTCCCTAATCAATGCTAACTTATCAACCTTCAACTCATTTATCAAAAAGAAAAAAAGAAGAAGAAGAAGGAGATGAACAATGAAAAAGGAAATGGAAAGAATAAAGTGCATTAGATGAAAAAGAATGTACCAATCAACAAGTATTGACCAATGACATTGAGGATCATGGTCAAACAATCAAAAACAGAAGTGAGATGAAGATTGGAGGTCAAGAAATGAACAAAATATTTTTGGCATTTTTAATATTTGAAAATAAACTTGAATTAAAATATTAAAGAAAGGTCAAACTTCAAAATCACCTCAAATCAACCTTGAAAGGTTCAAGTGGTTTATCCTAAGTTCAACAAGGTCAAACAAGGTTTGACAAAAAATTGCAGCATTTTTAAAAGTCAGAAACTATTTTTAATCAATTAAAAATGAATAAAAATAACCTAATTAAACTAAAATCTCAAATAAATATCAAATCAATTAATAAATTGATGAGAATATTTTTCATAGATCTATCATCATTCAAATAGGTTGAGAAAATATTTTTGTATTTTTTGAATATTAAAAACTATTTAAAATGAATTAAAAATAACCAGAAAAGAGAAAATTCAAAAAAAATATCAGATGACAAAATAAAAAATATTAAAAATTATTTTTAGAAACTAGAATTTAAATGGAGAAAAATGCAATTGGTCCCATATTTTTTGGAATTAAAATGAAGAAGTTATGAATTTTTGAAAATAAATGGAATAAAAGAAATTAAAACAGAAATTAGAAAATAGCAAAAATCAGGGAACGTCGGATTGAATCTCATTAATTGACGTGGCCAATCCTAAGGTCCTCAGGCGCGCGCTCATGGTGAGTCCAAGTCAATGAGAAACATCCAGCATTATTGAAAGTCATAACATCCAAAGGCTGGGATTAAATCTGGCAATGAGATCCAATGGTCCAGAGCTCATCCGCGTGGGGACGGTGGTGGAAACCACCGTCTTCTCCGGCGAGACTCACCGTTCCGACCAAGATTTGCAGGTTTTCAAAACATAATTAAAATGCACGATCCTTATACCAAATTGAAGCTGGGGTGATGTACATCACCCCTGTGACCTTGAATTGTACTCAAACTTTCTATGGAGTAAGAAATCTGAGCTGGAAGATTTAGGTACATAAATTGCAGTTCATCAAAACACAAAATCAAAGCCACCACTGGCTTGCCTCTCAAGTTAGGACTTCAGAAAACACAATGGCCAGGAAAATAGATCAAGGAACAAAGAGATTCGAAGCAAAAACCAGTCGAACCATACCTTTGGATTGTGAAGATTTGAGCTCCTTTCCTTGGTTCCTTTTGCAAAATAGAAGTTTAATGGATCATATGTGGAAGGTCTAGGAACTTTAGATCTAAAGATTCAACCAAATTCAGTTGAATTTTAGATCTGAAATTTTGAAGAAATGTGAACTAGTTCCTTTAGGTATGTCTAGGGATTCAATTGTGTAGCATATTAGGCGCCTTCAGGTTGAGATTTGAAGTGAGGAAGTGTAAGACCCCAATTTTGTCCCTAAGATCCCTCATGGCATCATATCATATCATTGCATCGCCTCAAGGATCATTGTGCACCTTGCTTGCTTTCTTGTGGGTGGGTCATCTTTTGAGAGTGGTTCTTGATCACCAAGCATATTTTGCATTTGTATATCATTGCTTTTCATTTGTTTACTAACCAAAAGTACAAAAATATGTCATCTAACCTTATTACTTGCAAATGAAGCAATTACAGGTCAAGGCAGTCAGTGCAGTCTTTGAGCTATAGATGGTGGCCATTCTTGAGAATTTGGACACCACATTCATTCACAAGAGCTTATATGGGCTATGATGTTATGTTAAATCAAAATCCCAAGTGGTAGAGGCTTGAATCTCATCAAGGCATTCTTTAGTCAACTGAAGCCCTAGCCAGTGAACTGCAAAGTCAACTGTGGATTTGGATATGGGAAGTGATGGGAAATACTTCATTCATGTTCAAACAAGTCTCATTTGACATTTCAAACACTCTCTTTGAAGAATTTGAGGTCCAGTCAAAATTTGCCAAAAATAGAAAGTGACCTATAATTCAAACTTTCCAAAAATGGAAAGGTTTTCATCCAACTTCAACTTCAAATTACATGACCAAAAATGCTTCAAATGAAATTTTGTTGAACATGAAAGTTGTAGATCTTTCTCTCCCATTTCCAAAATGTCCAAGAACATCAATTTCTCATTTGTGGTTGAAGAGATATGATCAAAAGATGGCCAAGTGTGGATTGAACTTCAAAAGTGCATAACTTCTCAACCATTGCTCCAAATCATGTGGCTTTTTTTTCATTAATCTTGTTTTGACCTATAATTTCATAATCTTGCATTACATTGCATCATTTCTCATTTCATGATCATTTGCAAAAATCTTGATTTTTGGAGGGAATTTTCAAAGTTTAAAATTGGCTAATTGTTGGAACTTTCTACCATTGCCAATAGCTCCAAAATGATGTTTTAAGTGGAATTGGATCACAAACACGTGCACTGTTCATCATGCACACCATGCATAGGGTAAAATGGCCATTTTGCATTTGCACTTCATTTTAGCTAATTCCAATTGCATTTGCTTAAGCATGATTAGGGAAGTGATTAAGAGGAAGTATATATAGCTAACCATAACAGAATTCTGCTAACAACATTCATTATTTTCAGATCTAGATCTAGAATATCAAATTTCTCTCTCAAATTTTTCTTCCATTTTCTTCATTTCCAATCCAATTTCGTGCTTAATTCTTGTTGTTAAGTTGTTCTTAAGCAGGATTATACATAGAATCATAGCAAAATCGTGCAGTATTGAAGCATTTGAAGCATGGAAGCAACAATGGCAAATCAATAATTCTGTGGAATCGTGCATAACTGAGCTTTGATCTTCCTTCTATTCACCTTCATAAGCATTGTAGAGGAGTTTTCAAGCATCATCAGGCCTCGAATCCAGTTGAATCCAGTTCTGTTGCTACAAGAGGTTACAAATCAATTCTCATAATCTTGATTTTCATTGCTATAATGTGATAGATATTTGAATGCTGAGTAGATTGAGCTTTGAATCGTGTGAATCCATGTTGTATTGAGCAAGATATGTTAGTTTGAACTTTTGATGTTGATTCTTGTTTCACTCGATCCATGCGTGTTATGATGTTGTTTGATGAAATAATTGTTGATTATTGATGCTTGATGAAAGATCTTTGCAATGCCATGCTTAATTTGTGTTTCTGTGCATGTTGAGATTTTCTGGAAATTGGATGATGAAGATCATGAAGATCTTCATCGTGTTCTTCATTTGCTGCATATTACCTGCGAATTTTCCTACCACCTTCATATTGTTTACTGTGAAATTTCATGCGTGTTCTTCCAAGTTTCCTGCGGATTATGAGTTTGCATGCGCCTAGGGTTTAAGTGAAACGACCGCGTTTCACTTGGCGCGCTTTGGCTTTTGAAATGTGCATCCCTTCGATTCCAGCTGATGACATAAGTTCAAATTGCCTTGCCTTATTTTTCTTTCCCTCCATATTATTCATCCATGATCCATATGCATTTTTTTTAATTTTTCATCATCTTATAAACTCCATATTAAATTGAAAATATATCCAAAAAATATGAGGATTTTTGTGTTAGGTCCCATTTTCTGTCTATTATTTTTTGGTTATTTTTTCACAAATTGTGCATGGCTGAAATTAAATTGGTGCTAGAGAATGTTCACATGTATCATATTTTGTACCTTGCTTTCCATATTTGTTGTGAAATGATGAGTTTTGATCCAATGCTTCTGGAAATTTTCATGATGAGACTAGATTCATTCCTTGACATTTTGGTGTTGATTTGGTATTTTTATCAATTATCATTTCTGTTTTATGATTGTTCTAAGTTGGTGTGACAATTTGTGTCACACCTTTTGATGTTCATCTTCTGCCATGTGTTTACCCTATCAAATGATGCCCAATTGTGCTAATTTTTTGCATGCTGATCATATGAGATGTCTTGAACATGTATGAATTTTTCCAGAGTTTTGTGAATCATTTCTGATTTGATTGGGATTTTTCATTTTGTTTGATCACATGTGGACTTTAAAATTGTCTTGAACTTCAATTGATCATGAAATGGATTTGGTAAATGATATTGATGTGAGACTTTTTGCTATGTGTCAATAATTTTTTGAAGTTTCATCATGTCAAACTTCAGCTTCTGTTTTGAATTTTTTCCTCATCTTTGACCCTAGGCTTTGGCCTAAGGGTTTGCCTCTCATCTTTGAGCTTTGTTTTCAGGTTGATCACTCAAGTTCCATAGTTGTTGATGCTCCATCATTTGAGCACTTGATGTTTACCATTGTTTACTAACATTGTGTGTTTTGTAGGGTTGTTAACTCATTTGAGCTTGATTTGTGGCTTATGCCTTTGCTTATTGGGTTTGACTGTTGATATTAAATGTTGTCTGTTTGTCTAAACTGTGTACTGATTTGTGTGATGTTTCCACAGGTACATTAAGTTGCTTAAGTTCACTTTGAACTTGCTTTTGCTTGGTTGCTTAACCAATTAGGTATAACCTCTCTTCTTCATGTAGTCTGGAAGACCTGGCCTGTTATGTGGCCAGGCACCTGTCTGAAGTCCTCCTTAAGAGGCAATGTCTTTCTGTGTTTATTTTTGTGCTAAGCAGGAAAAGTCCTTTGATAAGGCAATTGGCAGATAGAAGAGATGTGTAATCCATCTCCTGCTATTCAGTGTGTCATCCCTTTGCTCACATAACATGTTGATGCATTGTGGATCTTAACCCAAGATCTATAGAGTCTAATCCTTGTGGAGAAGAGTTCCAACTTTCTGAACTCCCACATCTTCTATTATTCAAATGCTCTCTCTGACCAGAGATAAGAGCTATGAGGCACACCCCTCATCTCCTTTTCATCTGCTTCACCTTAACTCTCAATGTTAAGGTTAAGAGCACAACTTACCCCATTCCAGTTGACTGTAAAGTCTAACCTTGCTTGAGCCTAATTGCTTGTATATAGTGTGTGCTAATTGACTTGTTTGTCTGATTGCTTGATTCATCTGTGCATACTTGCTTATGTGTGTCTTTGTGCATTTATCATCATTAATTGTACATTATTGCATGATCTTTGTTCATATCTTTTGCAACATCTTTGATTGTCCATTGAGGAATCAAGTGTAAGTCCATTCATTGGCCTTTGTTCCTATGATTTGGTAGGAGTCGAGTGTAAGACCATTTATTGGCAACTTGTTTCTTTTTGCTTATTGCATGTTGTTGTATGTGAGGAATCAATTGTAAGTCCATTTATTGGCATTTGTTTCCCATGGTCATTTCTATGGAGATTAGATTAAGTCCAGATAGATTGGCATCTGATATCCATGTTTGTTTGTTTTAGGAGATTGGTGTAAATCCATTTATTGGTATCCGATATCCAGTTTGTTTTGTGAGATTGGTGTAAGTCCAGTTGATTGGCATCCGGTATCATTTCTTTGTTTTGGTTTAGGAGATTGGTGTAAGTCCAGTTGATTGGCATCTGATATCCATGTTTTGTTTGTTTTAGGAGACTAGTATAAGTCCATTGAGTGGCATCTGGTATCCATCTTTGTTTTAGGAGATTGGTACAAGTCCAGTAATTGGCATCCGGTATCCGCTTTTGTTAACTTTGCCTGATACTTTGTTTACCTGTTATTTGCTTTGTTGCCTATTCCAAAGGAATCACTTGAATCATCTTCCATATGATTTCAAGAGGTGAACATCTAAGAAGTTTTACTTCCTCACCCTTCCATTTTTGTGTGTGTTTTCAAAACCCTCTTTTCACATGTTAATTCAAACTTTGACATCTATTGTGCAAACATTTTCACTTCTTTTCAAATTAGAAACCTAGGCTTTAGGCCTTTGACTTTTCGAACTTCATTTTCTTAATACTTCTTTTGAATCAAATTCTAATCATACTTTGACCATCTTTCATGAATACTCAAATCAATTAATCTCACTCATTCAATTGCTTTTGTGGCCCAAGCCCACTTTTCACTCATGTTTTCATGCATTAGCCATAGGTTTGATTTATCCTAGTTGGTTGATGTTAATCTCACCTTTTGTCCTTAGTGATCGAACTGTAAGACTTCCGTACTGAAAACAGGGTTAACCCCTCTAGTACGTCGAAGCTTTTCTCACGTGGTGGACTTGTTGTTTGTATAAGGTTGAGTTTTCTCCCGTGGATAACGAAAGACCTTAGGGCTTTTGTGAAATTCTGGTGTAGTCAGAATTCAGATGTTCTACTCCAAGTCATGACATCTGATCTAACATTGTAACTAATACAGCAAGACAGTTATTAACCACTGTACTAATGTGCACACGTTCACAGATGTCACGACATCTCATTCTAGGTCACCCTAGAATGGATGAACACCTGGTTCTGTGCATCAGGAAGAAAGACTCAACAAAGATCAATCCTAGCACTCACTTCTGTTGTTTTCTTACACAATTATCAGCATGATGTCTTACTGTTGATTTTGGACATCATCTGTTAAATTGTTCCAGTGTGTTTGTCTTTTACTTGTATTTCCTGAATTAAAGGTTGAACACGTTAATCTAATTTCCACTTATTAGATTGCTAACAACTAGGTTATTTGTTAGGTTCATTAATTGTAGGTTAGTAGTTGGTTTCCTGGATTTTAGCTCAGCTGTTGAATCCCTGAAGAATAACCTGAAAAAAATACCGAAACAGAAAAACCAATCATCCTACACTTTAGCACATGCTGTTGAGAATGAATGTCACAACATTCAGTCCGACAGTCAGAACATATGTTGATTCTGTTATGTTCCTGGAACCATGTTGTGCTAAGTTTGCAGTACTGTAAAAGACCAACTAGTCTCTACTTCAGTATCAGCCTTCAGTATCAACTGTCAAAACATCCAGTTTAACAGTTTCACAATGATCCTTCGGCCAGGTCTGTTATCCTGGAAGAGAACAGACTTAAATAAATACTGAATTGAACCTAACCTGCTTATTGTTCAGTATACACTGTCACTAATGAATGTTACAACATTCTGATTGACATTCCAACAGAAGGCTATATACCAGGTCTGTTATCATCTTGATAAGCTGACTGGAATACCAGCTGAGTTATGACAGTAACAAAAACACATGCAGAAGGAAAACAAACACAGGAAATTGTTAACCCAGTTCAGTCCAACATGACCTACATCTGGGGGCTACCAAGCCAGGAAGAAGATCCACTATCAGCAGTATTAATTCAGAGTTAAACTCCCCCGTTTACAACTCTTCACTTAATCCCTACCCAATGCAATCTATACCTAGGAACTCCTAGATAGAAACCTCCAGTTTCCATTCCTATCACTACAAATACAATGCAATGTTAACACACCTTGAACTTGCTTCACAACTTCATTCAAGAACAAAACCACTCTTGCCTACAGACTTTGAGTTACAAATACTCTCAGCTTTGACCACTGAGAAACACATGGTAACCTTCCCACAGATTGGGAGGTTTACCTCACACACACCCCTAAATTTTCATTCTAGGAGGCTTACAAAAACTAGGTTACAATTAGCTATTTTTAACCTAATCACCCAACTGGATTTGGGCCTTCAGAAATCGCAGCAGACTTGTTCTTTGCTGTTGCAACTTCAGCAGAAAAATTCTGCTACAAACAAGGTCTTCAATCCTAGAATCTCTCCATATATATCTCCATATTTAGAGCCTATATATATTCTGATCAAGTCTTTAAGACCTCCACATGGGAGTTAGGATATTCACCAGATATCCTTGCTAATCCCAGAATATATACTGAATTAATTAATTCAGTTTTCTACACATGTACGATGTCACAGGCCTGATGTCATGACATCGTACATGACATGTTGGTCCAGATGTTGAACTTCTTCAACCCAACATATTAAAACAACAGAGATGATTACATTATTTGTTTTACAAAATTAATGCCAATCCTAAGGTAATAACAATCTCCCCCTTTGGCAAATTTTAGCTAAAACAAATAAACATTACACTGGACAAAACATCCCAATATTGGTATGCTCTTCATCTCTGTCATTGACTCCACCACCACAAACACCAAAGTTGGTGTACATGAGGAAGTAGAAGTACACGGATCAGTTGTACCAGAACCCTTCCCCTCAACAGGAGAGCTTCCTGAAGAGTATGTAATGCTGAGTACATAGATAATGTAACTCAGATCACAAGACACAACTGTTCTCTTAACTCAGATCACAAGACACAAGTGGTATACCCAGTTGGTGGATTTTGTGCCTGACACCAACTTCTGTTTGCTACCACAGTTACAGTTAGCTTGCTTCTGGTACATTCTCAACCCCAGGAGTGTATTTCTCTCCCCCTTTTTAGCTGAACATTTGTAAAGGCATCCCTCACAAAACCAGATCCAGGCGCAGCTTGCCCAAACCTTAACATACCCCATGATTCTGAGGGAATGGAGTGTTTCTCTTGTGAGAAGAAGAGGGCTATTACATCCTTTAAATAGTCCAGCCCGTGCTTAGGAATTAACGGTAGGAATTAATGCTTGGTCAAGATTCATTAATTTTTGCTGAGAAACAGTCAGAGAATCACCAACAAAATCTCAGACTATCTTTGAATACCTTTTATAGCTCTTGACTGTTTCTTTTCCAAAACAGCAGTTCTAGTGCATGAAGACTATTCCATATATGCAGTCAGACACGTTGCACGCGATGTCTTAACATTCCACGCGGCTTTTTCTTGCATTCTGCCAGTATTCAACATTTCCCAATGTTCCTGTCATACCTCCAGCAGAGTCTTGACATCTGGCACTGCCATAGTCAAATTCCCACACTTCAGCAGATGGTTACTCCCCCTGTACCACACAGCTGTAGCCATCAGGCTTATTCTGATGTATCAGACTTAGACACATCACCTTCATAATTCCTACTGACTTTAAGATTCAGAAGGAATTAGCAGCATTGTCCAGGGCAATGTCATGACATCCGGTCAGACATTCTTCTGCTCACTCAGCCTTGACATACATCACAGCATCCTGATAACTGACAAGGTGCCATACCTAGTTATCTGAGTACACATAGACCACAAGCTTGATGATTACTTGCAGCTTCAAAGACAGAACTCCCCCTGTCATGGACACCCTACTCTCCTCTTGAAACTTGGAGGTCACACCTGAGCATATCCAACACCACAAAGTTGGACCTTCACATACTTCCTGATTCAAAGAGAATCCAGACCACTTGATGAATGGAAAACATAAGACGCATCTTCATGCCTTCAAGAGCACACCCTCTGTTCAACCCTCTTAGCTGAACACATTCACACTCTGTGTTAATCTCTCTTCTAATCAGAACAGAAGACCACTTCACAAGATGTTCTAACATCAGCTGGGACATCCTTCATAACATGACAAGGAACACCATCTGATAGTCTTCAGATATCACTGAGTCACCGGCTTGATCCAGAAGAACCCAAACATACATTGGGACATATACATTCTCATCCCATTGCACGAGATAATCTTCCATAGATAGCTCAGAACTCCTACCACAAGCTCCAAGAGATGAATAGAAAACACCTCCTTTTGTCTTCAACTTACTACTTTTCTGCTCAAAAGTAATTTGTCTCAGACTTCCCTCAAGGATAATCAGCTGCCATAAGTTGATTATCTTGATTCTTCGAACTCACTTCTGAGATAGACCAAGTGCCACTGGTTGATTACCTCCTTCATGAATCCTCATATGAAAAAGTCAAATGCCACCTTTTGACCTCTCCAAGTTTATCAGACTTCTCCCAAAGATATTCTGACCATCCAAGTGAGATTTGAACTTCAAGCCTTTTGAAGTGTCCAATCTACAACCCTGCAGACCCTTCTATCTCAAGTTGATGTGCCACTTCACCAACTAAGAATCTAATGTTGAACCAAATGTCACAACATTGTGTTTTGACATCCAGCTGTTGAATTCAGCTCCTTCTTCTGCCACTTGAAAGAGCTTCCTCCCTTCACAGAACAAGAGTTCAATGTTCTCATATGTAGCACCTCAAATTTGCACCTATCATTGTACATACATTTTCATATTAGGTCATAGCATATCATGGTCCACTGCATAGCATTGCATTGTCCCAGTTGCCTCAAGTGCAAGCCAATCAAGAAATTAGGTCAAACTGATCAGGAGGTCAGTCAGTCAAGCAAGCAAGTACAAATTCCATCGAGCCAAGGCCCTAAGGTTGGTCCAACATGTTCACATGACTTGGGGGTCCATTTGAAGTGTTTTGGTCAAGGATTGGATGTTCAGAAGTCATCAGTCAATGCACAGTCAGTCAGAAACCCTAAAAAGTCAAACTTGGTCAACTGTGATTGATTTTATGGTTTTGATGGATGGATTTGGTTTGAGAGAGCTTATTCATGTCCAAATAGGCCTCATATATCATGTCAAACACCATCATGGAAGAATTTGAAGCCAGATCAGAAATTTCCAAAAATGGAAACTGGACCTGTAACTGAAACCTGCCATAAATGGAAAGTCTTGATCCTCAAACTTACATCATGATACAAGCTTCAAATGAATTTTTGCCCAACATGAAAGTTGAAGATCTTGTTCTCCCATTTCCAAAAAGTCCAAGAACACTCAATTCCCATGTATGGTTGGCAAGTTATGATCAAATCATTTTCAGAAATTCTTGAACTTCAAAAGGCCATATCTCTCAAACCATTTGGCCAATTTGGGTGGGGTTTTTTCCTACAAGTCACATTTGATCCCCTCTTTCCAAAAATGTAACTTTCATGTACCAAAACTTCACCAATCAAAATGGCATTTTTGGACTTGCCTTAATTAATTTCAAGTGAGTGGAATTTTGACTTTTCAAAATAATCATTTCTAACCAATTCTACCAATCAAACATGTTCTGAAAATGCATTTGAGACTTGTTGGAAGCCCATTCTTGTGCAGTACACATAGCCATGCCCTAGTTGCTTGAAAATTGGAAAAAGTACACTTCTCACCAACTATACTCCACATTTTCATGGCCTTTGATTCAGAACCACAAGCAACATCAAACAGCAAATCTAAACATGATTTTCTGTCATTGTGAACCTTAGTTGCAGCCATCTAACTCAGAAAAAAAAACTCATTCTCAAAAACCTCATTGCTTGCATTTTCCAAAATCTGTAAAAAACTTTCAAAGAACACGACCATACCACTGTTGCTACAACATCCATTCATCATTTTGAACCTGTTTTCACCACCATTCCCCACCTGGAAGCTCACTTACACGGCTGTTTTTTCTTCACATATCATCAATGGCAGAGTTTGGTTAAAGCTATTGCAAGTTGTTTCAAGCCAAACAACCTTCACCAACCATCATTTGGAGGACCATAAAGCATCTGTTTCACCATTAAACCACCAAAACAATACTGTTTCACTTTTTTCTTCAAAAACAAGTAAGGATTCGAATCTCTCATTTCTTGAAATGATGCTATGCTTTGTGTAGAGCTTGCCTTGCTGATTATTCTGCTCTTTGAATCGTGATGATTGGTTGAGTATTTAGAGAGATATGGTGAAATGAACTTTGATGTCTAAATGTTATCTTGCTTGTTCCTTCCATTCTTGCATGATTTAAGTTTAATAGTTGTTATAATATTGATGTGCAAGGCAAGAGGAACGCATTGATATGTTGTTTGTTGAGTTTGGTTGACAAAAATTCTTGCTGGAAATTTGAATTGTGAATGGTACAGCGAAACCCTAGGAAGCCATTGCCAGAATCGCGTTTTGCTTGCTGCACATTACCTGCGGATTTATCCGCAACCTTCATCGCCTTGCTGCGACATTACCTGCGAAAACACATGAGTTTCCTGCGGATTTCGCGTGTTGGGGTTTTGCATGAACCGTTCCTTGTTTCATTCATACTGACCAATAGGAACATTCCGTTTCATGGAGCAAAACGACACCGTTTGAATTAGTGAAAGCCATATTTACACAATTGCCATCCGGTCATTTAAATAATGCAAATTAATTCATTTAATTTTCAATAATTGTTTCATTTGATCATCAATCTTTGAAAATTCATAACTTGTTCATTTTAATTCCAAATTCAGTGGGAATTTTTGCATCATGTCCTGTTTGATGTCTATTATTTTATCATGATTTTTGCTGATTTTTTGGATGAGTGAATTTTAAATGGCATTAGGGTTTTGTTCATGTACCCAATTTTTGTACACTTTGCCAAAACATTTGTGAAATGGTGATACTTTATCCAATGGCTCCCAAATTTTTTGTGCTTAAACTAGACACACTCATGGTGATTTTGGTGTAGAGTTTGTGAATTTATCATTGCTGGTTTGTGAGTTATGATTTTTTGAATTAGGGTGTGACAATTTGTGTCACACCATTGATGTCCAACTTCATTATTTTCATTACCATGCTTCTTCACCTCCAATTGATCTGATTTTTTGCATGAACCTACTCTTGGATGTCTAGTTTACATGTGAATTTTCTTGGAATTATTTGTGGCATTTCCTAATTGTTTGAGATTTTCTCCCCTGCTTAGTCAAATGTTGACTTTGTGTGACACATGTTCCCATTTCATTTGTGAAATTCTCATACTTTATTGGATGGACATGAAATTTTACATGAGATAACTAGACATCCTCATCTTTGCCATGGTTTTAGTCCCATTCATTTATCATACACCATCTCTGATTTATGATTTTTCTAAGTTGATGCATGTTTGGTTGACTTCTTTGAGCATGTTCAAAATTGCTTTGACTTTATGATTTTCATTGACTGCCTTCCACTTGTCCAAATGAGATGAAGTTTGACATGCTTACCTTGCTGTGGGTTGTGATTGATCATGATTTATTTGGTGATTTTTGGAAATGTTTAAGATTGCTTTTGAGTTAAGTCTTGCTGTTGACTTCTATGAGCTTCTGTTTGCTATACCTTGACCTAAATTGTTCATGAAATGATGATGATGATTGATATGAAGGTGAATCCAATTGGTTTTGTTTCTTGATTGTTTGAACATGAATTTGGATGCTTACCACTTGCTGTTTGAACTTTTTCATTCATTTTTGACCCTAGGCTTGCCCTAGTGGTCCTGTTACTCACCTTTGAGCTCATGTTTTCAGGTTGACCAACAAATGACCAATGAGACCAGTTCTTTTTTGATTGAGCTTGCTTGAATATCATTGTCTAACTTGTTTGTTTTGTAGGTGGCTTGGCTCACATGCCTTGAGCCTTGTGCCTTGCACCTTCATTTGCTTATGATTAACTGTTGTTTTGAAGTTGCATACTAACATCTGCTTGACCATTTCAGGTGCTTTTAGTTGCTCGGTTCCTTGTGAACTTTTGCTTTGCTTTGCTTGTATAAGCAATTTGCATTGAGGTATACTTCTAATCTTCATGTAGTCTGGAAGACCTGGCCTGTTACTTGGCCAGGCAACTGTCTGAAGTCCTCCTTAAGAGGCAATGTTTGTGACTGTTTACTTTTGTCCTTGCATAGAGTCAAAGACCTCCTAAGTGAAGAGGCAATTGGCAGAACCCAAGGGATATGCAACCTATCCCCTGCTATTCAGTGTGTCATCTGTTTTGCTCACACCACTGTGTTGATGCATTGCAGATACAAATCCAAGATCTTGTACAATTGTACAGTTGAGTCAGTTTCAAATGTGTAGAAGGGTTCCCACTTTCTGAACCCACACATCCTTGTCTTAAAGCTCTCCCAGGCCAGGGATAAGAGCTGTGAAGTCTTATCTTCACTCACCTTTCATCTGCTTCACCTTAGCCCCTCAATGGCAAGGTTAAGAGCACATTCACCCAGTTCCAGAGGTTTGTTTGTTGAGGTTGATATGACCCCTCGACTAAAACCTAACCCTTGTGTGAGCCCTTGTTTGTATATAGTGTGTGCTACCTGTGCTTGTATGTTTGTTTGACTTGCTTCCTGTGCAAGTTAGGGTTAGTTTAGACTTGCTTCCTGTGCAAGTTAGGTTTTGCTTGGCTTGCTTCTTGTGCAAGTTAAGTGTGTGTGTGGCTTGCTTCCTGTGCAAGTCATGACTAGGATAGGCTGGCTCCCTCTGCCAGTTAGCTAGAAACCTTAACTTAGGGATGATTTTGCATGATAACATCTAGGCTCGAGTCGTAGTCTCCCTAGTGTTGTGTCTCCCTCTGTTATCTGGTTAGGCTAGTCCTTTTTCCCTGCGTAGGGGAACTACGTCGCCCTGATCCTCATACCAGATGAGGTACGTAGGCAGGAGATGAGCTGATCTCTCCGGGCGCCTGTGTCTTTGTTTTGCCTTGTTGTGTGCTTGGAAGCTGATGTAAGTCCATCGAGTGGCATTTGGGTTCCAGTGTGCGTGTGTTTGGTTCGGATGCTGACATAAGTCCAGTGATTGGCATTCAGGCTCCACGTTTGCCTCTTTGTGTGTGTTTTGGTTCGGATGCTGATGTAAGTCCAGTGATTGGCATTCAGGCTCCATGTTTGCCTTTGCCTGTGTTTGTTTGTGTGCGTGTCGGCCGAGCTACGAATGCTCTGATTCTTCTCTCGTCCGAGAAGATACGTATGCATAGGATGCGATATCCTAGCGAGCATGTGTCGTTTCCCCAGTCCGAACTACTTCGACTCTGATGTCTATGCCTGATAGACTAAGTAGGCCCAGGATGCGGTATCCTGCCGAGTCAGTTTCAGTCAGTTTCTTTTGTCTCTTTTCAGCCAGTGTGTGTGAGTTTGAGCAGTGTTTAGCAACCATTTTCCTTCCTTTTGTGCGTGGATCCCGTCGAGTACGACGGATGCGTAGGGGTGCTAATACCTTCCCTTCGCATAACCGACTCCCGAACCCATTCTCTTTGGTCGCGAGACCATGTTCTTTCCAGGTTTACTCTGAGCGTTTCCTTTCCCTCTTTTGGGATAAATAACGCACGGTGGCGGCTCTGTTGTTCTTGTTTTCCCGCCGGTTTTTCGCGTGATGCGACAGCTGGCGACTCTGCTGGGGACAAAGAGAAGTTGACCTGTGCTGGTCCGTCTTCCCTAAGCGAGTCTCTCCTAGCGCTCTCTAGGTTAGGGCTTTGGTTGCTATTGGTTGTTATTTGTTGCGTTCATTTGTATATATGTGCATTTATCGTTTGCATTTATTGTTTGCATTTATGTTTGCATTAATGTTTGCATTCATATTCATCTGTTCATCTGGCTGGTTGTCTGTTTCTCTCTGTTGGGGTGGGAGTTACATGAGGTAAAAGGCCCAATACCCAGGCCATGAGTGAAATCTAGGATACTTAGGAATAGAGTGATTCATGGGAAGCGGGTGGTATTGCGCCACTTAGCGGAACATTGATATCACGAGCAGTTCAGACCCTGGTGGGATATTATCGTTACATACTTCGGGTGTGTATATGATGATGTTCTGCGAAAGGTTATTTATGCTGCGTTTCTCTCGACCTTACCCTGGCCTAGATGACACCCGTGAGTGGGGAGGGAATGATCATTATTACAGGTACTTGTTGGTGACTTGTTGGTGACTTGTTGGTGACTTGTGATCCTGTTGGTGACTATTGGTTCAGAATTTTGGGGTCTCAGATGACTTTGGGTTTCAGATGAATTTGTGGTTCCGAGTTCAAGCCGAAGCTTTGATCCTGTGTTCCGAGAGACACAGCCAACCAGTCGTGTCTGCATCATTTGCATCATATCATATTTATTTTTCAAAAGAAACGCAATAAAAAGATACAAAAAAAAAAGGGGAAAAAAAAGAAAAAGAAAAAACTAATCCATGCATGCATATCATTTCTAAGGTACATTCCAGAGCTTGTTCACTGATAGAGATGGCAACAGTCCCAGAGTTGAAGCGGAAGACTTGTTCCTACAGCTTTCACCGTGAACCTTTGACGTCTCTGATTGAGTTGAGCAACCTTATGACCAGTGGTAACCAGAAGGGGTTTGTTGACCAGTATGGAGATATTCTGACACTGTTGAAGATGGTAGTCGATCCGGTGCCGTTGCAGACTCTTCTACAGTTCTACGACCCAGAGCTTCATTGTTTCACCTTTCAAGATTATCAGTTGGCGCCTACTCTTGAGGAGTACTCCATCCTGCTGAGTGTCCCGGTCCGGTATCAGGTTCCTTTCTTGGATGTGCCCAAGGAGGTTGATTTCAGAGTTGTCGCCAGAGCTCTCCATTTGGGTATCAAAGAAGTCAGTGATAGTTGGAAGTCCAGTGGGGATGTTGTAGGATTGCCTTTGAAGTTTCTGTTGAGGGTAGCTAGAGAAGAAGCAGAGAAGAGAAGTTGGGAAGCCTTTCATGATCAGTTGGCCGTCATGATCTATGGGATCGTCCTGTTTCCGAGTATGCCCAATTTTGTTGACTATGCTGCAGTCAGTATTTTCATTGGAGGAAATCCAGTTCCTACTCTGTTGGCTGACACTTACTATGCTATTCACAGTAGGCATGGTAAGGGTGGGGCTATCAGGTGTTGTCTCCCGCTTTTGCTCAGATGGTTCTTGTCTCTCCTGCCAGTCAGTGGACCTTTTGTGGATGCTCAGAGCACGCATAAGTGGACTCAGAGGGTCATGTCTCTTACCTCCTATGATATCAGGTGGCAATCTTACCGGATGGATGTGCGTAACGTCATTATGAGCTGTGGAGGATTCCGTAATGTGCCACTCGTAGGGACTAGGGGTTGCATCAATTACAACCCGGTTCTTTCTCTTCGCCAGTTGGGGTTTGTGATGAAGGGAAGACCACTAGAGGCTGAGGTAGCTGAAAGTGTGTATTTTGAGAAGCAGAGTGACCCGGACAGATTGGAGCAGATAGGGAAAGCTTGGAAGTCTATTGGTATGAAGGATGGATCTGTCTTAGGGAAGAAGTTTGCCGTTGCTATGCCCGATTACACTGATTGGGTCAAGGAGAGAGTAGAAACTTTGTTGTTACCCTACGATAGGATGGAGCCGTTGCAGGAGCAACCACCTTTGATCCTTGCTGAGAGTGTGCCTGCGGAGCACTACAAGCAAGCCCTGATGGAGAATCGCCGTTTGAGAGGGAAGGAGCAAGATACCCAGATGGAGCTGTACAAAGCCAAAGCTGATAGGTTGAATTTGGCTCATCAACTCAGAGGAGTGCGAGAAGAAGATGCTAGCAGACTGAGAAACAAGAAGAGATCCTACGAGGAGATGGAGAGCATGTTAGATGCAGAACACCGGGAGTGCTTGAGGTTGCAGAGAGTTGAGGCCAGCTATCAGAAGAAGATCAGAGACTTGGAGAAGCAACTCAGAGATAAAGACATCCAGTTGAAGAAGGAAGTAGACTTGAGACAGGCATCAGAGAACCACCTTGGAGGAGAAGTGGTAGAGGTTAGACGACAACTGAAGGAGAAGATCACTCTTTTGCCAGAATGTTCAGAATGTGACCTGTTGATAGACCAGTGTCAGTACTTGAAGACTCTCATTCCGGGAGGCCGTTTGTCTTAGCTTGTATCTTTGATATGTATGTTGAGAATCACCTCCAGGCTTGTTGGATGTGATTCATTGTTGTACTCCGATTGTTTGGGTTTTCTTTGTCGACTTTGTTGTATGATCCTGTTACTCATATAGATGAGGTTGTTGGTTTCACATTGTACTCATCACTCTTGTGTATGTTGTTTCTGTGCTTCTATGTTGTTCTTGCTGCAGGTTGCCATCTTTTGAGGATGACTCAGGCTCTTTGAATGCCTGAGGAATGAACATATCATGTGCATCATACGCATCATTAGCACCATACTCATATCATTTTGCATAACAGGTGTTCTTGGTCGTGACTTCTCACTCTTGGTTCCTGTTCAGGCAGGATAGCTGATCAACGTCCGCACCGCTACTCAACAAGACTGAATCAACAGAGAGGTATGGATCAAGTTCAAGCAGAGTTGGCTGAGATGAAGGCTAACATGGCCCAGTTTATGAATATGATGCAAGGGGTTGCACAAGGTCAAGAAGAACTTCGAGCCATGGTTCAGAGACAAGAGGCTGCAATTCCACCGGTCAACCATGCTCCGCCAGAGGGAGGCCCGGTCAATGATAATAATGTTGCTGCTGCTGTACCCATCAACAACTATGCTGTAGGTGATGAGTTGGGGGGTATTCGAATCAACGGTCAACCTATTGCTCCAGATGCCGCTAATGCCAGAGCAGTCCGTGCCCCGGCCCGTAATCCTGTTCCGATTGTTGACAGACAAGAGGATATGTTTTCTCTGCTCAGTGAAGACGAAGACGTTCTGGGAAGGGTTAATGAGAGGGATCGTAAAGTTGATGCCCTTGCTGAGAAAATTAGAGCTATGGAATGTCAGAATTCTCTCGGTTTTGATGTTACCAATATGGGGTTGGTGGAAGGTTTGAGAATCCCTTACAAGTTCAAAGCACCGTCCTTCGATAAATACAACGGTACTTCTTGCCCTCGCACCCATGTGCAGGCTTATTATCGAAAAATCTCTGCGTATACCGATGATGAAAAGATGTGGATGTATTTTTTCCAAGATAGTCTATCTGGGGCTTCTTTGGACTGGTACATGGAATTGAAGAGAGATTCTATCCGCTGTTGGAGGGATCTGGGTGAGGCCTTTTTGAGGCAATACAAACACAACATGGACATGGCACCGAGCCGGACTCAGCTGCAGAGTCTATGTCAGAAATCCAATGAAAGCTTCAAGGAGTACGCCCAGAGGTGGCGTGAACTGGCTGCTAGAGTTCAACCCCCTATGCTGGAGAGGGAGTTGACAGATATGTTTATCGGCACTCTTCAGGGTGTGTTTATGGACCGGATGGGGAGCTGCCCATTCGGTAGTTTTTCTGATGTTGTCATTTGTGGAGAGAGGACTGAGAGCTTGATTAAAACTGGGAAGATCCAAGATGCTGGTTCCTCTTCTTCTAAGAAGCCGTTTGCTGGGGCACCTCGTCGAAGAGAGGGTGAAACTAATGCTGTTCAACACCGCAGAGATCAGAACAGAATTGAATACCGTCAAGCTGCTGCAGTGACCATTCCGGCACCTCAACCTCGTCAACAACAACAACAAAGAGTTCAACAACCGCAACAACAACAACAACAGCAACGTCCGTATCAGCCCAGACAAAGGATGCCTGATCGACGTTTTGATTCGCTACCCATGTCGTACGCCGAACTGCTGCCCGAACTACTCAGGTTGGGGATGGTTGAGTTGCGTACAATGGCTCCGCCTACAGTATTGCCTCCTGGGTACGACGCCAACGTCCGTTGTGACTTTCACTCTGGGGCACCAGGGCATCATACTGAGAAGTGTCGGGCTCTCCAGCACAAGGTCCAAGATTTGATCGATGCCAAAGCAATCAACTTCGCTCCAGTGCCTAACGTCGTAAACAACCCTATGCCTCAGCATGGTGGGCATAGAGTGAACAATATTGAGGGGAAAGAAGCTGAAGATCTGGTTGTTAATGTTGATGATGTTCAGACTTCTCTGCTAGTTGTGAAGGGCCGTCTGCTGAATGGGGGTGTCTACCCGGGCTGTGATGAGGATTGTTTGGGCTGTGCAGAATCTGAGAATGGTTGCGACCAGTTAAGGGCCGGTATCCAGGGTATGATGGATGAGGGTTGTTTGCAATTCAGTAGGGCTGTAAAAGATCGTGGAACAGTGTCAACTATCACCATTTACTTTAAACCGTCTGAAGGACGTGGACAAAGGGTCGTTAGTGCACCTGCAGCAAATGGTACCCCAGTTACCATTTCCGTGCCTGTAACCATCAGTGCTCCAACTACTATCGCTGCGTCTGGAAGAAGGGCTGTTGAGAATAGTAGAGCCGTGCCGTGGAAGTATGATAATGCTCACCGCAGTTACAGAAGGGCTGAAAGTCAGACGAGACCAGTGAATCAAACTCCAGTGACAATTGGTTTACCGAATAGAGTTCCTGCAACTGTTGGTCCGGCTGTGGATAATGTAGGGGGTCCAGGAGGTTTTACCAGAAGCGGTCGTCTGTTCGCACCGCAGCCTTTGAGGGACAATAATGCTGAGGCTCTCGCCAAAGCAAAGGGTAAGCAAGCTGTGGTTGAGGAAGAACCTGTCCAGAAGGAAGCGCCCGAGGGGTCATTTGAGAAGGACGTGGAGGAGTTTATGAAGATAATCAAGAAGAGTGACTACAAGATTGTAGATCAGTTGAATCAAACTCCGTCCAAGATTTCTATACTTTCACTGTTGTTGTGCTCTGAGGCACACCGTAATGCCTTGCTGAAGATGTTGAATCTGGCTTACGTGCCTCAGGAGATTTCTGTCAATCAACTGGAGGGTGTGATGGCCAATGTGAGCACCAGGCATGGTGTAGGATTCACCAACCTGGACTTACCGCCTGAAGGGCGGAACCATAACAAAGCCTTGCACATCACCATGGAGTGCAAGGGGGCAGTGTTGTCTCACGTATTGGTAGACACCGGGTCGTCGCTGAATGTGCTGCCTAAGCAGATTCTGAAGAAGATTGATGTGGAAGGGTTTGTGCTTACTCCCAGTGACCTGATCGTTCGTGCTTTCGACGACTCCAAACGTTCTGTGTGTGGGGAAGTTACCTTGCCTGTGAAGATAGGTCCTGAGGTATTCGATATCATCTTCTATGTTATGGACATCCAGCCCGCCTATAGTTGTTTATTGGGGCGTCCATGGATTCATGCAGCAGGGGCAGTCTCGTCGACTCTCCATCAAAAGCTCAAGTATGTCTGGAACGGTCAGATTGTGACTGTGTGCGGTGAAGAAGAGATTCTGGTGAGTCATCTATCCTCGTTCAAATATGTTGAGGTGGATGGCGAGATCCACGAAACCTTATGTCAGGCGTTTGAGACTGTGGCTCTTGAGAAAGTGGCGTACGCTGAGCAGAGGAAGCCAGGTGCTTCAATTACTTCTTACAAGCAGGCTAAGGAGGTTGTTGATTCTGGCAAAGCTGAAGGCTGGGGCAAGATGGTGGACTTGCCTGTCAAAGAAGACAAATTTGGCGTTGGTTATGAGCCTCTCCAAGCAGAGCAGAATGGTCAAGCGGGTCCGAGTACCTTTACCAGCGCTGGGCTGATGAATCATGGCGACGTCTCTGCAACCGGTAGTGAAGACTGTGACAGTGATTGTGATTTGGACAACTGGGTTCGCCCGTGTGCACCAGGGGGGTCTATCAACAACTGGACGGCTGAAGAAGTGGTTCAAGTTACTCTTCTGACAGAGTAATTTTCTGTTGTTTTGTCATTTTGCATGAAAATCCTACGATCTGCCCAAGGCGTAGTGATTCATTGTAGGGCCTCATCATGTTTTAATGATTATCATTAATGAAGGACATTTTTTGAAATCAAACTTTGTGATCCCTGTCTTTCTATTTTTTGTTTTCATCCTTTTTTCAAAACAATAAAAATGGCAATGTTTTTGTTTTTTGTGACTTTATTGAACTCTTTTTCTAAAACAAAGCATTAAACATGCAGAAGCGATCTTATGGCATTCACTATGAACAGTTCTGTTATGGCTCAGTATGATTTCGACAATCCCATCTACCAAGCTGAAGAGGAGAGTGAGGAAGACTGTGAACTTCCTGCAGAATTGGTCAGATTGCTGAAGCAGGAGGAAAGGGTCATCCAACCTCATCAGGAGGAGTTGGAGGTTGTTAATTTGGGTACTGAGGACGCCAAAAGAGAAATCAAGATTGGGGCTGCTTTAGAGGACTCTGTCAAGAGGAGGCTGATTGAGATGCTGAGAGAATATGTGGAGATATTCGCCTGGTCATATCAAGATATGCCTGGGTTAGATACAGACATTGTGGTGCATCGATTACCTCTTAGAGAAGGATGTCCTTCGGTCAAGCAGAAGCTTCGTAGAACGAGTCCTGATATGGCAACTAAGATCAAGGAAGAGGTTCAGAAGCAGTGGGATGCAGGTTTTTTGGCTGTTACAAGTTATCCCCCATGGGTGGCCAACATCGTTCCTGTGCCGAAGAAGGATGGCAAAGTCAGAATGTGTGTCGATTACCGGGATTTGAATAGAGCGAGTCCGAAAGATGATTTCCCATTACCTCACATTGATGTATTGGTTGATAATACGGCTCAATCCTCGGTATTCTCTTTCATGGATGGTTTCTCTGGATATAATCAGATCAAGATGGCGCCAGAGGACATGGAAAAGACGACATTCATTACACCTTGGGGCACGTTCTGCTATAAGGTGATGCCATTTGGGCTAAAGAATGCTGGTGCTACCTATCAGAGGGCAATGACGACTCTTTTTCATGACATGATGCACAAAGAAATTGAAGTGTACGTAGATGATATGATTGCGAAGTCGCAGACAGAAGAGGAGCACCTGGTTAATTTGCAGAAGCTGTTTGACCGGTTGAGAAAGTTCAAGCTGAGGTTGAATCCGAACAAGTGTACATTTGGGGTGAGATCAGGGAAGCTTTTAGGCTTCATTGTCAGTGAGAAAGGGATTGAGGTTGATCCAGCAAAAGTCAAAGCTATTCGAGAGATGCCTGAACCGAAAACGGAAAAGCAGGTCCGTGGGTTTTTAGGGAGGTTGAACTACATTGCAAGGTTCATATCTCATCTAACTGCCACATGTGAACCAATTTTCAAACTGCTTAGAAAGAATCAGGCGATCAAGTGGAATGATGATTGTCAGAAGGCTTTTGACAAGATTAAAGAGTATTTACAGAAACCTCCAATTCTGATAATGTACCTGTCAGTGACTGAGAATTCGATGGGGTGTGTATTGGGACAACATGACGAGTCTGGTCGAAAAGAGTATGCCATATACTACCTTAGCAAAAAGTTTACCGACTGTGAAACAAGATATTCACTGCTCGAGAAAACTTGCTGTGCTTTGGCCTGGGCTGCTCGCCGACTGAGGCAGTATATGTTGAACCATACTACCTTATTGATTTCTAAGATGGATCCAGTGAAGTACATCTTTGAGAAACCAGCTCTCACCGGACGCGTTGCTCGTTGGCAGATGATTCTAACAGAATATGATATTCAGTACACGTCACAAAAGGCCATCAAAGGTAGTATTCTGTCAGACTACCTCGCCGAGCAACCGATTGAAGATTATCAGCCTATGATGTTTGAGTTCCCTGATGAAGACATCATGTATTTGAAGATGAAAGATTGTGAAGAGCCTCTTGTCAAGGAAGGACCGGATCCGGATGACAAATGGACACTGATGTTTGATGAGGCTGTGAATATGAACGGTAATGGTGTTGGGGCAGTATTGATCAATCCTAAAGGTGCTCATATACCTTTTTCTGCCAGATTGACGTTTGACGTCACCAACAACGAAGCTGAGTATGAGGCTTGTATCATGGGGATAGAAGAAGCCATTGATCTGAGGATCAAAACTCTTGACATTTATGGAGATTCCGCTCTAGTGGTCAATCAAGTCAATGGAGATTGGAATACGAACCAGCCGCATTTGATTCCGTATAGAGATTACACCAGAAGAATACTGACGTTCTTCAAGAAGGTGAAGTTGTACCATGTCCCCCGGGATGAGAATCAAATGGCTGATGCTTTGGCAACTTTGTCGTCAATGATCAAAGTTCATTGGTGGAATCATGTGCTACATGTTGCAGTGAATCGACTCGAGAGGCCTGCGTATGTGTTTGCAGCCGAGTCTGTTGTGGGTGATGAGAAGCCGTGGTATTATGACATCAAGAACTTCCTCAAGACTCAGGAGTATCCTGAAGGTGCGTCGAAGAATGACAAGAAAACTTTGAGAAGGCTAGCTGGAAGCTTCTATTTGAATCAGGATGATGTGTTGTATAAGAGAAACTTTGACATGGTTTTGCTCAGATGCGTGGACAGACCCGAGGCGGGCATGTTAATGCAGGAAGTTCATGAAGGTTCCTTCGGTACTCATGCCGGCGGACATGCAATGGCTAAGAAATTGTTGAGAGCGGGTTATTACTGGATGACTATGGAATCCGATTGTTTCAAGTATGCTCGGAAGTGCCATAAGTGTCAAATCTATGCTGATAAGGTGCATGTGCCACCAAGCCCTCTGAATGTCATGAATTCGCCTTGGCCGTTTGCCATGTGGGGCATTGATATGATTGGGAAGATTGAGCCTACTGCTTCGAATGGACATCGCTTCATCTTGGTTGCGATTGACTATTTCACCAAATGGGTGGAAGCAGCTTCCTATGCTAACGTCACCAAACAAGTGGTTACCCGGTTCATCAAGAAAGAAATCATATGTCGTTATGGAGTTCCTGAGAGAATCATCACTGACAATGGTTCGAATCTCAATAACAAGATGATGAAAGAGCTTTGTAAAGATTTCAAGATTGAACATCACAATTCTTCTCCTTACAGACCGAAGATGAATGGTGCTGTAGAAGCGGCAAACAAGAATATCAAGAAGATTGTGCAGAAGATGGTCGTTACGTACAAGGATTGGCATGAGATGCTGCCTTTCGCTTTGCATGGGTACCGTACCTCAGTACGTACGTCGACCGGGGCAACCCCTTACTCCCTTGTGTATGGTATGGAAGTTGTCCTACCTGTTGAAGTGGAGATTCCTTCTCTGAGAGTTTTATTGGATGTCAAGCTGGACGAAGCCGAGTGGATTCGAACAAGGTTTAACGAGTTGAGCCTTATCGAAGAGAGACGGCTAGCAGCTGTATGTCATGGACAGTTGTATCAGCGAAGGATGAAGCGAGCCTTTGATCAGAAAGTGCGTCCTCGAAGCTATCAGATCGGTGATCTAGTTTTGAAGAGGATCCTCCCTCCCGGTGCAGATAACAGGGGCAAGTGGACTCCTAATTATGAAGGTCCATATGTTGTGAAAAAGGTATTCTCCGGTGGAGCCTTGATGCTTACAACTATGGATGGTGAAGATTTTCCGTCTCCTGTTAACTCAGATGTAGTCAAAAAATACTTCGCATAAATTGACCCGCTGGACAAAAAGAATAAAAGAGTCCAGGCAAAAAATGGGCATCCCGGCGAACCAAAAAACAGAAAAAAAAAAGGTTCGGGCAAAAATTAGGGATAAAATGAAAAGAATTTGTACACCCGATAAGTCGAAAACCCGCAAGGGCGGCTTAGGCAAAAATGGGTATCCCGGTGGATTGAAAACCCGAAAGGGCGATCCAGGCAAAAGAGGGATTAAAGCGAAGACTACAGTCTGAGTTGTCTGTACTTCATCAAGCTTTGTCGTCTGCCATCTCGAAAGGTGTGATCCGTCCAGTCATTCTTCTCAGAAAGCAAGGAGTTGGGAGGAAAACTGATGATCTGTGAGTTATAACAGAATTGGGAAATAGTGGATGCCGTGTTCACATTGCCATTAGGATAGATTTTTTCCTTTTGTGCGCAATTACCTCTTTCTAGGAATTGCCTCCCCATGTATTTGCCTTTTCAGGCACATTTTCAATCAATAAAAGTCGTTATTCAGATAAATAGCTCTTTGGTTTTTATTTTTACTGTTTTGTTTGCAAAAATGTCCGAATTTTTGATAAGCATTGCATATAAGAACATGAAGGCTAAACAATAGCTTGCAGGATGATGAAACATTTGAAAATCATTTTGAATGTTGAGGACACTTGAGCGTATCTTGTCCATGTGTCCCCTGGGGGCATTTTGTTGTGCTATTTTTCAGATTGGCATTTGTGAGGACGTTCCCTCAGCAGATATTTTCCCCAAGCAAGTTTGGAAGCTATCAGAGCTATGCTCCCCTGCGGAGACGTCTGTGGATAGTGCCTTCTATTCCCCAACAGATCTAAGGATTGCCTATCCCCAGCAGGCCTGTATTTGCCGATTTCCTCCCCGAGTGAGGCAGGTTCATTGAAATTTATCTCCAACATTTATCCTAGCTGTGGACTGAAGGATATCCCCAGCGGAGTTTACCTTTCCCCAGCAGCAGTGCTATTCTCCAACATGAGTGAGAAGTCGTTACTCTCCTTGCAGAGTCTCCCCGCAGAGTTGGAGTACCCGATCAGTTTTGGCTCCCCAGCCGGAGTTTTTCATCATTTTTGCATCTTGCATGTAGTGATCATTGCATCCTCAAACTGCGTAGCATTCCCATTCAATATGGAGCATTACGCCATAGAAAAATTCAAACATATGCATTCATGTGTTAACCTCACCAGACCGTATCCCCGGCAGAGGCGGATCATTCCATTCAACATCAGCACAGCAAGTCTGCTACAGTTACTCTTGACAGCATTCAGGATTGATATCCCCACAAAGGTTTATTACCTCACCCGTTGGTGACAGAAAGTTTGTTCCTCCCCAGTGAGACCCCCAGCAAGTGGTCAACCTTGTCTTGACATATCTAAAAAGTCGTTCTTGTGATACCGGTAAGTGTCATGCCAGCACCCGCGTGTGTTTCTTTGTTTGGTGTCGGTAAACACCATTGTTTCGGTGTCTGTAAACATCGGGTATTCTCTCCAGTCATCGGTAAATGTCTGGTCATCATGTTTGGTGTCGGTAAACACCATTGTTTCGGTGTCTGTAAACATCGGGTATTCTCCCCAGTCATCAGTAAATGTCTGGTCATTTTTTGATGTCGGTGAACATCACCTTTCGATGTCGGTAAACATCGAGTCTTTTCTGCAGTCATCGGTAAATGTCTGATAATCCCCAGCTAGAAATCCCCAGTAGAGTCATCTGTAAATGTCCTGTCTGGTTTCCGGTTGCGAATATTTGTTTGTATCTCCCCAATAAATTTCTCATTCCCAGTCATCGGTAAATGTCTGGTTGTTTTTGGATGTCGGTAAACATCATCTTTCGATGTCGGTAAACGTCGGGTCTCATCCCAGTCATCGGTAAATGTCTGGCCATGCTGTGTTTTCTTGTTAATAAAATCAAAATCCCCGGAAGTCGTCGGTAAACGTCTTGTCTGATTACACCACAAAGATTTTGTTCTTCCCCCAAGTGGGGACGCCATCGGTAAGTGGCTCCGTATGCTTCGATATCGGTAAATATCAGATCCCCAGTTGCAGTAGCCATCGGTAAATGGTCGGGTTGAAGTTGATATCGGTAAATGTCACGTTTCTTTGAAGCCACCATCGGTAAATGGTCTTGCTTCCTTTTACATCAGAAGTTGTTTCCCAGCAGCCATCGGTAAATGGTCTTGCTGAAGTTGATATCGGTAAATATCAAGTTTCCAGTTTCTAACCATCGGTAATTGGTTTCGCCTTTCTGAAGTTGTCAATTGCAGGCGTCATCGGTAAATGACGTGGTTCTTGTATCATATCCAGCAGAGTGCAAATTCTACGGTTCTTGGTATTCAATCCCTGTTTACCCTGAAAGTCTGACAGCCGTTGCTCTCATCCATTCGTGTTCCCAGCTGATTGAATAGGGGCAGCTGTAGCACCTCAAATTTGCACCTATCATTGTACATACATTTTCATATTAGGTCATAGCATATCATGGTCCACTGCATAGCATTGCATTGTCCCAGTTGCCTCAAGTGCAAGTCAATCAAGAAATTAGGTCAAACTGATCAGGAGGTCAGTCAGTCAAGCAAGCAAGTACAAATTCCATCGAGCCAAGGCCCTAAGGTTGGTCCAACATGTTCACATGACTTGGGGGTCCATTTGAAGTGTTTTGGTCAAGGATTGGATGTTCAGAAGTCATCAGTCAATGCACAGTCAGTCAGAAACCCTAAAAAGTCAAACTTGGTCAACTGTGATTGATTTTATGGTTTTGATGGATGGATTTGGTTTGAGAGAGCTTATTCATGTCCAAATAGGCCTCATATATCATGTCAAACACCATCATGGAAGAATTTGAAGCCAGATCAGAAATTTCCAAAAATGGAAACTGGACCTGTAACTGAAACCTGCCATAAATGGAAAGTCTTGATCCTCAAACTTACATCATGATACAAGCTTCAAATGAATTTTTTCCCAACATTAAAGTTGAAGATCTTGTTCTCCCATTTCCAAAAAGTCCAAGAACACTCAATTCCCATGTATGGTTGGCAAGTTATGATCAAATCATTTTCAGAAATTCTTGAACTTCAAAAGGCCATATCTCTCAAACCATTTGGCCAATTTGGGTGGGGTTTTTTCCTACAAGTCACATTTGATCCCCTCTTTCCAAAAATGTAACTTTCATGTACCAAAACTTCACCAATCAAAATGGCATTTTTGGACTTGCCTTAATTAATTTCAAGTGAGTGGAATTTTGACTTTTCAAAATAATCATTTCTAACCAATTCTACCAATCAAACATGTTCTGAAAATGCATTTGAGACTTGTTGGAAGCCCATTCTTGTGCAGTACACATAGCCATGCCCTAGTTGCTTGAAAATTGGAAAAAGTACACTTCTCACCAACTATACTCCACATTTTCATGGCCTTTGATTCAGAACCACAAGCAACATCAAACAGCAAATCTAAACATGATTTTCTGTCATTGTGAACCTTAGTTGCAGCCATCTAACTCAGAAAAAAAAACTCATTCTCAAAAACCTCATTGCTTGCATTTTCCAAAATCTGTAAAAAACTTTCAAAGAACACGACCATACCACTGTTGCTACAACATCCATTCATCATTTTGAACCTGTTTTCACCACCATTCCCCACCTGGAAGCTCACTTACACGGCTGTTTTTTCTTCACATATCATCAATGGCAGAGTTTGGTTAAAGCTATTGCAAGTTGTTTCAAGCCAAACAACCTTCACCAACCATCATTTGGAGGACCATAAAGCATCTGTTTCACCATTAAACCACCAAAACAATACTGTTTCACTTTTTTCTTCAAAAACAAGTAAGGATTCGAATCTCTCATTTCTTGAAATGATGCTATGCTTTGTGTAGAGCTTGCCTTGCTGATTATTCTGCTCTTTGAATCGTGATGATTGGTTGAGTATTTAGAGAGATATGGTGAAATGAACTTTGATGTCTAAATGTTATCTTGCTTGTTCCTTCCATTCTTGCATGATTTAAGTTTAATAGTTGTTATAATATTGATGTGCAAGGCAAGAGGAACGCATTGATATGTTGTTTGTTGAGTTTGGTTGACAAAAATTCTTGCTGGAAATTTGAATTGTGAATGGTACAGCGAAACCCTAGGAAGCCATTGCCAGAATCGCGTTTTGCTTGCTGCACATTACCTGCGGATTTATCCGCAACCTTCATCGCCTTGCTGCGACATTACCTGCGAAAACACATGAGTTTCCTGCGGATTTCGCGTGTTGGGGTTTTGCATGAACCGTTCCTTGTTTCATTCATACTGACCAATAGGAACATTCCGTTTCATGGAGCAAAACGACACCGTTTGAATTAGTGAAAGCCATATTTACACAATTGCCATCCGGTCATTTAAATAATGCAAATTAATTCATTTAATTTTCAATAATTGTTTCATTTGATCATCAATCTTTGAAAATTCATAACTTGTTCATTTTAATTCCAAATTCAGTGGGAATTTTTGCATCATGTCCTGTTTGATGTCTATTATTTTATCATGATTTTTGCTGATTTTTTGGATGAGTGAATTTTAAATGGCATTAGGGTTTTGTTCATGTACCCAATTTTTGTACACTTTGCCAAAACATTTGTGAAATGGTGATACTTTATCCAATGGCTCCCAAATTTTTTGTGCTTAAACTAGACACACTCATGGTGATTTTGGTGTAGAGTTTGTGAATTTATCATTGCTGGTTTGTGAGTTATGATTTTTTGAATTAGGGTGTGACAATTTGTGTCACACCATTGATGTCCAACTTCATTATTTTCATTACCATGCTTCTTGACCTCCAATTGATCTGATTTTTTGCATGAACCTACTCTTGGATGTCTAGTTTACATGTGAATTTTCTTGGAATTATTTGTGGCATTTCCTAATTGTTTGAGATTTTCTCCCCTGCTTAGTCAAATGTTGACTTTGTGTGACACATGTTCCCGTTTCATTTGTGAAATTCTCATACTTTATTGGATGGACATGAAATTTTACATGAGATAACTAGACATCCTCATCTTTGCCATGGTTTTAGTCCCATTCATTTATCATACACCATCTCTGATTTATGATTTTTCTAAGTTGATGCATGTTTGGTTGACTTCTTTGAGCATGTTCAAAATTGCTTTGACTTTATGATTTTCATTGACTGCCTTCCACTTGTCCAAATGAGATGAAGTTTGACATGCTTACCTTGCTGTGGGTTGTGATTGATCATGATTTATTTGGTGATTTTTGGAAATGTTTAAGATTGCTTTTGAGTTAAGTCTTGCTGTTGACTTCTATGAGCTTCTGTTTGCTATACCTTGACCTAAATTGTTCATGAAATGATGATGATGATTGATATGAAGGTGAATCCAATTGGTTTTGTTTCTTGATTGTTTGAACATGAATTTGGATGCTTACCACTTGCTGTTTGAACTTTTTCATTCATTTTTGACCCTAGGCTTGCCCTAGTGGTCCTGTTACTCACCTTTGAGCTCATGTTTTCAGGTTGACCAACAAATGACCAATGAGACCAGTTCTTTTTTGATTGAGCTTGCTTGAATATCATTGTCTAACTTGTTTGTTTTGTAGGTGGCTTGGCTCACATGCCTTGAGCCTTGTGCCTTGCACCTTCATTTGCTTATGATTAACTGTTGTTTTGAAGTTGCATACTAACATCTGCTTGACCATTTCAGGTGCTTTTAGTTGCTCGGTTCCTTGTGAACTTTTGCTTTGCTTTGCTTGTATAAGCAATTCGCATTGAGGTATACTTCTAATCTTCATGTAGTCTGGAAGACCTGGCCTGTTACTTGGCCAGGCAACTGTCTGAAGTCCTCCTTAAGAGGCAATGTTTGTGACTGTTTACTTTTGTCCTTGCATAGAGTCAAAGACCTCCTAAGTGAAGAGGCAATTGGCAGAACCCAAGGGATATGCAACCTATCCCCTGCTATTCAGTGTGTCATCTGTTTTGCTCACACCACTGTGTTGATGCATTGCAGATACAAACCCAAGATCTTGTACAATTGTACAGTTGAGTCAGTTTCAAATGTGTAGAAGGGTTCCCACTTTCTGAACCCACACATCCTTGTCTTAAAGCTCTCCCAGGCCAGGGATAAGAGCTGTGAAGTCTTATCTTCACTCACCTTTCATCTGCTTCACCTTAGCCCCTCAATGGCAAGGTTAAGAGCACATTCACCCAGTTCCAGAGGTTTGTTTGTTGAGGTTGATATGACCCCTCGACTAAAACCTAACCCTTGTGTGAGCCCTTGTTTGTATATAGTGTGTGCTACCTGTGCTTGTATGTTTGTTTGACTTGCTTCCTGTGCAAGTTAGGGTTAGTTTAGACTTGCTTCCTGTGCAAGTTAGGTTTTGCTTGGCTTGCTTCCTGTGCAAGTTAAGTGTGTGTGTGGCTTGCTTCCTGTGCAAGTCATGACTAGGATAGGCTGGCTCCCTGTGCCAGTTAGCTAGAAACCTTAACTTAGGGATGATTTTGCATGATAACATCTAGGCTCGAGTCGTAGTCTCCCTAGTGTTGTGTCTCCCTCTGTTATCTAGTTAGGCTAGTCCTTTTTCCCTGCGTAGGGGAACTACGTCGCCCTGATCCTCATACCAGATGAGGTACGTAGGCAGGAGATGAGCTGATCTCTCCGGGCGCCTGTGTCTTTGTTTTGCCTTGTTGTGTGCTTGGAAGCTGATGTAAGTCCATCGAGTGGCATTTGGGTTCCAGTGTGCGTGTGTTTGGTTCGGATGCTGACATAAGTCCAGTGATTGGCATTCAGGCTCCACGTTTGCCTCTTTGTGTGTGTTTTGGTTCGGATGCTGATGTAAGTCCAGTGATTGGCATTCAGGCTCCATGTTTGCCTTTGCCTGTGTTTGTTTGTGTGCGTGTCGGCCGAGCTACGAATGCTCTGATTCTTCTCTCGTCCGAGAAGATACGTATGCATAGGATGCGATATCCTAGCGAGCATGTGTCGTTTCCCCAGTCCGAACTACTTCGACTCTGATGTCTATGCCTGATAGACTAAGTAGGCCCAGGATGCGGTATCCTGCCGAGTCAGTTTCAGTCAGTTTCTTTTGTCTCTTTTCAGCCAGTGTGTGTGAGTTTGAGCAGTGTTTAGCAACCATTTTCCTTCCTTTTGTGCGTGGATCCCGTTGAGTACGACGGATGCGTAGGGGTGCTAATACCTTCCCTTCGCATAACCGACTCCCGAACCCATTCTCTTTGGTCGCGAGACCATGTTCTTTCCAGGTTTACTCTGAGCATTTCCTTTCCCTCTTTTGGGATAAATAACGCACGGTGGCGGCTCTGTTGTTCTTGTTTTCCCGCCGGTTTTTCGCGTGATGCGACATCATAGACTTGATTGTGGAACCAAGTTTGAGTAAACAACCTCCATCCTGCAGGTTTGCAGTTAAGTCATCCAAGTTCACACCTTGATGAATTCCTGCTTCTTCTCCAAAGACATCAGACACTCTGGTGCATGAGTCTTCAGAAGGACCAGTTAGCAACTAACCCTTCAGCTATACCAAGGATTCTACTTCCTGAGGCACGACTGTTTCCATGATGTTAAGAAAGCTGGCACTTGTTCTTAACTTCATAGTGTGCATTAGCCAATGCACTTCCTTACCTAGATCAGGAATAAGCTGATCCAAGTAACCACCATCAAGACTATGATGTCTTCTTCTTCTTGTACATACCAAGGCTGAACATGTTTCTTGCCAGGAAACCTTTTCGGAGATCATATGCTTTTGCTGCCACCAAAGAGATAGATCATAAGCCAATGTACTATCCTTCCTGTGATTATGCACAGGGTCTTGAAGAAGAGATGTTCCAACATCGTTAAGAACATCAGACATCTTGAGCTCCAAGGATAATCAATTAAATACTTGTACTTGGCACAAGCTGACATTGATCTTAAATCCTTTCCCAATATTCCTTTCAGATACTTCCACCATAAGACTACTTTGAACATACTCTTCTAGTGTCAACATCTTCTGCTTGCAAGCACTTCAACAGTTTTGAAAATCTTCTCAGATTAAATTCACCCTTAGGAATGAGAGAGATGAATTCTTCCTTGCAAGTGTGTCACACAACCACCAGAACCCATGTGACACAGGTCAACAGCCAACCAGACTTTAGGCTGACCAAATGTAAGGAGGTTAACCGAAACTCCCCCTCAAATTAACAATCATGGAAGCTTCACACCAATATCCATGCATTGTACAGACATGTCTCAACATGACATACACCATCCCTACCGGTGGCACCTAACTCTATGAGTTATACCTATACATACTCCAATTACACCAATCAGACTTCAGCTGACCTTAAGTACTAGTGAAAGACCATAACACCAGTCCATAGTAGATATGCATTGCCAGAGCACACTACCTCAACCAACCTCTGAATCTTCATATTCTCACTCCTTGAAAGAACTGCCACTTCTGAACATGGTGTTTGAACAACAAGATTCATGGTTCCAATCCTCTTAAATGATATAGTAGTCAGGTTACCCCAATATTGACTTCTAACATTCAGGGGACTTGTCTTCCACCACTACATAGTACTTCAGGGAACAACTATCCCGCCCTGATCAATCTACAGGAGTAAGACAACCAGCAGGAAATTGCACAATGTCACACCTCAACCAGCTCCACTTCTAGAGATCAGACTTCTATGAGTGACCTTCTTGAGCACACACCCGGTTGACCCTGCCCTTGTCAGCTGAGCACACACAGATGTCTCCTCTTCCAGGTCAAGAGTAGGTTCCAAACAAGAGTATCCCTTTGTTTGACACCTAAAACATCTGTTCTTCAACCAGCAACTGCATACTTGTTGAACAACATGTTCTAACATCACATAGAACATTGGTTCCACCTCCTTGGAACAACCCTCCTTGAAAGTCTTCAAGGTCTTCATATACACTACCCAAGAGTGTAAAAGAATCAGTGATCAGATGATTCTTACTATCCTGACGTGAGAACATCATGATGAGTGGACTTGAGGGGACTCAAGTATCTTTGACATCTTCAGAGGTTATGATGAAGTCTTGAATACAGCAACCTTTCATCCACATGAGGGGAAACTACATCAGAGTTTGAGTTTTTCCAGGTATTATGCAGCGGAAATCATAATACAACTCAATCAATGAACACACACTTCATCAGATCAGCCTCCAAGAGCATACCAATTTTGAATATGATTCAATACTTGCACAGCTGTCCCACACAAAGGCCAATTGCCAATCTCCAGAGGCAGGTGCACATAGTTCCTGTCGTGAATAGTCCATCCACCTACTTCAAGGGACCATTCAGGGAAACCACAGAACCATCTACAGGTTCCAACATCAGTACTAACATAACCTCTTGCCAGATACCAGAAAGTATCAGCCGTGGATCTCATCCAGAAACAGAACAGGATGCCTGCTCTGATACCATTTGAAATTCTAGTGTAGTCAGAATTCAGATGTTCTACTCCAAGTCATGACATCTGATCTAACATTGTAACTAATACACAAGACAATTATTAACCACTGTACTAATGTGCACACGTTCACAGATGTCACGACATCTCATTCTAGGTCACCCTAGAATGGATGAACACCTGGTTCTGTGCATCAGGAAGAAAGACTCAACAGAGATCAATCCTAGCACTCACTTCTATTGTTTTCTTACACAGTTATCAGCATGATGTCTTACTGTTGATTTTGGACATCATCTGTTAAATTGTTCCAGTGTGTTTGTCTTTTACTTGTATTTCCTGAATTAAAGGTTGAACACATTAATCTAATTTCCACTTATTAGATTGCTAACAACTAGGTTATTTGTTAGGTTCATTAATTGTAGGTTAGTAGTTGGTTTCCTGGATTTTAGCTCAGCTGTTGAATCCCTGAAGAATAGCCTGAGAAAAATACCGAAACAGAAAAACCAATCATCCTACACTTTAGCACATGCTGTTGAGAATGAATGTCACAACATTCAGTCCGACAGTCAGAACATATGTTGATTCTGTTATGTTCCTGGAACCATGCTGTGCTAAGTTTGCAGTACTGTAAAAGACCAACTAGTCTCTACTTCAGTATCAGCCTTCAGTATCAACTGTCAAAACATCCAGTTTAACAGTTTCACAATGATCCTTTGGCCAGGTCTGTTATCCTGGAAGAGAACAGACTTAAATAAATACTGAACTGAACCTAACCTGCTTATTGTTCAGTATACACTGTCACTAATGAATGTTACAACATTCTGATTGACATTCCAACAGAAGGCTATATACCAGGTCTGTTATCATCTTGATAAGCTGACTGGAATACCAGCTGAGTTATGACAGTAACAAAAACACATGCAGAAGGAAAACAAACACAGGAAATTGTTAACCCAGTTCAGTCCAACATGACCTACATCTGGGGGCTACCAAGCCAGGAAGAAGATCCACTATCAGCAGTATTAATTCAGAGTTAAACTCCCCTGTTTACAACTCTTCACTTAATCCCTACCCAATGCAATCTATACCTAGGAACTCCTAGATAGAAACCTCCAGTTTCCATTCCTATCACTACAAATACAATGTAATGTTAACACACCTTGAACTTGCTTCACAGCTTCATTCAAGAACAAAACCACTCTTGCCTACAGACTTTGAGTTACAAATACTCTCAGCTTTGACCACTGAGAAACACATGGTAACCTTCCCACAGATTGGGAGGTTTACCTCACACACACCCCTAAATTTTCATTCTAGGAGGCTTACAAAAACTAGGTTACAATTAGCTATTTATAACCTAATCACCCAACTGGATTTGGGCCTTCAGAAATCGCAGCAGACTTGTTCTTTGCTGTTGCAACTTCAGCAGAAAAATTCTGCTACAAACAAGGTCTTCAATCCTAGAATCTCTCCATATATATCTCCATATTTAGAGCCTATATATATTCTGATTAAGTCTTTAAGACCTCCACATGGGAGTTAGGATATTCACCAGATATCCTTGCTAATCCCAGAATATATACTGAATTAATTAATTTAGTTTTCTACACATGTACGATGTCACAGGCCTGATGTCATGACATCGTACATGACATGTTGGTCCAGATGTTGAACTTCTTCAACCCAACATATTTAACCAACAGAGATGATTACATTATTTGTTTTACAAAATTAATGTCAATCCTAAGGTAATAACATTTTGTTTTAAAATGAACCCACTCATATTTTGGAAATCTTTTAGCCGAACTACGACGTTTTGATCCTTACCTTCCATGGAAAGGTACGTAGGCAACGGGTTCATCCGTTCAAACACAAAAACAATAAAAATTGTATATTCTTTTCTCATCCCTTCAATCATTGTTTGCACAATATGTCATAAACAAATAAACTTTTTTATACAACAAGTGTGAAAAGAGGTTCCCTAGGAGTACCTAGGACGTTTTGGGTGCCTAACACCTTCCCATTGCGTAATTAACCCCTTACCCAGATCTCTGACCTTTTCATTAGTTTTCTATGTGTAAAACTTCTTAGGCTTTTGTTCGCTTTTTAGCCAATCCTTTGGATAAATAAAAGTGCGGTGGCGACTCTATCTTTGTATGCTTTGCTTTTGATTTAATCAATAAATCATAAAGTGACGAATACACCGCTACAGAAAAGTGGCGATTCTGCTGGGGAACAACATTAGACCTTCCTTGGTGGTTTTGCCTACTTTTCACCCTTGTTGTATGATATTTGTTTATTTGTTATATGACATATTTTTGTACGATTTGGGATTACTGTATTGATTGTAATGTTTGAATTGCTTGATATACAATTGCTTGTTTGCTTGGTGATCTCTGTGAGATGAGTTCTATACCCGAACTCGAGTGCACTCTAGGATAGGAGAATGACATAGTCTCGTCGACTTGTGTGGAGTATTCCTTAACAAGTTGACTTGCGAGCCCATTCACTTGGTGGAGGTCATGTTGGATTAATAATGTCACACAAGTTATTTGTGGTTAGGCATTATTCTTTCAATCATGTGCCTTAGAAGCCAAGGACCTTAGTTTACCAAGCCCATCTTGGCCTATTTTTAGGACGTAGTGCGGAGGTCGTTCAGATGTAAGATCTGATGCGATTGTTACGCGATACTACACTCATAAGAGTCTCTCTTGAGAATATTTTTGGAATACGAGTATTCGTATCTCCGATAATATCCGAAAGATGGGATGATGACTATGGGAACCTCTGGTAGAACATGTCTGGCAGGTATAAACCCTAGTACACTCCCTTTGGGTGGTTCTTAACCAGGACTCCATGCTCGTGACTCTCAACAAACCCGTGATTCGTGGTTGAGTCGTTCAAATATCCTTAATATCAATGGAACTTGGGCGTTGATAAGGTGAAAATCCATAATCCACCAAAATGGATGATTGATATTAAGGATGATTGAGCTGGTTCATGTATTGTTAATATCAATGGAACTTGGGTGTTGATAAGGTGAAAATCCATAATCCGCCAAAATGGATGATTGATATTAGGGATACTACGAGCTTTCCCACGACCTTTGTCTGGTGTGCTTTGCTTGATACTTGAGTGTGATTGTTGCATTCATGCATTCATCTGCATTCATGTCATCAGAAAAATCAGAAAATTTTCAAGGGACTTAAAGGGTTTATTTGCAAAATTTTCAGACATGGAAAGACCGAAAAGGCATACAAAGAAGTACAGCTTTAGACAGCCCGATGTGAAAGAGTTAAGGAATCTGACATCTTATGTATTAGATCCCTTGGGTTTCAAAGCTCGTTATGGGAAGCTTCTGCCTCTGTTGACTACTCAGGTTGACGAAGGGTTGATGAGTACCTTGGCTCAGTTCTATGATCCTCTGTATCACTGCTTCTCATTTCCGGACTTCCAGTTGTTGCCTACGCTTGAGGAGTATGCTCATCTTATTGGGATCCCGATTTTGGATCAGGTGCCGTTCAGTGGCTTAGAGAGTATTCCGACTTATCGAGAGATTGCAGACTTGTTGCACATAGATGAATCCCTGATTGAAGCGCATATGACGACCAAAGGTGGAATTCAGGGTCTTCCTTTTTATTTCCTCATCGCTCAAGCTACCGTTTATGGGAAGGCCATGAGTGAGGATGCCTTTGAAGCTTTATTTGTGTTGCTCATCTATGGTTTGGTATTGTTCCCCAACATCGACAAATTTGTGGATGTGAACGCCATTAGGATCTTTTCAGTTCTTAATCCCGTTCCGACTCTGTTGGGTGATACCTATTTCTCTTTGCATCTGAGGAATGCAAAGGGTGGAGGAGTTATTGTGTGCTGTTTGCCTCTGCTGTATAAGTGGTTTATTTCTCACTTACCGCAGACAGTTGCTTTCAAGGAGAACAAGGGATGTCTACGGTGGTCTCGGAGACTCATGTCTCTCACTCATGACGATATCTCTTGGTATGGTCGCGTGTATGATACAGTTCAGATTATTGATTATTGTGGTGAATACCCTAATGTGCCTCTTCTTGGTACATGTGGTGGGATCAGCTACAATCCTATCTTAGCACGTCGTCAGCTTGGGTTCCCCCTAAAGGATAAACCCCATAACATTCTGTTAGAAGGTGTGTTCTTTCAGGAGGGTAAAGATCCCCAAGGCCTGAAAGCCAGATTTGTCCGCGCTTGGCGCAAGATTCAGAAGAAAGGTAGAAATGAATTGGGTCGGAAGAATTGCATTGCTTTGGAGCCTTATACTTCTTGGGTCAGACAGAGAGCTGCTGAGTACCTTATGTCCTACGACTATCCGAGACCTACACCGTTGGTTGTGGCTGGGCCTTCAACCCTCCCTAACCAAGGCGTAGAGGAATTGAGAGAAGAAGACCTTTCACGTGCCTGGATCCATGAAAGAGAAGAGTTGCTTCAACAGCTAAAGGAGAAGGACGCTCTGATCGAGTTTCTCGAGCATCAGGTGATCGACGATCCGAATGATACTTGGACTTCTCTGCTTCCTCAGTCTTCCAAGTTCTGGAAGAGGAAGTATGATTGACTCGCAAAGGAGAAAGCGAATATGGAAGCAGCCTATGAGAGAGAGATCAAGAAGCTTTGTGTATCTCGTCTTCCAGCATCTCGAGCTTCTAGGGATCCATAGGATGTCTATTTTCCTTTTCCCTTGTAATAATCAAGCATTGCTGTACTTCTTTGTTTCAAAAATATATTTGATGAGATATTTTCCATATGCAATCAAATGCTTTAAATTTCAAAGATTTGCAAATAGAACCCTAAAAGTTCCTTGAAATAAAAACAAAGCATATGCACAAACATTACATGCATCATTTTGCATAAGCAGGTGTCGTTCTTGGTCTTCTTGTCTGTGGCCTAACTCTGTGCTCTTCATTTATTTTGAAGACAAGCTGACTCACCGGTACTATACCAGAGCCAATTCTGCTAGAGTGATGGATCAACTTGAGCAAGAGAACAGAGAGCTGAAAGAAGAGGTCGCCAGACTTGGCGCTTTGATGGAGCAACTCCTTGCTGCCCAGAATCAACCTTCTCAAACGCCTGCAACTCCTCCCCAGAGGACTGTTATATCAGAAGTGGTTGCTCCGACTGTGCCAGCAGCCAATGCCCATTATGTGCCGAATGCCATTCCAGCCGGGTTTCCGTGGGGTATGCCTCCAGGTTTCATGCCGGATATTCCAACTCCAACCTTTGCTTCTATGCCGGAATCTAGCCCGGTCCTTGCAGTGCCTCCTCCTGTCGTGCATACCACTCCCAGGGTAGACGACACCATCTATCATTCAGAGCCGTCTGAGGGTTCCGATGTTAATGAGAAGATGGATGCCATGAACGACCAATTCCTTGAGCTGCGAAAGGAATTGAAGACCCTTCGAGGGAAAGATCTGTTTGGCAAGTCTGCTGCTGAACTTTGCCTTGTTCCCGGTGTTAAGATACCAGTCAAGTTCAAAGTTCCTGACTTTGAAAAATATAAGGGGAACACCTGCCCTCTCGCTCATCTGGTCATGTATGCCAGAAAGATGTCTACGCAGACCGATAATGATCAGCTTCTGATCCATTATTTGCAGGATAGTTTGTCCGGTGCGGCTCTTCGTTGGTATATGAGCCTTGATAGTGCAAACATCCGGTCCTTCAACGATCTTGGCGAAGCCTTCGTCAAGCAATACAAATATAATGTTGATATGGCTCCTGACCGTGATCAACTCAGGGCCATGTCTCAGAAGGATAAAGAGACATTCAAAGAGTACGCCCAGAGGTGGCGAGAGCTGGCAGCTCAGATTACTCCTCCGCTGGAAGAGAAAGAAATGACTAAGATCTTTTTGAAGACTCTTAGCTCATTCTATTATGAGCGGATGGTTGCAAGTGCTCCCTCTGATTTCACCGAGATGGTGAACATGGGGATGCGTCTGGAGGAAGGCGTTTGTGAAGGACGGTTGTCTAAAGATGAGAGCTCTTCTAAACGGTATGGGGCGTTTAAGAAGAAGGATGGGGAGGCACATGCTGTCCAGTCCCATGCTAAACCAAGAAGACCCTCTGCTAAGAGAAAGCCGGTGCGTCATCAGCACCAGGTGGCTCATATAGCACCTATTTTCAGAGATAGTGCTCAGTATCAGCATCCTAATCAGCATCAGCAGCAACCTCAGTATCAACAGCAGTCTCGTCCACAGCAACATGCTTACCAGCCTCGTGGCAGCACCAGCAATCAGGCCAATCTGAATTATGATAGGAAGAAGATCAGCTTCGATCCCATTCCTATGTCATATGCTGAATTATATCCTTCCTTGTTGGAAAGAAAGCTGGTTACTCCCAGGGATCCTCCGGCTGTGCCTGCTAACCCGTAGTGGTGGTACAAGCCAGACCAATATTGTGTGTATCATTCCGGTGCTCCAGGTCACAATATTGACAATTGTCATCCATTGAAGACTAAGGTTCAAGACCTTATGCGATGCGGTATTTTGAGCTTCGAGGACTCAGGCCCCAATGTTACAAAGAACCCATTGCCCGAGCATGGGAAATCAGTGAACATGGTCTAGGGGTGCCCTGGGAAGTATAAAGTCAAATATGTGAGTCATATTCGACAGTCATTGGTCGAGTTGCACCGTCTGCTGTGTGAGTACAGCCATATGGAGCATGACCATGACAGATGCCGCATTTGGTCCGTTAATCGTCTGGGTTGTCGCCAAGTGCGAAGAGAGCTTCAAGAGCTATTGGATGAAGGTACCATAGAGATTCTTTAGAACCGTAATGTTTATGAAGATGAACCAGAAGTCAATGTTATTTCTCCTGTGTTCAAGCTGCCCGAGCCTGTTGTCATCCGATATGATGGTAGCAAGCCGAAGGTCTCTCCTTCTCTGATAATCAAGCCTGTAGGCCCTATGCCTTATGCTTCGGATCGAGTTATTCCCTTCTGGTATAATCCCGTTGCTATGGAAGATGGGAGAGAAGTGCTGTTGCCATCAACTTCTGTTACCATTATTGCTGACGTGAGCGGGTTGACCCGTAGTGGTCGTGTGTTTTCTGCACCCCCGAAGCCTCATGTTGCTTCTGATACTGTTGAGCGTCCGGTTGGGATGGCAGTGAATGTTCAGAATCCGGCACCTGTTGCCAAACCCTCCTCTGTACAAAAGACTCCTGTTTCTTCTGTTGGCCCGAGTGGCATTTTGAATGAAGAATGTGATGAGATGCTGAGGCTCATCAAAAAGAGTGAGTACAACGTTGTAGATCAACTTCTACAAACGCCATCCAAGATCTCTGTACTTTCGTTGCTTCTAAATTCAGAACCTCATAGGGAGGCTCTGCAGAAAGTTTTGGATCTGGCTTATGTTGATCATGATGTCACCATTGAACAGTTTGACAGTATAGTTGCAAACATCACTGCTTGCAACACTCTGAGTTTCTGTGACGCTGATCTCCCTGAGGAGGGAAAAGACCACAACATGGCTCTACATATTTCTATGAACTGCAAGACTGATGCCATGTCCAACGTGCTATTGGACACTGGATCATCTCTGAATGTATTGCCGAAAACCACACTCGCTTGATTGTCATATCAGGGGCCTCCCATGAGGCAGAGTGGGGTTGTTGTGAAGGCTTTCGATGGGTCTCGTAAGACCGTGATTGGGGAAGTTGATCTCCCAATCAAGATTGGACCAAGTGATTTCCATGTTACCTTCCAGGTTATGGATATCCACCCATCTTATAGTTGTCTCCTTGGTACACCATGGATTCACGAGGCTGGCGCCGTGACATCCACCCTACATCAGAAGCTGAAATTTGTTAAGAACAAGAAACTTGTTGTGGTAGGGGGAGAAAAGGCTCTCCTGGTTAGCCACTTGTCTTCTTTCTCATATATTGATGCTGAGGATGAAGTTGGAACGCCTTTCCAAGCTTTGTCTATTGCTGAGCCAATTGAGAAGAAGTCTCCTTCATTTGCTTCCTACCGTGATGCGAAACTGGCCATTGAATGTGGTGCAGTTGCTGGTTTAGGGAAGATGATTGAGCTTGAAGACAACATGTCCCGGGCTGGCATTAGCTATTCTTCTGGGGCATTTAATGAGCATGGGCTGTTCAAGAGTGGAGGTTTCATCCACGCTGATCAAGTTGAGGAAGCTGCTGCTATTCTGGAAGAGGATGCCGAAGATTTGAGCAACTTCATCATACCTGGTGGTGTCTGCCATAATTGGGTCGCTGTAGATGTTCCTACAGTCATTCATAGATCAGAGTAATGGTTCACTTTGTTCAAAACCCTTCTCCCATGCCAAAAGGAGAAGTGATGACATTGTTGGCAGCATTTATACAATGATATTTCATTCAATTAATGCATTGTTAAACATTTGTTTTTCCTTTTGTTTTCACTTTTTGCTTTTGCATGAAATCAATGATCATAAAAAACCCATAAAAACAAGAATAAAAGCAATCTTTTTCATCTGCATAATGATTTGCTTGTTTAAATTCTGAAGTTTTTTTATTAACCAAAATCATTATGCAGGTTGATTCTAAAACCCATTGAACATAATGATCCAACGCCATCTCCCAATTTTGAATTCCCTTTATTCGAGGCAGAGAAAGATGACGTTGAAGAGATGCCTGATTAGATTACCCGTCTCCTTGAGCACGAAGAGAAGATCATTCAGCCGCATCTCGAGAATCTGGAAACAGTCAACTTGGGGTCTGAAGATTGTGTTCGCATGGTGAAGGTTGGGGCACTCCTTGAAGAGTCTGTCAAGAAGGGGTTGATTGAGTTGCTACGAGAATATTCCGATATCTTTGCCTGGTCGTATGAAGACATGCCTGGTCTAGATACAGATATTGTGCAACATTTCCTGCCTTTGAAGCCTGAGTGCGTGCCTGTGAAGCAGAAGCTCAGAAGAACTCATCCAGATATGGCAGTGAAGATCAAAGAGGAAGTTCAGAAGCAAATTGATGCGGGGTTTCTGGTGACTTCTACATATCCTCTATGGGTGGCCAATATTGTGCATGTGCCTAAGAAAGACGGAAAAGTCCGAATGTGTGTTGATTACAGAGATTTGAATAAAGCTAGTTCGAAAGATGATTTTCCTCTACCACACATTGACATGTTGGTAGACAATACAGCTAAATTCAAAGTCTTTTCCTTTATGGACGGATTTTCTGGTTATAACCAGATCAAGATGGCACCCGAGGATATGGAGAAGACAACATTCATCAAACCTTGGGGAACATTCTGTTATCGAGTGATGCCCTTCGGTTTGAAGAACGCCGGAGCCACGTATCAACGAGCTATGACTACCTTGTTTCATGATATGATGCACAAGGAGATAGAGGTCTATGTCGATGACATGATTGCTAAGTCAAGAACGGAAGTTGAACATGTTAAGCATTTGTTGAAGCTTTTTCAGCGTCTGAGGAAGTTCAGACTTCGCCTGAATCCGAACAAATGTACATTTGGTGTCCGTTCCGGCAAGTTGTTGGGTTTTGTTGTCAGCGAGAGAGGTATTGAGGTTGATCCTGCAAAGGTCAAAGCAATACAAGAGATGCCTGCGCCCAAAACTGAGAAGCAAGTCCGAGGTTTTCTTGGCCGCTTGAACTACATTTCCAGATTTATATCCCACATGACTGCCACATATGCGCCGATATTCAAGCTCCTCCGGAAAGATCAATCCCATGATTGGACCGAGGATTGCCAGAAAGCTTTCAACAGTATCAAAGAGTATCTGTCTGAACCTCCGATCTTGTCTCCGCCTGTAGAGGGAAGACCTCTGATCATGTATTTGACTGTTCTTGAAGACTCGATGGGTTGTGTACTCGGTCAACAAGATGAATCAGGGAAGAAAGAATCTGCTATCTACTACCTCAGTAAGAAGTTCACAGATTGTGAGTCTCGATACTTTATGCTTGAGAAGATGTGCTGTGCTTTGGCATGGGCTGCTAAGCGTTTACGACAGTACATGATAAATCATACAACTTGGTTGATATCCCGAATGGATCCAATCAAGTATATTTTCGAGAAGCCTGCTTTAACCGGGAGGATTTCCCGTTGGCAGATGTTATTGTCTGAGTATGATATCGAGTATCGAGCTCAGAAAGCTATTAAAGGTAGTATCTTGGCTGACCATTTAGCGCACCAGCCGATTGAAGATCATCAGTCTGTTCAGTACGATTTTCCAGATGAAGAGATTCTGTATTTGAAAATGAAAGATTGTGATGAGCCTACACTTGATGAAGGTCCGGAACCTGGTTCCAGATGGACGATGGTGTTTGATGGCGCTGTTGTAGCGGTGTATTCGTCGCTATATGATCTATCGATTAAATCATAAGCTAAGAGATACGTTGAAATTTTCGAGTCGCCACCGCACTTTTATTTATCCAAAGGATTGGCTAAAAAGCGAACAAAAGCCTAAGAAGTTTTACACGTAGAAAACTAATAAAAAGATCAGAGATTCTGGGTAAGGGGTAAATTACGCAATGGGAAGGTGTTAGGCACCCACTACGTCCTAGGTACTCCTAGGGAGCCCTTTTCACACTTGTTATGCTAAAATTATTATTTGTTATGACAAAAGTATTGTGCAAACATGATTGGGATGATGAGAAAAGAATATACATTTTTTATTATTATTGGGTTATTGGGTTCGAACGGATGAACCCGTTGCCTACGTACCTTCCATCAAAGGTAAGGATCAGAACGCCGTAGTTCGGCTAAAAGATTTCCAAAAGTGGGTTAGGTTCAATTTTAAACACAAACCCTAGGTCTTACGTTATCCACGGGAGAAAACTCAACCTTATACAAACAACAACGTCCACCATGTGAGAACAGCTTCAACTTGCCAGGGAGGGGTTAACCCTATAATAGGCAAGGAAGACTTACAATTCAATCACTAAAGACAGAAGGTGAGATTAACATCAACCACTAAGATAAATCAAACCTATAGCTCATGTATGAAAACATTAATGGACAAAGCCAAAACAAGTGAATGAGTGGAGTTACTGATTATGATTATGAAAATGAAGTCAAAATATGATTAAGATCAATTCAAATAAGTATTATGAAATGAAGTTTGGAAAAAGGTCAAGGACTTGAGTCCAGGTTTTTAGTTAGAAAAACATGAAGATGTTTGCACAACACTTATGTCACGTTTAAAAGATAAAGTGTGAAAAGTCTAGGACGTAATGAATGATGAATGGATGAAGGATGGATAGTAAAACTTCTTAGAAGGTTCACTTCTTGAAATCATATAGCAGATGATTCAAGTGTGTCCTTTGGAATAGCAATTAATAATAATAAACAAACAAAGCAAAGGCGGATATCGGATGCCAATCAATGGTCTTATACCAATCTCCTAAAACAGAATGGGATGTCAGATGCCACTCAATGGACTTACACTAATCTCCACAGGCAAAGAAATAAAAGCGGATACCGGATACCAATATATGGATTTACACCAGTCTCCTAAAACAGAAATGGATATCAGATGCCACTCAATGGACTTACACCAATCTCCTCAAAAGAAAAACAAAGACGAAATATGAAAGTCAACTGCCAATCTATCTGGACTTAGGTCAACTCCACAGTATGGTCCTAGGAAATCCAATGCCACATCACAGGGACTTACAATGGATCCTCACATACAAGAACAAAAGCAACAATATGATCACAGGTATGCAAATGCCAACTCACAGGGACTTATAATTGCAACCTCTCATACAAACAGATGAACAAGCTATGATCACAGGAAAACAGATGCCAACCTACAGGGACTTATAACTGTATCCTCACATACAAATCAAACAGATCAAATTATGATCACAGGAAAGCAGATGCCAACTTACAGGGACTTATAACTGCGACCTCACATACAAACACACAGATCAAACTATGATCACAGGATAACAGATGCCAACTTACAGGGACTTATAACTGTATCCTCACATACACACAGATAAACAGAAGATATGAGTGATCAATGAGGTCTTACACTCTATCCTTCCATATCACAGGAGCAAATGCCAAAGCAATGGACTTACAATTGTCCTCAATGGGCAAACAACAATGATAGCATCACAAAACAAATGAGATGATCATGCATTAATGGCAATTGATGATGATGATAAATGCATAGCATACAGGCAAACAAATGCATATGAAGCAATCAATCAATCAATGAATAGCAAACAACACACTCTATAGCCAAACAATGGGGGCTCACACAAGAGGGTTTGACTTTAAAAGTCCACTGTAATGGATAAAGGTCGCTCTTAACCTGGCCATTGAGGGGCTCAGGTGAAGCAGATGAAAAGGAAATGAGGGGTGTGCCTCATTGCTTCTATCTCAAATCAGAGAGAGCATCAAAGAAAGTGTGGGAGTTCAGGAAGTAGGAACTCTCTCCACATTATTGACTCGATTAGATCTTGGGTATTTATCTCATTGCTTCAACCATGTAATGGGAGCAAAGAGAGGACACACTGAATAGTGGGGGATAGATTGCTTATCCCTACCTTCCACCAATTGCCTTACTTGAAGGACTTTTCCTGCTTAGGACAAATATAAACAAACACAGGCATTGCCTCTTAAGGAGGACTTCAGACAGTTTGCCCGGTCAAATAACAGACCGGGTCTCCAGACTACATGAAGAAGAAGTAATTATACCTCAAAGCAAATGCTATAAAGCAAAGCAAGCAATCAAGTTCAAAGAACTTAGGCAACTAAAGCACCTGAAAAAGTCAAACTCATTAGTAAACAGTTCAACAATTAAAACAAAGAGAAATGAACCAAAAGTCAACCAACAGAGGGACCAATTGTGCAAGGCACAAAGACTCAAGCATATGAGTCACCTACAAAACAAATGTTAGCACAATATAAACAATTCAAATCAGGCACATTAGAATGATCCTCAAAGCATTGATGCTTAACCTGAAACAGATGAACTCAACATAAGCTCAGAAGACCACTAGGACTAGCCTAGGGTCAAAGATGAAAGAAAAAGGTCAAGGCAGCAAGCAATGTTCAATCAAAGTCAAATTCAATCATGTAGGAAAATAAACACAATTGGATTCAAACTTATATCATGCATCAAAGTCATTTCATATGCAAAAGGATGCAAAGCATGGCAAGAGAAGCATACAAAAGTCAACAGCAAAGACTTCATTCAAAAGTCAACTCAAACATTTTCAAAAATTATGAAATAAATCACACTCAATCCTAACATCTAACATGGTATACATGCAAAATTTCATGGCATTTGGATGAGAGGAAGGCAGTCAACAAAAATCATGAAGTCGAACCAAATTCAAGTAAGCATGGTGAAAGTCAACAAGCAAGGGTCAACTTCAAAAAATCATATCAATTTGAAAACAGAAGAGAAATGAATGAGATTAACACCAATGCAAAGCTCAAAGAGTCTAGTTATCACATATGAAATTTCATGATCATACAATAAGATTTGAGAATTTCACAAAGATTTGGCAATGTGTATCACAAAAAAGTCAACAAATGACCAAGTATGGAAGAAAATTCACAATCAAATGGAAAACAGCATGATTAATTCCAACAAAATTCATACACAAACTAGACATGCAAAGGATCATTCATGCAAAATTTGGGATCATTTGGATAAGAGGAAGCATGTGAACAAAAATCATACATTTGCATATCATTGGTGTGACACAAATTGTCACACCCTAGTTCAAAAATTCATATCTATCAAACCACAAATGAGAAATCCACAAACTTTAAATGGAAATGAAGATCAATGTGTCTAGTTTTACCACAAAAAAATTCAAAGGCAATGGATATAACATGAGAATTTCACAATTGAAAAGGCACAATGTATCATTCATGCATACATGTGGAAAAAACATTTATCAATTAAAATCCAGAACATGGAAAATTAATTAAAATTCACCATAAAATACTAGACTCAAATGTGATCATGATGGAAAAAATTTCATAATTTTTGGAATTAAAATGAGCAAGAAACGAATTGTTGAATTTTGATGAATAATTGAACAAAGTATGAAACACATAGCATGATTAATGGTCAAACACAAGTCAACGGGTGGCAATGCTGTAATTTCCTGTCTCACTAATTGAAACGGCGTCGTTTCAGGGCGCCTCAGGAAATGTTCCTATTGGCCACTAGCCAATGGAACAGTGACGAGCCAAAGGCAGCTCATGTTTTCTGTTTTAGAAGCCCTAAGGTTTACATACAGCAGGGCAAGCTTCATGATATTTCCAGCAAGTTCATCATCTTACAAATAAATTCCAACATACACACACAGCAGCATGGCAATGGTTCACGCGTAGCATCAACATCATGCAGCAAATAAACAACCATAGCATTCAACATATCATCCAATCATCAATCATCATGTAATCATCATCATTAAGCAAGAAGCAAGACAAACTCAATGTGCTTTATGTCAAAAGCACCAAAACAACACAAGCAGGAACATTACTATGCAGGGTTCCCTAAATTGCAGCAAGCAATCATCATCATGTTTCATGGCTCATCAACATCAAACAAGTTTTGAGCAACACAACCAACAGTCTAGCATAATGCACATCAAGCAACAGCAACATACCACATAACTCTCATGGATTTCCTAGGCATGGTCATAAGGTTCAAAAACTGCATCAGGGTTTAGCAGGCAGTTGGTTCAGCAACACACAAACATGAGCATGAAATTTTGGACAGGATGGTTTGAACAACAGCATAAAGTCATCATCAGTTTACAGCATGGCCAGTTAGCATAGCAACAAGTACAAACAACAATATTCAACACAACTCACATGTTTTCATGGCAATGGTTAGGTTTGAACAGCAGGGCAATGGAAATCAATCATAATCAATTGAGATTCAGCATAGTAGCAAAGTATTCATGTGTTCATCAAACATCCCAACAAAACAAACAACAGCACAAAACAGCATGGATATTATGAGCAAGTTTAGGAGATTTCAAACGGTAAGGCATAGCACAGTATGACAGCACATTCATGTTTATCATCATCAAAGCATCAACCATAAAACAATGCAATGTAACCTCATCACTAAGTAATATCAGCTAACAACCAAACCAACACAAACATGGGAAATCTAGGCATAGTTCTAGGGTTTGAGCATGACTGCATATATTCATCATCATAAGCTCGAAAAAATCAATGTGCTCAGAAATCAAAATCACATATGCTAACAACATCCTCATACACCAAACCAAAAAGAATGTAGTGTCCACTTCCTCTAATTCATCATGATTAAAGCAGCTCGAGCAAAACAAGCATGGACACAAAAATTTGCAAAGCAGATCTATCACTCAATGCAAAACCATATTACATGAAACAAATTGCAGTGGCACAAACATACCAAAACCTATCTAAAACATCTTGTAATTTGGTGAATGGTGCAGATTGAGTTACTTACTTGTTTTGGAAGAAAATGTGGAGCAGAGCTGCTTTGATGGTTACAAGCTCAAACAGATGAAGCCCTTAGTTTGGAATGATGGTTGGAGGGTAGCTTGAAGCTCAGCAACTCTTAGAAATCCCAGAACCGAAAACTACCATTGTTGGACTCATGAAAATGCAGACCTTGCAATGCTATTCCAGTCAGTATCTTATGATCAGGAATGACTCTTAATGGTGGTTAGATGATGGAAACATGAAGGAATGTTCAAGTGGTTTGGAGATTTCGAGCAAAAATTGCCAAAGGCCACAAATGCAAAAATGAGAGAGTGAGCTTTTCTGGTTGGTGGCTGCTTAGAACTAGGGTTGGAAACAGAAAATGAAGGCTTAAATATCATCTGTTAATCATCATTTAATCATGTGGTAAATTGGTTTTGTGTGTAATGGTCATTTTGCAAATTGCTAATTGTGGAACAAGTGAAAATGGTGGGTGTGTTTGTCTGCACAAATGGGCTGGAAAGGCTGCTAGCAGGCCAAACACAATGCTGCTTGTGGTTGTACAGAAAATGCTGTACTATATTTGCTTTTGTGAAGCCAATTGCCAATTTTGTCAATTTTGCAATTTGATTCAAAATGATGGGAAAATGGTGGTATGATGATGGTTTTAGGCTTGGAACAAATCATAAATGATATATGGAACATTTCCCAATTGGCAAAATGGTGAAAAAGTCCATAAATCAAAAAGTCAAAGTTTGGTCAAACTTTGAATTTTGAAGGAATTGGTCCAAAAATGCCATTTTGAATGGTAGGGTTTTAGGTCATGAAATTTATATTTTTGGAAAGAGGATGAAAAATGTGGTTTGTAGGAAAAAACCCCACCAAATTTGGCCTTATGGTTTGAGAGTTATGGCTTGTTGAAGTTCAAAAATTGGTGAAAATGATTTGATCATATCTTGACAACCACACATGGGATTTTGGTGTTCTTGGACTTTTTGAAAATGGGAAGACAAGATCTTCAACTTTCATGTTGGGCAAAAATTCATTTGAAGCTTGTATCATGATGTAAGTTTAAGATCAAGAAGTTTTCATTTTTGGCAGTTGAAATTACAGGTCCACTTTCTATTTCTGGAAAATTTTCTGATTGGCTTGATTTTCTTCCATGATGAGGTTTGGCATGATAGATGAGGCTTATACAAGCATGAATGAACTCCTTCAGATCAATTCTATCCATCAAATTCTTGATTAAATCAACAGTTGACCAAGTTTGACTGTCTGTTGACTTTTCTAGGGTTTTGAGTGACTGGACCACTTCTGATGAATTCCAAACCCTAATTCTTTGAGAACTTGTCTTCAAATGATGTTTCAAGATGTATGAACTTGTGATTATTGATCATGATGCCCAAATTCCACAAGAATGGCCATCATCCATTGCTTTGACTGATCAATGACTGACTTTGACCTAATTGCTGATGATTGCTTCCACTGCAAGCAACAAGGTTAAACAGACAATATTTTTGTACTTTTTGAATGATAAACATATGACAGCAAGAATATACAAATGCAAAGTATGCTTGGTGATCAAGAAACAAACCACAAGGCAAACCAACCCACTAGGAGGGGACAAAGGCATGCAATGATCCTTGAGGTTATGATATGAATGATATGGGCCATGAGGGATCTTAGGGCCCAAAATTGGGGTCTTACAGATGCCCCTATTTAAGGTCATTCTAGCCGGAGAAGTGAAGTTTAGAAATCTTCGTCTCGACGCGGTAGAATGGGCTTAAATAACAGTAATGAGACAAATTTTGGTCCCTAAGAGACCTCATGATGCAGATGTATGCATGCAAAGGACACAAATTCTGTGGGGAATATGATTCACACAGAAGAAAAAGACGATCCATCGGAGTAGTACACTCACCAGGAACAGAGACTCTAACAAGACTCTATGGGGATAATAAAAGAAAAAGAAATGCGTGAACAATACACGACCCTAAACTGGGGAATATAAGACTGACACAACGTGAACAAGACACGACTCTGATTAGAAGAACAGAAAACAGACTGGAGAACTCACTGGGGAGTGAAGAACTCACACTGGGGAAAAGAATTCCAAATGGAAAATAAATCCATTGGAGAGACACAAGCTGACTCCTGAGGGGAGAAGCAACAAAAAAAAGTTTTACTGGGGAAAGTAACAAAGAAATGAGATGTTACCAAGCATACGGGTAACAAACTCAGGAAAATCTGACTCCACAGGGGGACCGAGGTCATAATAGGGAGCAGAAAGGAGGGAACACCAAGGATACCGGTTACTGGGTATATAATAGGTGACCGACCAAAGCGTGAATTGGATTTCACTTCCAAAACACTCATCATCCTGAAGAAGCTAGAAAAGCAAACTTGTTTAGGATGGACATTCAATTCCACAAGGAAAATGAATCTTACTCTGAGGGGAGAACAATCAAAAGATTGACTCAAGAGCGCACGAGATATAATATCCATTACCGTCAGAACGTGGATAGAATACTCAGATGAGACATATTATTCATTACCGGCAGACCGTGAATAATATACTCGAAAGGAAAATGATCCTGAACCGGTTACTGGGTTGTTTATAGGATAAAATCCGAAGACGTGAATTGGTTTTCACTTCCAAAACACTCATCATCCAAAAGGAGGGCTTGAAAAAGCAAAACAACTTACAGGATGGACATTCGAATCCACAACGGGAAAACGAATCTTACTCAGATGGGGACACAAACCCAAAGAGTGCATGAGATATAATATCCATTACCGGCAGACCGTGGATAAAATACTCGCATGAGATCTATTATCTATTACCGTCAGAACGTAGATAATAAACTCGCATGGTAAGAAACACCAGGGATACCGGTTACTGGGTATATAATAGGTGATCTACCGAAAACGTGAATTGGATTTCACTTCCAAAACACTCATCATCCGAAACACAAACTGGTTAAAGGATGGATATTCGATTCTACAAAGAATACGAATCTTACTCGACTGGGGAAGATCAACAAAGGACTCCAACCAAAGAGCGCATGAGACATATTATTCATTACCGGCAGACCGTGAATAATACACTCGAAAGGAAAAGACACCAGAGATACCGGTTACTGGGTATATAATAGGTGACTAACCAAAAAGAGAGACAATCGATACCAAGCATCCGGGTAAACGAAAGACAACTCAAAGGGATAAATTGCAAGCATCCGGCAATTATCCAACAACAAGAATATTCGACTCCACAAAGGGAAATAACGAATCTTACTCGACCGGGGAAACACAAAGGGTTTCGACTGAAGAGTGCATGAGATATATTATTCATTACCGGCAGACCGTGAATAATATACTCGCATGGAAGATTATCCAAAACCGGTTACTGGGTTAATAAAGGATAAATCAACCGAACAGAAAGGCATCGGGATACCAAACTAGGTATATAATGATAACCAATCAAAAGGAGCAACAGACATTACCAACAAAAGGGTAAATGAAAGGCGAACTGCTGAGGATAAATTGCAAGCATCCGGCAATTATCGACAGAAGACTAGCTGGGGATGCATTGGTAAACAACCAATGATCCGGGGAACAAATCACTAGCATACGGTGAAAAGACCCACTGGGGATAAAATTGCTAGCATACGGCAATTATCCACAAAAGACTTGCTGAGGATATAAGTGCTGATCTGAGCAACCTATACAAGCAAAAGGAAAATCATCATCAAATACTGAATGAAGATAACCACAAAAATTAGGGTTTACATCTACCGAATACGGGGTAGAAGACCAACAACTCCGCATGGGGATAGAACAAATCACAAATCCGCACGGGAAACCAAAATAGGGTTATAACAAACCACAAACTGCTGAAGAGCAGAAAAATAGGATTTTACAACTACCGGGTATGAGGTAGAAAACCAAAAACTCTGGCTGGAGAATAAAAGGTGTATAACCACAAATTCTGTTAAGAAAGCCAGGAAAAGATAGGACTTACAACTACCGGTTACTGGGTAGAGGCCCAAAAACATTCCGCTGGGGAACAACCCACTGGGAAGTACAAGATATCTGACAAGTAGCCAATTCGGGAACAATCCGAAAAGACAGACTGAATAAAGACACACCTTAATGAGGATATAACTCATATAGGAAAATCCATCCCAATATACATGTTGGGAGGAAACGGAAGAAACCGTCATCCACGAGGAATATCTCAGTGGGGAACTGCAGAAGGGAAGACAACATTTTCTGCTTATGGGGCTGACTCTATATGGAGAGATTTTAAACACCCGACATCTGCTTGGGGGATCTGTAAAGAGATCTATATCACCATAGCAGGAGACACGACAAACAAAAGATACACGGCAAAAAATGCAACATGAATATCTGAATGTTTATGAATATGCATGAATATGCGTGATCTATGTTTGATGAATGCTGACAAAACAGACAACTCTAACACAAACAGGTTCAGGAACAAACGTCCGGTATTATACTTCCAGGGGAAATAAACCAACTGGAGAGCCAATCTGTGGAGATCCACATGCTGTAAAGCAAAGATCTGCAAGTACCGCTGAAGAAGCAGCAAGTCAGAGATATCAGGAAACAACCCAATCAGGGTACAGAAAGTCACAACGGGCAAAGCAGCCACCAAGACGAATCTGTAGGGGAACAAGAGAAGTCCCAAAGTATATCTGCAAGGGATCCCAGTGTCAACTGAGAAACAAAGGGTGCATAAGCACGAACTGCCGTAGAAGCAACTCCACATAATTCCACTAGGGAACAACCCACTGCGGGAGAAAGATATCATCCAAGTAGAGTGTAACTGCACAAGCAACTCTATTGGGGAAAAACTGCCGGCTACTCTCTTGGGAACAAACCACTGAGGGAGGACAGATCAAACAAGTATATTCTGCAATAAACCACTCCACTTGGGGAGAATATACAACAAACTGATCACAACAAGTAGATTCTGCAATACCAGTCACTCTACTGGGGATCACAAACAGTCAGGAAATTAATCCGTTCACTGGAGGCAGAAGCCATCATCCGACCATATCGGGGATTGAGGGAGTATTCAACAGGCAAAACTGCCACAACAAACACTCTGCAGACTAAGCTGAGGAAGAGATGATTGCAATACTGGGATGTCAACCCAAACAACCACTGAGCAGGAAAATAAATCCTGCTCTGCCGGAGAGAATAACTCTGGTGGAGAGATAACAACAATTCCACAGACGACTTCGCCGGGGAAAAGGTAAAGTACCGGGTATCAAACCACTGACTTACCGAGTTTTCAAAAGAAAACAAACGTGCTGAGGAAACAGACAACTCCCGCTGGCACACTGCATGGGGAAAAGCGGCAACAACTCCACTTACAACCCTGGTGGGGATATTAATAACAGCTCTACTCGTGACTCCGAGGGGAGTATCAATCAATCAGTTATACTCATGACTGTGCTGAGGAGACAAATAAAGTCTGGGGCATACGACCCACTGGAGAAAGTGACGGGGCACCAGGATGACAAACCATCAACCACCGAAATTTCACAAGGAAACACCCATGCTAGGGGAAAACTGCTGCTGGAGAGAACGAAGTCTTCAACAACACTCTGCTTGCGACTGTACTGGGGAACAACCCCAACAACAACCTTGTTTGAGGAACAACCCCAACAAAGATCTGGAGAAAGAAGATACCACCAAACCAGGAGTATGAACAAATGTCTTACCTGTTGGGAATTATGCCACCCTCGGGAGAGCACTGAGATATTCTTGAGTATCCTTTCAATCTTGTGAATGTTCACTTTGTTTAAAACAAAAATTTTGAAAAATTTGATTTGTTTAAAACAATGACATTTTTATCAATTTAAAACATGCAAAACATTTGTTGAATTGAAACAAATAAGAGTGCAAATAAATTGGATAAAAAGCTCAAATTGATTTGATAGAATGGTAGTCTGCAAATGGCAAGACTCCATAGATCTGTACAAATTTGAAATCAGTGATATATATTGGAAGAGGGCTACATTGAACATAATGATCCTTTCTCTACCAATTTGAATCTCGATGTATCCGAAGCTTCAGTTGACGACGAATCGAGAATCTGCTGACGAAATGACGACTGATGAACCAGAAAGTCTTGTCAGGATGCAGTTACTTGCCAAATCCCTAACTTTTGCCTAGATTGCCCCAGAGTGAGGTACTCAATCTAGCGGGATGCAAATATATCTCTTTTTTCAAGTCTCTAATTTTTGCCTGAATTACCCTTGCGGGTTCTCCACCGAGACGCTCATTTTTGCCTAAGCCGCCCTTTCGGGTTTTCAACTTAGCGAGCTATTCTGTTTTTTCATTTCATTTTTTCATTTGCATATACTCTTTTTTTTAGGCAAAGTATCTCTTGACTGCATCTGAATTCACAGGATGAGTGAAATCCTCCCCATCCATTGTTGTAAGCATCAAAGCACCGCCTGAAAAGGCTCTCTTGACAACATATGGACCCTCGTAGTTTGGAGTCCACTTGCCCCTGGAATCGGGCGCGAAAGACAAAACTTTCTTAAGCACAAGGTCACCTTCTCGGAACACACGAGGCTTGACCTTCTTGTCGAATGCTTTCTTCATTCTCTGTTGATATAACTGACCATGGCACCTGGCAGTTAAACGCTTCTCTTCGATTAAATTCAACTGGTCGTAACGACTCTGAATCCATTCAGCATCAGTCAACTAGGGACTTGAGGGTATAATTTTCTTTTTTCTTTTGGAAAAAATTTTGAAAAATTTTTTTTTGGTTTTTGATTTTTCTCTTTTTTCACCCTCTTTTTTTCTTTCCTTTTTTTTTTTTTTTTTTTTTTTTTTTTTTTTTTTTTTTTTTTTTGATTGATTTTTTTTTGTTTTGTTTTTTTTGTAATGCCCCAGTTTGACTGGTTTGCTGATTCTCGTGATACAGCTGAATGAGCTTCCTTTGTGCTTAAGAAGGCGGGTAATCTCATCAGGAATCCCCTTCAACATCATCTTCTTCTGCCTCAAATACAAGGACTTCAAGGTTGGGAGATGGCGTTGGATCATTATGTTCAATGGGTTTAGAAATCCCTGCATAATGATTCTGGATAATGAAAAGCTTTTGATATTTTAAACAAGCAAATCAGTTATGCAGATGAAAAAGCTGTTTTTGTTTTTCATGGTTTTTTGTAATCACTGATTTCATGCAAAAGCAAAAAGTGAAAACAAATGGAAAAACAAATGTTTAACAATGCATTAATTGAATGAAAACATCATTGCATTAAATGCTGCCAACAATGTCATCACTTCTCCTTTTGGCATGGGAGAAGGGTTTCAAACAAAATGAACAAATCACGCTGACTTATGAATGACCGTAGGAACATCCACAGCGACCCAATTGTGGCAGACACCACCAGGAATGATGAAATTGTTCAGATCCTCTGCATTCTCTTCTTCAATGATAGCAGCAGCTTCCTCTTCAGGTTGATCGTCATGGATGAATCCTCCACTTGTGAACAAACCTTGCTCATTAAGTGCCCCAGAACCATAGCCAATGCCAGCCCGGGATTGGATAACCAGGAATAAATCCATCAACAGGAATAAATCCATCAACAGCACTAAGGCTGGCAAAATCCTCTCTGAATTCACAACTCTCTTGCCCAGGATGATCCATCAATCTGGCAGAGTTGGCTCTGGTATAATACCGGCAAAGTGCGTCTCAAAATAAATGAAGATCGCAGGGTCAAACCACAGGAAGGGAGACCGGAACAAAACACCTGCTTATGCGAATGATGCATGAAGTGTTTATGCATATGCTTGTTTTTATATCAAAGGAACCCGAGGGTTTTATTTGCAAACTTTGAAAGATTTAAGCATTTTGATCATACATGAAAATATCTCATCAGATATATCAAGTGAAAAAAAATTTCCGGTTTTTTCATGTTTTGAAAATTTTTGCAAATAAACTCCTTTGAGTTCCTTGAAAATTTTCTCTTTTATCTGATGATATGGATGCAGATGAATGCGTGAATGCATGAATGCAACAAACACACTCAAGGATCAAGCAAAGCACACCAAACAAAGGTCGCGGGAAAGCTCATTGTATCCCTAATATCAATCATCCATTTTGGTGGATTTAGGTTTTCACCTTATCGACACCCAAGTTCCATTGATATTAACGGTACATGAACCGGCTCTAACATTCTTAATATCAACCAGCCGCTTTGGTGGATTTTAGGTTTTACACCTGATCCGGGATCCATTGATATTAACAATGTTTGAACGACTCAACCACGAATCACGGGTTTGTTGAGAGTCACGAGCATGGAGTTTCGGTTAAGAACCACCCAAAGGGAGTGTACTAGGGTTTAAACCTGCCAGACATGTTCTATCAGAGGTTCCCATAGTCATCGTCCCATCTTTCGAATATTATCGGAGGAACGAATACTCGTATTCCAAGAATATTCTCAAGAGAAACTCCTATGAGTGTAGTATCGCGTAACAATCGTATCAGAACTGACATCTGAACGACCTCCGCACTACGGTCCTAAAAATAGGCCAAGATGGGTTTGGTAAACTAAGGTCCTTGGCTTCTGCGGAACATGATTGAAAGAATAATGTCTAACCACAAATAACTTGTGTGACATTATTAGTTCAACATGACCTCCACCAAGTGAATGGGCTCGCAAGTCAACTGGCTAAGGACTACTCCACACCAGTCGACAAGACTATGCCATTCTCCTATCCTAGAGAGCACTCGAGTTCGGGTATAGAACTCATCTCACAGATCACCAAAGCACACAAGCAAATGTATATCAAGCAATTCACACATTACAATCAATACAGTGATCCCAAATTGTACAAAAATATGTCAGATAAAGAATAATAACATATATCACAACAAGGGTGAAAAGTAGGCAATACAACCAGGGATTCTGGTGAGAGTCTCCCCAGCAGAGTCGCCACTTTTCTGTAGCGGTGTATTCGTCGCTATATGATCTATCGATTAAATCATAAGCTAAGAGATACGTTGAAATTTTCGAGTCGCCACCGCACTTTTATTTATCCAAAGGATTGGCTAAAAAGCGAACAAAAGCCTAAGAAGTTTTACACGTAGAAAACTAATAAAAAGATCAGAGATTCTGGGTAAGGGGTAAATTACGCAATGGGAAGGTGTTAGGCACCCACTACGTCCTAGGTACTCCTAGGGAGCCCTTTTCACACTTGTTATGCTAAAATTATTATTTGTTATGACAAAAGTATTGTGCAAACATGATTGGGATGATGAGAAAAGAATATACATTTTTTATTATTATTGGGTTATTGGGTTCGAACGGATGAACCCGTTGCCTACGTACCTTCCATCAAAGGTAAGGATCAGAACGCCGTAGTTCGGCTAAAAGATTTCCAAAAGTGGGTTAGGTTCAATTTTAAACACAAACCCTAGGTCTTACGTTATCCACGGGAGAAAACTCAACCTTATACAAACAACAACGTCCACCATGTGAGAACAGCTTCAACTTGCCAGGGAGGGGTTAACCCTATAATAGGCAAGGAAGACTTACAATTCAATCACTAAAGACAGAAGGTGAGATTAACATCAACCACTAAGATAAATCAAACCTATAGCTCATGTATGAAAACATTAATGGACAAAGCCAAAACAAGTGAATGAGTGGAGTTACTGATTATGATTATGAAAATGAAGTCAAAATATGATTAAGATCAATTCAAATAAGTATTATGAAATGAAGTTTGGAAAAAGGTCAAGGACTTGAGTCCAGGTTTTTAGTTAGAAAAACATGAAGATGTTTGCACAACACTTATGTCACGTTTAAAAGATAAAGTGTGAAAAGTCTAGGACGTAATGAATGATGAATGGATGAAGGATGGATAGTAAAACTTCTTAGAAGGTTCACTTCTTGAAATCATATAGCAGATGATTCAAGTGTGTCCTTTGGAATAGCAATTAATAATAATAAACAAACAAAGCAAAGGCGGATATCGGATGCCAATCAATGGTCTTATACCAATCTCCTAAAACAGAATGGGATGTCAGATGCCACTCAATGGACTTACACTAATCTCCACAGGCAAAGAAATAAAAGCGGATACCGGATACCAATATATGGATTTACACCAGTCTCCTAAAACAGAAATGGATATCAGATGCCACTCAATGGACTTACACCAATCTCCTCAAAAGAAAAACAAAGACGAAATATGAAAGTCAACTGCCAATCTATCTGGACTTAGGTCAACTCCACAGTATGGTCCTAGGAAATCCAATGCCACATCACAGGGACTTACAATGGATCCTCACATACAAGAACAAAAGCAACAATATGATCACAGGTATGCAAATGCCAACTCACAGGGACTTATAATTGCAACCTCTCATACAAACAGATGAACAAGCTATGATCACAGGAAAACAGATGCCAACCTACAGGGACTTATAACTGTATCCTCACATACAAATCAAACAGATCAAATTATGATCACAGGAAAGCAGATGCCAACTTACAGGGACTTATAACTGCGACCTCACATACAAACACACAGATCAAACTATGATCACAGGATAACAGATGCCAACTTACAGGGACTTATAACTGTATCCTCACATACACACAGATAAACAGAAGATATGAGTGACCAATGAGGTCTTACACTCTATCCTTCCATATCACAGGAGCAAATGCCAAAGCAATGGACTTACAATTGTCCTCAATGGGCAAACAACAATGATAGCATCACAAAACAAATGAGATGATCATGCATTAATGGCAATTGATGATGATGATAAATGCATAGCATACAGGCAAACAAATGCATATGAAGCAATCAATCAATCAATGAATAGCAAACAGCACACTCTATAGCCAAACAATGGGGGCTCACACAAGAGGGTTTGACTTTAAAAGTCCACTGTAATGGATAAAGGTCGCTCTTAACCTGGCCATTGAGGGGCTCAGGTGAAGCAGATGAAAAGGAAATGAGGGGTGTGCCTCATTGCTTCTATCTCAAATCAGAGAGAGCATCAAAGAAAGTGTGGGAGTTCAGGAAGTAGGAACTCTCTCCACATTATTGACTCGATTAGATCTTGGGTATTTATCTCATTGCTTCAACCATGTAATGGGAGCAAAGAGAGGACACACTGAATAGTGGGGGATAGATTGCTTATCCCTACCTTCCACCAATTGCCTTACTTGAAGGACTTTTCCTGCTTAGGACAAATATAAACAAACACAGGCATTGCCTCTTAAGGAGGACTTCAGACAGTTTGCCCGGTCAAATAACAGACCGGGTCTCCAGACTACATGAAGAAGAAGTAATTATACCTCAAAGCAAATGCTATAAAGCAAAGCAAGCAATCAAGTTCAAAGAACTTAGGCAACTAAAGCACCTGAAAAAGTCAAACTCATTAGTAAACAGTTCAACAATTAAAACAAAGAGAAATGAACCAAAAGTCAACCAACAGAGGGACCAATTGTGCAAGGCACAAAGACTCAAGCATATGAGTCACCTACAAAACAAATGTTAGCACAATATAAACAATTCAAATCAGGCACATTAGAATGATCCTCAAAGCATTGATGCTTAACCTGAAACAGATGAACTCAACATAAGCTCAGAAGACCACTAGGACTAGCCTAGGGTCAAAGATGAAAGAAAAAGGTCAAGGCAGCAAGCAATGTTCAATCAAAGTCAAATTCAATCATGTAGGAAAATAAACACAATTGGATTCAAACTTATATCATGCATCAAAGTCATTTCATATGCAAAAGGATGCAAAGCATGGCAAGAGAAGCATACAAAAGTCAACAGCAAAGACTTCATTCAAAAGTCAACTCAAACATTTTCAAAAATTATGAAATAAATCACACTCAATCCTAACATCTAACATGGTATACATGCAAAATTTCATGGCATTTGGATGAGAGGAAGGCAGTCAACAAAAATCATGAAGTCGAACCAAATTCAAGTAAGCATGGTGAAAGTCAACAAGCAAGGGTCAACTTCAAAAAATCATATCAATTTGAAAACAGAAGAGAAATGAATGAGATTAACACCAATGCAAAGCTCAAAGAGTCTAGTTATCACATATGAAATTTCATGATCATACAATAAGATTTGAGAATTTCACAAAGATTTGGCAATGTGTATCACAAAAAAGTCAACAAATGACCAAGTATGGAAGAAAATTCACAATCAAATGGAAAACAGCATGATTAATTCCAACAAAATTCATACACAAACTAGACATGCAAAGGATCATTCATGCAAAATTTGGGATCATTTGGATAAGAGGAAGCATGTGAACAAAAATCATACATTTGCATATCATTGGTGTGACACAAATTGTCACACCCTAGTTCAAAAATTCATATCTATCAAACCACAAATGAGAAATCCACAAACTTTAAATGGAAATGAAGATCAATGTGTCTAGTTTTACCACAAAAAAATTCAAAGGCAATGGATATAACATGAGAATTTCACAATTGAAAAGGCACAATGTATCATTCATGCATACATGTGGAAAAAACATTTATCAATTAAAATCCAGAACATGGAAAATTAATTAAAATTCACCATAAAATACTAGACTCAAATGTGATCATGATGGAAAAAATTTCATAATTTTTGGAATTAAAATGAGCAAGAAACGAATTGTTGAATTTTGATGAATAATTGAACAAAGTATGAAACACATAGCATGATTAATGGTCAAACACAAGTCAACGGGTGGCAATGCTGTAATTTCCTGTCTCACTAATTGAAACGGCGTCGTTTCAGGGCGCCTCAGGAAATGTTCCTATTGGCCACTAGCCAATGGAACAGTGACGAGCCAAAGGCAGCTCATGTTTTCTGTTTTAGAAGCCCTAAGGTTTACATACAGCAGGGCAAGCTTCATGATATTTCCAGCAAGTTCATCATCTTACAAATAAATTCCAACATACACACACAGCAGCATGGCAATGGTTCACGCGTAGCATCAACATCATGCAGCAAATAAACAACCATAGCATTCAACATATCATCCAATCATCAATCATCATGTAATCATCATCATTAAGCAAGAAGCAAGACAAACTCAATGTGCTTTATGTCAAAAGCACCAAAACAACACAAGCAGGAACATTACTATGCAGGGTTCCCTAAATTGCAGCAAGCAATCATCATCATGTTTCATGGCTCATCAACATCAAACAAGTTTTGAGCAACACAACCAACAGTCTAGCATAATGCACATCAAGCAACAGCAACATACCACATAACTCTCATGGATTTCCTAGGCATGGTCATAAGGTTCAAAAACTGCATCAGGGTTTAGCAGGCAGTTGGTTCAGCAACACACAAACATGAGCATGAAATTTTGGACAGGATGGTTTGAACAACAGCATAAAGTCATCATCAGTTTACAGCATGGCCAGTTAGCATAGCAACAAGTACAAACAACAATATTCAACACAACTCACATGTTTTCATGGCAATGGTTAGGTTTGAACAGCAGGGCAATGGAAATCAATCATAATCAATTGAGATTCAGCATAGTAGCAAAGTATTCATGTGTTCATCAAACATCCCAACAAAACAAACAACAGCACAAAACAGCATGGATATTATGAGCAAGTTTAGGAGATTTCAAACGGTAAGGCATAGCACAGTATGACAGCACATTCATGTTTATCATCATCAAAGCATCAACCATAAAACAATGCAATGTAACCTCATCACTAAGTAATATCAGCTAACAACCAAACCAACACAAACATGGGAAATCTAGGCATAGTTCTAGGGTTTGAGCATGACTGCATATATTCATCATCATAAGCTCGAAAAAATCAATGTGCTCAGAAATCAAAATCACATATGCTAACAACATCCTCATACACCAAACCAAAAAGAATGTAGTGTCCACTTCCTCTAATTCATCATGATTAAAGCAGCTCGAGCAAAACAAGCATGGACACAAAAATTTGCAAAGCAGATCTATCACTCAATGCAAAACCATATTACATGAAACAAATTGCAGTGGCACAAACATACCAAAACCTATCTAAAACATCTTGTAATTTGGTGAATGGTGCAGATTGAGTTACTTACTTGTTTTGGAAGAAAATGTGGAGCAGAGCTGCTTTGATGGTTACAAGCTCAAACAGATGAAGCCCTTAGTTTGGAATGATGGTTGGAGGGTAGCTTGAAGCTCAGCAACTCTTAGAAATCCCAGAACCGAAAACTACCATTGTTGGACTCATGAAAATGCAGACCTTGCAATGCTATTCCAGTCAGTATCTTATGATCAGGAATGACTCTTAATGGTGGTTAGATGATGGAAACATGAAGGAATGTTCAAGTGGTTTGGAGATTTCGAGCAAAAATTGCCAAAGGCCACAAATGCAAAAATGAGAGAGTGAGCTTTTCTGGTTGGTGGCTGCTTAGAACTAGGGTTGGAAACAGAAAATGAAGGCTTAAATATCATCTGTTAATCATCATTTAATCATGTGGTAAATTGGTTTTGTGTGTAATGGTCATTTTGCAAATTGCTAATTGTGGAACAAGTGAAAATGGTGGGTGTGTTTGTCTGCACAAATGGGCTGGAAAGGCTGCTAGCAGGCCAAACACAATGCTGCTTGTGGTTGTACAGAAAATGCTGTACTATATTTGCTTTTGTGAAGCCAATTGCCAATTTTGTCAATTTTGCAATTTGATTCAAAATGATGGGAAAATGGTGGTATGATGATGGTTTTAGGCTTGGAACAAATCATAAATGATATATGGAACATTTCCCAATTGGCAAAATGGTGAAAAAGTCCATAAATCAAAAAGTCAAAGTTTGGTCAAACTTTGAATTTTGAAGGAATTGGTCCAAAAATGCCATTTTGAATGGTAGGGTTTTAGGTCATGAAATTTATATTTTTGGAAAGAGGATGAAAAATGTGGTTTGTAGGAAAAAACCCCACCAAATTTGGCCTTATGGTTTGAGAGTTATGGCTTGTTGAAGTTCAAAAATTGGTGAAAATGATTTGATCATATCTTGACAACCACACATGGGATTTTGGTGTTCTTGGACTTTTTGAAAATGGGAAGACAAGATCTTCAACTTTCATGTTGGGCAAAAATTCATTTGAAGCTTGTATCATGATGTAAGTTTAAGATCAAGAAGTTTTCATTTTTGGCAGTTGAAATTACAGGTCCACTTTCTATTTCTGGAAAATTTTCTGATTGGCTTGATTTTCTTCCATGATGAGGTTTGGCATGATAGATGAGGCTTATACAAGCATGAATGAACTCCTTCAGATCAATTCTATCCATCAAATTCTTGATTAAATCAACAGTTGACCAAGTTTGACTGTCTGTTGACTTTTCTAGGGTTTTGAGTGACTGGACCACTTCTGATGAATTCCAAACCCTAATTCTTTGAGAACTTGTCTTCAAATGATGTTTCAAGATGTATGAACTTGTGATTATTGATCATGATGCCCAAATTCCACAAGAATGGCCATCATCCATTGCTTTGACTGATCAATGACTGACTTTGACCTAATTGCTGATGATTGCTTCCACTGCAAGCAACAAGGTTAAACAGACAATATTTTTGTACTTTTTGAATGATAAACATATGACAGCAAGAATATACAAATGCAAAGTATGCTTGGTGATCAAGAAACAAACCACAAGGCAAACCAACCCACTAGGAGGGGACAAAGGCATGCAATGATCCTTGAGGTTATGATATGAATGATATGGGCCATGAGGGATCTTAGGGCCCAAAATTGGGGTCTTACAGCTGTAAATCAGTACGGAAATGGAATTGGGGCAGTAATCATTACTCCTCATGGCACACATATTCCTTTTACAGCAAGGCTAACTTTCAAATGCACGAATAATATGGCTGAGTATGAGGCCTGTATTATGGGACTGGAAGAATGTATTGATCTGAGGATCAAACATCTTGATGTGTATGGTGATTCGGCCCTGGTTATCAATCAGATCAAGGGAGAATGGGAGACGAATCAGCCTGGTCTCATTCCATACAGAGATTATGCGAGGAGGATTTCAACATTCTTTATAGAAGTTGACTTTCATCATATTCCTCGAGAGGATAATCGGATGGCAGATGCGCTTGCTACGCTTGCTTCCATGATTGTGGTCAGATATTGGAATGAAGTCCCCAATATTGCCGTGTGTAGCACCTCAAATTTGCACCTATCATCGTACATACATTCTCATATTAGGTCATAGCATATCATGATACATTGCATAGCATTGCATTGTCCCCAGTTGCCTCAAGAGCAAGCAAGCAAAGAATTAGGTCAAACTGATCAGGAGATCAGTCCACCAATCAAGCAAAGGTGTTTCTCAAGGAATCAAGACCTTAGGGTTTGCCCATTAAGTTCACATGACCTGGAGGTCTATTTGAAATGTTTAAGTCAAGGGTTGAAGGCTCAGAAGTCAACAGTCAATCAAAGCAGTGGATGGTGGCCATTCTTGTGGAATTTGGGCACCATGGTCAATAATCAAGAGTTCATATGTTTTGGGACGTCATTTGAAGTCAAAATCTCAAGGAGCTAGGGTTTGGAATTCATCAGAAGTGCACAGTCAAGTCCAAAACCCTAGAAAGTCAAAGTTGGTCAACTGTGGTTGATTCTTTGGATTTGGTGGATGGAAATGGTTTGAAGGAGCTTATTCATGTCCTAATAGGCCTCATGTGTCATGGCAATCAACATCATGGAAGAATTTGAAGCAAATCAGAAAATTTCCCAAAATAGAAAGTGGACCTGTATTTTCAACTGCCAAAAATGGAAACTTCTTGATCCTCAACTTACATCATGATACAAGCTTCAAATGAATTTTTGCCCAACATGAAAGTTGAAGATCTTGTTCTCCCATTTTCAAAAAGTCCAAGAACTCTCAAATCCCATGTGTGGTTGTCAAGATATGATCAAATCATTTTCACCAATTTTTGAACTTCAAAGGGCCATATCTCCCAAACCATAAGGCCAAATTTGGTGGGGTTTTTTCCTACAAACCACATTTTTCATCCTCTTTCCAAAAATATAAATTTCATGACCTAAAACCTTACCATTCAAAATGGCATTTTTGGACCTTTTTCATTTAAAATCAAAGTTTGACCAAACTTTGACTTTTTGAATTAAAACTTTTTTCACCATTTTGCCAATTGAGATTGCTTTTATATCAAATTTGAGACATGTTCCAATTCTTAAACCATGTTCATATCACCATTATGCCACAATTATGGACCAAAATGCATATGTGACAAATTTTGCAAATGGCTTGAAACAAGTGAGACAAAGCTAGCAATTGGTGTACAGACCACAAACAACATTTGCAAAGGTCTGTTTGCAGCATTAAGGCCCAAAAACGTGCAGCACTTGTACCTCCAATTACACTTGACCAAACATTAGCAACTTTGCAAATTACTTCATTAGCACTAAACCAACTTACCATTTGATTAGTGAATGATAAACAGATGATATAAAGGCATTATTCTGTTCATTTTGAACCCTAGACTGCAGCCACACGACAGAAAAAACACTCTCCTCCTCATTCTTGCATTTGAGCATTTGAAAATTTTCTGGCCAATCCTTCAAAGAATCACGAGTTGGCTTGGGTGTTTCATCAATTGAACAACATTTTGGGTCTATTTGAATCACTGTTTCACATCTGTAAAGCTTCATCTCCCTGCTGCTACTTCAACCCCTTCCAATGGCAAAATTCGAATCAGTTGGTTTCAAGCTAGTTTGAGTAAAAGACCTTCAAGAATCCTTCAGCATTGACCTTAATCTACCTCTGTTTGAGCTGGAATCGTCCAAAACATCACTGTTCCATTGAATTCTTCAAACTAAGTAAGTTTTTCGACCCTCTCTTTTCTCTTATCCATGCTATGCCATGTGAACTCCTTAACTTGCTGATGCCAATAGACTTTAAACCATCAAAAATAATCCACTGTGTTGAAAGAAATATGGTCTTAAAGTTCTATGCTCAAACTTGTTTATGTGGATTTATCTGTTATGTGCTTGAACCAATGAGTATAGATGTTGGATTGTGTTTGTGTTTGGCTAGCTGAAGCTATTGGTATACATATTGTTAACTCTTGTGCACATTTGCTCATGTTGGTTTTTTAGGAAAATGATGAACACTGTTGTATTTAAACCCTAGCACTCTGTCCTGAAAACTCCCTTGGTCATGCTGTTTTGTTGTTAGCTAGTTTTGCTCTATGATAAATGTTCAGTACCATGCCTGATTATTGATGATTCTGTTTATGATTGGTTGTTCATGATTAATGGTTGAACATGAAAATGGTGAAACATGGATGTATCTCTTAAACCCTAGCTTTGTTTACAGTTTGTTTTCTCTGAGAATCATGCCTGCTGTTGTTTGTATTTGCATGAACATGGTGTTACTGCTATGCTGACAGCCATGCTGTAGGTTGATGTTGATTTTGATGAACATGAATTTCGAACCCTGCTGCTGTTTCTAAAACTTGAGCTGCCCAGAATTTCTCATTTTTGTTTGTTTTGGCATGTTGTTTGTGGTTCCCACTGCCATGTTATTTGGATGTCACATGTTGATATTGAATTGTGAAGTTGAACATTGCCATGCTGTTTGTGAGTTTTTGTTGGATTTCAGTTTGAATCGACTGCATGAAGTTACATGAGTATGCCCAGGAATTTTGTCTGAATGTGTATTGGTTTGTTGCATCATTGCCATGATTAGTTGTTGCTGTTCATTTGATGTTGCTTGATCGATTGCTTGAAGCTGAACTTGATACCATGCTGCTAAACCCTGCCATGATAAACCCTGTATTTTTCCAGAAAAAACTAGCTCATGCATGTTGGCTGCTGTTTGTCTGTTGGCGTTTAAAGTTTGTTTTGATGTTGGTAACAACATGAAGATAATGCCCTGCTATAAAACCTTAAGTTGTCCTGAAAATCCATGTGAAATATGTTGTATGCTGTTGTTTGGTTGCAGTAGGAACATTACCAATGCCATGATTAGTTGCATGTTGTGGAATTTCGATTTGTTGATGATGTTGTTGAACCAAGTTTCAAAACCATGCTGATAAACCCTAAGGGTTTATGAAAACCCAGAACTTGAAAGCTCATTGGCTCGGTCACTATTCCATTGGCTGAGAGCCAATCAGAATATTTCATTGCCATGCCTAAAACTGTGTCGTTTGGTTTAGTGGGAAGCATATTTACACAAATGCCACGCTGTTGACTTTGTTTGACTTGTTGCCATGTTAACTTGTTCATGCTTATTCCAATTATTTCCTCATCTTCAAAAATTAATTTCTCACTCAATTTTCATCCAAAAATTCTGATTCTTTTTCCATTATATTCATGATTGAGTCTAATTTTTAATTATGATTTTTAATCATTTTTTCATTGACTGGATTTTTTATGGTAATTATTTTCCCAACATGTGTGCATAAATGATACATCTTACCATTTCAATTGTGAAATACTCATGTTATGTCCAATGACTTTGAAATTTTTTGTGATAAAACTAGACACATTGACCTTTGTTTCCATATAAAGTTTGTGCATTTATCATTTGTGGATTGAGAGTTATGATTTTCTGAAGTTATGTGTTACATTTGGTGCTTTGCCATGATCATGTATTTTCCCAATTTTTGTTCACATACTTCCTCTTATCCAAATCACTTGAAATTTTGCATGAACCATCTATCACATGTCTAGTTTGTGTATGAATTTTCTTGGAATTAATCTTGCTGCTTTCCATTTGATTGAGAATTTTCTTCCATACTTGGTCATTTGTTGACTTTTTGTGCTATGCCTTGCCAAATCTTTTGTGAAATTCTCAAATCTTATTGTATGACCATGAAATTTCATATGTGATAACTAGACATCTCAAGCTTTGCATTGGTGTTAATCTCATTCATTTCTCTTCTGTTTTCAAATTGATATGATTTTTTGAAGTTGACCCATGCTTGTTGACTTTCACCATGCTTACTTGAATTTGGTTTGACTTCATGATTTTAATTGACTGCCTTCCTCTCATTCAAATGCCATGAAATTTTACATGCATGCCATGTTAGATGTTAGGATTGAATGTGATTTATTTCATGATTTTTGAGATTGCTTGAGTTGACTTTTGAATGAAGTCATGCTGTTGACTTTTTGTATGCTTTCTTTGCCATGATTTGTATCCCTTTGTGCATAAAATGATATAAATGCATGATTTGAATGTGGGCCCAAGTGTGATAGCTTCCCAAATGTTTGATTTTGACTTTGAGTTGACTTTTCCTTGCTGCCTTGACTTTTTCTTTCATGTTTGACCCTAGGCTAGTCCTAGTGGTCCTTTGGACTTATGTTGAGCTCATCTGTTTCAGGTTGAGCACAATGCTTCAAAGATCATTCAAACTTGTTTGAATTTGATTTGTTTATCCCATGCTAACCTTTTGTTTTGTAGGTGACTCATGTAACTTGAGTCTTGCCTTGCACAGTTGACCTTCTGTGGTTGACTGTCTATCCATTTCTTTTTGATTTAAACTTTTGAACTGTTTGCTGATGGTTTTGACTTTTTCAGGTACTTTAGTTGCTTAAGTTCTCTGAACTTGCTTGCTTTGCTATTTAGCATTTGCTTTGAGGTATAAACATTTCTTCTTCATGTAGTCTGGAGTCCCGGTTTGTTATTTTGGCCGGGCAAACTGTCTGAAGTCCTCCTTAAGAGGCAATGCCTGTGTATGTTTAAAATTGTCCCAAGCAGGAAAAGTCCTTCAAGTAAGGCAATTGGTGGAAGGTAGGGATAAGCAATCTATCCCCCACTATTCAGTGTGTCCTCTCTCTGCTCCCATTACATGGTTGAAGCATTGAGATAAATACCCAAGATCTAATCGAGTCAATAATGTGGAGAGAGTTCCTACTTTCTGAACTCCCACACTTTCTTACATGCTCTCCCTGATCAGGGATAGAAGCAATGAGGCACACCCCTCATCTCCTATTCATCTGCTTCACCTTAGCCTCTCAATGGCAAGGTTAAGAGCACACTTACCCTATTCCAGTTGGCCCTAGTGCCTAACCTTTTGCTTGAGCCTCTTGTATGCATATAGAGTGTGCTTCCTGTGATTGCCTGTTTGCTTTGCCTCTTTAGGTGTAGTTTGGACTTGCCCTTGTGCAAGGTAGGTTGTGCTTGACTTGCTTCCTGTGCAAGTCAAGTCTGTGTGGCTTAACCCTTGTGTGAGCCGTGTTTAGAACTGTTCGGCCGAACTACGGCAACTCTGATTCTCACGTTCAGGTGAGATACGTAGGCACAAGACGCGATGTCTTGCCGAGTTTCCTTTTGACTAACCACTAACATCTAATTTCTTTTCTCTCACCCCTGTTGTGATTGAGATATCCCTCTTCTCTTGCCCTAGTTGCAATCGAGACTTTGCTTTTTCCTGTGTCTGCTTAGGATAGGTTGGCCCTTGTGCCATTTAGCTAGAAACCTTAACTTAGGGTTGACTTTGCATGACAACATCTAGGCTCGAGTCGTAGTCTCCCTAGTGTTGTGTCTCCCTCTGTTATCTGGTTAGGCTAGAACCTTTGTCCCTGCGTAGGGGAACTACATCGCCCTGATCTTCATACCAGATGAAGTATGTAGGCAGGAGATTGAGCTGATCTCTCCGGGCGCCTTTTCTTTTCTTGTGTGTGTCGTTTGACAGTTGCTAGGCTCGAGTGCCTGACTCCTTAGCAATTCGTTGTCTGTTTGTTTGAGTGTGTGCTTGACAGTTATAGGCTCGAGTCCCCGACTCCCTATTAACTTGTTGTGTTGTTGTGTGCTTGGAAGCTGATGTAAGACCATCGAGTGGCATTCGGGTTCCAGTGTGTGTGCGTTTTGGTTCGGATGCTGACATAAGTCCAGTGATTGGCAGTCGGGCTCCACGTTTGCCTGTGTTTTGTTTTGTTTGTGTGCGTGTCAGCCGAGCTACGAATGCTCTGATTCTTCTCTCGTCCGAGAAGATACGTATGCATAGGATGCGACATCCTAGCGAGCATGTGTCGTCTCCCCAGTCCGAACTACTTCGACTCTGATGTCTATGCTTGATAGACTAAGTAGGCCCAGGATGCGATATCCTGCCGAGTCAGTTTCAGTCAGTCTCTTTCGTTTCTTTCAGCCAGTGTGTGTGTGCGTGAGCAGTGTTTTAGCAACCAATCTTCCTTCCTTTTGTGCGTGGATCCCGTAGAGTACTACGGATGCGTAGGGTGCCTAACACCTTCCCTTCGCATAACCGACTCCCGAACCCATTCTCTTTGGTCGCGAGACCATGTTCTTTTCCTAGGTTTACTTCGAGCGTTTCCTTTCCCTCTTTTGGGATAAATAACGCACGGTGGCGGCTCTGTTGTTTCTTTCTTTTCCCGCCGGTTTTTCGCGCGATGCGACACCGTGATGCGCTTGGATAGACCAGCTCACGTGTTTGCAGTTGAAGAAGTGAACGATGACAAGCCTTGGTATTTTGATATCAAGAATTTCCTTCAGAACCAGGTCTACCCACCTGGGGCATCTGTGAAAGATAGGAAAACTTTGAGAAGGTTGTCAGGCAGTTTCTACCTCAGTGGTGAAGTGCTTTACAAGAGAAATTTTGACATGGTTTTGCTCAGATGCGTGGATAGACACGAAGCAAACCTGTTAATGACTGAGGTCCATGAGGGTTCATTTGGTACTCATTCCAATGGACATGCCATGGCTAGAAAAATGTTGAGAGCAGGCTACTATTGGCTGACAATGGAGTCTGACTGCTGCAAATATGTGAAGAAATGCCACAAGTGTCAGATTTATGCGGATAAGATTCATATTCCTCCGACACTTCTGAATGTGATTTCATCACCATGGCCTTTCTCTATGTGGGGAATCGACATGATCGACATGATTGAACCGAAAGCGTCGAATGGGCACAGGTTTATTCTCGTAGCAATTGATTACTTCACCAAATGGGTTGAAGCCGCTTCATATGCGAACGTGACCAGGCAGGTGGTTGTGAAGTTTATCAAGAACCAACTGATTTGCCGTTATGGTGTGCCAGATAAGATCATTACTGATAATGGATCTAATCTGAATAATAAGATGATGGAAGAGTTGTGCGCTGAATTCAAGATTGCACACCATAACTCCTCTTCTTACAGACCCAAGATAAATGGGGCTGTTGAAGCTGCTAATAAGAATATCAAGAAGATTATCCAGAAGATGACAGTTACGTACAAAGATTGGCATGAGATGCTGCCATTTGCTTTGCATGGTTATCGTACATTTGTCCGCACTTCAACAGGGGCAACCCCTTTCTCTCTTGTTTACGGCATGGAGGTTGTTCTCCCAGTAGAGGTGGAAATCCCATCAATGAGAGTCTTGATGGAAGCCAAGTTGACTGATGCTGAATGGATTCAGAGTCGTTACGACCAACTGAATTTGATTGAAGAGAAGCGATTAACTGCCATGTGCCATGGTCAGTTATATCAGCAGAGAATGAAGAAAGCATTCGATAAGAAGGTCAAGCCTCATGTGTTCCGAGAAGGTGACCTCGTGCTCAAGAAAGTCTTATCTTTCGCGCCCGATTCCAGGGGCAAATGGACTCCAAACTATGAAGGTCCATATGTTGTCAAGAGAGCCTTTTCAGGCGGTGCACTGATTCTTACAACAATGGATGGGGAGGATTTCACTCGTCCTGTGAATTCAGATGCAGTCAAGAAATACTTTGCCTAAGAAAAAAAAAGTATGTGCAAATCAAAAACAGAATAACTCGCTAAGTTGAAAACCCGAAAGGGCGGCTTAGGCAAAAATGAGCGTCTCGGTGGAGAACCTGAAAGGGTAATCCAGGCAAAAGTTAGAGACATAAAAAATGAATTTGCATCCCGCTAGATTGAGTACCTCACCCTGGGGCAATCTAGGAAAAAATTAGGGATTTGGCAAGTAACTGCATCCTGACAAGACTTTCTGTTCCGCAACTGTCTTTTCGTCAGAAGTTCTCGATTCGTCGCCGACTGAAGCTTCGAATACATCGAGATTCAAATTGGTAGAGAAAGGATCATTATGTTCAATGTAGCCCTCTTCCAATATATATCACTGATCTCAAATTTGTATAGATCTATGGAGTCTTGCCATTTGCTGGCTACCATTCCATCAAATCAATTTGAGCTTTTATCCAATTATTTGCACTCTTATTTGTTTCAAATCAACAAATGTTTTGCATGTTTTAGTTGATAAAATGTCATTGTTTTAAACAAATAAATTTTTTCAAATTGTTGTTTTTAACAAAGTGAACATTCACAATGATGAAAGGATACTTAAGAATTTCTCAGTGCTCTCCCAAGGGTGGCATGATTTTCCAACAACTAAGACATTTTGTTCATATTCCTGGCATGGTTGTATCCTCTTTCTCCTTTTCTGTTGTAGGGGTTGTTCCCCAAGCAGAGTTGTTGATGGGGCTGTTCCCCAAGCAGAGTGTTGTTGAAGACTCAGTTTCTTCTCCAGCAGTTTTCTCTCCCCAGCATGGGTGTTCTTTCCTCGGGAAGATTTGGTGGTGGTGGGTTTACATCCCTGTATTTCATCACTCTCCTCAGCACAGTCGCTAGTGGAATCTGTGATATATCCCCAGAGCAGAGCGCTTGTGGAAGACTTCGTTTTCTCCAGCAGTAGTCTCTCCCCCAGCACGGTCGCTTTCTTCTTGAAAGATTCAGTCGGTAGGGCGACACCCGGTACTTTACCCTCTTCCCCGGCCAAGTTGCCAGCAGATTTGTTGTTATCTCTCCATCAGAGTGCTTATCCCTTCAGCAGAGCAGTTTATCTCTTCCTCAGCGGTTGTTGGTTGCCCCTTGGAAGGTTCAATTTTTGGTGGTTGATCCCCAGTTCTCTTCCTCCTCCCTGTGTGGAGTCGTTTGCTGATCCCCAGTGGATTCCCCAGTTAAGCCGCCGGTAGATTTTTGGTTTGGTGGATTGTATCTATGCAAAATCCCCAAAAGAGTTGGTATCACCGACGGACGTCAGGTTTGCATTTGTGATAATCCCCTCAGATCCCCGCCAGAGTTGGTATCCCCAACAGACTCAGAATCCCCACCAGAGTTTGTTTACCCAGTAGGGTCGGTTGGTGATTTATCATCCAGAGATTTGGTTGATTCCCTGATGCTTTTGATCCGCAGTAGAGTGGCTTATTGCAGAATCTACTTTTGTGATCTATTTTCTTCCTTCAGTGGGTTTATCCCTGATGGAATGGCTGACAGTCTTCCCAGTAGAGTTGCTTGTGCAGTTAGATTCTACATGGATGATTTGTTCTCCCTTTGTGGGTTGTTCCCCAGCGTAGTTATTTGGAGTTTCCCCCGTGGCAGTTTATTGCTTGTACAGTGAACTCTTGTTCCCCTGCAGATATCTCGGGATTTCTCCAGTTCCCCAACAGATTTGTCTTTGTGGCTGTTTTTGCCTGTTGTGACTTTCTGTACCCCAGTTGGGTTGATTGTTGATCCATCATGTCGCAACCTGAAAAATACAGTGCGAAAAAAAAAACAACCGGCGAAAGAAAAAGACAGAAGAGTCGTCACCGTGCGTTATTTATCCCAAGGGAGGGAAAGGAAACGCTCGAAGTAAACCTGAAAAAGGAAAGGACAAGACGGGGTCTCGCAACCAAATCTTGGGTTCGGGAGTCAGTTATGCGAAGGGAAGGTATTAGCACCCCTACGCATCCGTAGTACTCTACGGGATCCACTTTTGTGTTTTTTGTCTAAAGGGTGTGGGTTTATCTTGTGCTGTTTGCAAAAAAAAAAGGGTTAAATGAAAATGACTCGCGCGGATGTCGTATCCACTGCATACGTATCTCATCTGAATATGAGAATCAGAGTCTTCGTAGCTCGGCTGACCTATGGGTTGGGAGATGTGTGCTCGCTAAGACATCGCGTCTTATGCCTACGTATCTCATCTGGCCTGAGAATCAGAGCAAAACGTAGTTCGGCTAACTACGGGGTTATGGATTGGGTTTTGGACGAACGACGTCACTACGCAATCTACCGGATGCTCGACCTTTGGAGACTTACTCGCCTGTAGTAGAAGGAGTTAACATGTTGCTTTGGGTTTTAGGGTTTGGGATGCTCGAGGGCAAAAAGGCAGTCCTTGACGAAGGAACCGCGCTACCTGCAGGGATATGAATACAAAACACAAAACATGTATCTCAAAGTAAAATGCCACCAAGGGGCTCAAACGTTGCCTCTTATCGAGGTCTTCCAGCTAGGAAAGCAGTAAAATGCGGGAAAAATGTAAATGTACCACGCGGATAAAGATCCGAAGTGACAGCAATTAGAGGAATGGGAAACCCTGAGATCCTTCCAAGCTAATGCCATCAAAGAAAGTGGGTCAGTACAGGTAATCGGAATGAACCTCCAGGGGTTATCCCACAAATAAAGTGGGAAACCATGCAAGTTATCCCTGCAAAAGTCATGTGAGCCCTCACAAAAACTCAACAAAAGGGTTAGTGAAACACCATAAGCATTTTTTTCATGAATAACAGTATGGTTTCAGAAACCTCAAACCCTGTGGCATACCTTTCAGAAATTAAACGGTTAAACATTCAAGGCATTGTTTATACATTCATATACATACTAAACCCATGGGCAAAGGTAATGGGAATAATGGCAAACCTGATTGGAGAGCTTGATTGAAATTGAGTTGCACCCGTGAGGTTTACAAAACAATCTTCAGGGTTTATGTGAGGCAGAGGTGATTCTGTGTAGTTGAGTTCCCTTCGGGGTTTGGAGGCTGCTCTGAACTCCGTTAGGTCTTCTCTCACTATCTTTTTCCTCAGGGTTTTGTTCCAAGGAAACCTTAGAGTATTTTGCTTCTCTTCCTTCTTCTCCTCTTCTGTATGGCTTTTGTTTCAATGAAACTCTAGTATTTATAGGCTAATATTGGTAGCTTAGTGGGCTTTTGAGAAAGGTCCAAGTCCAAAAAAATTTATTATATTTTATTTATTTAATTATTTATTTAATTAATTAATGAATTAATTAATTAATTAAAATTTATTATTATTATTATTATTTTTTTCGTTTTTTTTTTTTCGTTTTCGTTCGTTTTTTTTTTTTTTTTCGTTTTTATTTATTTATTTATTTATTTGGATCTAATTCTGATTGACATGATGAAATGCAATATGAAATGCTAAATGAATGCATGAATGAGGAGGGCAAATTTTGGGGTGTTACACATCACTCAGAGATTTTTGCGATATCTCTGATCTCTCTTGCCTCCCCGCAGATCTTAGCTTTTCGGCTTGTGGATCTCCAGCAGATTGGCTCTCCAGTTGGACTTCTTTGGCTTTCCTATGGAAGTGTAGTACCGGGCGTTTGATTCCTGGGCCTGTTTGTGTTAGAATTGTCTGTTTTGTCAGCATTCATCAAACATAAATCACGCATATTCATGCATAATCATAAACATGTAGATATTCATGTTGCATCTTTTGCCATATATCTTTTTGTTTGTTATTCCCTGCTATGGTGATATAGATCTCTTTATAGGTCTCCCCAAGCAGATGTCGGGTGTTTAATCTCAATATAGAGTCAGCCCATAAGCAGAAAGTGTTTGTCTTTCCTTCTGCAGTTCCCCACTGAGATATATCCTCGTGGATGACGGTTTCTCCCGTTTCCTCCCAACACATATATTGGGATGGGTTTTCCTATTTGAGTTATATCCTCATTAGGATGATTCTTGATTCAGCCTGTCTGTTCGGTTTGATTCCGAATTGGCTATTTGTCAACTGTTCCTGTGTTTCCCTGTGGAATAAATGAATGAATTGCCCAGTAACCGACAATAATTCTTTTATCCCCAGCGGAATCTTTTGGGCCTCTACCCTTATACCGGTAGTTGTAAGTCCTATGTTTCCTCTTGGCGGAATTTGTGGTTATATACCTTTTATTCCTCGGCAAGAGATGTTGGTTTTCTACCCAGTAGTCGGTAGTCGTAAATCCTAGTTTTTCTGCTCTCCAGCAGTTGGTGGTTTGTTATAAACCCTATTTTTGTTTCCCGTGCGGATTTATGATTCTTTCGTCCCCCACGCGGAGTTGATGGTTTTCTACCCCGTATTCGGTAGATGTAAACCCTAATACTTTTTTATCCTCATCAGAGTTGATGGCTACTACCCCGTATTCGGTAGTTGTAAGTCCTATCTCGTTTCCCCTAGCAGAGGTAACCTTTGTGGTTCGTTCTGACTGATGGTGGATTTTGCGGTCTTCTACCCAGTATTCGGTAGTTGTAAATCCTATTTTGTTGTGGTTTTATCCCCAACAGAGTTTGCTTCCTTGTGGAACAGTTGGGTAATTGCCGGTTGCTAGCAATTTTATCCCCTGCTGATTTTTGGTATTCTACCCCGTATTCGTTAGTTGTAAACCCTAATTTCTCCCCTTTACAGAGTTAACCTTGTTGTTCATCCTAGCCGATGACGGTTATTCTTTGTGGTTATCTTCATTCAATATTCGATGTTGATATTCCTTCCTTGCTTCTGGATAATTGTCGGTTGCTAGCAATTTTATCCCCAGCAGTCTTCTGGATCATTGCCGTATGCTCGCAATGTCATCCCTTTGAAGTTGCCAGCAAGTCCTTGTGGGTAATTGTTGTTTATGCAATTTATCCCCGGATCATTGATTTTTTATATCAATGTATCCCTAGCGAGTCTTCTTTCTTTTACCCGTTTGCTTGGTAATGTCAGTTGCTCCCTTTGATTGGTCATCTTCATATACCTAGTTTTGGTATCCCGATGCCTTTCTTTTCGGTTGATTTATCCTTTATTAACCCTTATACCGGTTGTAGATAATCTTCCATGCGAGTATGTTATCCACGTTCTGACGGTAATGGATGGCATATCTCATGCACTCTTCAGTCGAAGCCAGTTGTGTTTCCCTAGCCGAGTAAGATTCGTTATTTCCCTTTGCGGAATCGAATGTTTCTTTGTTTCTTGGATAATTGCCGGATGCTTGCAATTTATCCCTTTGAGTTGTCTTTCGTTTGCCTGTATGCTTGGTATCGATTGCCTCTCTTCTTGGTTGGTCACCTATTATATACCCAGTAACCGGTATCTCTGGTGTCTCTTCCTTTTCGAGTGTATTATTCACGTTCTGACGGTAATGAATAATATGTCTCATGCGCTCTTTGGTTGGAGTCCTTTGTTGATTATCCCCAGTAGAGTAAGATTCGTATTCTTTGTAGAATCGAATATCCATCCTTTAACCAGTTTGTGTTTTGGATGATGAGTGTTTTGGCATATATACCAATTCACGTTTTCGGTAGATCACCTATTATATACCTAGTAACCGGTATCCCTGGTGTCTCTTCCATGCGAGTGTATTATCTATGTTCTGACGGTAATAGATGATATATCTCATGCGAGTATTTTATCCACGTTCTGACGGTAATGGATATTATATCTCATGCACTCTTTGGGTTTGCGTCCCCAGTTGAGTAAGATTCGTTTTCCCTTTGCGGATTTGAATGTCCATCCTGTAAGTCGATTTGCTTTTTCAAGCCCTCCTTTCGGATGATGAGTGTCTTGGCATATATACCAATTCACGCTTTGGTCGGTCACCTATTATATGCCCTAACCGGTATCTCTGGTGTTCCTTCCTTTTTGCTCCCTATTATGACCTTGGTCCCCTGTGGAGTCAGATTTTCCTGAGTTGATGTACCTTTTTAGGTCTTTCTCAGATGTTTGGTTGATTGATATCTCTCACCCTTATACCGGTCTTAGATATTCATTCTTCTTGAGTTTGTTACCCTTATACCGGTGACACCTCATTCTTTGTTGCTTCCCCGTGAGAGTCTCTTTGTTAGACCTTCTCCAGTGGAGTTTTCTGTTGTGATTTTACCCTTTTGTTGTATTGTCGTTTTCCCAATATATGCATTTTTCCGGCAGGGAGATTCTTTGTGAATCTTTTCCCCAGTCCGAGTTCGGATTTGTATGCGAAGTATCCTTTGTGGATAGTTTGAGTCAGCTTGTGTCTTTCCAATGGATGTGTCTTCCTTTGGAATTTTTCTTTTCCCGGTTTGAGTCCTTTACTCCCCAGTGAGGTCTCCAGTCCAGTCGTGTCCTGTTCACGCCGTGTCAGTTTTACCCTAATTCATAGTCGTGTTCTGCTCACGCATTTTTTTCTTTTTCTTATCCCCATGAGAGTCTTGTTAAGAGTCTCTGTTCCTGGTGAGTGTATTACTCCGATGGATCGTCTTTTCTTCTTTGTGGACCCATATCCCCACAGAGGTTGTTTTCTTTTACATGCACACATCTGCATCATGAGGTCTTTTAGGGACCAAAATTTGTCTCATTACTGTTATTTAAGCCCATTCTACCGTGTCGAGATGAAGATTTCTAAACTTCACTTCTCCGGTTAGAATGACCTTAAATAGGGGCATCTGTAAGACCCCAATTTTGTCCCTAAGATCCCTCATGGCATCATATCATATAATTGCATCGCCTCAAGGATCATTGTGCACCTTGCTTGCTTTCTTGTGGGTGGGTCATCTTTTGAGAGTGGTTCTTGATCACCAAGCATGTTTTGCATTTGTATATCATTGCTTTTCATTTTTTTACTAACCAAAAGTACAAAAATATGTCATCTAACCTTGTTACTTGCAGATGAAGCAATTACAGGTCAAGGCAGTCAGTGCAGTCTTTGAGCTATAGATGGTGGCCATTCTTGAGAATTTGGACACCACATTCATTCACAAGAGCTTATATGGGCTATGATGTTATGTTAAATCAAAATCCCAAATGGTAGAGGCTTGAATCTCATCAAGGCATTCTTCAGTCAACTGAAGCCCTAGCCAGTCAACTGCAAAGTCAACTGTGGATTTGGATATGGGAAGTGATGGGAAATACTTCATTCATGTTCAAACAAGTCTCATTTGACATTTCAAACACTCTCTTTGAAGAATTTGAGGTCCAGTCAAAATTTGCCAAAAATAGAAAGTGACCTATAATTCAAACTTTCCAAAAATGGAAAGATTTTCATCCAACTTCAACTTCAAATTACATGACCAAAAATGCTTCAAATGAAATTTTGTTGAACATGAAATTTGTAGATCTTTCTCTCCCATTTCCAAAATGTCCAAGAACATCAATTTCTCATTTGTGGTTGAAGAGATATGATCAAAAGATGGCCAAGTGTGGATTGAACTTCAAAAGTGCATAACTTCTCAACCATTGCTCCAAATCATGTGGCTCTTTTTGCATTAATCTTGTTTTGACCTATAATTTCATAATCTTGCATAACATTGCATCATTTCTCATTTCATAATCATTTGCAAAAATCTTGATTTTTGGAGGGAATTTTCAAAGTTTAAAATTGGCTAATTGTTGGAACTTTCTACCATTGCCAATAGCTCCAAAATGATGTTTTAAGTGGAATTGGATCACAAACACGTGCACTGTTCATCATGCACACCATGCATAGGGTAAAATGGCCATTTTGCATTTGCACTTCATTTTAGCTAATTCCAATTGCATTTGCTTAAGCATGATTAGGGAAGTGATTAAGATGAAGTATATATAGCTAACCATAACAGAATTCTGCTAACAACATTCATTATTTTCAGATCTAGATCTAGAATATCAAATTTCTCTCTCAAATTTTTCTTCCATTTTCTTCATTTCCAATCCAATTTCGTGCTTAATTCTTGTTGTTAAGTTGTTCTTAAGCAGGATTATACATAGAATCATAGCAAAATCGTGCAGTATTGAAGCATTTGAAGCATGGAAGCAACAATGGCAAATCAATAATTCTGTGGAATCGTGCATAACTGAGCTTTGATCTTCCTTCTATTCACCTTCATAAGCATTGTAGAGGAGTTTTCAAGCATCACAAGGCCTCGAATCCAGTTGAATCCAGTTCTGTTGCTACAAGAGGTTACAAATCAATTCTCATAATCTTGATTTTCATTGCTATAATGTGATAGATCTTTGAATGCTGAGTAGATTGAGCTTTGAATCGTGTGAATACATGCTGTATTGAGCAAGATATGTTAGTTTGAACTTTTGATGTTGATTCTTGTTTCACTCGATCCATGCGTGTTATGATGTTGTTTGATGAAATAATTGTTGATTATTGATGCTTGATGAAAGATCTTTGCAATGCCATGCTTAATTTGTGTTTCTGTGCATGTTGAGATTTTCTGGAAATTGGATGATGAAGATCATGAAGATCTTCATCGTGTTCTTCATTTGCTGCATATTACCTGCGAATTTTCCTACCACCTTCATACTGTTTGCTGCGAAATTTCATGCGTGTTCTTCCAATTTTCCTGCGGATTATGAGTTTGCATGCGCCTAGGGTTTAAGTGAAACGACCGCGTTTCACTTGGCGCGCTTTGGCTTTTGAAATGTGCATCCCTTCGATTCCAGCTGATGACATAAGTTCAAATTGCCTTGCCTTATTTTTCTTTCCCTCCATATTATTCATCCATGATCCATATGCATTTTTTTAAAATTTTTCATCATCTTATAAAATCCATATTAAATTGAAAATATATCCAAAAAATATGAGGATTTTTGTGTTAGGTCCCATTTTCTGTCTATTATTTTTTGGTTATTCTTTCACAAATTGTGCATGGCTGAAATAAAATTGGTGCTAGAGAATGTTCACATGTATCATATTTTGTACCTTGCTTGCCATATTTGTTGTGAAATGATGAGTTTTGATCCAATGCTTCTGGAAATTTTCATGATGAAACTAGATTCATTCCTTGACATTTTGGTGTTGATTTGGTATTTTTATCAATTATCATTTCTGTTTTATGATTGTTCTAAGTTGGTGTGACAATTTGTGTCACACCTTTTGATGTTCATCTTCTGCCATGTGTTTACCCAATCAAATGATGCCCAACTGTGCTGATTTTTTGCATGCTGATCATATGAGATGTCTTGAACATGTATGAATTTTTCCAGATTTTTGTGAGTCATTTATGATTTAATTGGAATTTTTCATTCTGTTTGATCACATGTGGACTTTAAAATTGTCTTGAACTTCAATTGATCATGAAATGGATTTGGTAAATGATATTGATGTGAGACTTTTTGCTATGTGTCAATAATTGTTTGAAGTTTCATCATGTCAAATTTCAGCTTCTGTTTTGAATTTTTTCCTCATCTTTGACCCTAGGCTTTGGCCTAAGGGTTTGCCTCTCATCTTTGAGATTTGTTTTCAGGTTGATCACTCAAGTTCCATAGTTGTTGATGCTCCATCATTTGAGCACTTGGTGTTTACCATTGTTTACTAACATTGTGTGTTTTGTAGGGTTGTTAACTCATTTGAGCTTGATTTGTGGCTTATGCCTTTGCTTATTGGGTTTGACTGTTGATATTAAATGTTGTCTATTTGTCTAAACTGTGTACTGATTTGTGTGATGTTTCCACAGGTACATTAAGTTGCTTAAGTTTACTTTGAACTTGCTTTTACTTGGTTGCTTAACCAATTAGGTATAACCTCTCTTCTTCATGTAGTCTGGAAGACCTGGCCTGTTATGTGGCCAGGCACCTGTCTGAAGTCCTCCTTAAGAGGCAATGTCTTTGTGTGTTTATTTTTGTGCTAAGCAGGAAAAGTCCTTTGATAAGGCAATTGGCAGATAGAAGAGATGTGTAATCCATCTCCTGCTATTCAGTGTGTCATCCCTTTGCTCACATAACATGTTGATGCATTGTGGATCTTAACCCAAGATCTATAGAGTCTAATCCTTGTGGAGAAGAGTTCCAACTTTCTGAACTCCCACATCTTCTATTATTCAAATGCTCTCTCTGACCAGAGATAAGAGCTATGAGGCACACCCCTCATCTCCTTTTCATCTGCTTCACCTTAACTCTCAATGTTAAGGTTAAGAGCACAACTTACCCCATTCCAGTTGACTATAAAGTCTAACCTTGCTTGAGCCTAATTGCTTGTATATAGTGTGTGCTAATTGACTTGTTTGTCTGATTGCTTGATTCATCTGTGCATACTTGCTTATGTGTGCCTTTGTGCATTTATCATCATTAATTGTACATTATTGCATGATCTTTGTTCATATCTTTTGCAACATCTTTGATTGTCCATTGAGGAATCAAGTGTAAGTCCATTCATTGGCCTTTGTTCCTATGATTTGGTAGGAGTCGAGTGTAAGACCATTTATTGGCAACTTGTTTCTTTTTGCTTATTGCATGTTGTTGTATGTGAGGAATCAATTGTAAGTCCATTTATTGGCATTTGTTTCCCATGATCATTTCTATGGAGATTAGATTAAGTCCAGATAGATTGGCATCTGATATCCATGTTTGTTTGTTTTAGGAGATTGGTGTAAATCCATTTATTGGTATCCGATATCCAGTTTGTTTTGTGAGATTGGTGTAAGTCCAGTTGATTGGCATCCGGTATTATTTCTTTGTTTTGGTTTAGGAGATTGGTGTAAGTCCAGTTGATTGGCATCTGATATCCATGTTTTGTTTGTTTTAGGAGACTAGTATAAGTCCATTGAGTGGCATCTGGTATCCATCTTTGTTTTAGGAGATTGGTACAAGTCCGGTAATTGGCATCCGGTATCCGCTTTTGTTAACTTTGCCTGATACTTTGTTTACCTGTTATTTTCTTTGTTGCCTATTCCAAAGGAATCACTTGAATCATCTTCCATATGATTTCAAGAGGTGAACATCTAAGAAGTTTTACTTCCTCACCCTTCCATTTTTGTGTGTGTTTTCAAAACCCTCTTTTCACATGTTAATTCAAACTTTGACATCTATTGTGCAAACATTTTCACTTCTTTTCAAATTAGAAACCTAGGCTTTAGGCCTTTGACTTTTCGAACTTCATTTTCTTAATACTTCTTTTGAATCAAATTCTAATCATACTTTGACCATCTTTCATGAATACTCAAATCAATTAATCTCACTCATTCAATTGCTTTTGTGGCCCAAGCACACTTTTCACTCATGTTTTCATGCATTAGCCATAGGTTTGATTTATCCTAGTTGGTTGATGTTAATCTCACCTTTTGTCCTTAGTGATCGAACTGTAAGACTTCCGTACTGAAAACAGGGTTAACCCCTCTAGTACGTCGAAGCTTTTCTCACGTGGTGGACTTGTTGTTTGTATAAGGTTGAGTTTTCTCCCGTGGATAACGAAAGACCTTAGGGCTTTTGTTTTAAAATGAACCCGCTCATATTTTGGAAATCTTTTAGCCGAACTACGGCGTTTTGATCCTTACCTTCCATGGAAAGGTACGTAGGCAACGGGTTCATCCGTTCAAACACAAAAACAATAAAAATTGTATATTCTTTTCTCATCCCTTCAATCATTGTTTGTACAATATGTCATAAACAAATAAACTTTTTTATACAACAAGTGTGAAAAGAGGTTCCCTAGGAGTACCTAGGACGTTTTGGGTGCCTAACACCTTCCCATTGCGTAATTAACCCCTTACCCAGATCTCTGACCTTTTCATTAGTTTTCTATGTGTAAAACTTCTTAGGCTTTTGTTCGCTTTTTAGCCAATCCTTTGGATAAATAAAAGTGCGGTGGCGACTCTATCTTTGTATGCTTTGCTTTTGATTTAATCAATAAATCATAAAGTGACGAATACACCGCTACAGGAAGCATGTCTATTTATAGCTGAATTGGAGGCAAGGCAAGGAAATACTCGTGTGCCTGAAAGTTGAAGGCCTCCATGCATGAGCCTGTACAGGCGCATGGAGAGCCCAAATCCAATGCCAAATGCAAACTGAAGTATAATTGAGCTGAAATGGACGTGTACATGCAATTGGTTTGGAGTGTGCAATGAGTTTCAAACAAGTTTCTATAATTGCACCAAAATCTTCCCCTCTTCGAAAATGCCCCTTGAAAAATTGAGACATAGGCATGTGGGTAATGGTTGGAAAGGTCTTGACATAAGGAACAAATGTTATGTTGTACCAAAACTCATTTGGAGTGTGGAAATTTATGAAAACAGGCCATGAAGTTCATAGTGCAAAACATGCCTTTGAGAATTTTGCCAAATTGGTCCCACTTCAATCCCTTCTGTTTTGATGATGCAAGCCTCGAATGGAAACACTTCCAACATAAAAGTTGTAGGTCTTTTCAAGGAAATCAAAATGGACTTACATTTTGCATCATTTGGATTTTTGATGAAGGAGGTATGGGCACTTGAAGTTAGACTTTTTTGCCTTTCAATGCATTTGGTCCAAAGTGACCTATAATGTTTTGCATTATCACATGTATTTATTTTGAAAATTTGTTCAACATAACATTAAAAGTAGACATCTTATAATTTCCAATGCATTTGATCCCACCTCAAAATCATAAAAAATGAATGAGTTATGTCCTTGGGAAGTTGACCCAAAATTAGGGTTTCAGTCAAAATGACCTATAATGTCTTGGAATGGGAGATGACCTTCCAAGCTTCAAATCAATTTTTGATGAACATGAAAGTTGTTCATATTATCCTTAAGAACACGTTTTCTTTTGGGATCATCTCTATTTGACCAACCCATAAAAAGTTAGGTCTCAGTGTAGTTCAAAATAGTCAGATGAATTGACTGATCAACTTCTCAAGCCCACAACTCATATCTTGATGAATTGATGATTGAGGACACTCAAATAAGTTCAAATATGAATGAAATTATTAATTAAAGAACTTCCCTTGATTGTATTTGACCATGGGCTAAGGTTGCTTCATTAGCAAGGCATTGTGAGTGATCAGATGAATTAGGGTTTCTTTGAGGAACAAACCTCAACCCTTTGACTTGCTTTGATCAAAATGGTGAATTGAGATACTTGGGAGGCATATTTGATGGATTATAGATTTGGGAACCATTGCCATGCTTGCCTTCATCTTCTCTTGGCCATATCTTTGCACCAATGATCTCCTAGAAGCTCTTGACCTTGTGATTGCTCAAGCTACAAACAAGAGATGTTAGTGACATATTTTTGTGCTTTTGGTTAGTGAATAAAGATGAGAAAAGCAATAATATACAATTCAAGCATGCTTGGTGATCTCAAACCACTCACAAGAGGTCCCACCCAAAGGCAAGGGGAACCAAGATGCTTATGATCCTTGAGGCTTTGCAAATGCAATGTTATGATGCCTTGAGGGATCTTAGGGAAAAAATTGGGGTCTTACAGGGAGCACCGGAATGATAAACACAGTGTAGATCGGGATTATACCACCATTGAGGGTTGGTAGGTATAGCCGGTGGGTCTCGTGGAGTAATCAATTTCCTCTCTATCAAAGAGGGATACAATTCTGCATAGGTCATAGGAATAGGATCAAAGGTGACCCTCTTCCTCTCATAGCTTGTACTGGCTTGATTATTGTTTCGAGGCTGGTAGACCTGTTGTTGAGGATGATGTTGCGGTTGTTGATATTGTTGATGTTGCTGTTGCTGGTTATTATTGTGCTGATGGTGCTGATTATCTCTGAAAACAGGTGTTATGTGAGCCACCTGATGCTGATTACCGGCAGGACGCACGGTCTTCCTCCTTACTGAGGATCTTCTTGGTTTAACATGGGAGGTCACGGCATGTGCCTCACCATCTTTCTTCTTTCCAAATGCCCCATATCGTTTGGCAGAAGAGCCTTCTTCTCTGGTCAGGCGCCCTTCCCTGACTCCTTCCTCCAAACGCATCCCCATGTTCACCATCTCGGTGAAATCAGAAGGAGCATTGGCAATCATCTGCTCGTAGTAGAATGAGCTCAAGGTCTTCAAGAAGATCTTGGTCATTTCTTTCTCCTCCAGTGGGGGCACAATATGTGTTGCTAACTCTCGCCACCTCTGGGCGTACTCTTTGAAAGTTTCCTTGTCCTTCTTGGAGATGGATCTCAATTGATCCCTATCGGGAGCCATATCCATATTATACTTGTATTGCTTGACGAAGGCCTCGCCAAGATCATTGAAGGATCGGATGTTCGCACTGTCCAAGCCCATATACCATCTCAGGGCAGCACCAGACAAATTGTCCTGGAAGTAGTGAATAAGAAGTTGATCGTTGTCGGTCTGAGTCGACATCTTCCTGGCATACATAACCAAGTGGATGAGAGGGCAAGTATTTCCCTTGTGCTTTTCAAAGTCAGGTACTTTGAACTTTTCAGGGATTTTGACGTTAGGAACCAAGCAGAGTTCAGCAACAGACTTACCAAATAGGTCATTTCCTATAAGAATTTTCAATTTCTTGTGGAGCTCAAGAAACTGATCATTCATAGCATCCATCTTTTCATAGACATCTGGGCCCTCAGACGGCTCAGAATGATAGATGGTGTCGTCTACTCTGGGCATAGTATGCACGATAGGAGGTGGAACGGAAAGGATCGGGCTAGATGTCGGCATAGAAGCAAAGGTGGGTGCAGAACCCTTAGGAATAAAGTTGGGAGGCATCCCCCAAGGAAACCCGGCTGGCATAGCTGTTGGTGCAAAGTGGGCGCTGGCCGTAGGCACAGTTGAAGAGGCAATCTCAGAGATGACTGTCCTCTGGGGAGGAGTTGAAGGCGTCGGAGATGACTGGCTCTGAGCGGCCATGAAAGACTCCATTAGGGGAGTCAATCTGGCCACTTCCTCCTTAAGTTCACGGTTCTCTTGCTCCAAATGATCCATTAGTCTTGATGTGTTGGCTCGGGTGTAGTACCGGTGAGTCAGCTTGTCTTCAAAATAAATGAAGAACACAGAGTTAGACCATAGAACAAGAAGCCTAGAGCAAAACCTGCTTATGCACATGATGCATGCAATGCTTGTGCATATGATTTATTTTATTTAATCAGGGGAACTTTGAGAGTTCTATTTGCAAATATTTTAAAAGCATTAATTATTTAGACATACATGGAAATATCACATCAATAATATCTGGAAAATATTTTTACACCAAAGAAGTACAGTCTTGGTAACCAAATACAATACAAGAGAGAAGGAAAATGAACATCCTATGGAACCCTAGAAACAATCATCTAAAGCTCTGGAGACTGGAAGATAAGCTGCATGAAGCCTCTTCACCTCCCTCTCATAGGCTGCCTTCATATATGCCTTCTCTTTGGCGAGTCGATCATACTTCCTCTTCCAAAACTTGGAAGACTGAGGAAGAAGAGAAGTCAATGCATCATCAGGATCATCAATAACCTGGTGCTCAAGGAACTCTATCAAAGCATCCTTCTCTCTGATCTGCTGAAGCAACTTCTCTCGTTCACGGATCCAGGCACGTGAACGATCTTCGTCTCTCAACTCCTCTACTCCTTGGTTAGGGAGGGTTGAAGGTCCAGCCACAACCAAAGGTGTAGGTCTCGGATACTCGTACGGAATGAGGTACTCGGAAGCTCTCCTCCTAACCCAAGAGGTATAAGGTTCCAAAGCAATACAGCTCTTTGGACCAAGCTCTTTCCTTCCCTTCCTATGGATCTTGCGCCAAGCGCGGACCATCCTTCCCTTCAAGCCTTGGGGATCTTTACCCTCCTGAAAGAACACACCTTCTAACAGAATGTTATTAGGTTTATCCTTTAGGGGGAACCCAAGCTAACGACGTGCCAAAATAGGGTTGTAGTTAATCCCACCACATGTACCAAGAAGAGGCACACTGGAGAATTCACCACAAGAGTCGATAATCTGTACACCATCATATACACGGTTGTACCAAAAGATATCATCATTAGTGAGAGACGTGAGTCTCGTGGACCACCGTAGACATCCTTTGTTCTCCTTGAAGGCGACCGTTTGCGGCAAGTGCGAAATAAGCCACTTGTACAGCAGATGCAAACAGCACACAATAGTACCACCACCTTTTGCATTCCTCATATGCAAAGAGAAGTAAGTGTCACCCAGCAGAGTCGGAACGGGATTAAGAGTAGAGAAAATCCTAATAGCGTTCACATCCACAAACTTGTCGATGTTGGGGAATAACACTAGCCCATAGATGAGAAGTACAAATATGGCTTCAAAGGCATCCCCACTCATGGCCTTCCCATACATAGTAGCTTGAGCAATGAGGAATTCAGAAGGGAGACCTTGAATTCCGCCTTTGGTCGTCATATGAGCACCAACCAGAGATTCATCTATATGCAACATATCAGCTACCTCTTGAGAAGTAGGAACCCTCTCTAAGCCACTGAACAGCAACTGGTCTAGGATAGGTATTCCCACAAGGTAGGCATACTCCTCAAGCGTGGGTAAAAGCTGGAAATCCGGAAATGTGAAGCAACAGTACAAGGGATCATAGAACTGCACCAATACACTCATCAATCCTTTGTCCACTTGAGTAGTCAGAACAGATAGAAGCTTCCCATAACGAGCCTTGAAACCCAAGGGATCTAATACATTGGATGTCAAATTCCTTAGCTCTTTCAAGTCGGGTTGTCTGAAACTGTACTTCTTCGTATTCCTTCTTTGTCTTTCCATGTCTGAAAATTTGCAAATAAACCTCTTAAGTTCCTTGAAAATTTTCTCATTATTGATGATATGGATGCAAATGGGTGCATGAATGCATGAATGCAACAATCACACTCAAGGATCAAGCAAAGCACACCAAACAAAGGTCATGGGATGGATCATGTCATCCTTAATATCAATCATCCATTTTGGTGGACTACGGTTTATACCTTATCAACACCCAAGTTCCATTGATATTAAGGATACAGGAACGGATCAACCATGACTCAAGGGTTTGTTGCAAGTCACGAGCATGGAGTCTCGGTTAAGAACCACCCAAAGGGAGTGTACTAGGGTTTAAACCTTCCAAACATGTTGTACAAAAGGTTCCTATAGTCATCATCCCATCTTTCGAATATTATCGGATAAACGAATACTCGTATTCCAAAAATATTCTCAAGAGAGACTCTTATGAGTGTAGTATCGCGTAACAATCGTATTAAATCTTACACTTGAACGACTTTCGCACTCCATCCTAAAAATAGGCCATGATGGGCTTGGTAAACTAAGGTCCTTGGCTTCTAAGGTCTATATTGGAAAGAGTAATGCCTAACCACGACTACTCGTGTGACATTATTGATCCCAACATGACCTCCACCAAGTGAATTTGCAAGTCAACTTGCTAAGGAATAACTCCACACAAGTCAACAAGACTATGCCATTCTCCTATCCTATGTGCACTCGAGTTCGGGTATAGAACTCATCTCACAAAGATCACCAAGCATACAAGGAATTAATATTCAAGCAATTCAATCATTACATACAATACAGTAATCCGAAATTGCACAAAAATATGTCACAAAATAATATACAATACAATACAACACAAATGTGAAAAGTAGGCAAAATCCACTAGGCAAATTTCCCCAGCAGAGTCGCCATTTTTCTGTAGCAGGGTATTCGTTACCATTAGAGATATTGACTAAATCCAAGGTAAACCATATAAGTCGAGTCGCCACCGTACTTCTATTTATCCAAAGGAATGGTTAGAAAGCGAACAAAAACCTAAAAGTTTTATCGAATCAAAAACTAGTAAAAATGTCAGAGATCGGGGTAAGGGGGTTGGTTATGCAATGGGAAGGTGTTAAGCACCCAAAACATCCTAGGTACTCCTAGGGAGCCCTTTTCACACTTGTTGTAAGGTTGGTATTTTGTGAAAAATTTGTTTGTGCAAACATGATTGAAGAGATAAGAAGAGAATATACAAGTTATTTACAATTTGTGTTTGAATGGATAAACCCATTGCCTACGTACCATCTTAAGAAAGATTAGGATCAAAACCTCGTAGTTCGGGGTAAAAATCTCAAAATGAGTTGGTGAATTGATTGGTCCAAAAGCCTTAAGGTCTTTTGTTATCCAAGGGAGAAAACTCAACCTAAAACCACAAATCCACCATGTGAGGATAGCTTTAACATGCTAGTGAGGGGTTAACCCTGTAATAAGCATGGAAGACTCATTGTCCATCACTAAGGATATAGGTGAGTATTATATCTACCTTAAAGATAACTCAAACCTAATAACTAAGGGTTATGAAAAGTTTTAATAAGAAAGTGGCCATTGAAACCACAAAAAAACATTTGAATGGGTTATATTTACCAATGAAAAGTATTTACAAAATATGGTCAAAGTTGACTTAGAGATTCAATTCAAAATAAGTGTTATGAAAAGAAAGTTTGAAAATAAAAAGCATAATGCTTAGGTTTCTAATGTTTGAAAACAAATGTTAAGTGTTTGCACAAAAGTTTTGGCTTGGGTTAGAGTGGAGGGAAGAAGAAGAATGGCTAAAGTCCTAATCATACAAGAGATGAAGGATAAGAAACAAGACCACAAATGGAGTTCCTCTCTTGGGATCATATTGATGATCCAAGTAGCTCCCATCCTTTGGAATATGCAAGCAAAATAAGTGCACTCAAGCAATCAACATAATCAAACAAGCTCTTAGAAGATCCCCAATGGCTCTTGTATTATTTACTTTGGATGAACATGGCAATGGTTCTTCAATTTGGCTCAAATAGGATTCCCTAGCATAAAAGCACACACATGAAAAAGTTCCATGAAGTAAATCAAGAATGGAAAAGAGTGAGTTTAGAGGTTTTGTCTTTCTAATCCATCTTCAACATTTATAGCACTCTAAAGGCCCAATGCCTAGTTGCTCTTTGACTCCAAATTTGCATAGGTAATGTCCTAGAAACTAAGTCCATTTGTCCATTTTTTTTGCATCTGGTCCACAACAATCACAACAAAACACAAGCACAATAATATATACACAATTATGTGCTTAAGTGAGCAAAAGGAAAATTGCATTAACATAAACATGTGCTCAAATGAGCAAAGGAAAAATCAAATGGATAATATGTACAAGAATAGTAAATTGCATAAATGTAAAGAGCAAGCATTAAATGTTAATGGTTAATGGTTAGTGTTAGAGTTAGTGTGTCATAAGGCAATTTAGCGCTATGTTAAGCAATCGTAATTGGACTTATGTAGAAGTCACAACTATCTGAGGCCGGTCAATAATAATGTAGGCAACAACACAAGTTAGAGATTTTGATTAGTGAATCAAACTCCTACATCTTGCCATGCCAAAAAGAAGATGAGAAATGATCTTGTATTGATTTAGGTTCTTTGCATGATTAGGAAGCAACCTACCCTTAATGCAAAGCCATTCACTTGATCCATGATCAAGATGAATTAGATTTGAATCAAGGAAGACTAAACCTCCATGTATCAATGCTAACCACCAATCTTTAACTCATTGATCAAAAAAGAAAAAGAAAAAGAAGAAGAAGAAGATGAATATTAAAGTACATTAATGGAAATGGAATGAGATAGCCAACAAGCATTGACCAAGGATATAGAAGATCAAGGTCAAACAATAGAAAACAGAAGCAAGATGAAGATTAGAAGTCAAGAAACAAATAAAATATTTTTGGTATTTTTCAATATTAAAATAAAACTTGAATTAAAATAAAAAAGAAAGGTCAAACTTCAAATTCACTTCAAATCAACTTTGAAAAGTCCAAGTGAATTATCCCAAGTTCAACAAGGTCAAACAAAGTTTGACAAAAAAATTCAGCATTTTTAGAAGTCAGAAACTATTTTAAATCAATTAAAAATGCATAAAAATAACCTAATTGAACTAAAATCTCAAATAAATCTCAAATCAATTAATAAATTGATGAGAATATTTTTCATAGATCTATCATCATTCAAATAGGTTGGAAAAATATTTTTGTATTTTTTGGATATCAAAAACTATTTTAAATGAATTAAAAATAAGCAGAAAAGAGAAAATTACTAAAAAATATCAAATGATAAAATAAAAAATAATAAAAATCATTTTTAGAAACTAGAAATTAAAAGGAGAAAAATGAAATTGGTTTCACATTTTTTGGACCAATAATGAAGGAGTTATGAATTTTTAAAAAGAAAAGGAATTAAAAGAAATAAAAGAAATAGAAATCAGAAATTAAAAAAAGGAAAATGTGTGGACCGTTTGATCTGAGCTCATTAATTGAGCTGGCAAATCATGAGGCCAGGAAACGCGTGCCTACCATGCTCCTTGGTCAATGCATCACATGTAGCACTATTATAAGTCATAACATGGCACGGCTGAGATTAAATCTGGAAAATGAAATGGAGGGTTCTGAATAAATCTGGAGAACAGACGGTGACCAGCGCCACCATCTTCTCCGGTCAACCTCCGGCCAAGCTCAAAATTTGCAGAGAAAAAATGTCAACCAAAAGACACTATCCAGGCATCAATCGAAAGTTGGGGTGATGTACATCACCCCTGTACCAACCAAATCCACTCTAGATTTCTACATTGAAAGAAATCAGAGATGGAAGATTTGTGGTGTTCAAATGAACTTCATGATTTTTGAAAATTTAAAGCTCAATAGTGTTGCCTCTATGCAGAGGACTTCAGATCACACAACAATAACAAGAAATAAGCACTATGCAAGCTGATTCGAAGAAAATAAAGTTTGAGGTGAACCTCTGATTTGCAGGGCTTGGAGTCACAATTCTTTGATGCTAATGATTACAGTTCACACTATGGACCAAGGTGAAGAGGTCTAGGAACTATTAAATTTGAAATTTCAATCGAGGAAATCAAAATTCAGATCTGAAAATTGAGAGAAAAGTGAGATAGTTCCTTTGGTGAGGGTTGTGATTCCAGTTCAGCAGCATTTGGGGCGCCTTCAGGTTAGTAAAATGAAGCTCAGGTGCATTGTATTTATAGGCAAGGTAATGCTGAAATGCATGATCATAAACTTGCATGAATGGAAAGGGCCTTCATGCATGGGCCTGCACAGGCCCATGGAGGGCCCAATTCCACTTGGATTTGGCGACTGATGCATGATGAAAGCAAATTAGACGTGCAGCTTATGTAATAATCGTTCATGCAATGCAAATTTTAATGATTTTCCAAAATGTGCCATAATGTTCAAGCCTTCGAAAATGCTATGTCAAAAATAGAAACACCACCTCATGAGTAATGGATGGAAAGCTTATTGCATAAGGATCATTTGTTATGTTGATCAAAACTCCATTTGGGCTTTGGAAATTGGTGAAAAGTGGACATGAAGTGTAGGGTGCAAAACATGCACATGTGAGATTTTCAAAATTGGCCAAAGTTCAAGCCCTTCTGTTTCAATGATGCAAGCTCCAAATGAAAAACTCTTCAACATCAAATTTTTAGATATTTTCAAGGCAATCAATTTGGAATTAAATTTTGCATAATTTGGATTTTTGATGAAGAAGTTATGGGTACTTGAAGTTGGACTTTTTCACATTTCAATGCATTTGGTCCAAAGTGGCCTATAATGTTTTGCATTATCACATGTATTTATTTTGAGATTTTGAATTTTTTCTCAATATAACATTTGAAGTATACATCTTAAACTTTCCAATTCATTTGATCCCACCTCAAAATCATTATGTTCTTGGGAAGTTGACCCAAAATTAGGGTTTTAGTCAAAATGACCTATAATGTCTTGGAATGGATGATGACCTTCCAAGATTCAAATAAAATTTTGATGAACATTAAAGTTGTTCATATGGTCCTTAAGAAAATATTTTCTCTTAGGGTCATCTCCATTTGACAAACACATAAAAAGTTAGGTCTCAGTGTATTTCAAAATAGTCAGATGAATTGACTGATCAACTTCTCAAGTTCAAACCTCATATCTTGATAAATTGATGATTGAGGACACTCAAATAAGTTCAAATATGAATCAAATGATGAGTGAAAGAAATTCCCTTGATTGTATTTGATCATGAGTTGAGGTTGCTTCATGAGCAAGGCACAGTTGATGAACATATGAATTAGGGTTTCCTTGGGAAACAAGCCTCAAACCCCTTGGTTTGATTTAATCAAAAATGACGAATTGAGAGACTTGGGAGGCATATTTGATGGATGAGATCTTTGGGAACCATTTTCATGCTTGCTTTCATCTTCAATTGGTCCTATCAATGCACATAGGATCTCCCAGAAGCTTTGGATCTTGTGACTGCTCAAGCTACAAATAAGAGATGTTAGTGACATAATTTTGTGATCTTGGTTAGTGAATAAAATGAGAAAAGCAATAATATACAATTCAAGCATGCTTGGTGATCTCAAACCAACTCACAAGGGTTCCCACCCAAAGGTTAAGAGCGAAGATGCTTGTGATCCTTGAGGCAAGATGCAAAAAATGCAATGTTATGATACCATGGGGGATCTTAGGGTCAAAATTGGGGTCTTACAAGATCTTTGATGGTTTCAAATAAGAAAACCGAGCTAGGGTTTTCCTTTAAGATCAAATTGGTATTTGAAATTTTTTAACAAGATTACTTAATTTGGATCTTATCGGGTGAAGGCTTTGAAGAACTGGAGGTTCTTGCATAGGAGTGTCGTGGGAAGGTGGATCATATTGGTAAATATTGGGTTACAAGAATTCGCAGTTTAGATTCGATCGGGTGAAATATTTGAAGAACAATGTGTTTATTGTAAATAAGTAGTGTGAGACAGTGAATCAATACGACATTGTTGGGTTACTTGATCAAGCTTTGATCAAGGGAAGAGAAGGTGTCATAATCAACATCAAACTTTGGGTTTGTAAGGTTAGATTGCTACATCTCTCTTGTATATATACATTTGCAATGTAAGGTTAATATAATTATCTCAATTTGAATTAGAAATAAGGGAATATGTACCTATAGCAAGGTCGATTGGGGAACTTCCTAAACAAGTCCTTGTGTACTCTCTCTCTCCCTCTCTATGTATTTTATTTTCCGTTTTAAAATTGTTCAATTGATCGATCGTGCGATCAATTTGTTTGGATAATATTTTTTATTATATTTTGAAATAGGTGTTGTTGAATTAATCACAATTCTTTAGACTATAATTAGATTTAAGATCAACAATACCATATAAATTTCGAAACAACATTGATTGCCCATTATGTGTTCGATAATATGTCACAATAAATTTTTTGTGCGATTGATCATTGGAAATATACTATCATTGTATCTTAGAATTCAATTGGTAGTTATCCAAAGTCTTTCATCAATTTGTGTTCATTATCGTATGTTGATAGCATTAACGCATATCTGAGCTTTTCAATAGAGGTTTAATTAAAATATTCAATTTGGGTTGCTTCCACTTGCCATTAACTTTTCAAAACTAATCTTTGGTTCAAATTTTTAACTAGTGGTCTATTCACCCCCCCCCCCCCCCCTCCGCCCCTTCCTTTAGGCAAAAGCCTATTGTCTAACAAGTGGTATCACGAGCTCCAGTTTATTCCGTGCTTAAATATTTTCATATTAGATAATGGACCAAACCTAAGGGAGCATACAATAGAGCACCAATTTTCATCGGCGAAAATTATGGCTAATGGAAAGCTTGTATGCATATACTGTTGGTGTAATCCCTAGAGGCCAATACTTTTGCTACTTGTATCGAATTATTTATTAATAATAAAAGGCTTTTTTATTTATTATGTTTGTTTAATAAAGTCTCTAGAATAGCTAGTCCGTTTAATGTATCAAGTGTGACTTAATCATGAGATCCCATTAAACATAAGGACACTATTCTTAAAGCATCCGTAGTCGAGCTTTATTGTGAAGTGGGATAACATTAAAACATTAAGACTATTATGTATATAGACTAATGATAACATCTCGTGGATCATGGATAATGAGTTATCAAGTCTTAAACATAGGTTTGAATATTAAGAGTGATATTTATATTGGATTGACCCGCTGTGAGAATACTATATAGAATGTTATGCAAAGTGTGATAAGTTATTCTCATGGTGATAATGGTGTATACCACCCTTCGACTTGAAACCACTATGGACCCTAGATGTAGAGTCGAGTGCCTTATTGCTGATCAAACATTGTCCATAACTGGATGACCATAAAGACACTTGATGGGTACTCCACGAAGCATGCTGAGGGACATGAGTGACCTAGATGGAATTTGCTCATCCTGCATAACAGGATAAATGTATACGGGCCCAATATTAAACTAGACAAGGATGACACGGTCTATGCCTTGTGTTCAATATAGACATAAGGGCAAAAGTGTAATTGTACACATAAGTATTATCACAAAAGGATTTGTCATATCACATGACATTTTCGTGTCTTGGGTAGCAGTGATGTGTTTCTAGATACCTCTCACTGTTTATTATGCTAAATATGTGATTTAATATAATTGCCAATGCCGCGAAAACCTACAGGGTCACACACAAAAGGACGGATTTAGGAGAGATAGAGTAACTAAGGAATACCATAAGGTACGGTGCACTTAAGTGAATTGTAGAACATCGTAAGGTATGGTGTACTTAAGTAGAATACGAAATATGGTAAGGTACCATGCGCTTAAGTGATTTTGGAATATTATAAGATATGGGCCATATACACTTAAGTGGGATTTTTAGCTTGCAGCCCACACAAGTGGTTCTATAAATAGAACCCTTGTGCAGAAGCATTTGTGCAGTTGTAATTTTGTTTCTCTCTCTCTCTCACTCAAAGCCTTCATTCATAGCAGCTAGCACTGAGATTGAAGGAATCCGTTCGTGTGGACTGAGTAGAGGCGTTGTGACCACTCAACGTTCGTGATCGCTTTGTAGATATACATCAAAGGTTTCAATCGCCACAAGAGGTAAAGGTTCTATCACTGATCATGCCCATTCGTAAGGATCACTAAAGGAGATTTTTTTTAAAATTCCGCTGGGTTTTGGATCGTTGTTCTCCTTCATATACATATCAAATCGGTTTATAAAGGTATTTGGGATGTCATCACCAATGGTCATAACAAAATTAAAATGACCAATGGTGAAGGTGTTACCTTTCTAAAACCCAAAGCTCAATGGAATGATAATGATAAGAAATTGTGGTCACGTGATTGGAAGGCACAAATTATTCTCATATCTGCACTCGGTGTTGATGAATATTATCGTGTTTCCTATTGTGAAACCTCCAAGGCTATGTGGGACACATTAGAAGTTACCCATGAGGGAACTAATTAGGTAAAAACAAGCAAGGATCAATACCTTGAATCAAGAGTTTAAACTCTTTCGCATGAAGCATGGTAACACCATTGCCGACATGCAAAAGTGGTCACACATCTTATTAATCGATTGAATGCTCTAGGTAAGCCTATTTCCAATGATATTGCTACAAATTAAGTTTTGAGTTGTCTTAATAGGGAATGGAAACCCAAAGTCACCGCAATCAAAGAGGAGAATGATCTTACAACTTTATTTGGCAAATTGGAAGAACGTGAGCAAGAACTCACTTGCTTGGAAAAACATGAAAAAGAGTGTGAGAAGAAGATGAAGAAGAAGAAAGGTAAAGAAAAGGAGGTAGAGAAGAAATCTATTTCTCTAAATACTTCAAGCTCAAATCCTCACACAATGAGAAAAGTGATTATGAAACAAGAGATGATAAGAATTTCGATAATGAGGATATGGGGTTGTTTGTCAATAGATATCAAAGGTATATAAGGAAAAATTGAGTTGATCAGTGTATTTTAATACAATATATTTTACTTTGTTGTAAGACTTTTATATGGTTTCTCACATTATGTTAATTGCTTTTAATAAGTTTTTTGAAGTTAAGTTGAGTTCTGCTTATTTTCTGAATAAATGCTTGTTTTCCGAATAAACCGTTATTTACACCTTCTTGTTGTACATGATGTGTTCTAATATAAGTTGGAAATATGAGAGGATAAGATTAAATTTTTGTGTTAAAGTCAGAAGTAATCTAAGATTTCAAAAGAGTCGCATAATTCATTTACAATTTAGACTTAAGAAAATAATTAGGTTTTAGGCCGGTTTTATATTTGGGGGGGGGGGGGGGGGGGGGGGGGGGGGGGGGGGTTGCTATTAGGCCCGAATTCCCTTGCTTTATTTAAACAAATTAGTATTTTTAGGATTCATTTTTAAATATTCACAAAATAAGTTATTTCTGAAAGAGCCAATATGTTGTTTCGCATTCCACTTTGAGGTTTTTTTAAATTTCAGTTTAATTTTGATCTCTTTTCAATTCTTCCTATAAAATTGTTTGCTTAATTCAATTTCTTCTTATAGGATAGAGTTGATTAAATTAATTTGTTGTATGATCCTTAACTATAATCACGTCAGCGTAGCTTTTCCATTATCGTGTTTGATTAAGTTGTGTTTGCGTAATTCATGATAGCTTATATTTGTTTGCTTAATCCGAAAATTAGGAACATACATCAGATAATACCAACTGAACTTGTAAGTGGGTATTATAGTCGAAATTGATTGAATCTTCTTAGGGAATTAGAATTATAATAATCAATGATAAGTAGGAAATTCATATAGTAGATTGGCTTATTTATCAATTTTTCTTTTACAACATTCAAGTTTTGGACCGTAAAACCCCTTTTTTTTCATATTCGATTTAAGTTTTGGACCGTAAACCCCCCCCCCCCCTTTTTTTTCATTCCTTTGGTTATAACATTCAAGAGTCCTTGTGATACGATATTCAAGTGTCTATTCTATTTTACTACACTTTTAAACTCGTATTTGACTCGTGTGCGACCGCAGATTAAACAGGGAACCCATCATTTTATGACATTCATGAAAACAACAAAAACTGATGTTGATGATGGCACAATGTCCATGGAGTTTTGAGATATCATTGCTAAATTTAACATTTTTGATGCTATGAAACATCTCGTGGAGGAACATTCTATTTTTCACATTGAATTGCTTTCTGAGTTTGTTGATCATACTTATTCTGACTTGTTTTCAATTGATTTTCCACCATTATCAGACTTTGATGATACTTACTTTCGCGATTCATGTACTAACACTAACATTTATTCTGTTTATGTTGATATTGAGGTTGCCTTGTGTCACTACCGGGATTTCACGATAACGAAACTGAGACTAAAGAGATGCCAAAGAGAGGCAAAATCAAAAGAGTCGCCACCGAATTTTATTTAGTTTACCTCTATCAGAGAGGAGAGGAGAAATAGTCGATAAAACCCTCGGAAAGGAGATGCGCATGGGAAGCGCTAAAAAAGAATAAGGAATCGGTCTCACAATCGAGGTTTGGGTTCGGAAGTCGGTTACATAAGAGGAAGGTATTAGCACCCCTTACGTCCATGGTACTTCATGGGAACCATTTGGGTTGTTTTACATACATGGGATTGATCTATCATTGTTTTATTTTCAGAAGAATATGTGTGAAAAGGGGGTGTTTTTGTTATTATAGTGCTCGCCAAGGATTGGGGCTCTTGTGCCTACGTATCACTCATTCGGGGATGAGGAATCATAGCTCCGTAGTTCGGAGTAGAAAATGTTTGTGTGTTGGTTGATTTTACCTTTGAAAAAAAAGGGTTTTCGGGATGATGCCCTAAGGCACAAAAATGAGTTTGATGAGTTGTATTATTTTTACCTTGAATAAGGGTTTTATGAAATGTGTGTTTGTGATTAAATTGTACTAAAGTTTATGGGCGGAGGTGATTATTCTAGACAACAAGTCAATCGTCTTGCGTCCAAAATAATTAGAGTAAGGGTAGGAATGCTCCATTCTTACTCATTCTCCACCATTTAAGGCTCGTGGCGCACAATAATAATCGTAATTATTAAGTATTTTTAAATTTGGTTATGAAAATGTCGCTTGACGTTGAATCAAGAGTTTGTTTTATTTGGTTATGAAATTTGGCTTATGCAACATGAATGCAAAGTAACCAACAAGAAATTAATGGGGTCCCATTGTAAGGTAGCCCAAGAGAAAGTCTTTTGTGTGCGAAAGTGACCTAAGTTAAACAAAGGATAATGGTCTTACAAACATGTCCCCCTAAGGTGGTGCCATGATGCCATTCTTACAACATGAATATAAGTTACAAATAAAATTCAACATTTACAAAGTATCACAAAGATAAGGAAAAGGCCTCCAAGCAAGGGTCCTAAAATGAAATCCTCTAAGTCCAAGTTGATTAAGAGTGGAATGAATATTTTTGTCTTACCATTTTATCATATTTTTGTTGTTTTTAATGTTTGATGACAATAAAATAAATAACAAGTAAATAAACATGCATGATGAATTTATACAATGATGATGATGATGAGTACTTTAATGTAAATTACAAGGTAATGACATAAAAGTAAATTATAAGATAAATAAACAATATCACAATAATAATGGTTAGTGAATATAAATAATATAAAACAAATATAAGTCAATAATACCAAAATCACAATAACAAAGGTTAATGATAAACAAAACTAATGAAGTATAATTAGTGGTTAGTAACATGTACAAAAATGAATATTTTTAACACTATTTTCCTAGGCCAAAAAGACTTAAAATATGACACATGAAGGGATAGCTTATCATTGATGCAAAGTATTGAAGATGATTAAAAAATCAACTAACAATAGATTTTTAACAAAGAAAGTTATGCAACCTTAAGTCCATCTATTAATATTTTAAAAAAGATGATTTGTTCTCTTCCTTTTATTTTTACTCCTCTTTTATTTATCAAGATAATAAGGTAGTAAATAAATTAGCATAATGTAAATGATATAATTAGACAACAATAAACATAAACATAAAATACTTGAAATAAAGTGAACAATAAAATAAATTGCAAAAAAATAAAGTGCAATAATATAAATGTTAGAAGTTAGTAGTTAGTGAATATAAACATAAAGTAAATGAAATAAAATGAACAATAAAATAAATTGCAAGGAATTAAAGTGCAATAATATAAATGTTAGGAGTTAGTAATTAGTAGTTAGTAACAATAAACAAATGGATTAGCAAGTTAATGTAAAAACATGGTTTCGTATATGCATTTGTAGCGGTGTATTCGTTACCATTGGAGATATTGACTAAATCCAAGGTAAATCATACAAAGTCGAGTCGCCACCGCACTTCTATTTATCCAAAGGAAAGGTTAGAAAGCAAACAAAAACCTAAAAGTTTTACAAACAAAACTAGTAAAAGAGACAGAGATCTGAGTAAGGGGGTTGGTTATGCAATGGGAAGGTGTTAGACACCCAAAACATCCTAGGTACTCCTATGGAGCCCTTATCACGCTTGTTGCAAAGGTTATTGTTTATGAAAATTTTTATTTGTGCAAACATGATTGAAGAGATGAGAAAAGAATATACAAGTATTTACATTTTGTGTTTGGATGGATGAACACATTGCCTACGTACCCTCTTATGAAAAGATTAGGATCAAAACCTCGTAGTTCGGGTAAAAGATTTCAAAACAAATAAGTGGATTGATTGGTCCAAAAGCCTTAAGGTCTTTTGTTATCAAAGGGAGAAAACTCAACTTGAAAAACCACAAGTCCACCATGTGAGGATAGCTTCAACATGCTAGTGAGGGGTTAACCCTATAATAAGCATGGAAGGCTTACAATCCAATCACTAAGGACATAGGTGAGTATTATATCTACCACAAAGATAACTCAAACCTAATAGCAAAAGGTTATGAAAAATTTGATTAAGAAGTGATCATTGAAACCACAAAAGAAGCACATTTGAATGGGTTGCATTTACCAATTAGAAGTATGTACAAAATGGTTAAAGTTGACTTAAAGATTCAATTCACAATGAGTGTTATGAAAAGAAAGTTTGAAAATCAAAAGCCTAAGGCTTAGGTTTCTAATGTTGAAAACAAGTCAAATGTTTGCACAAAAAGTGTTTTTTTTGGTTTGGGTTAGGGTGGAGAGGTGATGACAAAGGGTGATGGTTAAGGAATGAAACCATAGTAGGAGTTCCTTTCTTGAGATCATATAGATGATCCAAGTAAGTTCCTTTGGAATGAGCAAGCACAAAGCAAAAGCAAATAACCAAGTCTCAAAAGAGAACCTCAAATGAAAGGAAACAAGATGCCAATATATGGACTTACACCTAACTCCTGACAACAAAACGGAAACAGAATGCCAATATATGGACTTAGATCCGACTCCAAACAACAAAAGGAAACAGAATGCCAATATATGGACTTATATCTGACTCCTAACAACAAAACGGAAACAGAATGCCAATATATGGACTTAGATCCTACTCCAAACAACAAAAGGAAACAAAATGCCAATATATGGACTTATATCCGACTCCTAACAACAAAACGGAAACAGAATGCCAATATATGGACTTAGATCCGACTCCCAAACATAACAAACAAATGTCAAAAGCAAACATGCCAAAAGCAAACAATGCAAACAATCATCACACACTATATACATACAAGAGGCTTCAAACCAAGGGGTAGGCTTTAGTCAAGAGGGGTCATATCAACCTCGACAAACAAGCCAAACTGTACAAGGGTAGTTTGTAGCTCTTAACCACTAACATTGAGAGTTAGGGTGAAGCTGATCAAATAGGAAATGAGGATGAGACCTCATGCTCTTAACCCTGGCCGGGTGAGCTCAAAACAAAGAAAGCGTGGGGATCCAGAAAGTGAGATCCTATTCCACTTGACAGACACTGGACAAAGATCTTGGGTTCATGTTCAGAAGCATCAGCACGTAGTGCGAGCATAAAGAACGACTCACTGAATAACGGGGGATTGATTGCTAATCCCTTTTATCCGTCAATTGCCTCTTCACTTAGGAGGACTTAACAAGTAACATGCCTCACTTGGAGGTCTTTGGCACAATCTGTAAACAAACACAAATAGAGCCTCTTAAGGAGGACTTGCCAGCAAAATGCCTGCCAAAAAGGTGACAGGACTTCCAGACTACATGGAGTAAGAAGATAACTACCTAAGTGGTGTATCAACCACAATCCAAAGCTCAATCAAGAGCTAAAAGCAAGCAACTAATGTACCTGTACAAAAGCTAAACAGTTAATATCTCAGACAACCAATCAGAAAACAAACAGTGAAACCAACACAGTTGTTACACAATTCAATGAGCAATGGTCAAGCAATCAAATGAGGCAATGAGCTTAAAACATCACTTAAGATCCTACAAAACACAAAGAAGTCAGAACAAAATCCAATTTGCAACTCAACCATTAATGCTAAGTGTCCAAACCTGAAACACAAGTCAATGTTAGTTCAAGTACAAAACACTAGTACAAAGACTAGGTTCAAAACCAAACCAAATGATCAAAACAGAAGTCAATCTTTCACATATTGCACATTCAAACAATCAATAAAATGTCCTAAAAAGGACCAACATCAATTCACAAAGTAAAGGCATCAAATGATCAATGTAAAGCAAAGGCAAGCAAAGGTGCACAAAATGGACATCCAAACTAGAAAATCCAAATCAAAATAGAAATGCATCCAATGGCCTTGAGATATTTTATGCAAGCTACTCATGTTATGAACAAACATCATGCAAAAAATCAAATCCAGAAGAGCTCAAATGATAGGTGATCAAAAATGCACAAATGCAAGGTCCAAAATGTGACACAAATTGTCACACTATATCTACATGTGTCAAAAACAATGATAGCTTATGAGAAAAAATTCAAACCAGGGCTCAAAAATTCATATCACGTGTGATGATCAAGCATGCAAAGATTCAGATCAAATGGATCAACACATAGCATTTCACAAGGCCTTGAATGCACATGATCAAATTAACATAAGGTTCAATCAAAAATTACCAAATAAAAATCCAGAAACAAACAAATCATGAAAATAACACTATAAAAAACTAGACATTAAAACAAGACTATGAAAAAAAATTAGACTTAATTTGGAGCATTTTTCTATTTTTTATGATTTTTCTAAAATGAGCAAATAAAAATGAAATAATAAAAAGAAATGGAGGGAAATGTATATTTGAAATTAAATTAGAATTATCATGGCCACACGATGAAGCGCGCAAAGCAATCAAGCGGTCCACATTTAAACCTCCAAAACGCACAGTATCACTAAAATGCGTGGCAAGCATAGTCAGCAGTCAAAACACACGCAAGCAAGTCAAAGCAGACACAGCCAATGGAATGTACATGCAAGCGAAACAATCAGCATCCAGCAAGCATAAGTGAAACGCAGCGTTTCATTTAAATGCGTGGCAACACACATCAGATTTTTCAACACACGCGTGGATAGTCAAGTAAATCCTAGCCAATGGAATGGACACGCGTGAGCCACATGGATGCCAGCAAATATAAACCCTAGCCAGTTGCAGACGGCGGAGCCGGTCGTCTTCTCCGACCATCCACACGGCGGAGATCAACAAAAATTTCCAGAAATGCATGAAACTGGTACCATTCGGAAGCTCTTGCAACCAGGATCTATGATATCATACTCAAATAAACTAATTCATGCTAGGTTTTATGGATCGAACAAAAACATTTATGATATCAAAACTGAAAGTTCACATAACATACTCATTTCTCATCCATTTTCGAATTTAATCCTATCAGCATGCTCAGCTAAGTGAGATCTACACAATCATATCAAGAAAATAGCAAAAGGAATGGATCGATTTTTCATCACCTGGAAATGCAAGTTGTTGTACACACGTCCTCAAGCTCTCCTATGCTCCAGATCTACTCCACTGAACCTCTATTGAAGCTTTATGCACAAAGAAGCAATTGAAAACACTCGAATCCAACTCAATTTCAGAAATCCATTAACATGTTCATACACTCGATTTGCTTGAAAACCAGCTCAATTGTCCAATCCAATGGTTGATTCTTGCTCAATGAAGCATGCTGAACATGATTATGCAAGAATATTGAAGAATTGTGTGGAGAAATGCAAGAATCGAAGAGAGAGAGAAATGGAGGGAATTTGGAAATTTTGATCTGAAATTCTGTTATTTTTTCCAATTGTGATTAGGGTTTGGTATATATATGGCTTGGTAATGATGCTGAAATCCAAATTAAGCTTGTGCTAATCATGATTAGGGAAATGCGAAGTAATTTTCAAAAATGCAAAAGTGAGCTTATGTGGCCATGCTACACGTGAACAATGCCCATGCAAGCTTGGAATTCACTTAAAATCATCCAATAATCAAGATTTGAATGGTATTTTGCTTGTAGCTTAAGCCAAATTTGAATTGTAGAATTTCCCTCCAAAATGGACACTTGAGGAATGATGATCATACACACTTTTTCCATGCATGGAAATGGTTCACTTGAAAGGTCTTGGACATGAGAATTATTTTGCAAAAAGAGTGGACCAAATTGGAGCTTTGTACCAAAAGTTATGTCACTTTGAACTTCCATGCACACCTTGTGATCATTTGGCCATAACTTCTCAACCAATCATCATATGAACATGAAATAGGACTTTTTGGAAAGGGGAGAGAAAGATCTACAACTTTCATGTTCACCAAAAATCCATTCGAAGCTTCTTTGATATTGATAAGTCAAGTTGAATGTGGACCAGAAACTTGCCATTTTTGGAAACTTGAAATTACAGGTCACTTTCCATTTTTGGAAACTTTTGTCATGACTTCAAAATCTTCAAGATAGATGTTTGAAATGACAAATGGACTTCTTTTGAACATGAATGAGGTGTTTAAATTCATCTCCCCAACCCCAAAGTCCTCAGTTGACTGCACAGTTGACCATTTGGTCTTTAGATGACTTGGAATGCCTTGATGAACTTGAGCCTCAAACCCTTGATGAAATGGCTCCAAAATGAAACCTTAGCTTATGTAATCTCAATATAATGATCATGTGGTCCTTATATCAAGGAAAATATCTCAGCTCTTGCACAAAGAATGCTCTTGAAGTGCTTGACCTGTGCTTGCTTGATGCTACAAAACAAAAATGTTAATGACATATTTTTGTGCTTTTGGTTAGTGAATTAAAACAAGAAAAGCAATGATATACAATACAAGCATGCCTGGTGATCTTAAATCACTCACAAGGAGGTCCCACCCAAAGGGAAAGGAAGCCAAGATGCTCAATGATCCTTGAGGCTATGCAATGAGCAATGATATGATGCCATGAGGGATCTTAGGGACAAAATTGGGGTCTTACAGATGCCCCTATTTAAGGTCATTCTAGCCGGAGAAATGAAGGTTAAAATCTTCGCCTCGACAAGATAGAATGGGCTTAAATAATAACAAAGAGACAAATTTTGGTCCCTGAGAGACCTCATGATGCAAATGTATGTATGCAAAACAGACAAATTCTTGTGGGGATATGCTTCCACAAAGAAGAAAAGACATCGAGAAAAAGACAATCCATAGGAGTAATACACTCACTAAGGACAGAGACTCCAACGAGGACTCTCATGGGGATAGAAAATAAAAGCGTGAGCAGGTCACGACTCAAAACAAGGGGAATAAAGGACAGACACCGCGTGAGCAAGTCACGACTCAAAACTGGGGAAAAGAGTTTCCAAAGGGAATAAATCCACCGGAAAGACACAAGCTGACTTAAAATTGCATGTATTGGGGAATACGCCAACACAGCAAAACTATCCACAATGGATACTTCGGATAAAAATCCGGAATCAGGCTGGGGAAAGATATGAACAAAACCTCCATGCCAGGGAAAATGCATGTATTGGGAAAAACGCCAACACAGCAAAAGGATATCACAACAGAAATTCCGCTGGGAAAATCTAAAAAGACTCTCCAGGGGAAGCAAAGGGATGAGGTGTTACCGGTTACTGGGTAACAAGCTCGGGAAGAATGAATATCTAAGACCGGTATAAGGGTGAGAGATATCAATCAACCAAATCATCTGAGGGAGACCTAAAAAAGGTATATCTCGACTCAGGAAAACCTGACTCCACAGGGGGCCAAGGTCATAAAAGGGAGCAGAAAGGAAGGAACACCAGGGATACCTGTAGCACCTCAAATTTGCACCTCCCATTTGTACATCCATTTTCATTTTTAGGTCATTAACATTGCATTGTTCATTGCATAGTCCACCAAGTCATCAGACAAGACTGGTCAGGAGGTTCAGTTGTGCAAGCAAGCAAGTGCTTTTCCTATGGAAGCAAAACCCTAGGGTTGGTTCAATGAGTTCATGTGACCTAGGGGTCATTTTGAAGTGGTTTGGTCAAGCATTGGAGGTTCAAAGCTCATCAGTCAAGGTGCAAATCATCTGAAACCGTAAAAAGTCAACAAAAGTCAACTGTCAGTTCAACCATGGATTTGGAGGTGGGAGATGGTTAGAGAGGCCTCATTCATGTCCAAACAAGTCTCATTTGACATTTCAAACATCAACATTGAAGGATTTGAGGTCAGATGAAAACTTTCCAAAAATAGTAAGTGACCTGTAATTTGGAATTGCCAAAAATGGAAAGGTTTTCTCCTCAAGATTACATCATCAAGCAAGCTTCAAATGAAATTTTGTCCAACATGAAAGTTGAAGATCTTGCTCTCCCATTTCCAAAGAGTCTAAGATCATGAATTTCTCATGTGTGGTTGAAAAGATATGGATCAATCATGGCCAAGTGAATTTGAACTTCAAGAATGCATAACTTTCATACCAAATGTCCAAATGAAGTGGCTCTTTTCACAACATTTCTCTCTTGATCTCTACTATCCAAATCATGCATCATAAGCCATGCATTTCCATCACAAAAATATTTGCATTTTCATTTGAATTTTGGAGGGAAATTCCAAATTTGAAAATTAAGCATTGTTTTCACATTTTACCATTTGCACTTGGCTCAAAACAGAATTTCAAATGATTTCCAAGCCAATTTCGTGCACTGTTCCATTGGTAATCTCATGCATGAGGTGCATTGGCCAATTTGCATTTACACTCTCTTTTCACTAATCCACTTACCACATGGCTAAACATGATTAACAACTTGATTAGGAGCTTATATTTATAGCTAATCATAACAGAAAACTGCATTAACACTTCACAAATTTCAGATCTAAAAATTTCTCTCAAACTTTCTCTCATTTTTTCTTCACAATTCTTCAATCCAATTGCATTTTCCTTGCCAAATTCATCATCTAGCATCATCACTGAGCAAAATTCAAGCAAGATCCAGGCCAAATTCGTGCATTTTGAAGCTGCTCAAAGCAAGAACTCATCAATGGTGAAATCCTGAATCTGTGGATTCGAGCTCAATTGAGCATCAAAACTTCATCCATTCACTCATACAAGCTTTGTAGAGGAAGATTTAAGCATTGCCAGGCCTTGAAACCACACGAATCCAAAGCTGCTCTTCAAGAGGTTTTAAAGCGATTCTCTCTATTCTCAATTTCATTATGTGATTCTTGTAGATCGTGTTTGTGTGAGCATTCTGAGCTTTGAACCACTTGATTCCATGCCTTATTCACTTAGGTTAGATTGATTAAAGTTTTCATGTTGAATTTTGATTTGCTCGATCCATGCGTATTGTGATGTTTTTTTGATGAAATGCGTGTTGATTCTTGTTGTATGATGTAAGATCTTCATGAATATGTGCTCGTTTTGAAATTCGGGAGAAAATGTTCATCACGTTCTTGAATGTGTACTGTTCCTGGAAATGTGTTTTGTGAAGAAGACGATCCAGGTGTAAGGCCACGGTTTTCTGATTTGTTTTGGCCATGCTTTGATTCGCGAAAAACCGTTGCCTTAGGTTCGCTAGGGTTTGGATTTTATTGGCTGCATGCGCGCCTCCATGACGCTCGCTGATTGGCCAGGCTTCCAATTATTGAAACGCAGCGTATAGCATAGTGGCGCCAAATCACCATTTCAAATATTAATTCATATTATATCATTTAATTCATTTTCCATTTCATTTTTATTTCAATTTTCATTTGCATTTTAGAAAATTCATAATAAATTCAATATTCATCCAAATGACATGGGAATTTTTGCTATGATTTCCTTTTTCTCTCTACTTTTTTATCGGCATGATAATCAAAGTTGTGCCTAGCCTGGATTTAATTTTGCCTAGGGTCTTTGTATGTGTATACATTTTGACTATGCCTTGCCTTTTCATTTGTGAAATGGTGGTTGTTTATCCAATGCCTATGAAATTTTACATGCTTAAACTAGACTTCATGCTGGACATTTTGAAGTTGAGTTTGCAATTTTATCATGTGCCATTGTTGAGATATGATCTTGTGAATGTAGGTGTGACAATGTGTGTCACACCTTTGCTTATCCTATTTGATTAATTTCTTTGCCATGCCAAATGAACTCGAACTGCTTTGATTTTTTGTATGCTGCATGATATGGATGTTATGATTGATCATGAATTTTCTTGGAATTTTTGGATTCATTTCTGATTTGTTTGAGATTTTTCATTCTGGATGGTCATTTGTGCACTTTTGGATAGTCTTGAATTTCAATCATTTGTGAAATGCTTGTGCTTTATCATATGGATGTGAAATTTTGCACATTGTTTCTAGACATGTTGAAGTTTGCTTTGGCTTTGGTTTGAGGTCTTTACCATCTACCATTTCTGTTTTAGGCTTATGCTAAGTTGATGTGCCAAGTTGTGTCCTATTTGAGCTTGTCTTGATTGCCTTGACTTGATGAATTTGATTACCATGCCTAATCTTGTCCAAATGCCTTGATTTTTTGTGTGATGATCATCTTGTATGTTCTGTTTAGCCATGAATTTTCTTGAGATTAATTGAATCATTTTGGAATTAATGTGCATTTGTTCATTCTGTTGCTTCCATGTGCTTTCAACTTGCATACCTTGCCATGATTGGTTTGTGAAATGAATTTGGTAAATGATATTGACATGAGACCTTTTGGATGGTGTTCTTAATTGATTAAGATTGATTCATGTTGAATTTCATGTTCTGTTTTGAATTTTTTCTCCCTCTTTGACCCTAGGCCTTGACCTAGTGGTTTGCCTCTCATGTTTGAGCTTTGTTTTCAGGTTAAGAAGCACATGGCTATGATTGGATTGATTCACTTGCTTGAGTTGACTAATTGGTTGATGTTGACTAATCTTGAGTTGTTTTGTAGGTGGCTTTTAGCTCATTTGAGTTTGAGCTTGTGCCTTGCACCTTGTTGCATTGCTTGTTTGACTGTGTACTGTTGACTGTTGACTATTGATTGTCTGTTTGATTGATTGACTTGTATACTGACTGAGTTAGATTGTTTTCAGGTACATAAGTTGCTTAAGTTCTTTTGAACTTTCTTTTGCTGCTTGGTTGCTTAACCATTTGAGGTATAACTCACTGACTTCATGTAGTCTGGAAGACCTGTCCTGTTATGTGGGCAGGCACCTGTCTGAAGCCCTCCTTAAGAGGCAATGCTTGTGTATGTTTATCTTTTGTGCCAAGCAGGAAAAGTCCTCTTATGAGGCAATTGGAAGATAAAAGAGATGTGTAATCCATCTCCTGCTACTTAGTGTGTCATTCACTTTGCTCACACACCTTGTGTTGATGCATTGTGGATAATAACCCAAGATCCATGTTGTGTCAGTCACATGTGGAGAAAAGTTCCTACTTTCTGAATTCCCACACTTTCATTTATCTGAAGCTCTCCCAGGCCAGGGATAAGAGCTGTGAGGTCTTACCCTCACATCCCATTTCATCTGCTTCACCCTAACTCTCAATGTTAGGGTTAAGAGCTAACATCACCCTGTTACAGTGGCTTGTTTGTCGAGGTTGACATGACCCCTTGACTAAAGCCTAACCCTGTGTGAGCCCACTTTGTTTGTATATAGTGTGTGCTAACTGTGTGTATGCTTGCTCTTGTGTTTCCCTGTGCTGTTTAGGATAGCTTGCTCCCTATGCAAGTTAGATAGAAACTTCAACCTAGGACCATGGTGAATTTACATGATAACTATTAGGCTCGAGTCAGGCTCCCTTCTAGTTTGTCATTTCCCAGTCTCTGGTTAGGTTAGAAGTTATTTCCCTGTTCAGGGGAACTACGTCGCCCTGATACTCATACCAGATGAGGTACGTAGGCAGGAGATGAGCTGATCTATCTGGGCGCCCTTTTTCTTTTGTAACCCCTTTGCGTGTGTTGGAGTCTGACGTAAGTCCAGCGATTGGCAGTCAGTTTCCTGTGTCTGGTTTATTTTGTTTGGAGTCTGACATAAGTCCAGCGATTGGCAGTTGGTTTCCTGTGTGTGTTTGTTTGTTCGAAGTATGATGTAAGTCCAGCGATTGGCATTCGACCTCCATGTTTGCCTGTTTGTGTGGAGTCTGACATAAGTCCAGCGATTGGCAGTCAGTTTCCTGTGTTGGTTTTGTTTGGCGTGCGTTAGCCGAGCTACGAGTGCTCTAATTCTTCTCTAGTCAGAGAAGATACGTATGCATAGGATGCGACATCCTAGCGAGCACGTTTTCCCCGTCCCGAACTGAGTCGACTCTGATGTCTGTGCTTTACAGACTACGTAGGCCCAGGATGCGATATCCTGCCGAGTCCAGTTTCTTTGGTCTTTCTGTGCTTGTTTCCAGCCAGTGTGTGCAGTTTGTTTGAGCAGTGTTTAGCAACCTTTATCCTTCCTTTTGAGCATGGATCCCATCGAGTACGACGGATGCGTAGGGGTGCTAATACCTTCCCTTCGCATAACCGACTCCCGATCCCATCTTTCTCTGGTCGCGATACCATGTCTTTTCCAGGTTTACTTCGAGCGTTTCCTTTCCCTCTTTTGGGATAAATAACGCACGGTGGCGGCTCTGTTGTTTCGTTTTCCCGCCGGTTTTTCGCGTAATGCGACAGCTGGCGACTCTGCTGGGGACTAATAAGAAGTTGACCTCTTGCTGGTCCATATTCCCTAAGCGAGTCTCTCCTAGCGTTCTCTAGGATAGGGTTTGGTTGCTTTTGCTGTTTCATTTATTGCATTTATGATTATTATGTTGTATATATGTGCATATTTGTTTGCATGCATCATACTATCATTGTGCTGTCTTCCTGTACAGGTTGTTTCTCTGATTTGGGGGTGGGTGTTCTGAGTGAGGCCCAATACCCAGGCCTGAGCATACACCTAGGATTAGCGTGGTCTCATGTTTCTTCACATGTTGTACGACATGATGAGGAGACGTGTCACCACAGCCGGACGAGGTTCATTTGAGAGAGTCCTTCCGGGTGGAGTTATTCCGCTTAGGTTGGATTATCTCTTTTGGGCTATTGACTTCGGTGACCGATCTTTCCCGGATCTTTGGTTTAGACGATCTTAAGAGAGCTACAACGGTACACCCGAAAGGGCAAACCCGTTGAGTATCTTTGCCCGATTGTCGAGACCATTATCCGCCTTAGGATGACCTTGTAGAATTCACCTGTGAGGGGAGGGCTTGATTCTTGCAAGAACAGGTTCTGTCAGTGATTCTGTGATGGCGATTTTGGTACTATGGATTTTTGGATCTTTATTTCTGGGACGTCGGAGTTCTGTCCGTAATTTATCAGCGGGTTCCGTTTATTTCGGATCCCCAGGTTGAATCCAAGGGTACTTGTTCAGAGGATCTGGCCGTCATCCGTTCAGTGGATTCCTGTGATAATAGTGATATACCCCCCGGTTCCGTTTATTTCGGAACCCCAAGTTGGATTTATGGTTACTCGGGCCCTCAGATGATTGTAATCAGTTCAGAGACCGGTCCAATATAGTTGATCCTTAGATGACTTGGAAGATGGCACAGTGACCTGCCTGCATGCATTTGCATCATTCCCATTTCGCATTCATCTGCATTTAACCCATGTCTATCCGTACTCAAGGTCCATTTTTGATTGAGGTTCTGGTCGAGAGACATCCTGAGGTCAGAATGTTATTGATGAAATATTATCCGTCTCAATGAAGCCAGAATCAAAGGGCAATGCCTCATACGGATAGACATTGCATGTGTGAGTCATACTAACCTGTTTGCTGTTTTGCAGGTGTCAGTATCTAACCAGTGCGCATAACTCTTCCGTTCAGACATCCTGCCAGACTCAACAAACTCAGACTGATGGATCCATCCAATGCCGACATTCTCGAATTGAAAGAGATGATGAGGGAGTTGTTCAAAGTCGTGCAAGGGCTCGCCTCGGGGCAGAAAGCAATGGCTGAGAGGTTGGAGAGGATTGAAAGCTGGATGATAAAGGAGAAAGTTCAGGGGAAGGCTCCGTCATCCGTGGTACAGAAGCCCTCTGGCAATGGTCAGCTTAAGAAGAAGGTTGAATCAGGTGGTGTGCCTGCCTGCAAGGAGCGCGGTAAGGATCGTTACCACCCCTATGCTGCCACTGTAACTACTCCTGTTGGTAATCCACCTGTACAACAACAACAACCGCCACCTCAACAAAAAGCGCGGAAAGCTAAGAGCCAAGTGAAGAAGGGGACGGATCGTCAGTTTGATAAGCCACCTGTGACTTATGCTCTTCTGTTCAAGAGATTGAGGGATCTTGGGTTAGTTCGGCCAAGGATATTGATTCCTGTAGAACAGCGTCAGAGGCCTACAAACTATGATGAGAATGCCAAGTGCGAGTTCCATTCTGGGGCACCAGGGCATAACATTGAGGGTTGTAGAGCTTTTAAGCATGTCGTCCAAGATATGGTGGACGGTGGAAAATTTGAAACACCAGGTCAGGCAGTTGAAACCATCAAGGTAGAGGAAGCCATCTGTGTTGAGAAAGAGAAGAAGTTGTCCATTTATTCTTACAACCAGGCCATGGAATTGGTGAAGAACGGAGAAGCCCTAGGCTGGGGAAAGATCATAGACATTGTGGTGAAGGCTGATATGTTCGGGGTTGGCTATCAGCCAAATCAAGAGTCGTCTAGACAAAACAGAGGACGTCGTCCACCATTCACATTCATCAGTGCTGGAATGTTGGATCCAGGTCACGCCTGTATAGTGGGTGAAGAGATCGACAGTGACCGCGAGCTTGAGTTGTGGATAAAATCGTGCGTACCAGGGAACTGGAAGGCCTCAAGGATCACCACTGTCACTCATCCAGAAGAGTAGTATTTCTGTGTTTCAATTTCTGTTTGCATGAAAGCCATACGTTTTGCCCGAAACGTAATGGTCCATTGTAAGGGCCGTCTCATGTGTTTCATTGTGCAACATTTTGCATCGTTAATAAATGGATGTATTGTGATTAAAAGCGGTGTTCCCTGTCTTTCATTTATTTTTTCGCAGTTTAAAAAATAAAAATGGCAATGTTTATTTTCATTTTTCTTTCCTTTTGATTTATTTTATTCCGACCTCAAAAGTGACTATCCTCCTGATCTCATTGATAACAATTCGGTTACACCTTTGTATGACTTCGACAATCTGATCTATCATGCTGAAGAATAAGGCGAAAAAGATTGTGATCTGCTGGAATTAGCCAGGTTGTTAAGACAAGAGGAGAAGGTGATTCAACCGCACGAGGAGTGATTCAAGATTGTTACTCCAGGCACCGCCGAGGTCAGAAAGGAAGTGAAAGTTGGAGCCGCTTCAGAGGCGATTCGAGAGCAGAGTGGTAGCCCTGTTGAAAGAGCATGTGGATACCTTCGCCTGGTTGTGTCAATATATGCCAGGGTCAGATACCGTTGTCGTTGTGCACAAGCTACCATGGAGAGAAGACTGTCCTCTAGTGAAGCAGAACACCGGTGCCACATATCAGAGTGACTTTGTTTCATGATATGATTCATCGTGGAATCAAATGCTATGTTGATGACATGATAGCAAAGTCCCAAGCAGAAGAGGGGCATCTGGTGGATCTGAGGACAAGTTGTTTGACCGGTCGAGACAACTCAGACTGAGGTTGAGTCTGAATCAGTGCACTTGTGGAGTGTTGTCCGGTAAACTGCTGAGGTTTATTATGAGCGGATAAGAGGAATCGAGGTCGATCCTGGCAAAAAAAAAAAAAAAAAAAAAAAAGAGAAAGAAAAGAAAAGAAAAGGAAAAAGCAATGCAAGAAAGGCCTGAACCGAAAAAAAGCAAACGGAAAAAGAGCAAACGGTCAGGTGGATAATGATTGCCAAGGGGCGTTGAAAGATAAAAAAAAAAAATTGCAGGAACCTCTGATCCTGATGCCTCCTGTGGAAAGGACAACTGTTAATCTGGTACTTGACAGCCCTCGAGGGGTCTATGAGGTGCGTATTATGGCAGCATGACGAGTCTGGTCGAAAAGAGCATGCAATTTACCTTAGCAAAAAGTTTATCGACTGTGAAACAATACATTCACTGCTCGAGAAAACTTGTTGTACTTTGGCATAGGCTGCTCGCCGACTGAGACAGTATATGCTGGTTCATACCACTTTATGGATTTCTAAGATGGATCTGATCAAGTATGTGCTTGAGAAGCTAGCATTGACCGGACGGGTTGCGAGAGGGCAAATGATTTTGATTAAATACGATATTCAGTATACCTCTCAGAAAGCAATCGAGGGGAGTGTATTGTCCGATTACATCGCCCCGCAACCCATTGAGGATTATCAACCAAGGAAGTCTGAGTTCCCTGATGAGGACATCTCGAGGTGCTCAAATCGAAAGATTGTGAGGAACTGATCCCGGAGGAGGGGCCTGACCCTGAATCTGAACGGATTCTGATGTCTGATGGGGGAAGGTTAATGTGGATGAGTTAGTGTTGTTTTGATTACGCCAAAGGGATCCCACGTTCCTTTCGTTGCTCGGTTAACATTTGAATGCACCGACAATGCGGCAAGTATAAAGCTTGTATCCTGGGTATTGTACCTCGGTGCATCTACTGGGGCAAAGCCTTTCTCACTCGTGTATGGAATGGAAGCGGTGCTACCGGTTGAGGTTCAGATTCCCTCTTTGAGAGTCCTGATGGACATGAAGTTGCAAGAGGCTGAATGGGTAAGGACCCGGTATGACGCGTTGAGCCTGACTGAGGAAAAAGGGCTGACAATTATTTATCGTGGGGCAGTTGTACCCAGTGAATGAAGCGTGTTGTTAACCAAGAAGTGCGACCTCGTGCGTACCACGTGGGAGGGCTGGTATTGAAAAGGATCCTTCCTCCTCAAGACGATCGTGGGGCAAGTGGATATACAGTTATGGATCCCATTCGTGGTCAAACAGGTTTTCTCTGGTAGAGCCTTGTTTTTGACAACCACGGATGATGAAGATTGTCCATCCCTTGTGAATGCGGACGCAGTTATAAGATACTTCGTAAAATTGACCCGCTGGACGAAAAGAATAAAAGAGTCCAGGCAAAAAAGGGCATCCCGGCGAACCAAAAAAAAAAGGAAAGGTTCGGGCAAAAGTTAGGGATAAAAGAATGAAAAGAATTTGTACACCCGGCAAGTCGAAAACCCCACAAGGGCGACTTGGGCAAAAAAGGGTATCCCGGTGGACTGAAAACCCGAAAGGGCGGTCCAGGAAAAAGAGGGAATGAAACGAACAACTGCGTCCAGCATGATCGTTTGTGCTTTGGATATGACTTGGATAATCCCTGACAGAGATCGATCGGAAACGTCTGGTTCAGAAGACAGAAAGTGCGGAAAGTCTTGAGGACATATGAGGTGTAACCGAGTTGAAACCCGATGAGATCACAGTTTCGCTTTGCCATTAGGGTAGATTTTTTTTCCTTTTGTGTGCGATCACCTCCTTTCAGGGTGTGTTGCTCGGTTTTGAGCCACCTTTTTTCAGTCAGTAAAATGCATGTTCAGTCAAATAATTTTGGTTTTTGTCTTCATTACCGCTTTGATTGCGAAAACATCAGTTTATTTTTGATAAGAATATTTGAATTTTGAAACATAGAGGTCCCTTCCGATGCATGCTTATAAGGTTGGAATCTGGAAATCTTATTCGGAAGTTTGAGTGACCTAGGTGTTGAAATGTTGGCACGCCTGGGGCACGCTTTTATCTAACGATCTCTTTGCAGGTGATGTTGGTTCGTTTTCACTCATTTGCAGGCTAGGATATGAAGCTTTTTGACAAAAGATCCCCGTAGAGTCCAATCAGGGGCAAGGGATGGAAAGAAGGACGACGATCCTAGAGGGCAATCAAGAAGACTCTTCAAAGTCTGACGACTGGAAAGTTTGTATGAATCCCAGGAGTTCGATCTCCGTGGAGTACGGAGGAGTCGGGAATACAAGGTGATGAATCAGAAAAGTCCAGACGAGTCTGGGAGTTCTTAAAAGTGGAAAGTCTGTGGTTGGATGATGAATGCCGATGTTCGACGAATCGACGGGCGGTCCGTGTCCAATAGGCCATATCTCCCCAGTGAGAGTGTTATCTCCCTAGCATATTCGAGATTTGTGTCTCCTCAGCAAGTCTGAAGGTTACGGTTTTCCTAGCGGAGGTTGTGTTGATGGTTTTCCCCCAGCAAGGTCCCCAAGCGGACCGGGTTCGGCAAAAATTATCCCCAGTAGAGATAAGCATTGGTTGCCTCCCCTAGCAGAGTAATCCCAAAGCAGTTCGGGTTCGATGGAGGTCATCCCCGGCAAGGGTTGTCTTTCCCCAGCAGGGTGGAAATTGACGTAGTGTTGAAATCCTCAGCATAGTTCCTGGAACTCCCCGGTGTTGTCTCTGGAGGAGATGTGTTTTTATGCATTCATCATTTAGATAAGCATAGCATATTGCATCATTAGTGCGTAGCATTTCCATGATCATGGGGCATTGCGCTAAAAAAAACTCATGCATCAACATTGCAAACATATCCATTAGCCCTAGGCCGTGGTGACCATCTAAGAATGGGTTGTTGGAAAGAGTTTAGCATCGCGCCATTGGATTGATTTCAGAATTGGGTTCCCCAGCAGGGTAGAAAGGTGTTTTCCCAACAAGTGACTCCTCAGTTGAGCGGGTAGCCCCAGCAAGGCTATTCCCCATAATTGGTAGCATCTTGCAAGCTTGGATCGATTCCCCTAGCAAATGTGAGTGTGTCTGATCTCTCCATATAGAGTCGACCCCTTAAGCAGAAAGTGTCTGTCATTTCCTTCTGTGCTCCCCACTGAGTTATATCCTCGTGGATGACGGTTGTTTCCGTTCCCTCCCTACACACATAATGGGATGGGTTTTCCCTATTGAGTTCTTTCCTCATTAGGATGAGTCTTGATTCAGTCTGCCTTTTTGGATCGATCCTAAATTGGCTTCCTTGTGGCTGTCTCTTGTGCTTCCCTGTGGTATAAATGAATAGTTGCTCACTAATCGGCACTCATTCATCTTATCCTCAGCAGAATTGGTTGGCTTCTACCTACGAACCGGTAGTTGTAAGTCCTATCTTTGTGGTTTTCTACCTACTAACCGGTAGATGTAATCCCCTCTTTGTGGTTATCATTATCCCGTTTTGGTATTGATATTCCCTTTCCCCTTTCGGATATTTGCTTTGATTAAGCAATATTATCCCCAGCGGGTCTTCCCCTTCCTTTTGGATAATTGCTCCGAGTAAGCCATTTTATCCTCAGTGGGTCTTCTTTCATTCACCGTTTGCCGGTAATGTTTGTTGTTTCCCCTTTTGATTGGTCATCTTTGCATACCTAGTCTCGGTATCCCGATGCCTTTCTTTTTTCGGTTGATTTATCCATTTAACAACCTACAACCCGGTTATGGATAATCTTCCATGCGAGTGTATTATCTACGTTTTGACGGCTATAGATGATATCTCATGCGCTCTTTGGTCGAAGTCTTGTCCTTCCCAGTTGAGTAAGATTCGTATTCCTTGTGGAATTGAATGTCCATCCTCTAACAAGTTTGCTTTCGCTCTCTTCAGGATGATGAGTGTTTTGGAACACACACCAATTCACGATTTCGGTCGATCTTTCCTTTAACAACCTACAAACCGGTTAGGATAATCTTCCATGCGAGTGTATTATCTACGTTTTGACGGCTATAGATAATATATCTCATGCGCTCTTTGGCTGAACCCTTTGTTTGTTTCCCCAACTGAGTAAGATTCGTATTCCTTGTGGAATCGAATGTCCATCCTTTAACAAGATCGCTTTTCTAGCCCTCTTCAGGATGATGAGTGTTTTGGAACACAAACCAATTCACGTTTTGGTCGACCACCTGTTTTATGCCTACAACCTGGTATCCTTGGTGTTCCTTCCTGTCTGCTCCCTGTCATGACCTTGGTCCCCAGTGAGTCACCTCTCCGTTGGTGTCGATAAACGTCGAGTTTTTCCTAGTTATCTGTTGACATCTAGATGTTTTTTTCCCCAAGAGCTCTCCTCTCCGTTGGTGTCGATAAACGTCGAGTTTTTCCTAGTTGTCCGTTGACATCTAGTTGTATTTTCCCCACAGTTCATCCGTTGATGTCTGTTCTCCTCTCCGTTGGTGTCGATAAACGTCGAGTTTTTCCTAGTTGTTCGTGGACATCTAGTTGTATTTTCCCCCACAGGTCATCCGTTGATGTCTGTTCACCTCTCTGTTAGTGTCGATAAACGTCGAGTTTTTCCTAGTTGTCCGTTGACATCTAGTTGTATTTTCCCCACAGTTCATCCGTTGATGTCTGTTCTCCTCTCCGTTGGTGTCGATAAACGTCGAGTTTTTCCTAGTTGTCCGTTGACATCTAGTTGTATTTTCCCCCACAGGTCATCCGTTGATGTCTGTTCACCTCTCCGTTGGTTTCGATAAACGTTGAGTTTTTCCCAATCGTCCGTTGACGTTTGGTTGTGATTAGCTTTTCCCCAGTAGGGTCTCCTTCTCCGTTGGTGTCGATAAACGTCGAGCTTCTCCTTCTCCGTTGGTGTCGATAAACGTCGAGCTTCTCCTTCTCCGTTGGTGTCGATAAACGTCGAGCTTCTCCTTCTCTGTTGGTGTCGATAAACGTCGAGCTTCTCCCGTTCGCCCGTTGACGTCTGGTCGAGTCTTTCCCATTCATCCGTTGATGTCTGGTTACCTCTCCGTTGGTTTCGATAAACGTCGAGTTTTTCCTAGTTGTCCGTTGACATCTAGATGTATTTCTTTCCCATTCATTCGTTGATGTCTGGTTACCTCTCTGTTGGTTTCGATAAACGTTGAGTTCTTCCCATTCGTCTGATGACGTCTGGTTGTTTCTCTCTCGAGTCATTCATTAATGTCTGGTTACCTCTCCGTTGGTTTCGATAAACGTCGAGTTTTTCCTGGTCGTCCGTTGACGTCTATTTGTGATTTCTAGTCCCATTCATCATCTTTCGATATCTGGATGTGACTGTACCGTTGAGAAAAATCAAAACCCCCAGTGGTAAACATCAGATCCCAGTTGAAGTTACCATTGGTGAATTTTCCTTCTTGGATCCCTGCAGAGTGCAAATTTCTACGGTTATTTGGTATTCAATCCCTGTTTACCCTGAAAGTCTGACAGCCATTGCTCTCATCTGTTCGGGTTCCCAGCTGATTGAATAGGGGCAGCTGTAGCACCTCAAATTTGCACCTCCCATTTGTACATCCATTTTCATTTTTAGGTCATTAACATTGCATTGTTCATTGCATAGTCCACCAAGTCATCAGACAAGACTGGTCAGGAGGTTCAGTTGTGCAAGCAAGCAAGTGCTTTCCCTATGGAAGCAAAACCCTAGGGTTGGTTCAATGAGTTCATGTGACCTAGGGGTCATTTTGAAGTGGTTTGGTCAAGTATTGGAGGTTCAAAGCTCATCAGTCAAGGTGCAAATCATCTGAAACCCTAAAAAGTCAACAAAAGTCAACTGTCAGTTCAACCATGGATTTGGAGGTGGGAGATGGTTAGAGAGGCCTCATTCATGTCCAAACAAGTCTCATTTGACATTTCAAACATCAACATTGAAGGATTTGAGGTCAGATGAAAACTTTCCAAAAATAGTAAGTGACCTGTAATTTGGAATTGCCAAAAATGGAAAGGTTTTCTCCTCAAGATTACATCATCAAGCAAGCTTCAAATGAAATTTTGTCCAACATGAAAGTTGAAGATCTTGCTCTCCCATTTCCAAAGAGTCTAAGATCATGAATTTCTCATGTGTGGTTGAAAAGATATGGATCAATCATGGCCAAGTGAATTTGAACTTCAAGAATGCATAACTTTCATATCAAATGTCCAAATGAAGTGGCTCTTTTCGCAACATTTCTCTCTTGATCTCTACTATCCAAATCATGCATCATAACCCATGCATTTCCATCACAAAAATATTTGCATTTTCATTTGAATTTTGGAGGGAAATTCCAAATTTGAAAACTAAGCATTGTTTTCACATTTTACCATTTGCACTTGGCTCAAAACAGAATTTCAAATGATTTCCAAGCCAATTTCATGCACTGTTCCATTGGTAATCTCATGCATGAGGTGCATTGGCCAATTTGCATTTACACTCTCTTTTCACTAATCCACTTACCACATGGCTAAACATGATTAACAGCTTGATTAGGAGCTCATATATATAGCTAATCATAACAGAAAACTGCATTAACACTTCACAAATTTCAGATCTAAAAATTTATCTCAAACTTTCTCTCATTTTTTCTTCACAATTCTTCAATCCAATTGCATTTTCCTTGCCAAATTCATCATCTAGCATCATCACTGAGCAAAATTCAAGCAAGATCCAGGCCAAATTCGTGCATTTTGAAGCTGCTCAAAGCAAGAACTCATCAATGGTGAAATCCTGAATCTATGGATTCGAGCTCAATTGAACATTAAAACTTCATCCATTCACTCATACAAGCTTTGTAGAGGAAGATTTAAGCATTGTCAGGCCTTGAAACCACACGAATCCAAAGCTGCCCTTCAAGAGGTTTTAAATCGATTCTCTCTATTCTCAATTTCATTATGTGATTCTTGTAGATCGTGTTTGTGTGAGCATTCTGAGCTTTGAACCACTTGATTCCATGCCTTATTCACTTAGTTTCGATTGATTAAAGTTTTCATGTTGAATTTTGATTTGCTCGATCCATGCGTATTGTGATGTTTTTTTTTATGAAATGCGTGTTGATTCTTGTTGTATGATGTAAGATCTTCATGAATATGTGCTCGTTTTGAAATTCTGGAGAAAATGTTTATCACGTTCTTGAATGTGTACTGTTCCTGGAAATGTGTTTTGTGAAGAAGACGATCCAGGTGTAAGGCCACGGTTTTCTGATTTGTTTTGGCCACGCTTTGATTCGCGAAAAACCGTTGCCTTAGGTTCGCTAGGGTTTGGATTTTATTAGCTGCATGCGCGCCTCCATGACGCTCGCTGATTGGCCAGGCTTCCAATTATTGAAACGCAGCGTACAGCATAGTGGCGCCAAATCACCATTTCAAATATTATTTCATATTATATCATTTAATTCATTTTCCATTTCATTTTTATTTCAATTTTCATTTGCATTTTAGAAAATTCATAATAAATTCAATATTCATCCAAATGACATGGGAATTTTTGCTATGATTTCCTTTTTCTCTCTACTTTTTTATCAGCATGATAATCAAAGTTGTGCCTAGCCTGGATTTAATTTTGCCTAGGGTCTTTGTATGTGTATACATTTTGACTATGCCTTGCCTTTTCATTTGTGAAATGATGGTTGTTTATCCAATGCCTATGAAATTTTACATGCTTAAACTAGACTTCATGCTGGACATTTTGAAGTTGAGTTTGAAATTTTATCATGTGCCATTGCTGAGATATGATCTTGTGAATGTAGGTGTGACAATGTGTGTCACACCTTTGCTTATCCAATTTGATTAATTTCTTTGCCATGCCAAATGAACTCCAACTTCTTTTATTTTTTGTATGCTGCATGATATGGATGTTATTATTGATCACGAATTTTCTTGGAATTTTTGGATTCATTTCTGATTTGTTTGAGATTTTTCATTCTGGATGGTCATTTGTGCACTTTTGGATAGTCTTGAATTTCAATCATTTGTGAAATGCTTGTGCTTTATCATATGGATGTGAAATTTTGCACATTGCTTCTAGACATGTTGAAGTTTGATTTGGCTTTGGTTTGAGGTCCTTACCATCTACCATTTCTGTTTTAGGCTTGTGCTAAGTTGATGTGCCAAGTTGTGTCCTATTTGAGCTTGTCTTGATTGCCTTGACTTGATGAATTTGATTACCATGCCTAATCTTGTCCAAATGCCTTGATTTTTTGTGTGATGATCATCTTGTATGTTCTGTTTAGCCATGAATTTTCTTGAGATTAATTGAATCATTTTTGGATTAATGTGCATTTGTTCATTCTGTTGCTTCCATGTGCTTTCAACTTCCATACCTTGCCATGATTGGTTTGTGAAATGAATTTGGTAAATGATATTGACATGAGACCTTTTGGATGGTGTTCTTAATTGATTAAGGTTGATTCATGTTGAATTTCATGTTCTGTTTTGAATTTTTTCTCCCTCTTTGACCCTAGGCCTTGACCTAGTGGTTTGCCTCTCATGTTTGAGCTTTGTTTTCAGGTTAAGAAGCACATGGCTATGATTGGATTGATTCACTTGCTTGAGTTTACTAATTGGTTGATGTTGAATAATCTTGAGTTGTTTTGTAGGTGGCTTTTAGCTCATTTGAGTTTGAGCTTGTGCCTTGCACCTTGTTGCATTGCTTGTTTGACTGTGTACTGTTGATTGTTGACTATTGATTGTCTATTTGATTGATTGACTTGTATACTGACTGAGTTAGATTGTTTTCAGGTACATAAGTTGCTTAAGTTCTTTTGAACTTGCTTTTGCTGCTTGGTTGCTTAACCATTTAAGGTATAACTCACTGACTTCATGTAGTCTGGAAGACCTGTCCTGTTATGTGGGCAGGCACCTGTCTGAAGCCCTCCTTAAGAGGCAATGCTTGTGTATGTTTATCTTTTGTGCCAAGCAGGAAAAGTCCTCTTATGAGGCAATTGGCAGATAAAAGAGATGTGTAATCCATCTCCTGCTACTCAGTGTGTCATTCACTTTGCTCACACATCTTGTGTTGATGCATTGTGGATAATAACCCAAGATCCATGTTGTGTCAGTCACATGTGGAGAAGAGTTCCTACTTTTTGAATTCCCACACTTTCATTTATCTGAAGCTCTCCCAGGCCAGGGATAAGAGCTGTGAGGTCTTACCCTCACATCCCATTTCATCTGCTTCACCCTAACTCTCAATGTTAGGGTTAAGAGCTAACATCACCCTGTTACAGTGGCTTGTTTGTTGAGGTTGACATGACCCCTTGACTAAAGCCTAACCCTGTGTGAGCCCACTTTGTTTGTATATAGTGTGTGCTAACTGTGTGTATGCTTGCTCTTGTGTTTGTCTGTGCTGTTTAGGATAGCTTGCTCCCTGTGCAAGTTAGATAGAAACTTCAACCTAGGACCATGGTGAATTTACATGATAACTATTAGGCTCGAGTCAGGCTCCCTTCTAGTTTGTCATTTCCCAGTCTCTGGTTAGGTTAGAAGTTCTTTCCCTGTTCAGGGGAACTACGTCACCCTGATCCTCGTACCAGATGAGGTACGTAGGCAGGAGATGAGCTGATCTCTCCGGGCACCCTTTTTCTTTTGTAACCCCTTTGCGTGTGTTGGAGTCTGACGTAAGTCCAGCGATTGGCAGTCAGTTTCCTGTGTCTGGTTTGTTTTGTTTGGAGTCTGATATAAGTCCAGCGATTGGCAGTTGGTTTCCTGTGTGTGTTTGTTGGTTCGGAGTATGATGTAAGTCCAGCGATTGGCATTCGACCTCCATGTTTGCCTGTTTGTGTGGAGTCTGACGTAAGTCCAGCGATTGGCAGTCAGTTTCTTGTGTTGGTTTTGTTTGGCGTGCGTTAGCCGAGCTACGAGTGCTCTGATTCTTCTCCAGTCAGAGAAGATACGTATGCATAGGATGCGACATCCTAGCGAGCACGTTTTCCCCGTCCCGAACTGCGTTGACTCTGATGTCTGTGCTTGACAGACTACGTAGGCCCAGGATGCGATATCCTGCCGAGTCCAGTTTCTTTGGTCTTTCTGTGCTTGTTTCCAGCCAGTGTGTGCAGTTTGTTTGAGCAGTGTTTAGCAACCTTTATCCTTCCTTTTGAGCGTGGATCCCGTCGAGTACGACGGATGCGTAGGGGTGCTAATACCTTCCCTTCGCATAACCGACTCCCGATCCCATCTTTCTCTGGTCGCGAGACCATGTCTTTTCCAGGTTTACTTCGAGCGTTTCCTTTCCCTCTTTTGGGATAAATAACGCACGGTGGCGGCTCTGTTGTTTCGTTTTCCCGCCGGTTTTTCGCGTAATGCGACAATACCGGTTACTGGGTATATAATAGGTGACCGACCAAGACGTGAATCGGGGAACAATTCCCAAAACACTCATCATCCTGAAGAAAGCAGAAACGCAAACTTGTTTATAGGATGGACATTCAATTCCGCAAAGGGAATACGAATCTTACTCGACTGAGGAAGGACAGAAGGCTTCAACTGAAGAGTGCATGAGATATATTATCTATTACCGTCAGAACATAGATAATATACTCGAAAGGAAGGAACACCAGGGATACCGGTTACTGGGCATATAATAGGTGACCGACCAAGACGTGAATTGGGGAATAATCCCAAAACACTCATCATCCTGAAGAAAGCAGAAACGCAAACTTGTTTATAGGATGGGCATTCGATTCCGCGAAGGGAATACGAATCTTACTCGAATGGGGAAGGACATAAGGCTTCGACCAAAGAGTGTATGAGATATACTATCTATTACCGTCAGAACGTATATAGTATACTCGCCTGGAAGATTATCCACAACCGGTTACTGGGTTAATAAAGGATAAATCAACCGAAAGAGAAGAGGCATCGGGATACCAAAACTAGGTATATAATGATGACCAATTCAGGAGAGAAACAATCGTTACCAACAACAACAGGGTAGACGAAAGATGACTCGCCGGGGATAAATTGCGAACACAAGACAATTATCCAGGAAAGAGGGAATATCAACATCGACTACTGGATGAAGATAACCATCAAGGAGGGGGTTACACCTACCGGTTACTGGGTAGGAAACCACAGAAGAGTAACCGTCATCAACTAGGATGAACAAAAAAGGTTAACTCTACGAAGGGAGGAACAAAGGGTTTACAACTACCGACATAAGGGTAGAAAACCGCAAACTCCGCTAGGGGAGGGACAAAATGGGATTTACAACTACCGGATACTGGGTAGAAAAACCACAAACTCCGCTGAGGATAAGGTGAATAATCATCGGTTACTGAACGATTATTCATCTACCACAGGGAAGCACCAGAAACAGTCACAAAAGGCCAATTTAGGATCAAACCAAAAAGGCAAACTGAATCAAGACTCATCCTAATGAGGATATAACTCAATAGGGAAACCCATCCCAATATATGTGTTGGGAGGAAACGGAAACAACCGTCGTCCACGAGGATATAACTCAGTGGGGAAATGGCAGGAAAGATGAAGACTTTCTGCTTAAGGGGTTGACTCTACATGGAGGGATCAAACATTGGCATCTGCTTGGGGAAAAGATATATTACCACAAAGCAGGAGACAATAAACAACGATATATGGCAAAGAATGCAACATGAATATCTGAATGTTATAATTATGCATGTATATGCGTGATTTATGTTTGATGAATGCTGACAAACAGACATATCTAACACAAACAGGTCCAAGAATCAACCGCCCGGTACTACATCTCAAGAGAGAAAGCCAGGATCACCGGAGCATATCCAATCTGCCGGGATCAGAGACAACAACATCATCTACAGGGATGAATCATCAGTCTCAGCTGAGGAAAGGAGATCATTGCACAGGCAGAAACTGCCACAAAAGCAACTCCACGGGGGAATCAGAGATATCAGAAGAATCATAAAATCTCTGCAGGAGAATGAACAACAATCATTCCAACTGTGAACTGAATCACGGCGCAAACAAGTTCTGCTAGGGAAACCACTCCGCCGGTGAACTCTAAAAGGGGGTGAGGGATCTTCGTGGGGATACAACCACTAACCAGAAGCCCTCAAAGGTCAAACGAACCAAGATCTCTCACATGCTGAGGAGGAAGGAGGCTAAAATACTTTTACCATACACTCTGCTCGGGAGGAAAAACACAAACGGCTCCGGAGGAAACATCGGTCACAGCCAGAGAAAAGAGTTCATTGTGGAGACAGAAACTGCCACAAAAGCAACTCTATAGGGAAATCCAACTGAGGGAGATAAGGGGAAACTGGTGATCCAACACCAAGGACCAAACTCATCAAGGAAATCACACCTGCTGAGGAGCAAAGATCGCACAAGTAGAATATGCCACACAAGTAACTCTACTGGGGATCAGATATGCTAGGAAACAGCAATATCTCCGCAGGGGATAACATCATCATAGATAAGATCCAACACACCAACAACTCCGCTGGGGATCTATCTGAGGAAGATAACATCATCAAGGATAAGATCCAACACACCAACAACTCCGCTGGGGATGAACCATCACAAATAACAATCATCACACTAATAACTCTGCTGGGGATCTATCACTACGGATAAGATCCGTCATACCAGCAACTCTACTGGGGATGAACTATCCGAGGAAGTGAAGGAATATTGGGGATTAACCACCAAATACTGAACCTTCCAAAGAAAACACTTCTGCTGAGGAGGGAAGACCACTGCTCTGCTGAAGGGAGGGGAGGTGAAAAACCTCAACAAGCACCCTGATGGGGAGAAAACCCCCAACACAATACTCTAGAGAAAGAGGATACAGTCATGCCAGGAATATGAACAAATGTCTTACCCTGTTGGAAATCATGCCACCCTTGGGAGAGCACTGAGAATTCCTTAAGTATCCTTTCATCATTGTGAACGTTCACTTTGTTTAAAAACAATTTGTGAAAAATTTGTTTATTTTAAAACAATGATATTTTATCAATTAAAACATGCAAAACATTTGTTGAATAGAAACAAATAAGAGTGCAAATAATTGGATAAAAGGTCAAATTTATTTGATGGAATGGTAGCCTGCAAATGGCAAGACTCTATAGATCTTTACAAGTTTGAAATTGGTGATATATATTGGAAAAGGGCTACATTGAACATAATGACCATTTCTCCACCAATTCCGAGTTCGATGTATTTGAAGCTTCAGTTGACGATGAATGAACAAGAATCTCTAATAGATGACAGTTGTAGAACACAGTCTTGTCAGGATGCAGTTACTTGCCAAATCCCTAATTTTTGCCTAGATTGCCCCAGGATGAGTTACTCAATCTAGCGGGATGCAAATATTCATTTTTTATGTCTCTAACTTTTGCCTGGATCGCCCTTTCAGATTTTCAATCCACCGAGACGCTCATTTTTGCCTAAGCTGCCCTTTCGGGTTTTCAACTTAGCGAGCTATTCTGTTTTTATTTTTAGGCAAAGTATTTCTTGACTGCATCTGAATTCACAGGATGAGTGAAATCCTCCCCATCCATAGTTGTAAGCATCAAAGCACCGCCTGAAAAGGCTCTCTTAACAACATATGGACCTTCATAGTTTGGAGTCCACTTGCCCCTGGAATCGGGCGCGAAAGACAAGACTTTATTGAGCACAAGGTCACCTTCTTGGAATACATGAGGCTTGACCTTCTTATCAAAAGCTTTCTTCATTCTTTGCTGATACAACTGACCATGGCACATGGCAGTCAATCTCTTCTCTTCAATCAAATTCAGCTGGTCATAACGACTCTGAATCCATTCAGCATCAGTCAACTTGGCCTCCATCAAGACTCTCATTGATGGGATCTCCACCTCTACTGGGAGTACGGCCTCCATGCCATAAACAAGAGAGAAAGGGGTTGCCCATGTTGAAGTGCGGACAGATGTACGATATCCATGCAAAGCAAATGACAACATCTCATGCCAATCTTTGTACGTGACAACCATCTTCTGGATAATCTTCTTGATATTCTTGTTAGCAGCTTCAACAGCCCCATTCATCTTGGGTCTGTAAGGAGAAGAATTATAGTGTGTGATCTTGAATTCACTGCACAACTCTTTCATCATCTTGTTATTCAGATTAGATCCATTATCAGTAATGATCTTATCTGGCGCACCATAACGGCATATGAGTTAATTCTTGATAAACTTCACAACCACCTGCCTGGTCACATTCGCATATGATACAGCTTCGACCCATTTGGTGAAGTAATCAATTGCTACGAGAATAAACCTGTGTCCATTGGACGCTTTCGGCTCAATCATGCCAATCATGTCAATTCCCCACATGTAGAATGGCCATGGTGATGAAATCACATTCAGAAGTGTCGGAGGAATATGAATCTTATCCGCATAAATCTGACACTTATGGCATTTCTTCACATATTTGCAGCAGTCAGACTCCATTGTCAGCCAATAGTAGCCTGCTCTCAACATCTTTCTAGCCATGGCATGTCCATTGGAATGAGTACCAAATGAACCCTCATGGACCTCAGTCATCAACAGGTCTGCTTCGTGTCTATCCACGCATCTGAGCAGAACCATGTCAAAATTTCTCTTATAAAGCACTTCACCATTGAGGTAGAAACTGCCTGACAATCTTCTCAAAGTTTTCCTATCTTTCACAGATGCCCCAGGCGGATAGACCTGGTTCTGGAGGAAACACTTGATGTCATAATACCATGGCTTATCATCTTTCACCTCTTCAACTGCAAATACATGAGCTGGTCCGTCCAAGCGCATCACAGTGATATTGGGAACTTCATTCCAATATTTAACCACAATCATGGAAGCGAGCGTAGCAAGAGCATCCGCCATCCGATTATCATCTCGAGGAATATGATGGAAGTCAACCTCAGTAAAGAACGTTGAAATCCTCCTCGCATAATCTCTATATGGAATAAGACCTGGCTGATTCATTTCCCATTCACCCTTGATCTGATTGACAACGAGGGCCGAATCACCATAAACATCAAGATGCTTGATCCTTAGATCAATGCGTTCTTCCAATCCCATAATACAGGCCTCATACTCAGCCATATTATTCGTGCATTTGAAAGTTAGCCTTGCTGTAAAAGGAATATGTGTGCCCTGAGGAGTAATCATTATTTCCCTAATACCATTTCCGTACTGATTTACAGCGCCATCAAATACCATACTCCATCTGGAACCAGGCTCTGGCCCTTCATCGAGTGTAGGCTCATCGCAATCTTTCATTTTCAAATACAGAATCTCTTCATCTGGGAAGTCATACTGAACTGACTGATGATCTTCAATAGGCTGATGTGCCAAGTGGTCAGCCAAGATACTACCTTTAATAGCCTTCTGAGCTCGATACTCAATATCATACTCAGATAACAACATCTGCCAACGGGCAATCCTCCCGGTTAAAGCAGGCTTCTCAAAGATATACTTGATTGGATCTATTCTGGATATCAACCAAGTTGTATGATTTATCATATACTGGCGTAAACGCTTAGCGGCCCAAGCCAAAGCACAGCATGTCTTCTCAAGCATTGAGTATCGAGACTCACAATCAGTGAACTTCTTACTCAAGTAGTAAATAGCATACTCTTTCTTCCCTGATTCATCTTGCTGACCAAGGACACAACCCATTGAGTCTTCAAGAACCGTCAGATACATGATCAAAGGTCTTCCTTCTATAGGCGGAGACAGGATCGGAGGTTCAGACAGATATTCTTGGATATTATCGAAAGCTTTATGGCAATCCTCGGTCTAATCATGAGACTGATCTTTCCGGAGGAGCTTGAATATCGAAGCACATGTGGCAGTCATGTGGGATATGAATCTGGAAATATAATTCAAGTGGCCAAGAAAACCTCGGACTTGCTTCTCAGTTTTGGGCGCAGGCATCTCTTGTATTGCTTTGACCTTTGCAGGATCAACCTCAATACCTCTTTCGCTGACAACAAAGCCCAATAACTTGCCAGAACGAACTCCAAATGTACACTTGTTGGGATTCAGACGAAGCCTGAACTTCCTCAAACGCTGAAAAAGCTTCACCAAGTGCTCTACATGTTCAACTTCCGTTCTTGACTTAGCAATCATATCATCAACATAGACCTATATCTCCTTGTGCATCATATCATGGAACAAGGTAGTCATAGCTCGTTGATACATGGCTCCGGCGTTCTTCAAACCGAAGGGCATCACTCGATAACAGAATGTTCCCCAAGGTGTGATGAATGTTGTCTTCTCCATATCCTCGGGTGCCATCTTAATCTGATTATATCCGGAAAATCCATCCATAAATGAGAAGACTTTGAATTTAGCTGTATTGTCTACCAACATATCAATATGTGGTAGAGGGAAATCATCTTTCGGACTAGCTTTATTCAAATCTCTATAATCCACACACATACGGACTTTTCCGTCTTTCTTAGGCACGGGCACAATATTGGCCACCCATTGAGGATATGTAGGAGTCACCAGAAACCCCGCATCAATTTGCTTCTGAACTTCCTCTTTGATCTTCACTGCCATATCGGGATGAGTTCTTCTGAGCTTCTGCTTCACAGGCACGCACTCAGGCTTCAAAGGCAGGAAATATTGCACAATATCTGTATCTAGACCTGGCATGTCTTCATACGACCAAGCGAAGATATCAACATATTCTCGTAGCAATTCGATCAACCCCTTCTTGACAGATTCTTCCAGGAGTGCCCCGATCTTCACTTCTCGAACACAATCTTCAGACCCGAAGTTGACTGTTTCCAGATTCTCAAGATGCGGCTGAATGATCTTCTTTTCATGCTCAAGTAGACGGGTAATCTCATCAGGAATCTCGTCAACATCATCTTCCTCTGCCTCAAATACAGGGAACTCAAAATTGGGAGATGGCGTTGGATCATTATGTTCAATGGGTTTAGGAATCAACCTGCATAATGATTTTGGATATGAAAAGCTTTTAGAAATCAAACAAGGCAAATCATTATGCAGATGAAAAGATTGATTTTATTCTTTTTTTTTTAGGGTTTTATGTGATCACCAATTTCATGCAAAAAGCAAAAAGGGGAAATAATTGGAAAAACAAACGTTTAACATGAATTTATTGAATGAAAATATCATTGTATTTATGTTGCCAACTATGTCATCACTTCTCCTTTTGGCATGGGAGAAGGGTTTTTAAACAAAGTGATTATTACTTTGACTTGTGGATAACTGTAGGAACATCCACAGCGACCCAATTGTTGCAGATCCCTCCAGGGATGACAAAATTGTCAGAATCCTCTGCATCCTCTTCCAAGACAGCAACAGCTTCTTCCTCCTGACCAGTGTGGATGAAACCTCCACTCTTGAACAACCCTTTCTCATTGAAGACCCCAGAAGAAAAGCCTATGCCAGCCCGAGACTTATTATCTTCCAGCTCAATCATTTTTCCTAGACCAGCAATTGCACCACTCTCAATGGCTAATTTCGCATCTCTATAGGAAGCAAATGAATGAGTTCTCTTCTCAAGAGGCTCAGCTATAGATAAAGCTTGGAAGGGAGTTCCAACTTCATCCTCAGCATCTATGTATGAGAAGGAAGACAAATGGCTAACCAAGAGATCCTTTTCTCCCCCTACCACTACCAGTTTCTTATTTTTCACAAATTTCAGCTTCTGGTGTAGGGTGGATGTCACGGCACCAGCCTCGTGAATCCATGGTCTGCCTAAGAGACAGCTATATGATGGGTGAATATCCATAACCTGAAAGGTAATCTGGAAATCACTTGGTCCAATCTTGATAGGGAGATCAACTTCCCCAATCACAGTCTTACGCGACCCATCAAAAGCTTTCACAACAACTCCACTCTGCCTCATGGGAGGCCCCTGACAAGACAGTCTGGAAAGAGTAGATTTTGGCATTACATTCAGGGATGACCCAGTGTCCACCAACACATTGGACATGGCGTCGTCTTTACAATTCATGGAAATGTGTAAAGCCAAGTTGTGGTCTCTTCCCTCCTCAGGGAGATCAGAGTCACAGAAACTCAAATTGTTACAAGCGATTATGTTTGCAACAATGCTATCGAACTGTTCTATAGTGACATCATGATCAACATATGCCACATCCAAAACTTTCTGCAGAGCCTCTATATGCGGTTCTGAATTCAGAAGCAAAGATAACACGGATATCTTGGATTGCGTTTGTACAAGCTGATCTACAACGTTGTACTCACTCTTCTTGATGAGCTTCAGCATCTCATCACAGTCTTCATTCACATTGCCACTAGGGCCACCAGAAGTAAGAGTTTTTTGTACAGAGGAGGATTTAACAACAGGTGCCGGATTCGGAGAATTCACCGCATTCCCAACCGGGCGCTCAACAAAATCAGCTCTAGCCTGAGGCTTGGGAGGTGCAGAGAACACGCGACCGCTACGGGTCAACCCACTTACATCAGCAATATTCACAACAGAGGAGGACGGCAAAGTCACCTCTTTCCCATCTTCTACAGCAACAGCATTGTATCGGAAGGGAATTGCCTTTTCAGAAGAATAAGGCACAGGACCGGCAGGCTTGATAATCAGGGAAGGAGAAACCTTCGGCTTGCTACCATCATACTTAATGATAACAGGCTCGGGTATCCAAAATACTGGGGAAATTACGTTGACCTCTGGCTCATCTTCGTCAACATTCCTATTCTGAAGGATCTCAATAACTCCTTCATCCAACATTTCCTGAAGATCTTTGCGCACCTGGCGACAACCCAATCTGTTAACAGAGCAAATTTGACATCTGTCATGATCGTGTTCATAGTGACTGTAATCACACAACAAACGATGCAATTCCACCAGAGATTGTCGAATGTGGCTAACATATTTGACTTTGTACCTGCCATGGCAACCCTGGACCATGTTGACAGATTTCCCATGCTCGGGCAATGGGTTCTTCTTAACATTAGGACATACGTCCTCAAAGCACAAAATACCGCACCTCATAAGGTCTTGAACCTTAGTCTTCAGCGGAAAACAGCTCTCCACGTCGTGGCCGGGAGCACCAGAGTGATAAACACAATGCAAATCAGGCTTATACCACCACTGAGGGTTAGCAGGTATAGCTGGCGGGTCCCTCGGAGTAATCAATTTCCTCTCTATCAAAGAGGGATATAGTTTTGCGTATGTCATCGGAATCGGATCGAAAATGATCTTCTTCCTCTCATAACTCGTGCTGGCTTGATTACTGTTGCGAGGCTGGTAGGCCTGCTGTTGAGGATGATGATGTTGCTGATATTGCTGAGATGATTGTTGATTGTTATGCTGCTGATATTGCTGATTATCTCTGAAAACAGGTGCTATATGAGCCACCTGGTGTTGATTGCTGGAAGGACGCACAAGCTTCCTCTTCACAGAGGGTCTTCTGGATTTCACATGGGAGGTCATAGCATGTGCCTCTCCGTCTTTCTTCTTTGCAAACGCCCCATATCGTTCGGCAGAAGAGCCTTCTTCCTTGGTCAGACGTCCTTCTCTAACCCCCTCTTCTATACGCATCCCCATGTTCACCATCTCGGTGAAGTCAAAAGGAGCGCTAGCAATCATCCGCTCATAATAGAATGAACTCAAGGTCTTCAAAAATATCTTGGTCATTTCCTTCTCTTCAAGCGGAGGCACAATTTGAGTTGCCAACTCTCGCCACCTCTGGGCGTACTCTTTGAATGTTTCCTTGTCCTTCTGGGACATGGCCCTTAGCTGGTCTCTATCGGGAGCCATATCCATATTATACTTGTATTGCTTGACGAAGGCCTCGCCAAGGTCATTGAAGGATCGGATGTTCGCACTGTCAAGCCCCATATACCAACGCAGAGCTGCACCGGACAGACTGTCCTGAAAGTAATGAATGAGCAACTGGTCATTATCAGTCTGAGTTGACATCTTCCTGGCATACATGACCAGGTGACTGAGAGGATAAGTATTCCCTTTGTATTTCTCAAAGTCAGGGACTTTGAATTTCACCGGAATCTTCACATTGGGAACCAAACATAATTCGGCAGCAGACTTGCCAAACAGATCCTTTCCTCTAAGGGTTTTCAATTCCTTGCGCAGCTCAAGAAATTGATCATTCATAGCGTCCATCTTCTCATGAACATATGGGCCCTCATACGGCTCAGAATGATAGATGGTGTCGTCTACCCTAGGCACGGTATGCACGACAGGAGGAGGAACAGCAAGGACCGGGCTAGATGCCGGCATCGAAGCAAAAGTTGGAGCAGGGCCCTCAGGCATAAAGTTGGGAGGCATCCCCCACGGAAACCCGGCTGGCATAGCTGTCGGAGCAAAATGTGCACTGGCTACAGGCACAGTTGAGGAAACAATCTCAGAGATGACTGTCCTCTGGGCAGGAGTTGAAGATGTTGGAGACGACTGATTCTGAGCAGCCAGGAATGATTCCATCAAAGCACTCAGTCTGGCGACTTCCTCCTTGAGTTCACGGTTCTCTTGCTCTAGATGATCCATCAATCTGGAAGAGTTGGCTCTGGTGTAGTACCGGTGAGTCAGCTTGTCTTCAAAATAAATGAAGAGCACAGAGTTAGACCACAGAACCAGAGGCTGAGAACAACACCTGCTTATGCATATGATGCATGCAATGCTTGTGCATATGATTTGTTTTTATTTCAAAGGAACTTTAGGGTTTTATTTGCAAATTTTGGAAATATTAAGCATTTTATCGCATATGGAAATATCTCATCATATATCATCAGGAAAAAGAAGTACAGCATTGTCAATCATATACAAGAGAAAAGGAAAATAATCATCCTATGGATCCCTAGAAGCTTGGGACACAGGAAGAACAGATGCACGAAGCCTCTTCACCTCTCTCTCGTACGCTGCCTCCATATCTGCTTTTTCCTTGGCGAGTCGGTCATACCTCCTTTTCCAAAACTTAGAAGACTGAGGAAGTAGAGAAGTCCATGTATCATCAGGATCATCAATGACCTGATGCTCGAGGAATTCAATCAGAGCATCCTTCTCTTTAATCTGCTAAAGCAAATCTTCCCTTTCACGGATACAGGCACGTGATAGGTCTTCGTCTCTCAACTCCTCTACTCCTTGATTAGGGAGGGTTGAAGGCCCAACCACAACCAAAGGTGTAGGTCTCGGATAATCGTAAGGCATGAGATACTCAGACGCTCTCTTCCTTACCCAATCAGTGTAAGGCTCCAAAGCAATGCAATTCTTAGGACCCAATTCACTCCTTCCTTTCTTATGAACTTTGCGCCAAGCGCGGACCATTCTGGCTTTCAAGCCTTGGGGATCTTTACCCTCCTGAAAGAACACACCTTCTAACAGAACGTTATTAGGTTTATCCTTTAGGGGGAACCCAAGCTGACGACGTGCTAACACAGGGTTGTAGTTAATCCCACCACATGTACCAAGAAGAGGCACATTGGAGAATTCACCACAATAGTCCATAATCTGCACACCATCATATACACGATTATAACAAGAGATATCATCATTAGTGAGAGACATAAGTCTCGTAGACCACCGTAGACATCCCTTATTCTCCTTGAAAGCGACCGTCTGAGGTAAGTGAGAAATAAACCACTTATACAACAGAGGCAAACAGCACACAATAGCACCACCACCCTTTGCATTCCTCATATGCAAAGAGAAATAGGTATCACCCAACAGAGTCGGAACGGGATTAAGAGCATAGAAGATCCTAATAGCGTTCACATCCACAAACTTGTTGATGTTGGGGAACAATACCAACGTATAGATGAGAAGTACAAGTATGGCTTCAAAGGCGTCCTCACTCATGGCCTTCCCATAAACAGTAGCTTGAGTAATGAGGAACTCAGAAGGGAGACCTTGAATTCCACCTTTGGTAGTCATATGAGCATCAATCAAAGATTCATCTATGTGCAACATGTCAGCTATCTCTCGATAAGTAGGAATACTCTCCAAGCCACTGAACGGCAACTGATCCTAAATCGGTATACCCACAAGATAGGCATACTCCTCAAGGGTAGGCAAAAGCTGAAAGTCCGGAAACGTGAAGCAACGGTACAGAGGATCATAGAACTGCACCAATACACTCATCAGACCTTCATCCACCTGAGTAGTCAGAAGAGGAAGAAGCTTCCCAACACGAGCTTTGAAACCCAAGGGATCTAATACATAGGATGTCAGATTCCTTAACTCTTTCAAATCGGGTTGTCTGAAGTTGTACTTCTTTGTATTCCTTCTTTGTCTTTCCATGTCTGAAAATTTTGCAAATAAACCCCTTAAGTTCCTTGAAAATTTTCTTTTTTATCTGATGATATGGATGCAGATGAATGAATGAATGCATGAATGCAACAATCACACTCAAGGATCAAGCAAAGCACACCAGACAAAGGTCATGGGATGGATCATATTATCCTTAATATCAATCATCCATTTTGGTGGATTATGGTTTACACCATATCAACACCCAAGTTCCATTGATATTAAGGCCATATGAACGGATCGACCATAAATCAAGGGTTTGTTGCGAGTCACGAGCATGGAGTCTCGGTTAAGAACCACCCAAAGGGAGTGTACTAGGGTTTAAACCTGCCAAACATGTTCTACTAGAGGTTCCCATAGTCATCATCCCATCTTTCGAATATTATCGGAGAAATGACTACTCGTATTCCAAAAATATTCTCAAGAGAGACTCTTATGAGTGTAGTATTGCGTAACAATCGTATCAAATCTTACATTTGAACGACCTCCGCACTACGTCCTAAAAATAGGCCAAGATGGGTTTGGTAAACTAAGGTCCTTGGCTTCTAAGGTCTATATTGGAAAGAGTAATGTCGAACCACAACTTACTTGTGTGACATTATTGATCCCAACATGACCTCCACCAAGTGAATGGACTCGCAAGTCAACTTGCTAAGGAATAACTCCAAACAAGTCGACGAGACTATACCATTCTCCTATCCTAAGTGCACTCGAGTTCGGGTATAGAACTCATCTCACAAAGATCACCAAGCACACAAGCAATTAATATATCAAGCAATTCAATCATTACAAACAATACAGTAATCCCAAATTGCACAAAAATATGTCACAGACAATATAATACAACAAGTGTGAAAAGTTGGCAAAACCCACCAGGGATACGTAATTTCCCCAGTAGAGTCACCACTTTTCTGTAGCGATGTATTCGTTACCATTGGAGATATTGACTAAATCCAAGGTAAATCATACAAAGTCGAGTCGCCACCGCACTTCTATTTATCCAAAGGAAAGGTTAGAAAGCGAACAAAAACCTAAAAGTTTTACAAACAAAACTAGTAAAAGAGACAGAGATCTGGGTAAGGGGGTTGGTTATGCAATGGGAAGGTGTTAGGCACCCAAAACATCCTAGGTACTCCTAGGGAGCCCTTTTCACGCTTGTTGCAAAGGTTATTGTTTATGAAAAATTTTATTTGTGCAAACATGATTGAAGAGATGAGAAAAGAATATACAAGTTTAATTACATTTTGTGTTTGGATGGATAAACCCATTGCCTACGTACCATCTTGTAAAAAAAAGATTAGGATCAAAACCTCGTAGTTCGGGGTAAAAATTCCAAAATAAGTTGGTGAATTAATTGGTCCAAAAGCCTTAAGGTCTTTTGTTATCAAAGGGAGAAAACTCAACCAAACCACAAATCCACCATGTGAGGATAGCTTCAACATGCTAATGAGGGGTTAACCCTATAATAAGCATGGAAGGCTTACAATCCAATCACTAAGGACTTAGGTGAGTATTATATCTACCACAAAGATAACTCAAACCTAATAGCAAAAGGTTATGAAAATTTTGATTAAGAAGTGATCATTGAAACCACAAAAGAAGCACATTTGAATGGGTTGCATTTACCAATTAGAAGTATGTACAAAATGGTAAAAGTTGACTTAAAGATTCAATTCACAGTGAGTGTTATGAAAAGAAAGTTTGAAAATCAAAAGCCTAAGGCTTAGGTTTCTAATGTTGAAAACAAGTCAAATGTTTGCACAAAAAGTTTTTTTTTTGGTTTGGGTTAGGGTGGAGAGGTGATGACAAAGGGTGATGGTTAAGGAATGAAACCACAGTAGGAGTTCCTTTCTTGAGATCATATAGATGATCCAAGTAAGTTCCTTTGGAATGAGCAAGCACAAAGCAAAATCAAATAACCAAGTCTCAAAAGAGAACCTCAAATGAAAGGAAACAAGCTGCCAATATATGGACTTACACCCAACTCCTGACAACAAAACGGAAACAGAATGCCAATATATGGACTTGGATCCGACTCCAAACAACAAAAGGAAACAGAATGCTAATATATGGACTTATATTCGACTCCTAACAACAAAGCAGAAACAGAATGCCAATATATGGACTTAGATCCTACTCCAAACAACAAAAGGAAACAGAATGCCAATATATGGACTTATATCCGACTCCTAACAACAAAACGGAAACAGAATGCCAATATATGGACTTAGATCCGACTCCCAAACATAACAAACAAATGTCAAAAGCAAACATGCCAAAAGCAAACAATGCAAACAATCATCACACACTATATACATACAAGAGGCTTCAAACCAAGGGTTAGGTTTAGTCAAGAGGGGTCATATCAACCTCGACAAACAAGCCAAACTGTACAAGGGTAGTTTGTAGCTCTTAACCACTAACATTGAGAGTTAGGGTGAAGTTGATCAAATAGGAAATGAGGATGAGACCTCATGCTCTTAACCCTGGCCGGGTGAGCTCAAAACAAAGAAAGCGTGGGGATCCAGAAAGTGAGATCCTATTCCACTTGACAGACACTGGACAAAGATCTTGGGTTCATGTTCAGAAGCATCAGCACGTAGTGCGAGCATAAAGAACGACTCACTGAATAACGGGGGATTGATTGCTAATCCCTTTTATCCTTCAATTTCCTCTTCACTTAGGAGGACTTAACAAGTAACATGCCTCACTTGGAGGTCTTTGGCACAATCTGTAAACAAACACAAATAGAGCCTCTTAAGGAGGACTTGCCAGCAAAATGCCTGCCAAAAAGGTGACAGGACTTCCAGACTACATGGAGTAAGAAGATAACTACCTAAGTGGTGTATCAACCACAATCCAAAGCTCAAGCAAGAGCTAAAAGCAAGCAACTAATGTACCTGTACAAAAGCTAAACAGTTCATATCTCAGACAACCAATCAGAAAACAAACAGTGAAACCAACACAGTTGTTACACAATTCAATGAGCAATGGTCAAGCAATCAAATGAGGCAATGAGCTCAACACATCACTTAAGATCCTACAAAACACAAAGAAGTCAGAACACAATCCAATTTGCATCTCAAAAGGTGAGCAACTCAACCATTAATGCTAAGTGTCCAAACCTGAAACACAAGTCAATGTTAGTTCATGTACAAAACACTAGTACAAAGACTAGGTTCAAAACCAAACCAAATGATCAAAACAGAAGTCAATATTTCACATATTGCACATTCAAACAATCTATAAAATGTCCTCAAAAGGACCAACATCAATTCACAAGGTAAAGGCATCAAATGATCAATGTAAAGCAAAGGCAAGCAAAGGTGCACAAAATGGACATCCAAACTAGAAAATCCAAATCAAAATAGAAATGCATCCAATGGCCTTGAGATATTTTATGCAAGCTACTCATGTTATGAACAAACATCATGCAAAAAATCAAATCCAGAAGAGCTCAAATGATAGGTGATCAAAAATTCACAAATGCAAGGTCCAAAATGTGACACAAATTGTCACACTATATCTACATGTGTCAAAACCAATGATAGCATATGAGAAAAAATTCAAACCAGGGCTCAAAAATTCATATCACATGTGATGATCAAGCATGCAAAAATTCAGAACAAATGGATCAACAAGACAAATCATGAATATAATACTATAAAAAACTAGACATTAAAACAAAACTATGAAAAAAAAATTGGACTTAATTTGGAGCATTTTTCTAATTTTTATGATTTTTCTAAAATGAGCAAATAATAATGAAATAATAAAAAGAAATGGAGAGAAATGTATATTTGAAATTAAATCAGAATTATCATGGCCACACGATGAAGCACGCAAAGCAATCAAGCGGTCCACATTTAAACCTCCAAAACGCACAGTATCACTAAAACGCGTGGCAAGCATAGTCAGCAGTCAAAACACACGCAAGCAAGTCAAAGCAGACACAACCAATGGAATGTACATGCAAGCGAAACAATCAGCATCCAGCAAGCATAAGTGAAACGCAGCGTTTCATTTAAATGCGTGGCAACACACATCAAATTTTTCAACGCACGCGTGGATAGTCAAGTAAATCCTAGCCAATGGAATGGACACGCGTGAGCCACATGGATGCCAGCAAACATAAACCCTAGCCAGTTGCTGACGGCGGAGCCGGTCGTCTTCTTCGACCATCCACACGGCGGAGATCAACAAAAATTTCCAGAAATGCATGAAACCGGTACCATTCGGAAGCTCTTGCAACCAGGATCTCAGATATCATACTCAAATCAACTAATTCATGCTAGCTTTTATGGATCGAACAAAAACATTTATGATATCAAAAATGAAAGTTCACATAACATACTCATTTCTCATCCATTTTCAAATCTAATCCTATCAGCATGCTCAGCTAAGTGAGATCTACACAATCATATCAAGAAAGTAGCAAAAGGAATGGATCGATTTTTCATCACCTGGAAATGCAAGTTGTTGTACACGCGTCCTCAAGCTCTCCTATGCTCCAGATCTACTCCACTGAACCTCTATTGAAGCTTTATGCACAAAGAAGCAATTGAAAACACTCGAATCCAGCTCAATTTCAGAAATCCATTAACATGTTCATGCACTCGATCTGCTTGAAAACCAGCTCAATTGTCTAATCCAATGGTTGATTCTTGCTCAATGAAGCATGTTGAACATGATTATGCAAGAATATTGAATAATTGTGTGGAGAAATACAAGAATCGAAGAGAGAGAAAAATGGAGGGAGTTTGGAAATTTTGATCTGAAATTCTGCTATTTTTTCCAATTGTGATTGGGGTTTGGTATATATATGGCTTGGTAATGATGCTGAAATCCAAATTAAGCATGTGCTAATCATGATTAGGGAAATGTGAAGTAATTTGCAAAAATGCAAAAGTGAGCTTATGTGGCCATGCTACACGTGAACAGTGCCCATGCAAGCTTGGAATTCACTTAAAATCATCCAATAATCAAGATTTGAATGGTATTTTGCTTGTAGCTTAAGCCAAATTTGAATTGTAGAATTTCCCTCCAAAATGGACACTTGAGGAATGATGATCATACACACTTTTTCCATGCATGTAAAAGGTTCACTTGAAAGGTCTTGGACATGAGAAGTATTTTGCAAAAAGAGTGGACCAAATTGGAGCTTTGTACCAAAAGTTATGTCACTTTGAACTTCCATGCACACCTTGTGATCATTTGGCCATAACTTCTCAACCAATCATCATATGAACATGAAATAGGACTTTTTGAAAAGGGGAGAGAAAGATCTACAACTTTCATGTTCACCAAAAATCCATTTGAAGCTTCTTTAATATTCATAAGTCAAGTTGAATGTGGACCAGAAATTTGCCATTTTTGGAAACTTGAAATTATAGGTCACTTTCCATTTTTGGAAACTTTTGTCATGACTTCAAACGCCAATACAGCAAAAGGGCAAAATCACAACGGAAACTCCACTGGGGAATGTCTAACAAAGAGACTCTCCTGGAGAAAAAACTGCAAGATGAGGTGTTACCGGTTATTGGGTAACAAGCTCAAAGAGACATGTGATCTAAACACCGGTTACTGGGTGAAAGAACAACAAGCTCAGGAAGAATGAATATCTAAGACCGGTATAAGGGTGAGAGATATCAATCAACCAAACATCTGAGAAAGACCTGAAAAAGGTACATCAACTCAGGAAAATCTGACTCCACAGGGGACCAAGGTCATAATAGGGAGCAGAAAGGAAGGAACACCAGGGATACCGGTTACTGGGTATATAATAGGTGACCGACCAAAGCGTGAATTGGTATATATGCCAAAACACTCATCATCCGAAAGGAGGGCTTGAAAAAGCAAATCGACTTGCAGGATGGACATTCGACTCCGCAACGGGAAAACGAATCTTACTCAGCTGGGAAAAAAACCCCAAAGAGCGCATGCGATATAATATCCATTACCGTCAGAACGTGGATAGTATACTCACATGAGATATATTATCTATTACCGTCAGAACGTAGATAATATACTCGAAAAGGAAGAGACACCAGAGATACCGGTTACTGGGTATATAATAGGTGACCTACCGAACATGTGAATTGGTTTTTTATTGCCAAGACACTCATCATCCTGAAGAGAGCAAAACGCAGACTTATCAAAGGATGGATATTCGATTCTACAAAGAATACGAATCTTACTCCGCTGGGGAAAATCAACAAAGGATTCCAACCAAAGAGTGAATGAGATATATTATTCATTACCGTCAGAACGTGAATAATACACTCGAAAAGGAAGAACAAAGAATATCCGATTCCACAAAGGGACACGAATCTTACTCGACTGGGGAAACACAACAGGCTTCGACTGAAGAGTGCATGAGATATATTATCCATTACCGTCAGAACGTGGATAACATACTCGCATGGAAGATTATCCACTATCGGCTACTGGGTTAATAAAGGATAAATCAACCGAAAAGAAAGGCATCGGGATACCAACACTAGGTATATAAAGAAGACCGATCAAAGGGAGCAACAATCATTATCGAGCAAAAGGGTAAATGAAAGAGAAACTCACTGGGGATGCATTGATAAACATCAATGATCCAGGGAACAAATCACTGGCAAACGGTGAAAGGACCCGCTGAGGATAAAATTGCTAGCATCCGGCAATTATTCACAAGGAAAGATCTATTGGGGGTACAATTGCTAGCATACGGCAATTACCCAGAAGAAAGAGGGAATATCAACATCGAATACTGGATGAAGATAACCACAAAGAGTAACCATCATCGGTTAGGATGAACAACAAAGTTAACTCTGCAAAAGGAGAAATTAGGATTTACAACTACCGAATACGGGGTAGAAGACCAAAAACTCTGGCTGAGGATAAAATTGCTAGCAACCGGCAACTATCCATAAGAAAGCCCAGACTCCGCTAGGGAGACAATAACAACATAGGATTTACAACTACCGAATACTGGGTAGAAGACCACAAAATCCACCAACAACCAGAATGAACCACAAAGGTTACCTCTGCTAGGGGATAAAAAAGTAGGATTTATAACTACCGAATACATGGTAGAAAACGAACAACTCTCTGCGTGGGGAATGGAAGAATCACAACTCCGCACGGGGAAACAAAATAGGGTTTATAACAAACCACCAACTGCTTGGAGAGCAAGGAAAATAGGATTTACGACTACCAAATACTGGGTAGAAAACCAACGACCCTTGCTGAGGAATAAAAGGTATATAACCACAAATTCCACCAAGAAGAAAAAGGGATTATAGGACTTACAACTACCGGTTACTGGGTAGAGGCCCAAAACAAATTCCGCTGGGGATAAGATGAACTATTACCGCTTACTGGGCAATTCATTCATTTATTCCACAGGGAAGCACAAGAGACAGTTGAAAGATGCCGATTCAGGATCAAACCAAAAGGCAAACTGAATCAAGACTCATCCTAATGAGGATATAACTCAATAGGAATATCCATCCCAATATATGTGTTGGGAGGAAACGGAAAAACCATCATCCACGAGGATATATCTCAGTGGGGAATGGCAGGAGGAAAGACAGACACTTTCTGCTTATGGGGCTGACTCTATATTAAGAGATTAGACACCTGACATCTGCTTTGGAAGATCTACTAGAGAGATCCATATCACCATTAGCAGGAGACAAAAAACAAAAGATATATGGCAAAAAATGCAACATGAATATCTGAATGTTGCAAGTGTGCATGAATATGCGTAATTTATGTTTGATGAATGCTGACGAAACAGACATATCTAACACAAACAGGCCCAGGAATCAAACGCCCGGTACTACATTTCTAGAGGAAAATCCAAGGAAATCCAATCTGCTGGATATCTACATGCTAAAAAGCAAAGATCTACGGGGAAGCAAGAGATCAGAGATATCAAGGAAATCACAAAAATCTCTGAGTGATGGATCATCAATTAACCCAACTAGGGAACCAGAAGTCCACAACGGGCAGAAACTGCCACAAAAACAAATCTGTTGAGGAAATGGAGAAATCCCGAGATTTCTGCAGGGGGGTCCTCAGTATCAAATGGGAAACAAGAGTTCACTGCACAAGCAAGAACCACTGAAGAGAACAGAACACACAAGTAGAATCTAGTCGCACAAGCAACTCTACTAGGGATACTGTCAGCCACTCCATTGGGGATAAACCCACTGAGAGAAAATAGATCACACAAGTAGATTCTGCCACAAGCCACTCTACTGGGGATCAAAAGCATCAGGAAATCAACCAAGCCTATGGATGATAAATCACCAACCAACCCAACTAGGGAACAGAAATCTACAACAGGCAGAAACTGCCACAAAAGCAACTCTGTTGAGGAAGGCAACCCTGTTGGAGATACTGCAGGGAAACACGAAACTTCTGCAGGGAAACAAACACAGACATAATCCACCGTACCACAAATCTACTGGCGAAATATCTGAGGAAGAGAAGGAGAGCTGGGAATCAACTACCAAATACTGAACCTTCTAAGAGGAAACTACCCACTGCTGAGAAGGAAATAATCACTGCTCTGCTGAAGAGATAAGAGGTGAAAACCTCAACAAGCACTCTGATGGGGAAATATAGCATAAATGGAGTATATCATGCCAACAACTCTGCTGGCGACTATACTGAGGAAACAGACGAAGTACCGGGATGTCAATCCACCAACTACCGAATCTACCAAACGGAAAGCACCCATGCCGGGGAGAGAATACTGTTGGAGAGAAAAACTGAAGTTCTCAACAAACACTCTGCTTAGGGAACAAAATCTCAACAGAAGCTCTGCTTAGGGAACAACCCTAACAACAATCTGGAGAAAGAGAATACAACCAATGCCAGGAATATGAACAAATGTCTTACCCTGTTGGAAATCATGCCACCCTTGGGAGAGCACTGAGAAATTCTCAAGTATCCTTTCATCATTGTGAATGTTCACTTTGTTTAAAACAACAATTTGAAAATTTTATTTGTTTAAAACAATGACATTTTATCAATTAAAACATGCAAAACATTTGTTGAATTGAAACAAATAAGAGTGCAAATAATTGGATAAAAGCTCAAATTGATTTGATGGAATGGTAGTCTACAAATGGCAAGACGCCATAGATCTGTACAAATTTGAAATCGGTGATATATATTGGAAGAGGGCTACATTGAACATAATGATCCTTTCTCTACCAATTTGAATTTCGATGTATTCGAAGCTTCAGTCGACGACGAATCGAGAATCTCTGACGAACAGACAGCTGCGCAACAGAAAGTCTTGTCAGGATGCAGTTACTTGCCAAATCCCTAATTTTTGCCTAGATTGCCCCAGGGTGAGGTACTCAATCTAGCGGGATGCAAATATTCTTTTTTTCCAAGTCTCTAATTTTTGCCTGGATCGCCCTTTCGGGTTTTCCACCGAGACGCTCATTTTTGCCTAAGTCGCCCTTTCGGGTTTTCAACTTAGCGAGCTATTCTGTTTTTCTTCTGCATACTTTTTTTTAGGCAAAGTATTTCTTGACTGCATCTGAATTCACAGGACGAGTGAAATCCTCCCCATCCATTGTTGTAAGCATCAAAGCTCCGCTTGAAAAGGCTCTCTTGACAACATATGGACCTTCGTAGTTTGGAGTCCACTTTCCCCTGGAATCGGGCGCGAAAGACAAAACTTTCTTGAGCACGAGGTCACCTTCTCAGAACACACGAGGTTTGACCTTCTTATCGAATGCTTTCTTCATTCTCTGCTGATATAACTGACCATGACACATGGCAGTCAATCGCTTCTCTTCAATCAGATTCAGTTGGTCGTAACGACTCTGAATCCATTCAGCATCAGTCAACTTGGCTTCCATCAAGACTCTCATTGATGGGATCTCCACCTCTACTGGGAGAACAGCCTCCATGCCGTAAACAAGAGAGAAAGGGGTTGCCCCTGTTGAAGTGCGGACAGATGTACGATACCCATGCAAAGCAAATGGCAGCATCTCATGCCAATCTTTGTACGTAACAACCATCTTCTAGATAATCTTCTTGATGTTCTTGTTAGCAGCTTCAACAGCCCCATTCATCTTTGGCCTGTAAGGAGAGGAGTTATGGTGTGCAATCTTGAATTCAGCGCACAACTCTTCCATCATCTTATTATTCAGATTAGATCCATTATCAGTAATGATCTTATCTGGCACACCATAACGGAATATCAGCTGATTCTTGATAAACTTCACGACCACCTGCCTGGTCACATTCGTATATGAAGCGGCTTCAACCCATTTGGTGAAGTAATCAATTGCTACGAGAATAAACCTATGTCCGTTGGACGCTTTCGGTTCAATCATGCCGATCATGTCGATTCCCCACATAGAGAAAGGCCATGGTGATGAAATCACATTCAGAAGTGTCGGAGGGATATGAATCTTGTCCGCATAAATTTGACACTTGTGGCATTTTTTAACATATTTGCAGCAGTCAGACTCCATTGTCAGCCAATAGTAGCCTGCTCTCAACATCTTTCTAGCCATGGCATGTCCATTGGAATGAGTACCAAATGAACCCTCATGGACCTCAGTCATCAACAGGTTTGCTTCGTGTCTATCCACGCATCTGAGCAAAACCATGTCAAAATTTCTCTTATAAAGCACTTCACCACTGAGGTAGAAACTGCCTGACAACCTTCTTAAAGTTTTCCTATTTTTGACAGATGCCCCGGGCGGGTAAATCTGGTTCTGAAGGAAATTCTTGATATCAAAATACCAAGGCTTGTCATCATTCACTTCTTCAACTGCAAACACGTGAGCTGGTCTATCCAAGCGCAACATGGTGATATTGAGAACTTCATTCCAATACTTGACTACAATCATCGAAGCAAGCGTAGCAAGCGCATCTGCCATCCGATTATCCTCTCGAGGAATATGATGAAAGTCAACTTCGGTAAAGAACGTCGAAATCCTTCTCGCATAATCTCTGTACGGAATGAGACCAGGTTGATTCGTCTCCCATTCACCCTTTATCTGATTGACAACGAGGGCCGAATCACCATACACATTGAGATGCTTGATTCTCAAATCAATACATTCTTCCAGTCCCATAATACAAGCTTCATACTCTGCCATTTTATTCGTGCATTTGAAAGTTAGCCTTGCTGTAAAAGGAATATGTGTGCCATGAGGAGTGATGATCACTGCCCCAATTCCATTTCCGTATTGATTCACAGCGCCATCAAACACCATCGTCCATCTGGAACCAGGTTTCGGACCTTCATCAAGTGTAGGCTCATCACAATCTTTCATTTTCAAATACAGAATCTCCTCATCTGGGAAGTCATACTGAACAGACTGATGATCTTCAATCGGCTGATGCGCTAAATGGTCAGCCAAGATACTACCTTTGATAGCTTTCTGAGCTCGATACTCGATATCATACTCAGACAACAACATCTGCCAACGGGCAACCCTCCCAGTTAAAGCAGGCTTCTCGAAAATATACTTGATTGGATCCATTCGGGATATCAACCAAGTTGTATGATTTATCATGTACTGGCGTAAACGCTTAGCAGCCCAAGCGAAAGCACAGCACGTCTTCTCAAGCATAGAGTATCGAGACTCACAATCTGTAAACTTCTTACTGAGGTAGTAGATAGCAGATTCTTTCTTCCCTGATTCATCTTGTTGACCGAGTACACAACCCATCGAGTCTTCAAGAACAGTCAAATACATGATCAGAGGTCTTCCTTCTACAGGCGGAGACAAGATCGGAGGTTCAGACAGATATTCTTTGATACTGTCGAAAGCTTTCTGGCAATCCTCGGTCCAATCAAGAGACTGATCCTTCCGGAGGAGCTTGAATATCGGCGCACATGTGGCAGTCATGTGGGATATAAATCTGGATATATAATTCAAGCGGCCAAGAAAACCTCGGACTTGCTTCTCAGTTTTGGGCGCAGGCATCTCTTGTATTGCTTTGACCTTTGCAGGATCAACCTCAATACCTCTCTCGCTGACAACAAAACCCAACAACTTTCCGGAACGGACTCCAAATGTACATTTGTTTGGATTCAGACGAAGCTTGTACTTCCTCAAACGCTGAAAAAGCTTCAACAAATGTTCAACATGTTCAACTTCCGTTCGGGACTTAGCAATCATATCATCAACATAAACCTCTATCTCCTTGTGCATCATATCATGAAACAAGGTAGTCATAGCACGTTGATACGTGGCTCCGACGTTCTTCAAACCGAAGGGCATCACTCGATAACAGAATGTTCCCCAAGGTGTGATGAATGTTGTCTTCTCCATATCCTCGGGTTCCATCTTGATTTGATTATATCCGAAAAATCCGTCCATAAAGGAAAAGACTTTGAATTTAGCTATATTGTCTACCAACATATCAATGTGTGGTAGAGGAAAATCATCTTTTGGACTAGCTTTATTCAAATCTCTGTAATGAACACACATATGGACTTTTCCGTCTTTTTTAGGCACAGGCACGATATTGGCCACCCATAGAGGATATGTAAAAGTCACCAGAAACCCCGCATCAATTTGCTTCTGAACTTCCTCTTTGATCTTCACTGCCATATCTGGATGAGTTCTTCTGAGCTTCTGCTTCACAGGCACGCACTCAGGCTTCAAAGGCAGGAAATGTTGCACAATATCTGTATCTAGACCTGGCATGTCTTCATACGACCAAGCAAAGATATCGAAATATTCTCGTAGCAAACTGATCAACCCCTTCTTGACAGAGTCTTCAAGGAGTGCCCCGATCTTCACCAATCGGACACAATCTTCAAACCCCGAGTTGACTGTTTCCAGATCTTCGAGATGCGGCTGAATGATCTTCTTCTCGTGCTCAAGGAGACGGGAAATCTCATCAGGAATCCCTTCAACGTCATCTTCCTCTGCTTCGAATACAGGGAATTCAAAATTGGGAGATGGCGTTGGATCATTATGTTCAATGGATTTTAGAATCAACCTGCATAATGATTTTGGTTAATGAAAAACTTTAGAATTTAAACAAACAAATCATTATGCAGATGAAAAGATTGCTTTTATTCTTGTTTTTAGGGTTTTTTTGTGATCACTGATTTCATGCAAAAAGCAAAAAGTGAAAACAAAAGGAAAAACAAATGTTTAACAATGCATTAATTGAATGAAATATCATTGTATATATGATGCCAAGAATGTCATCACTTCTCCTTTTGGCATGGGAGAAGGGTTTTGAACAAAGTGAACAAATTACGTTGACTTATGAATGACCGTAGGAACATCCACAGCGACCCAATTATGGCAGATCCCGCCAGGGATAACGAAGTTGCTCAAATCCTCTGCATCCTCTTCCAAGATAGCAGCAGCTTCCTCAGCTTGATCAGCATGGATGAAACCTCCACTCTTGAACAGCCCTTTCTTATTGAATGCCCCAGAAGAATAGCCAATGCCAGCCCGGGATTTATTATCTTCAAGCTCAATCATCTTCCCTAACCAGCAACTGCACCACATTCAATGGCCAGTTTCGCATCATGATAGGAAGCAAATGAAGGAGACTTCTTCTCAATCGGTTCAGCAACAGACAAAGCCTGGAAAGGCGTTCCAACTTCGTCTTCAGCATCAATATATGAGAAAGAAGACAAGTGGCTAACCAGGAGAGCCTTTTCTCCCCCTACCACAACCAATTTCTTATTCTTGACGAATTTCAGCTTCTGGTGTAGGGTGGATGTCACGGCACCAACCTCGTGAATCCATGGTCTACCAAGGAGACAGCTATAAGATGGGTGGATGTCCATAACCTGAAAGGTAACTTGGAAATCACTCGGTCCAATCTTGATTGGGAGATCAACTTCCCCAATCACGGTCTTACGCGACCCATCGAAAGCTTTCACAACAACACCACTCTGCCTCATGGGAGGCCCCAGATATGACAATCTTGAAAGAGTGGTCTTCGGCAATACATTCAAAGATGACCCAGTGCCCACCAGTACGTTGGACATGGCGTCGGTCTTGCAATTCATAGAAATATGTAAAGCCATGTTGTGGTCTCTTCCCTCCTCAGGGAGATCAGAGTCACAGAAACTCAAAGTGTTGCAAGCAGTAATGTTTGCAACTATACTGTCAAACTGTTCAATAGTGACATCATGATCAACATAAGCCACGTCCAACACTTTCTGCAGAGCCTCCCTATGGGGTTTTGAATTTAGAAGCAAAGATAGCACGGAGATCTTGGACGGAGTTTGTAGAAGCTGATCTACAACATTGTACTCACTCTTCTTGATGAGCCTCAGCATCTCATCACAGTCTTCATTCATAATGCCACTAGGGCCAACAGAAGAAGCAGGAGTCTTTTGTACAGAGGAGGGTTTGGCAACAGCAAGTGCCGGATTCGGAACATTCACCGCAGTCCCAACCGGACGCTCAGCAGAATCAGAAACAACAGCTCTAGCCTGAGGCTTAGGCGCAGAAAACACACGACCACTACGAGTCAACCCGCTCACATCAGCAATATTAACGACGGAAGTTGAAGGCAACGGCACTTCTTTCCCATCTTCAACAGCAACTGGATTATATCGGAAGGGAATAGCTTTATCTGAAGCATAAGGCACAGGGCCTGCAGGTTTGATCACCAAAGAAGGAGAGACCTTCAGCTTGCTACCATCATAACGGATGACAATAGGCTCAGGAATCTTGAACACGGGAGAAATCACATTTACTTTTGGTTCGTCTTCATCAACATTTCTGTTTTGAAGAATCTCAATGGTACCATCATCTAGCAGCTCTTGAAGCTCTCTACGCACTTGGCGGCAACCCAATCTGTTGACAGAGCAGATACGCCATTTGTCATGGTCGTGCTCCATATGACTGTAATCACACAGCAGACGATGCAACTCAACCAATGACTGTCGAATATGGCTTACATATTTGACCTTATATTTGCCAGGGCAACCCTGGACCATGTTAACCGACTTCCCATGCTCGGGCAATGGGTTCTTCGTAACATTGGGGCCTGAGTCCTCAAAGCTCAGAATGCCGCATCTCATAAGGTCTTGCACCTTAGTCTTCAATGGATAGCAATTTTCTATATTGTGACCGGGAGCACCGGAATGATAAACACAATGCTGGTCGGGCTTGTACCACCACTGAGGGTTAGCAGGTACAGCCGGAGGATCCCTCGGGGTAATCAGTTTTCGCTCTATTAAAGAGGGATATAGCTCAGCATATGACATAGGAATAGGATCAAAAGTGATCTTCTTCCTATCATAATTCAAATTAGCCTGATTACTGTTGCCACGAGGCTGGTAAGCCTGTTGCTGTGAGTGAGGTTGTTGTTGATACTGAGGTTGTTGCTGATTATGCTGATTGTTGTCTCTGAAGACAGGTGCTATATGAGCCACCTGATGCTGATGACGCACTGGCTTCCTCTTAGCAGAGGCTCTTTTGGGTTTAGCATGGGATTGCACAGCATGTGCCTTCCCATCTTTCTTCTTAAACGCCCCATATCGTTTAGAAGAGCCTTCATCCTTAGATAACCGTCCTTCCCGGACTCCTTCCTCCAAACGCATCCCCATGTTCACCATTTCGGTGAAATCAGAGGGAGCACTAGCGACCATCCGCTCATAATAAAATGAACTAAGAGTCTTCAAAAAGATCTTAGTCATCTTCTTCTCTTCCAGCGGAGGAGTGATCTGAGCTGCCAGCTCTCGCCACCTTTGGGCGTACTCTTTAAATGTCTCTTTGTCCTTCTGGGACATAGCTCTGAGTTGATCACGATCAGGAGCCATATCAATATTATATTTGTATTGCTTGACGAAGGCTTCGCCAAGATCGTTGAAGGAACAGATGTTTGCACTATCAAGGCTCATATACCAACGAAGAGCTGCACCAGACAAACTATCCTGAAAATAATGAATCAACAGCTGATCATTATCTGTTTGAGTAGACATTTTCCTGGCATACATAACCAGGTGGCTGAGAGGGCAGGTGTTCCCCTTATACTTCTCAAAGTCAGGAACTTTGAATTTGACGGGTATCTTAACACCGGGAACCAAACACAGTTCAGCAGCAGATTTACCGAACAAATCTTTCCCTCGGAGGGTCTTCAATTCCTTGCGTAGTTCAAGAAATTGGTCGTTCATCGCATCCATCTTCTCATTAACATCTGGGCCCTCAGACGGCTCAGAATGATAGATGGTGTCGTCTACCCTGGGAATGGTATGCACGACAGGAGGAGGCATCACAAGGACCGGGCTAGATGCCAGCATGGAAGCAAAAGTAGGAGCTGGAATATCAGGCATGAAACCTGGAGGCATACCCCACGGAAACCCGGCTGGCATGGCATTCGACATGAAGTGGGCACTGGCAGCTGGCACAGTCGAGGAGACAATCTCTGATATAACAGTCCTCTGGGGAGGAGTTGCAGGAGGTGGAGACAGTTGATTCTGAGCAGCCAAGAATTGCTCCATCAGAGCGCTCAGTCTGGCGACCTCTTCCTTCAGCTCTCGGTTTTCTTGTTCTAACTGATCCATCACTCTTGCAGAATTAGCTCGGGTGTAGTACCGATGAGTCAGCTTGTCTTCAAAATAAATGAAGAGCACAGAGTTAGGCCACAGACAAGAAGACCAGAACAACACCTGCTTATGCAAGATGATGCATGCGATGCTTGTGCATATGCTTTGTTTTTATTTCAAGGAACTTTCAGGGTTCTATTTGCAAATTTTTGAAATATTAAACATTCAATCGCATATGGAAAATATCTCATCAAATATATTCAGGACAAAGAAGTACAACATTGTTGATTATTACAAGGGAAAAGGAAAATAAACATCCTATGGATCCCTAGAAGCTCGAGATGCTGGAAGACGAGAAACACAAAGCTTCTTGATCTCTCTCTCATATGTTGCTTCCATATCCGCTTTCTCCTTAGCAAGTCGATCATACTTCCTCTTCCAGAACTTGGAAGACTGAGGAAGCAGAGAAGTCCAAGTATCATTTGGATCATCTATCACCTGATGCTCGAGGAATTCGATCAGAGCGTCCTTCTCTTTAAGCTGTTGAAGCAACTCTTCTCTTTCACGGATCCAGGCACGTGAAAGGTCTTCTTCTCTCAACTCCTCTACGCCTTGTTAGGGAGGGTTGAAGGCCTAGCCACAACCAACGGTGTAGGTCTCGGATAATCATATGGCATAAGATACTCAGAAGCTCTCTGTCTGACCCAAGCAGTATATGGCTCCAAAGCAATGCAGTTCTTCGGACCCAACTCATTTCTACCCTTCTTGTGAATCTTACGCCAAGCGCGGACCATCCAGGCTTTCAGGCCTTGGGGATCTTTACCCTCCTGAAAGAACACACCTTCTAACAGAATGTTATGAGGTTTATCCTTTAGGGGGAACCCAAGCTGACGACGTGCTAAGATAGGATTGTAGCTGATCCCACTACATGTACCAAGAAGAGGCACATTAGGGAATTCACCATAATAATCAATAATCTGAACTGTATCATACACGCGATCATACCAAGAGATATCGTCATTAGTGAGAGACATAAGTCTCGTAGACCACCGTAGACATCCCTTGTTCTCCTTGAAAGCGACTGTCTGCGGTAAGTGAGAAATAAACCACTTATACAACAGAGACAAACAGCACACAATAACTCCTCCACCCTTTGCATTCCTCAGATGCAAAGAGAAATAGGCATCACCCAACAGAGTCGGAACGGGATTAAGAACAGAAAAGATCCTAATGGCGTTCACATCCACAAATTTGTCGATGTTGGGGAACAATACCAAACCATAGATGAGCAGCACGAATATGGCCTCAAAGGCATCCTCACTCATGGCCTTCCCATAAACGGTAGCTTGAGCGATGAGGAAGTCAGAAGGAAGACCCTGAATTCCACCTTTGGTGGTCATATGCGCTTCGATAAGGGATTCATCTATGTGCAACAAGTCTGCAATCTCTCGAGAAGTCGGAGTACTCTCTAAGTCACTGAATGGAACCTGATCCAGAATCAGAATACCCACGAGATGAGCATACTCCTCGAGCGTAGGCAATAGCTGAAAGTCTGGAAAAGAGAAGCAATGATACAGAGGATCATAGAACTGCGCCAAAGTACTCATCAACCCTTCGTCAACCTGAGTAGTCAACAGAGGCAGAAGCTTCCCATACCGAGCTTTAAAACCCAAGGGATCTAATACATAAGATGTCAGATTCCTTAACTCTTTCACATCGGGCTGTCTAAAGTTGTACTTCTTTGTATGCCTTTTTGGTCTTTCCATGTCTGAAAATTTTGCAAATAAACCCTTTAAGTTCCTTGAAAATTTTCTGATTTTTCTGATGACATGAATGCAGATGAATGCATGAATGTATGAATGCAACAATCACACTCAAGGATCAAGCAAATCACACCAGACAAAGGTCATGGGAAAGCTCATAGTATCCTTAATATCAATCATCCATTTTGGTGGATTATGGTTTTCACCTTATCAACACCCAAGTTCCATTGATATTAACAATACATGAACCGGCTCAATCATCCTTAATATCAATCATCCATTTTGGTGGATTATGGTTTTCACCTTATCGACACCCAAGTTCCATTGATATTAAGGATGTCTGAACGACTCAACCATGAATCACGGGTTTGTTGAGAGTCACTAGTATGGAGTCTCGGTTAAGAACCACCCAAAGGGAGTGTACTAGGGTTTAAACCTGCCGAACATGTTCTACAAAAGGTTCCCATAGTCATCATCCCATCTTTCGAATATTATTGGAGGAACGAATACTCGTATTCCAAAAATATTCTCAAGAGAGACTCTTATGAGTGTAGTATCGCGTAACAATCGCATCAGATCTTACATCTGAACGACCTCCGCACTACGTCCTAAAAATAGGCCAAGATGGGCTTGGTAAACTAAGGTCCTTGGCTTCTAAGGCACATGATTGAAAGAATAATGCCTAACCACAAATCACTTGTGTGACATTATTAATCCAACATGACCTCCACCAAGTGAATGGACTCGCAAGTCAACTTGTTAAGGAATAATCCACACACGTCGACAAGACTATGCCATTCTCCTATCCTAAAGTGCACTCGAGTTCGGGTATAGAACTCATCTCACAGAGATCACCAAGCAAACAAGCAATTGTATATCAAGCAATTCAATCATTACAATCAATACAGTAATCCCAAATTGTACAAAAATATGCCATATAACAGATAAACAAATATCATACAACAAGGGTGAAAAGTAGGCAAAACCACCAAGGAATTTGATCCCCAGCAGAGTCGCCACTTTTCTGTAGCGGTGTATTCGTCACTTTATGATTTATTGACTAAATCAAAAGCAAAGCATACAAAGAATCGAGTCGCCACCGCACTTTTATTTATCCAAAGGAATGGCTAAAAAGCGAACAAAAGCCTAAGAAGTTTTACACATAGAAAACTAATGAAAAGATCAGAGATCTGGGTAAGGGGTTAATTACGCAATGGGAAGGTGTTAGGCACCCAAAACGTCCTAGGTACTCCTAGGGAGCCCTTTTCACAACTTGTTGTATGAAATGTTATTTGTTTACGAAATATTTATTGTGCAAACATGGATTCAAAAGATGAGAGAAAGAATATACAAGTTATTATTTTTGTGTTTGAACGGATGAACCCGTTGCCTACGTACCTTTCCATGGAAGGTAAGGATCAAAACGCTGTAGTTCGGCTAAAAGATTTCCGAAATATGAGTGGATTCATTTTAAAACAAAAGCCCTAAGGTCTTTCGTTATCCACGGGAGAAAACTCAACCTTATACAAACAACAAGTCCACCATGTGAGAAAAGCTTTAACTTGCTAGTGAGGGGTTAACCCTATAATAAGCAAGGAAGTCTTACAATTCAATCACTAAGGACAAAAGGTGAGATTAACATCAACCAACTAGGATAAATCAAACCTATGGCTAATGTATGAAAACTTATCAAGAATGGACAAAGCCACAAAACAATTGAATGAGTGAAATTAACCAATTAGGATTATTCACAAAAGATGGTCAAAGTATGATTAGGATTCAATTCAAAAGAAGTGTTATGAAAATGAAGTTTGAAAATCAAAGGCTTAAGGCCTAGGTTTCTAATTTGAAAAGAAATGAAAATGTTTGCACAATAATTTTCAGGTTTCGGGTTAACATGCAAATGGAGGTTTAAAGAAACAAAAGGTGGGAGGGTGAGGAAGTAAAACTTCTTAGATGTTCACCTCTTGAGATCATATGTAGATGATTCAAGTGATTCCTTTGGAATAAGGCAATAAGTAAATAACAGATGAACAAAACAAATGGATACCGGATGCCAATCAATGGACTTATACCAATCTCACAAAACAAAATGGATACCGGATGCCAATCAATGGACTTACACCAATCTCCTAAAACAAAATGGATACCGGATGCCAATCAATGGACTTATACCAATCTCCTAAAACAAAGAGAAACAATGATACCAGATGCCAATCAATGGACTTATACTAGTCTCACAAAACAAAATGGATACCGGATGCCAATCAATGGACTTACACCAATCTCCTAAAACAAAGAGAAACATGGATACCAGATGCCAATCAATAGACTTATACTAGTCTCACAAAACAAAATGACAAGGATACCAGATGCCAATCAATGGACTTATACTAGTCTCCTACCATATCATGGGAAACAACTGCCAATCAATGGACTTATGCTTGCCTCCTCCATGGACAAAACCAAATGTTATAAAGTAATGAACAATGTTTATGAAATGATATACAAGTGATGATGATAAATGCACAAAGGCACACTCAAGCAAATATGCACAGATGAATCAAGTAAGCAGACAAACAAGTCAATTAGCACACACTATATACAATCAATTAGGCTCAAGCAAGGTTAGGCTTTACAGCCAACTGGAATGGGGTAATTGTGCTCTTAACCCTAACATTGAGAGTTAGGGTGAAGCAGATGAAATGGAGATGAGGGGTGTGCCTCATAGCTCTTATCCCTGATCATGGAGAGCTTTGATCAATGGAAAGTGTGGGAGTTCAGAAAGTTGGAACTCTTCTCCACAAATGGACTCTATAAGATCTTGGGTTATTATTCACAATGCATCAACACATTATGTGAGCAAAGTGAATGACACACTGAGTAGCAGGAGATGGATTACACATCTCTTTTATCTGCCCATTGCCTCATAAGAGGACTTTTCCTGCTTGGCACAAAATTAAACAATCACAAGCATTGCCTCTTAAGGAGGACTTCAGACAGGTGCCTACCAATAACAGTAGGTCTTCCAGACTACATGAAGATTAGAGATTATACCTAAGTGGTTAAGAAACCAAGCAAAGCAAAGTTCACAATGAACTTAAAGCAACTTAAGTACTTGTGGAAACACTAAACAAATCAGTACAATACTCAAACAATCAGACAACAATCAATAAGCAACAGACAATCCCAATGTACAAAATATGTAAGCCAAAAGGCAAACTCAAATGAGTTAGCAACAACCTACAAAACACACAAATGTTAGTAAACAAAAGCAAACAACAATACTCAAGTGATGGAGCATCATCAATTATGCAACTTGGATGTTCAACCTGAAATCAAAGCTCAAATGTAAGCCACAAACCACTAGGTCAAAGCCTAGGGTCAAAGATGGAGAAAAAATTTAAAACAGGAGCTGAAATTTAACATGAATCAACTTCAATCTCATATTGACACATTCCAAAAGGTCTCACATCAAGATCAATCACCAAATGCATTTCATGATCAAGTGAAATTCAAGGCAATTTCAAAGCTCATATGTGATCAACATGAATGAAAAATTCAAATCAAAATAGAAATGATTCAAATAAATCTAGAAAAATTCATGAGCAATCAAGACATCTAACATGATCAACATACAAAAAATCAGAAGCATTGGACATCATTTGGTATGGAAATCACATGGTACAAGTTGGACAAGCAAAGGTGTGACACAAATTGTCACACCAACTTAGCACAAGCATAAAACAGAGATGATGCATAGGAAAAATACCAATCCAAAACCAAAATGTCCAACAATGCGTCTAGTTTCATCATGCAAAATTTCACATTCATTGGATAAGAAACAAGCATTTCATGAAGGAATAAGGAAGGCAAGGTCAAACAAGCATATGTACTCAAACATCCTAGCACAACTCAATTTTCCAGCTAGGCACAACTTTCCAATTTATGCTCATAAAAAACTAGACAACATTAGGAGAACATAGCAAAAAATTGGGATCAAATTGGTTGAGTTTTCAATTTTATATGATTTTTAAAAGTTAAGGAAAAAATTGAAAATCAAAGATGAGCATAGCATGGTCAAAGGAGGGAAAATGAAAAAATGCAAGTCAATTTGAAAAACCTCGCTCGGCAGGAATCGATCCATTGCCAGATTCAAATATGCACGCTCAACCTAAACGGCATCGTATCAGCTCAAACCCTAGCGCGCCAAGATATTTCATAGCTAATTCAAATTTTCCTAGCTAATTGGCAGCGATTTCGTAGCAAATACTGGAAATGAAGAACATTCAAGGTTGAAGATGAAGATCATCATGATCTTCATCTGGATTTTCCAGATTTCTCAAAACATGTCCAGAAATCATAATTAAGCACAGCGTTCGAATCATCCGGCAATGTACAATCAAGATCAACAATCAATTTCTCACGAATCATCATAACAAAGCCAAATCGAAGAAAAACTTAAATGAACATCAAAACTTTAAACATGCATAACTAGCTCAAAACAACACCAAATCACACGATTCAAAGCTCAGCATAACCAGCACACTTAGATCTACAATAACATAGCAATGGATTTCAAAAATAAGAGATTCGAATTGTGACCTCTTGAAGTGCAGAAGCTGGAATTCGTGCTATCCAAGACTTGAAACGATCAAAAGCTTCTCTGTGATGCTTGTATAGATGATTGGAGGAGAGATTGGAGCTCAAACACACTTGAATTCAACAGAATTTGAAATCACCATGGATGCTTCAAGCTTCGAGTATGCTTCAATATGGCACGGTTTCTCTCTATTCCACGTCCAATCTTGCTCAACAATACCTCAGGATCAAGAATCAACCAATAGAATGTGTTCTTGTTTGAAGAAATTGGAAGAAATTTTGAGAGAAAAGTTTTGAGAATTTTGGATCTAGATCTGAAAAATGAATGTTAATGCTGAAAACAGTTGGGATTATCCTTATATACCTCCTACTAATCATGTTTAGATCATGTTTAAACCAAATGCTAATGAGATTAACCAATTTTTAGGGTGTATGCACAAATTGGTTTTTCACCTCTATGCATGGAATGCATGTGTGAACAGTACACGAATTTCATCCATTTTCACTTAAAATCCAATTTTAAAACCAATGGTAATGGCAAAAAGTTCAAACCATGCACCATTTTTGAATTTTGTGATTTCCCTCCAAAAAGCCAATGGATTAACAAGTGATCATGTGATGACAATTCATGTAATGTGATGCATGATTTGGAAATTAGAGGTCATGAGGAGAATTTAGCAAAAAGAACCACACATTTTGGAGCTTTGGTTGAAAAGTTATGCTCATTTGAAGTCCCATGCACACTTTGCCATGATTTGATCATATCTCCTTAACCACACATGATAAATTCATGATCTTGGACATTTTGGAAATGGGAGAGAAAGATCTACAACTTTCATGTTCAACAAAAGTTCATTTGAAGCTTTCTTGATGATGTAATATTGAGTTGAAATTGGTCTAAAATCTTTCCATTTTTGGAAAGTTCAAATTATAGGTCACTTGCTATTTTTGGAAATTCTTGACCTAACTTCAAATTCTTCAATGTGAGTGTTTGAAATGTCAAATGAGACTTGTTTGAACATGAATGAAGTATTTCTAATCACTTCCCACCTCCAAATCCACAGTTGACTTTGCAGTTGACTTTCTAGACCTTTAGATGACTTGCAAATGTTCTGATGAAATTCAAGCCTCTACCACTTGGGATTTTGCTTCAAAATGACATTATAACTCATATGAACTCTTGTGAATGATTGTGGGGTCCAAATCTCAAGAATGACCACCATCTATTGCTCAAAGAATGCCTTTGATTGCCTTGACCTGTTAATGCTTCATCTGCAAGACAAAAGTTAGATGACATATTTTTGTACTTTTGGTTAGTGATTAAAAGAAAAACAATGATATACAAATGCAAGGATGCTTGGTGATCAAGAACCACTCTCAAAAAGATGACCAACCCATAGGGAAGGAAGCAAGGTGTCCAATGATCCTTGAGGCAATGCAATGATATGATATGATGCCATGAGGGATCTTAGGGACAAAATTGGGGTCTTACAGTCATTGACTTGTTTCTTCTTTTTTTAAAATGCATGTTTTTTCTTTGTTTTTTAGGTTGCAAGTGTGAGTATTTTCTTTGTTCTCTTGACTAAATACTTGTGGTGTGATGTGAGTGAGGTGTTGTGCATTCATAGTATGTTAAGTAGGACTAAGTTCTAAATTGTGCATCATTTGCGGTAGACCAATAACCTTTTATGAGATTTTGAGCCTTTTAATGGATAACATTCAAAAATCCATCTCTTTCTTTCTTGTGTGATTTCACTCATGTCTGTTAGTCTCTAAAACTTGATATGATTCTTTTTGAAACTGTTTGATTACTTGTGCACACATATATGATAAAGTAAAGTTCTTTGTGTTTTATTTTTTTAGCCAATTAACCAAAAAGCTAACCCTAAAAAATATCATCCCGTGTTTGAAAACCCTAATTATCCCATTTTTTGTTTATAACTCATTACAAGCCTAAAAGTCAAAAATAATGCTATCACCCTATTTAAAGGGTTGAAAGAGTCTTATATAGATTTGTGTGGGGTTGAATTATTATAGTTGTCATACTTCAAAAGTAGGCAGAAAAGAAAAAAATAGAAAGAAAAGGAAAAAAAGAGAAAAAAAATTGGAAAAAGAAAAAGAAGGATGACAATACATATTCCTTCTGAAAAAGAAGAATAAAAAGAGAAAAGAGAAGATAAATCGTTGCAAGGTTGTCGTCTAAAAGTGAATGAAGTTTTATTTAGTTCAACTCCTACAGTTTCTTTCAATTTTAGCTTAGTACATCTTAGGAACATACATCAGATAATACATGTTAAGCTTGTCAGAGGTTATTGTAATCGAATAGGGTTGAATCTACATAGGGAACTGGAATTATAAGAATCAATTATATGTAGGAAATCAATACAGTGGATTAGATTATTTATCAATTTTTCTTTTACCATTAATCATCTTTGATTTAAGTTCTGAACCTTAAAACCCCCCTTATTTTCATTCGTTTGGTTACAACATTCAAGAGTCCTTATGATACGTGTCATACCCAAAAATTTACCCTACCCTTCATAATGATCATCTAGGTCACTAACCCTAATCATATACATATCCCCATGGTTAGAAATAGTACATTTAATTGTGGAATTTAATTAGATTTAGTCATTTAGGATTTTAATATTTAGATATTAATTCAACTTTTAATCACATTAAAAAAAATGCCTTGAAAAAAATATTGGATTAACCATTTAATTCTTGTTTTGGTTTCACTAATATTTTGCCTTTTTAATTCAATTAACATATATGTTTAGTTAGGGTTAAAAGTTCATTCCTTGTACTTTGATTCCATATGCCATGTTCATGCATTTTTCCATTTTGCTTTAATTCTATATTTTGATTGCGGTTAGTGATTTAAATTGAAAATGCCATTTCAATTTAAGGTGATATATGCTTGTATATCCATTTTATTCACCATGGTCCTATGTCTCCCCATCCCATGTAAGTGTAATAACTTAGGTTTATTTCTTTTATAGCTCATCATACATGCTAACTAAAAAAAATAAAGCCAAATGATAAAATAAAGCATTTTAAAAGATAAAAGGCATACTTGATCTAACGTCACGTGTTTTCCAAATCAAACTCACTTCATAGAAACGTGAGTACTTGATCTAACATAAAGTATATCTTATTCATTCCACATCCATTGTCTTCTCTCAATATCAATCTCATTCTACCTCCCTACCCCCATTCTTCACACGCACTTTTTCATAATAAATCCAAACACTTGATCCGACGTCAAGTGTCATTTTCAAAACAATTTCTTAACAAACCGGAATGAAAAAGGGGGTGTACGTGCTTGTACACAAAAATCAAGTACTTGGGTTGTTGGTGGTACCTAGATTGAGGACCCAACACTTGACTTCTCCCTTAAAACATCTAGTGATTCAAACAAGTTCAATCTAGGTTCTATGAGGGAGAAAAAGGGTAGCTAGGATTCCATTGTCCTCTCGACTCTCAAGTATTCTGATTATTGGTTGTACTTTGTCAAGGTTCAGATACTTATCTCCCTTTAAGTTCCAATGATTAGACTTGCAAAACTCTTTAACAATTCAAATGTCTTTTTGGATGAAAAAGAGTGGTTAGGATACCATTATCCTTTAAACTCCCAAGCGTTTGGATTGTTAACTATATCTAGCCAAGGGTTTAATGCTTGTCTTCGTACTAAAATCAACCCTAACCAATCAAATAAATTTTGGCTCAGTGCATTCTTCCAAACCTTTTCTAAAAGGGCATGTTACTTCCGTTCTACCGTGAACGACGCTTAAGCCTCCATATGTGAGCAAGTAATATGTAACTGTTAGAATGTGATCAAAGCGCATCCATTCTACCGCAAACAAATAGACACTTAACGCTCCCATGATCGAACATACAAGCAAGTGAACAATAGCACATGAACATCAACATTGTTCATAAAAACAACCAAACAAATACTCCATTTTTTATCGGAACTACGGAGCTATGACTTCCTCATTGCACATATGAAGGTACCTAGGCACAAGGGTCAAAATCCTTGGAGAGATGACTAACTTAAAACTTATTTTCTTTTCTCATCTAATTCTTATTCATCTCATTTCATCGATAGCAAGTAATATTCAGATAAACAACATCCATATGCATTCATACAGGTAAAGTGGTTCCGATCGAGTACGATGGATGTAAGGGGTACTAATACATTCCCCTTACATAAATGGCTTCTGACTCCGCTCTTGGTCGCGAGACCATTCTCTTTGAGATTTTATCTCTATTTTCCCTTTCCTTTGGAATAAATAAAATCTTGTGGCATTGTAACACCCTAAACCCCGGATAATCGATTTTAAATAAAAACAACAGGAAAAACATATTACTCCATCATAAATCATAAATCAACAAATATTGCACAGGGAAAGTTTATTTAGAAACACCATAAAACATGTCTAAATAGAACTGAATCAATACATCATAATTAAAATCTCATAATAGTTGATTGCAAACAAACCAAAGTAATGCAAACGAACACCCTTATCCCTAATGTTACAGATCAGAGCATTCTTATATGAAAACTAAAATATACGGAAGATAAAAGTCTAATGAGAGGCAACAACCATCTCACTACAACAACAAACCTCAGTCTTAATAATCACATGTGCAAAGCACACCACAAAACTAAGCAAACAAGAAAGTGGTGAGAATATACTTACATATATTAACAGTGTGATTTCAGCAATAGAATCACATTAAAAAAACACAATAATCATACATAGATGATATATATATATATCAATCAATTACAATCACAAACACACAACACAACAAAATGTAATGCTATGATCCACTAACTCCATCACATATATGCATGTGATACCAAAAATATATTGTGGAATCAGAGGAATCTTACTTATTTTGTTCCATTAGTCCCTGGTCCTTCCCACCTAGACCAATGATCCCCACCAATGGATCTGAGCCTCACCTCTGGTCTTTTCCACCAAGACCCACGATCCCCACCAATGGATCTGAGGCCACAAAAAGGGACCGAAGTTCCACCTAAACTCTGAAATACATGAAGGCATGGTAATATGAATCACGAATATGTATTTCAAGGACAAACATCATAATTCACCAAAATTATGTATAATAATACTCATAAACATAAAAAATAATCCCAAAGGATATCACCAAAATAGGTTCCATTCACGAACAACAAATTATCCAATAAGGGTCACCCAAATACAAATCACCTAAAATTCTGTTTATTAAACAGTATATTTACTTTTCTTACACCTAAAATTATTTAGTTAATTATATTCCTAAAAGTGAGTGAAATATACTAATATTTTTATAATAGTTGATAAAAGATATATTTTATTATTTTAAGGCTATTTTATCACAATTTCAACTAAGAAAAAATATTTTGTTAGTTTTAGCTTTATTTATAAAAAAGTATTATAAATCACCAGAAAGAGTAAACAAAACTCTAAAATTTATTATAATCAAAAAGTTAATCCTTATGGTATTGCCTAAGGTCTTTAAATACATAAAACAAAGACACTCTAATGATTCTTAAGGGCTTTAAATCCTAAACAAAATAAATAAATAAAACATAAATTACTAAAATTTCAGAAAATAATAAAACTTTGTTTTTGGAATATAAACAAGCTTAAACGGCTTAAAAACGAATAGTCACTAATAAACCGTTAGTTTGACTTCTGGGGCGATTCTCTTTCCGAAAAGATACAATAAGAGTTATTTTGACATCAGACGCCAAACTTGCGCAAAATTTTGCTAAAGCGCGGCTTCTCCTTTGATACGTGCAACCAACCCTCCTACCTCAGATTTTCCAAGTTTCCGTCTCCCAATGTCAAATTCTTACAACATAGAATTCCCAAAAGTTGTTTACAGAAAAAAAAAATTATCTATTAAGTTATTTTTTTTATGAAAAAGGAATTACGGTTAACAGAACAATCAATAAGGACAAAGATTGATCAAATAAGATTATTCATATAAACACTTGTGAGATATTATCATATAGAATTGACCAAAGGTGTTTTGGGAAAAACTAATTTAGTCAAACATGCAATTTCATATTATACTGTGATTTAACATCAAAATTTAATCTTATTAACAGATCACCAAAAACAATATTATCGATCCAAAAGTCATATCGATCACCAAAGTGATCAAATGGGATTATCCCATTTGGGCACAAATCGTAACAACGATTGACTCCCCAAAACCAAAATTTCAATATAAAACATATTATTCATACAAAGTCATACAATATGTGACCAAAGGGGTTAGGCCAAACTCCATATGGTCATAGCAAATCAGTATAATAAAATATTTGCATTTTGATTCGATACATTTCACAGAGATAAAAATAACAGTAATTTGACGTTGATGAGAGGGTAAGGGAACCCTCATCATTCTGTTGCATAAAACACACCATATAGTAAGAAAACACCCCTTACCTTATTCATTAAGCTTTCAAGGTCTTGATGTTCCTCTGTTTCCAAATCACTTCCTCATGATTGCTCCCAAAATGGTTTTCCTATACTAAAATGCACCCTTAAGTGATATGCGTCAGACCTGAATTTTTCCCTAACTCTCACACTCTCCCTTAGGATATATATATTATGTTTAATCCATCATTAAGATTAATTCCTAAATTTTTAATCCCAAACGAAATATTCATTTAACTGATAAATAAAATAAAATAAATCATAAATTAAATAATTATTCAAGAAAAATATTATTTTAACATAAGATGTCACACTATATTTAAATAATTAAATAATTATTATTATAAACCTCAAATAATTATTATCGTTATTTTAAATGATTAAATAAAATCTACCACAATCACCCAAATATTTTTAATAACTATTAAATTGTTAAAATACCCTCGAATACCGTAAAACATCATAAAACACCCAAAAATACACCAACGTCACATAAATAAATTATCAATTAATTCATAAAATGCTATAATTAAATAAAAATAATTAAATAAGTTAGGATTGTTACGACGACTCTGTATTTTTTGCGGTGCAACAATACGACATTCGAATGTCGCTTCCGTTTTACCACACTTTAAATTTATTTTTGACCAGTGTGCGATAGTGGGTCAGAGTCAAGCACTCCGACAAGAATCTAAAGAAATTTAGAAGATCCTATGTCCGAAATTATAGACTGGAGTGTCCGAGTTCGCGCTGATTATTTTGGTGTAGTCAGTTTAATTTTTCGGGAATTTTCGTGCCCGAATTTTATTCATCTTGAGTTAATTTATTTTTATTTCTTTGTCAAAAAATTCATAATAATTAATTAGAACTTTTATGTTTTTGTTCCGACTTAATTTTATTTATTTATATTAGTATTATTTTTATTTAATCTAATTTATTTACAATTATTTTTATACTAACAACACTCCAAAGGATATTGCTAATATTAAATAAAATTGCAACCCTAAAACCCAGGCTATATATTACTTCATTGACAAACCTAAGAAGAGGCCAGTCAAATTGATCAATGGCGCATGAGTATCACTTCGCAATACTCATTTCATCTTTCCTTGACCACCATTACTGCTCATGAAAAAATATTATTTTTTATCATTTCCTTCACTCTTTTTTTCGGTGGCTACCTAGTATACTGCACTCATTTTGATATTTCTTCATAAAAGTGGACCTACCACTTTCTGCATATTCATTTTTCTTTCACAGTAAACTAAGTGTGATAGTATCCCCTCTTTTATGAAAAATAACCTATCATTCACCATTTTCATATTTTTCAAATTATGTACATATTTATATATTTATACTGTCATGAGTTTAATACACACATACTTTTCAATTTGTTTTTGTTCTTTCATATATCTATATATTTACTGCTTTGTTTGTAAGATTTATATTATACATGTACTATTGCCTTGCGTTTAGAATATATATCAAATTTTAATTATGAGATTGATTTACATATGAAATATAATCTCAGTTTATTTTTTGATTGGGTTTTATATATTGTCAATTTATTTTCCTTGTATTTAGAATATATAGGTAACTTTTTGTTTCTTTAGTTAACTTATATACATTTTCAGCTTTTGGTTTTGTTTTATATATACATATGCCATCTAATTTTTCAGTTTATATATATATATATATATATATATATATATATATATATATATATATATATATATATATATATATATATTATATATATATATATATATATTTATATATATATATATATTAATCTTGTAGCATTGTAGATAACGCGTGTCTATTGTGTTTAGCTTTCTACTATTTTATTTATTTTGAGTTGATGTAAAAAATTTGTAACATTGTTATAATAATATTTTGATGGTTGTTGTTTTTCATTGTGTTGCGATTTTAGAGTTAAAATCCAATTTAACTTCCGAAAATCGCTTGAACGCATAGATTTTTGCTCGACTTCTTATAGAATTGTTCTTACATGAATACACTCTAAGTTTGCTTAGAGCTAAATTTAGTTTGCTCTCAGTTTCGGTTGGCATTCAGTCTCGTGGCTTACTCTTGGGCCTTCTTACAATGAGCTTTTTTCTTTTTGCATACTCACATTACTTGTTTGCATTTCAATTACCCTTAAATCACTTCAAACCATTCTCAATTCAAATAATTTCAAACCATTTTATTAATTAAAATTGGAAGTAGAAGATTACTTGGGTGAAAGGTTCAGTCCTAGTCACGAATGCTAGGCCTAAGTTGTAAGAGCTTGTATGCCATAAGTGTTCGTCTTCCCCTCTAAAACACTTGAAAATATTCCAACTTCTTTTCTCAATAAAATTGAAAGAAAAAGATTACCTGGGTGAAAGGTCTAGACGTAGTCTCGAGTAGGGGTGTTCGCGGTGCGGTTTGGGCGGTTTTGGCGATAAAAATCATCCGAACCGCAAGAGAAAAAAGCATGCGGTTTAGTTTGGTTCGGTTGGCTTTTAGAAATAAAACCAAACCAAACCAAAGCGGTTTGGGTTGGTTCGGTTGGTTCGGTTTTTTATAATATTTTTATTGTGTCATACATACACCTATAGAGAACAACATAACTTTGTATTTAGTCATTCATACATGACTAAATAACATCAAAACTCATCATATTTAGACAAAAATGTTTCATTCAATATACAAAAAATTAGATTAGACAAAAGTGGAATAAAAAACATACATAAATAGTAGCATAAAATAATATCGAAGACATTATAATAAAACATAAAAAACATATAAGATGAGAGATTATAGAAGATGAAAAAAAGAACATAAGAGATGCGAGATTGAGAAGAAAGGTGCGATAAAAATATAATTAAAAGAGAAAATAGTAACATAAAAGATGAAAAAGAAAGAACATAAGAGATGACTTATTAGAGTAGAATAGGCGAAACCTACATGGAAAAGAAGACGAGAAGAATGTGTGATACTACTATGAGAGATTTAAGAAGGTTGAAATTGAAACCCTAAGCGTGAGTAAGAGAAAATCGTTTGTAATTGTAAGGTTAAGGCATACTAGGTTTGATGTTGTTTGTAATTGTAAGGTTAAGGCATACTAGGTTTGATATTTTGGTTGGATGTGGGATGAGTAAAATTTGGGTTGTAACATAATGCTGTTTGGTTTGGTTTAGTTCGGTTTGCAAAATACAAACCGCAAACCAAACCAAACTGTGTGGTTTTATTAAAAAATGACTTAAACGAAACCGAACCAAATGCGATTTTTTGCGGTTTCGGTTTGGCTTGGTTCGGTTTACGGTTTTCTATTGGGTTGGTTTGGTTTTGAACACCCCTAGTCTCGAGTATTAGACTCAAGTTGTAAGAGCTTGCAAGTCATAAATACTCGTCTTTCAAGCCCAAAAATACATTCAACCAATCAAACTCTTTTTTCGCCACCTAATGGCGACTCTGTTGGGGAATTTCCCTAAGTGAGTCAAACCTAGTTAGGTCATTTGTGTGCCTTTGTTTGTTTACTTGTGTGGGTTTTCTTTATTGATTTTGTTATATTTATTGTCATATTGATATAATCTGTTGTATTGGTTCTACCATGCTTTGGTACTTGGATACTCTGATTGCAAGCCTTGTGGGAAAGACTTTTTACCCGAGTCTCGAGTAAAAACATAAGATAGGACGAGGTTGAGTAGTACAGGTCCGCGAGAAGAATTTCTCGTTTGGTCAGTACGAGAACCTCACTTAGAGTAGATCCTTTTGAGGATGTTCTTGTCGGCAAGTATGTTGTTATAAGCTTTGATATTTTCATTAGGATCCATGACTCTAAGGACCATTTGTAGAATCTTAATCCTTTGACCAACTAGGAAAGATGGTTGCATAGTGTGGGTCTGCGAGATGAATTTATCATTGGATTGATGCGAGAACCTCATTTAGAGTATATTCTTTGGATGAAGTTGACGCCCGGCAAGTAAGTTGTTGCAGGCAGCAAACAATCTTGTGGATCCATGACTTTGGAAACCTTTGTAACCCTAGATCATACCCGATGAGAACCTATTCTTGGAAAGCAATAAGGTTTATCAGTACCTCTGACTTTTGAACCTGTGTATTAAAAAAAATCAAATATACATGGCTTGCATTGCATTCATTCACATTCCATTATGTATGCATCTCATAAGAATGCATGTCATTTTCCAAACATAATACAAAAAAACTCATTCATCCTTTGTCCATGATCATCAAAGTGATTCCCGACACACGTTGAGAACAGAGAACCATGTCTTAGGAGATGATGGACGAGCTAAGGAAAATTCAAGAAGCATTGAAGGAGGAACTCAATCTTTTGAAGAGTCAAATGGGATGGGTCATGGAAACCCTGCAAGCCTTATTGAGAAAAGAGGGTCATCCCATACCCATTGATGCACCAGAGGGAGCTACTGCTCCACATCCATCCGGTGTTACCCCAAGTCAAGGGCAATTCTATGTTGCAACTCCTCATATAACGGCATATAGCCCTCCCTTAAGATGTCATCATCAACATCCTCTAGATATTCCTCCTCAGGATCATCGAAGTCAGGTTCAGAACAAAAATCTGAATCAGAACAAGTGGAACAAAGATCACAACGACCCGATTCTAGTGCCATATAGAAAGCTCTACCCGCAACTGATCTAGAATGCTTTGGTGACCCCTCCAACTCTCACATCTACGTCACCATACATGCCATGGTACAACCCAAATGTAACATGTGAATTCTATAAAGGGGTAGTGGGACATAACCTGGATTCCTGCTTAGCGCTGAAAGCCTTGGTACGAGAACTAATTAACAAAAAGAGCTTAGTCTTTGAAGAAGATCACCCGAAGGTCAAGTGCGGATACTATACTGGAATAATGGGGCACTCCATCGAGGAATGCAAGAGTTTTAAGTTTAAGCTTAAAATATTGATTGGCATAAGGTTACCAACACTCAAAGAGGAAGGCTCAGGTACATATATCTTGATTTCTGGCCCAGGTAATGAGAAAGGAAAATGACCCCTGAAGCCCCTCAAGGTTTTGTACCACAAGGAAGAGGTCAGGGATGTGGATAACGAGATATCATCGTTTCCTGGTAAGAGAATTGAGACATCGCCTTGGATTTCCAATGTCACAACCCATGCCAACGGAAGCAAAGTAGAAGTGAGTAGTGAATCCAAGAGGGTTGCGTTCAACGATGAGATTGAAGGAAAAAAAATTGAAGATCGTCGTGCCAATGTCAAAAAGCTTGTTGATCCCAACCTTCAAGTGGTTGAAAATAAGCAGTTAGCAATGCCCAAAGTGCTATACCAAAAACCACTACCTTTTGGTCTTCATTACCGACAATCCTGGTTTGCTCCTCATCCAAATCAACGAACTCAAGGCCCGAGATATCAAAATCAGCCTAGGCCTCGAAATAACTTGGAAAGAAGAAATGTTCCTCCTCATCCAACCCTCATGACATATAGCCAACTTCTACATCCTCTGATTTAAAACTCGTTGGTGGTTCCCAAGTCTCTCAAGCCGGTTTCACAACCTTACCCACCCGGGTATGACCCAAATGTGCAATGTGGATATCATGCCATATCAGAAGGGCATTCAACTGAAGACTGCAATGCTTTCAAAGCCATAGTACAATAGTTGATTGACAACAGGTACATAGCCTTTCAAGAAGGAAGCTTGGTGGTCAATGTCAACTTATCGCCCGAATAAGTGAGAAGACCTCAAGGGGTGTCTCCCGAAGTTAATAAATCAAGTTTGAAGAAGTAAATTCCCTGAAGCTGGCAATCATTTGGCCGTTTCAGTATTTCTTTTGTAATTTCCTTGCATATTAAATTGTCAGTTGCATTTAAGCATTGTTGTTTTCTTTGAATTGGTAAGATTAATGAAATACTTATGCATATTTTGAATTAATCCATTCATATTCACTCGTTTTTCATTTAAGTTAAGAACAAAAAATACTTCTCTCATTTCACTTTTGTTTATCAAACCGTTGTTTTAACAAAGATTGGAATGAGGATGGTGAAAGCGAAATACCTGAAATTATTGTGGCATGCTTTTGCAGAAAACCTTGACGATGATGTAAGGCATTGTTTTAAATCCCCAAACACCGGAGAGATAAGGATGTAATCCATATTCAACTACTTTGGGCCTTGAAGTTAGTATTTATTTTGGAACTAAAACCCTTAATATTAACTAGGGGGAGGATAGTTTGTTCAGTTTATCTGACTTTGCATTTAAATTTCAAGAGGAAACATCCCACTTAAAGAGATCAACCATATGCTATCCTTCGCACATAGTTTAAAGTGTCGAAGAAGTTGTGAAAATCAGAGCATCCCGGTGGACCAAAAGCTTCAAAGAAGCGGTCCGGGTAAAAATTAGGGATATAAAAAAATCAATCAAAAGAGGTCACTAAATACCCAACAAAAACAAAATAAGGTGACTGCCATTTCTGGAAAATCTCATTTTGAATCCTCATTTTTCACCTTCACACCTTTGAAGTCGAATACATGTATCGAATTAACTGAACGTAGGAACCGGAGATCATCAAGAAGAAGGGGTGGGTAAAAATTAAATTTTGAGCCTTATATCCTTTTGTTTCAAAAAAAAGTGAATCAGACCACGTTACAACCCTTAAATGACCTAATTGAGGCAAGGTCTATTTTGAAAGCATATTACAGCAAGGTTGTGTTAACCTAACTCTAAACGATCTTTGTTAATCATTTGATCGCACCAACTTGCACACTGTGAGTGACTAGATCGTCATTATGTTCTTATTAGTGACTCGTTCACTGTATTTCACCTGTTCATATCAATAATATTTTATTTTAATTTTTTGCATAAGCACTACATTAAAATTACCATTTTTGAATGAACAATCTTTTTTGCAAGTCGTCACTTAGCATCAAAGAAATTCCAAGAATATACAATTAAGGAACTTGATAAAGTGAAAGAAGTCCAGTCAAGGAAAAATCACTTTGAGTATGATTCAATCTGAGCCAATCATCCCAAGGTTCAGTTAGCCAAGAGTAATTTGCTTCAAGACTCAGACCAGGGTAAGCCACCTCAGAAGCTCATTGAGTCCAACTATCCAAAGACAGTCAATTAGAAGTCTGCCATTCAAGGTTTTGGTTAATCAGGGTCAGATCATTGCGGTATTTAAACATTGGGGCAAGCCATCTCGAGATCATCTCATGTCAAGCTGTTTCAAACTCACTTTCAAGGTGAACATTTCCAAAGACCCAATATATTGGGGCAACATGAGCCATAGAGGGGCAAACCCTTTTTCTTCATTCTTTCGAATTGTTCAAACAAATTCTACCATACGTCAACAACTTTGGAGTTTAAAACGAGTGTCCGAGAATTATGCTAGCATGATTCATTAATCCTCCAAAAGGATCCCATTGGCTAAGTTTGTGGCTGTCAAACTTGATAGAATTCTCTTTTGACAATATTTATTACATATATTTGGTTAAGTTCTTGGTGTTGAGGAATCATGATCTCCATAAAAATCCTCTACAACTCCCAGCCCACTCAGGTGTCAGTATTTTCATATCAAGATCATTCATATATAATGCATAAAAACAAATTCAAATCATGCATAGTTGAAATGTACTTCGTGCTCATTTTGCATTGACCCATGTCTTGTTGTTGATCTTATATCCTTTGACCTCCAATTCCAGTTTGTCTTTGGTTCCCTTAAAGCATCATCGGGTTTTCGCAGTCATTTTCAAGTGCAACTCAGTTGGCATCTATCAAAAATTGTCCATGAGGTTCAATTCCTTTTTGGATTATCCGATGAATTTCTGGATTACTCCTTTGTTTATTGATGTATTTCCATAACTTGTCTGATGTATTTCTAGATGTTTCCCTACCTATCTGATGTATTCTCGAATATGTCTGTCTTATATTCTGATGTATTTCTAGAATTTCCTCGATGTATTACCGGATGTGTATGTATTCTGTTGTATTTCCAGTATATCACTTGTAATTCTGATGCATTTCCATAATTCGTTTCTTTTACTCTCCGAAGAATTTTCGGACATGTCATTTTTGTTTTGACGCACTTCCAGAACCCCTATGTCATTCCCTAGCATCATTTCAAGGCTCATTGGTGTCTCCTAAAATTCAGTTGTCACTAGCATTATTCCAAGCTCAGTTGTTACTAGAACTCATTTTAAACCCATTTTTTGTTGTTATCATTGTCACTCCGTTTGTAAATACAATCGTAATTGGTATCTGAAGTTTGGTTGTCGCCAACATCATTCCAAGTCCAGTTGTTGCTGACAAACTCCATTGTAATTGATAATTTTTTACTAATTCCTTCGGTCAAGTCCAATTGTTGTTGGAAAAATCCGTTAAAAGTTGGTTGTAATCAATTGCTTACGGTCAAAGTCCAATTATTGTTTGTACGTATAGAGAGTTTGATTACTCTGTCTTTCCTGATGGTTCCGTGAAAGTCATGAGTGACTCTTCATTTTAAGGAATTCCCATAAGCTTGGATGTTATTCTTGTTGAAATCTTCAATGATGTTTGTTTTGATTGATTTCTTCATAAAGAATCGTCATAATTTTTTTTATGTGGATGACTTTCTAATGAGAAAACTCCAATGTTTTGTATGGATGACTTTCTAATGAGAAAGCTCCAATGTTTTGTGTGGATGACTTTCTAATGAGAAAGCTCTGATATTTTGTGTGGATGACTTTCTAATGAGATGACTCCAATGTTTTTTTATGGATGACTTTCTAATGAGAAGACTCCAATTTATTCTTGTCTAGGATGATTTCCCTGTTAGGAATCTCCAAAATCTCCGATTGGATGAATTTCTTATGAGAAATCTCCAGAACTGACAAATATACTCTAAAGTGTTGTTAGGTCATATCTGAACCTACGGGTGAAACTTTCTTTGAATATCCCAATGTTGAGGTCATGTATGAACCTATTGAAATTTTCCTTGTTTTTCTAAAATTTTCATGTCATGTTTGAACCTGTGATTGAAACTCTTTGAATATTCCAAATGGTCAGGTGATGTATAAACCTATTGATGAAATTATTTGATTTTTTCCAATTTTGCCAGGTCATGCATGAACATATTAACTAAACTTCCCTTGATATTTAAGTTGTCATCAGGTCATGTCTGAACCTGTTGTTCAAACCTTCTTTTTGTGTTCCCTAATGCTGCCAGGTCACGTATGAGCCTACTTATTGACCACTCTTTGAATATTCAAGAGTTGTCAGGTCATCTTTGAACCTATTGCTGAAAATTCTTTGAATATTCTGGTGTTATCAGGTCATGTATGAACCTATTGTTAAAATCTCTTTGTATATTCCTCAGTGTCTTCTCCAGCCGGATTGTTATCCTCAGTGGGTTTTCACCTTTATTTTTGTTTCTTGTAGGCCAACGTTATCATATGTCTTTGTATTTCCCCATAGGCCTGCTTATCATCCATCATAAAAAAATCATGCTATGGTTCATTGCTTTTTACTTCATATCCCTAGCAAATCAAAATTAAAAAATTCTTTCATGCATTTATAGCATTTCATATCATCTACATTCAATGAAAAAATTAGGGTTTTTTTAGTATTTAATTATCTCCCACCGTGATCACATGAAAAATGAATTTCTTCATATTCTCTGCTTTAAGATACTTAAATAGGGGCAAGTGTCATGTCCTAATTTTGCACCTCATTCAATTAATCAATACAGTCATGTTGAGTTTTGCAGCATCTACATATTATAGCATGCATTTCATATTACCTGAAACCTAAAATGTAAGTCAGAATAATTTTTTGGATTTACAGACTAATCGGTCAAAATAAATTTTTGTACGTAAAATTAGCAGGCTAAAATTTTCAAGGTCGATCTTGCAGACGTCAATTTTATTAAAATACGGTTCGCGTAGTTTAACCTGTCGTGCTCGTTTTAATTTTTCAATTACTTTTTCGATCGCATTTTGGTCAGTCTGAGCCTTTCGACCGGTAAAATTTTATTTTAAAATTGGTTCAAACATTGTATATTTCTGAGAGGTTTATTTTGCGCTGATCATTTTGGTATAGTTAGTTTGACTTTTCGAGCATTTTCGTGTCCGAATTTTATTCATCTTGAGTGATTTTATTTTTATTTCTTTGTCAAAAAATTTATAATAATTAATTAGAATTTTTTATGTTTTTGTTCCGATTTAATTTTATTTATTTATATTAGTATTATTTTTATTTAATCTAATTTATTTATAATTATTTTTATACTAACAACACTCCAAAGGACATTGTTGATATCAAATAAAGTTGCAACCCTAAAACTCATGCTATATTGCTTCATTGGCAAAAGGTAAGAAGAGGTAAATCAAATTGATCAAAGGCGCATGAATATGACTTCACAATACTCACTTTATCTTTCCTTAACCACAAAATATTGTTTCTTTATCATTTCCTTCACTCTTTTTTCCGATGGCTAACTTAGGCTAGTATTCTGCTTTCATTTTGATATTTCTTTCATAAAAGTGGACCTACCACTTTCTGCATATTCATTTTTATTTCACAACTAAGTTTGATATTATCTCACTCTTTTATGAAGAAAAAAAAACGCTACCATTCACCATTTTCATATAGCTACCAACTCATCTCCTTCTCCCTCATTAAGAGTCACAACCCAACCTTGATTTATTCTTTTCCTTGCATTTTGTTTCATAATTTTCATATTATATACATATTTTTACTGTCATGAGTTTAATACACATAAACTTTCAAATTTTTTTGTGTTTTTATATATCTATATATGTACTGCTTTGCTTGTAAGCTTTATATTATACATTTACCATTGTCTTGCGTTTAGAATATATATCAAATTTTAATATTGAGATTTATATATGAAATATAATCTCAGTGTTTTTATTGGGTTTTATATATTGTCAATTTATTTTCCTTGTATTTAGAATATATAGGTAACTTTTTGTTTCTTTAGTTAAGTTATATACACTTTCAGCTTTTGGTTTTGTTTTATATATACATTGTGCCATCTAATTTTTCGGTTTATATATATATATATATATATATATATATATATATATATATATATATATATATATATATATATATATATATATATATATATATATATATATATATATATATATATATATATATATATATATATATATATATATATATATATATATATATATATATATATATATATATATATATATATATATATATATATATATATTTTGTTAATTTTTCTTTCACATTTTTATTTTATTTTATCTTTATTTCGTTTTTGTAGCATGGTAGATAACGCGTGTGTATTATGTTTAGCTTTCTATTTTTTTATTATTTTGAGTTGATGTAAAAAAACTTGTAACACTGCCATAATAATATTTTTGTTGTTGCTGCTTTTCATTGTGTTGCGATTTTAGAGTTAAAATCCAATTTGAACTTTCGAAAATCGTTTGAACGCATAGATTTTTGCTCAGGTTCTTATAGAGTGGTTCTTACATGAATACACTCTAAGTTAGCTTAGAGCTAAATTTAATTTCCTCTTTGTTTCTGTTGGCATTCAGTCCCGTATCTTACTCTTGTGCCTTATTACAATGAGCTATTTTCTTTTTGTGTATTCGCATTTACTTGTCTACATTTCTATTATTCTCAAATCACTTCAAACCATTCTCAATTTAAATAATTTCAAACCATTTTCTTAATTAAAATTGGAAGAAAAAGATTACCTGGATGAAAGGTCCAGTCGTAGTCCCGAATGTTAGACTCAAGTTGTGAGAGCTTGTAAGCCATAAGTGTTCGTGTTCCCCTCTAAAACACTTGTAAATATGCAAAATATCTTTTCTCAATAAAATTGAAAGAAAAAGATTATTTGGGTGAAAGATCCAGACGTAGTCTCGAGTATTAGACCCAAGTTGTAAGAGTTTGCAAGTTATAAATACTCGTCTTTCAAGCCCAAAAATACATTAAACCAATCAAACTCTTTTTTTCTCCGCCATACGATTGATCAGAAAAACCTTTTCATAAACGAAAAATACCTTGTCTTAAGATGATGTAAAACAATACTTCATCCACGGTTGTTGAGTTGAGATAAGTGACGTTTTTCCGAATGTTGATTTGTAAATCCATTCGATGTGTGGTATACGTCCACTCCTCATCTGTTTTGGGTAAAATAATGTTCTTCGCCGATTAATACAATATAGTTTTCGCTAAAATCGACCAACAAACAAACATTTTCCATCCAGAACTAAATGTGTCTTGAGTTCTCTATTGAGATACGTAGGAGCATGATTGTGAAATCTTGTCAGACCCATTAATAAAAAAACTTAGGCTTAGTCCCCTTCGTTGTAAAAATACAAAAACATCTTCGCTTTTCTTTTGATCCTATTATTCTTTCCCTCATAATAACTTGAGAAGCCTAACATTTCTAAGCTAACACTAACGCACACAACTAATTTAATGGTTCTCGTTGAGTACAACGGACGTGAGGGGTGCTAATATCTTCTCATTGCGTAATCGACTCCCGAACCCTGATTTGGTTGCGACGACCATAATCATTGTCGTTCTTTCTTGGGTTTTATCGATATTTCTCCTTTCCTTTTTAAGAATAAATATATGTTCGGTGACGACTCTGTTCAGTCCATCATACGAACGTGCAATTGCACTCCACTCAATCGTATTCTCATTTTTTAGGGTACGATACACTTACTATATTTTTATTTTTATGTTTCTATTTCGATTGTTAAATTCTACTTAATAGAGTACTAGTACTTTTATTTCCATTTCAATTTATATGCTAAGGTACTTCTATTTCCATGAATGCTGAATGCTGAATTATATGTCTTTATGTTGGATAAACATTCTATTTCTTTTTGTATTTCAATTTCTATTTAAATAGAAGGACCTTAGCATATAAATGAAAAGAAATTTAGCATTTTAATTTATATGTGTGAATTTCTTTTCATTTATATTACCTATTCATTATTTCAATAAAAATAAAGACATGCATTTATGCTTATTATATTTATAATGTTTCGATTCTTTCCATATTAAATTAAGCTAATTTATTTCTCTTTTTAGAAAAAAAATTGAGTTAGCTGTGTATCATTAAACTCACATGAAATAAAGGAGTAGTATTGTTGAGATTAGAAATATATAAAAAAATTGTTAAATATATTTTTAGTAAATGAGTTATTGTTTTAAACTCACGTAAAAAAACTGTTAATATTTATTTTTATGCTTCCTTTTTAATTTGTGATCATTCAAAAAAAAATTTAATAAGAAATGTTGTTAATGAAAGACAGCCATTAAAAAACATTCTTTTTTTGGACATGACACATCAAAAAATTATTTCTAAAATATTGATAAGTTTATATTGTGAAGGAAACCGTAATCATAGAACTGTTTAAAAAGTTGATTTCTCTTATTCACTCTCTACGGATGTTATTTATTGTTGGAGACAGAATAATGAAACATGTGATGCATGCCAAAAAAACAGAAGAAAAAAGTAGTCGTAAAAGAGAAGAGATAAATGTTGAAAAAATTGCATGATATTTTGTTACTTACGCATAACACGTTTTGATCTTTAGCAAAAGCTTTAGGTATTAGAAGCGCGTTGAAGTCAACGTCTTAAATAAAAAAGTAGCGCGTTGAAGTCATATATGAAGGATGATAATATGAAACAACGTCTTAAATTCTGCTTGAGCATGTTTGAGAAAACTATCATTCCTCATAATCCAAATTTTAAATCATGTATAACATTGTGCACATAGATGAAAAATATTTTTATATGTCAAATTCAACGAATTATTACCTTCTTGCAAATGAGGATAATCAATATAGGACTTGCAGAAACAAAAATAATATTTAAAAGGTCATGTTTTTAGTAACGTTGGCTAGACTCATATTTGATGATGAAGATAATGTGGCATTCATCGGAAAAATAGGTTGTTTTCTCTTGTTGATAAAGTGTCGGATAGAAGGTTAAGTGTCAATCGAACAATAAGGACACTTGAAATAAAATCAATTATTTATATCACTAAAGAGATCAATTGATGAAAATGGCTACAAGAGCATGCATATGAGACAATTTGTATTCAGTAAGATAATGCATTTTTCCACGTTTCTTTAGATGATGAAGAATATCGTGTAACAGCTTTTGAAGGAGGCCTTGACATTCGTTTGACTTGTCAACCGCCTAATTCTCTCGATTTAAATGTTTTGAATTCAGGTGTTTTTAGTGTCATACAATCATTGCAACAGAATGAAGTGGTTAATTCAGTTGATGAGTTTATTCAAATCGTAGAAAATACTTATAAGTCTTTTGATATCAAAAGTTCAAACAAAATTTTTCTCACACTTCAATCATGTAAGGTTGAAATTATGAAGAAATGATCCAATAATTATAAAATTTCTCTTATGAAAAAAGATGAATTGTTTACTAAAGGAAGACTACCCACTCAACTCAAATGATAGAGATTTAGTTCAAAAACTTATGAATATATATTGGTAAATATGTTGTATCATTTCAAATTTTTAAATTATAAAAATGAAAAGGTTGAATTGTATGAGTTATTATATCTAATAGTACTTGTTTTCTTATTATTTTTTAAGTGAAAAAATTGATATAAAATATGAAATTGAATAGTATTTCTATTTATTTTAGTTTTATTTTTTAATTAAAAAATTGAAAAATGAACGAGAAGTATACAATTTCCGTTAGGCAAAAAAAATTACTAGTAGTAATTTGAAATGAACGTAGTAGAATTCATTCTACAGTTCTAAATAATTTAAAATAAAATATGAAATAAAAAAAATGCATAATAAAAAGAAAAAAAAATTAGAAAACTTACTAATCCTCTAAAGACAAAATTAACAAGAGTATAGTATATTAACTGTGTACGGTGGTTTTTAGTGTTATATTCAAGGCCAAAAAATTATAAAAAAATTTATTTATACATAAAATCAGAAGAAATATAATGGAAAAGTGCAACTAACAAATTAATTATTGGCATAACTAACATATAAGTGCTTTATCTTCATCATCCTTGAGTGTTAATATGAAGAAAATTGCTTCAATTAGTAGCGCTATAATATGAAACACGAGCAAAACTCTAAACTGTCAAATTCTAAAAATATAATAGACTTGAAAAATATTCTCTTATCTTTCATATTTTACATTTTTAATTCAACTATGCTTGGCTTATTTTAAATAGGACTGTTTGTCAATTTGTGCGCAGAGTGTAACTATTTGTATATGTAAACAACAATATAGAAGGAGTGTATTATTTTCCAAATGAAATAGTATATTATTAATCTTGAAGATAAGGAGTGTATTGTTTTCCAAACTCACCGGAGCCATACCCTTTGAATGACTTTGTCATGTGCCATACAAGTTGGAGAGTTATATATGGCTTTTTATGTGATCCATTGCAAGGGTGTTGCGGCTGTCAGATTAAAGTAATGTTGCAACAGACTGCATCACAAACGGATCTTTGCAACTTGCAGAAATGAAATGAATTTGTGCCCATTACGCATGAATCACTAGTATTTTTTTTGTTTCCATTCTTTATTCTATCCTATACCCTTATAAACAGTTAAAGGCCATCCATCTCTAGTGACTTATTGCATTCCCAATAAATCTGTGAATGGTTGTCATGTTTATAGATGGTAGTGTCTAAAATAAAGGATTTTTATTTTTGAAATATCAACTTTAGAATTATTTGTCTTGCCAATAATAGTATTAGAAATATAGGCTAGTTCAAAAGTTTGAACAATTTGCAAGTGTTTGAAAATTTAGGGTAAGTTTGGTTTTAATGGAGGGGAGGAAGAGGAAAAGAAAAGAGAAAAAAATTTATCAAATATAATTTTTTTTTAAAAAGAGATTCTTAAAATGTTACAACAACACTCGTGTTAAATAATATATTTTATAAAAGTAACCTTTCTACGAATATTTTATTTTAAATTTTATTAAATTATAAAAAGTTTATATTTGTAAAGAAATAAAAAAAATAAGAGCATCTTATTTTTTTTTTTTACATATACATTATATTTTGACCTCATATAACAATAAAATCAAAAATGTACAATAAAATATGTGAAACAAATAATATAATTAAAATCATAAATATTAAGGATTTAAGTATTGAAATATGTGTATTTATATTTATTTGTATAGTTCGAAGTGAAAGTTCAAGAAATATAATAAATGGGGATTTAAATTGTGTCTTTAGATTAAAAAAAAATCGCAATCCAAAACACAAACATTAAATATTCAACAAAGATAAAACAATTATTTTTATTATGATTTGTTGTTACCTAAGCTATGTCAAGTCCATCTGCCAAAGTGATTTCACCTTCTCAATAAGGACTTAATCCATTAATCAAATATTTCATTACAAACTCAATAACTCTTAAATATTTTTTGAGAATTCTAACTGTAACCTAGTCTCTCAATGTATTTAACCAAAGGTTAAGAATATAAGATTGTATTTACGTGTTGTTTCTAAAATAAGATACACAAGTTAAAATAAAAAATTACACTTAAGAAATATATTCAAGAAAGTGTTCTAAGTGTATGAACTTGAGTAACACTTCTTTTATTTTTCTTTTCACGTATGTTCGTTGTGTGCATTCGTTGTTGTGCAATCGATAGTTTTCTAAACTTTTAAGACCTCTTTATATAGATTCGTTAAATGATGGAATTGGAATATCCTCAATATCAAAGTTGTATGAAGGTCACTTGGTTCTAAAACAGTAGAGTGGCGCTTGCAGCGTATAATGGGTGAGGATGAGACAAAAGGAACCATGTTGGTTTAATATTACAATCAGTTTTCCTAATCTTCAGGGTAGTGGAAAGGATATTTGATATTGTATTGATTGTACTCTTGTCACGTGTTCTTCTTTTAGTGATTGCATTTTAGTCATTGACTTCTAGTCATAGGCTTTGTATTTAAGTTGATAAAGCTTGAGTGGAGTTTAGAGCATGTCTTCAGAATCTGGTGAAAATGAGACTTCAGAGTCTATAGAGTTCGGAGTCCTGAGACTTCAGTGGCTTGAGTTATCAAGGTCTTTACTAGAGTCATTCTGGATAGATTCTTGCAAAAGCGTTGACTTGGTCATCCATATGCTTGACTTTCATTTAAACATGTTTGTCATACCGTTAAATTTTCCCTACCCCATATCATCTTCTTAAGTCTTAAAAACATAAGCATATGCATTTGCGTTTAATAACCACAATAGTCCACAAGTCCAAGACATGGGATTCATCTGCAAAGCCCCAAGAGCCTCTGATCATGTTGAGGTGTGCCCAAGCCACCTTAACCCTAATTTAATCCTCAAGCACCCCACAAATCTTGGAGGATCACTCAAGATATCTCACTCACTCCCCAAGTCCAATTTGGATGGTGAGTCCCCTTGGAGAATCTTCAAGATTCCTCTGATCACCCAAGGACCAAATCCTAGTTCTTGACCCTCTTTTGGCTTGTACAAATCTTGATTCACCATGGATATTGACCATATCATTGAGGATCCCTCAAATCCAAAGTCTATTTATGCCTCATGCCCTTTAAACATCTCAATTTGATCCTTATATCTCAAACCCTAATTCATTTGTCTTTGGTTCTTGATGAAACTTGTGCCCCAAGAAACCCTAATTTGGGGATCTCTTGATCATTTACCTTGCTCATTTTTTACCATCCAATCATCCTATCATTTATTAAACATCATTTCATATCCATTACAAACAAAATCCACCATTGAACCATCCATTCAATCCATGTTAAAAGTAGTGGTTTGTACATGATTTTTCAACTTTTCATGACTTGATATATCCATCAAATTGACCTAAAATCATTCCACAAAGGTAAAAACCTTATTTCCCATCATGGTATGATCATATAAACTCAAAACATCCACCACTGTGCCTTGGAAATCAAGAAATCATAAAATCCCCAAATTAGGTCATATTAGTTAGTCACATATTGGCAAGAATGGCCTATGGGAAGTTCCAAAGACCATAAATTTCTCATTTTTCAAGATTTTTGAATTCCACTTTGAGCCAAATTTCACAAATAACTTCCTCTCCAACTTTGTTTTAAGTCCCAAGACCTAGTTCATTGAGGAAGGGGTTCAATTTTTCTATTGGCCAAGCTGGTCCAACATGTCCAACATACCCTAAAATCATGTCATGACCCCTACTTTGACACATTTCCATTTCCAAACCATAAACCCTTTTGACCTGGTTCTTTTTTCATTCAATAATGATCATGGCAAGGAACAAATGGCCCAAAATTGGGACAAAAAGAATAAGCCAATTTTATTTGGCCTTAGTCCAAATTTGCTGACTTGCCATGACGCACAAACCAGACATGCCCAAGTCAGATTTTGCAAATCAATGCACCAAGTCCTCAAACTCATTTTTTCAGGTCCCAATGGTCCCCAAACACATTGCATATGATATCATGGTGTGATTGAAGGTTAACTTGCAAGCCAAAACCTCACAAAATAGAAAATTCAATGCCATGTGCAAAAATCAGTTTTTGCCCAAAATGGCAAAAAGCAAATTCGGAAGCAAACCAATTCAATGCCTTTGGTTGTTCTAGATCAATGAAAGGGATCAAAACCAACTTGCTTGAGCTGCAAGCAAGATCAGAGCATAGTTGTTTCATGTTCCCCCAATTTAATCCCAAGCATGCTTCGAGTCACATGTCATTTCTGATCAAACTCTTGATGAATTCTTGATCAAAATGACAAATGAAGAACATGGGAATACATATAAGATGTTTATAACCAATTTGAATCTTTCCTTGACTTTATCTTTGCATTGAGGGTCTCAAACCCTAGTTGTGAGCTTGATGAGGCACAAGTGGACACATACACTACCTACAAATGAAACAAAGCGACACATAGATATATTTTTGGTATTTTGGTTAGTAAAGAAAATAAAATATGATACATTAAAATAGTACTTGGTGATATCTCCCAATGCAAACCCAATGAATGAGGGGTAAGAAGGATGCCAAGGTGTGATCCCAAAATCAATGCAAATGATGAGATAGCATGAGGGATCTTAGAGTCAAAATTGGGGTCTTACACTCATTTATTTCCATTTTAATTTTATTTTTTTAACCCTTCTATTTTTATTATTTTTCAAATATGTTGAACATACACTCATGTTATTATTGTCTATAGTATTTTATATTCTTTCTTTTCAAGTCATTTGAATTTTTTTTAGTGGACTTGTGAAGTCCTGAACTTATGGACTGATGAAATCTACTTAAGTCATGACATGTTTGGTTTAGGGTTGATTAAAACCTTCCATACTTCAAACCTACCATTGTATGATCAAGTGTTCATCCATGGTACTTTGAAGAATGGATAGGTTGCCCCTACTTCAAATAAATTGGTCATTTGACTTGTGGATGAAGTCTTATTTTATTAACTTGGATTCATATGGTATGTTGGTTCTAAGTGTTGGCAGCAATTTTGGTAAAACAAAGAGTGTTCACAAGATGTTGCATGTGATGTCTTAACATAAGATATCTATGTACCTGCTGGAGGTTAAAAATATAATTATGCAGGATTGTTTCAGGATGTCATACACGATGTCATGACATCTGATATTATGTACCTGCTGGATATTTAAAATGGAATTATGCAGGATTGTTCCAGGATGTCAGACCCGATGTCATGACATTTGTACACAGAACATTCAGGGTGAATGTTATGTGTTATGTGATTGCGCATTTAATGGCAATCTATGTATGATTGAAGATCTGATTTACAAACGCATTCAATCATTAATTACAACCAAATTTACTTATTTTCCAAAGAGATCTAATCAGCTGTCATGAGAAGATTTAATTGGAAAATAGTTTTAGGGTTTTCAAGATGTCCAAGCCCAGCTGAATGCTTCTATAAATAGGACATGGAAAAACCTGATTTGACACACAACCAATACAGAGCGAAATACTGAGAGAGAAGAAGGGCTTGTGTCTTGTTTGGTCGTGTGACTTGTAAGCCATTCAATTCATCCATAGATGATTGAATTGGTCTGATTTGTGAGTTGTAATTTATCACTCTAAGCTTGTAAGCATGAGTGTCTGTCTACTTGATTAAAGTTGTTAAGCAAGATCAAGTGTGTGTCTACTTGATTGAAGCTGCTAAGTAAGATCAAGTGTGTGTCTTTGAAGAGTGTCTTCTTTTCATAAGTAATTGTTGTTTAAAATCACAGGTGTGATTGAGGGGGAGTGTGTGGGTTCTCATATCTAAGAGTTCTTAGGTAGAAATCATACGGGTAGAGATTAGGTGAAAAAGACTGTAACTTGTGGAGTGTACTGAGAGTCTTTGAATTGATTCTATTTAGTGGATTTCCTTCCTGGCTTGGTAGCCCCCAAACGTAGGTGAGTTGCATCGAACTGGGTTAACAATTGCTTGTGTCTCTTGCATTACTATTCTTTATCTTTATCATGTGTGCTTTATTTAGATATTAGTGTCGTGACATTACCTTCGACATCTCATATCTGATACCATAATTTCAATTGGTATCAGAGCAGGCATCCTGCTCTGGTTCTGGGTGAGATCTAGGGACAATACTTTCTGGTACAATGGAGAGAGATGGAGGATCTGTTCACAGGCCACCAATTTTAGATGGATCTAACTATGACTATTGGAAACCTCGAATGGTAGCTTTCTTAAAATCTCTGGATAATAAGGCTTGGAAGGCTGTGTTAACAGGCTGGGCACATCCAGTAATTACTAAGGAAGGAGAAACCACAACTGACAAGAAGCCTGAAGAACAATGGTCAAAGGAGGAGGATGATCTAGCCCTTGGAAATTCTAAAGCATTGAATGCCATATTCAATGGAGTAGACAAGAATATCTTCAAGTTGGTAAACAAATGTGAGGTAGCTAAAGATGCTTGGGACATTCTAAAAACCACTCATGAAGGTACCTCTAGGGTAAAGATGTCTAGACTACAGCTGCTCACCACCAAGTTTGAAAATTTAAGGATGAAAGAAGATGAAAATATTCATGAATTTCATATGAGTATCCTTGAAATTGCTAATGCCTCAGGAGCCCTGGGAGAGAAGATGTCAGATGAAAAATTAGTAAGAAAAATACTCAGGTCACTCACTAAGAGATTTGCTATGAAGGTGACAGCCATAGAAGAGTCTCATGACATCTCCAATATGAGAGTTGATGAGCTAATTAGGTCCCTCCAAACATTTGAGATGGGAATGAGTGATGGATCTGAAAAGAAAACCAAAAGCATAGCCTTCATGTCAAACACAGAGGAGGAAAATGGTCAAGATGTTGATGAAGATCTGGCAAGTGATATAGCAATGCTGGGAAGACAGTTCAACAGACTGTTGAAAAAGATGGATGTTAGATCTAAGGCTAATGTCAAGAACATCTCATCTGACATCAGTAAATCCAACAATGCTGGAAGAAGAACAAGGTCAGATGATAAGCCCAAAGAAGGAAAAGAAGTACAGTGCTATGAATGTGATGGGTATGGACACATTAGAACTGAATGTGGAACCTACCTCAAGAAACAGAAGATGAGTCTTTCTGCCACTTGGTCTGATGAAAGTGAAACAGAAGAGTCTGCAAATTTGGTGACTGCCTTGACTGGAAGATGGGGTTCTGAGGAAGACTCAAGTGATGATGAAGTAACCTTCGAAGAGTTGGCCACTACCTACAGAAAGTTGTGTCACAAAAGTGAAGAGGTGTGTAAACAGGTTGAAAGCCAGAAGAAGGTAATAACTCAACTTGAGAATGAGAAGGTAGAACACTTGGACACCATCTCCAAATTAAAAATAGAAGCAGTGGTTCTGAATGCAAAGCTAGATGAAAGTCAACAAGTTGAAAGCCAGAAGAAAGTGATAGTACAGCTGGATAATGAGAAGGCAGAACATGTGGAAACCATCTCCAAGTTAAAAACTGAAGCTATGTTCTTGAATTCTAAACTAGAAGAGATGACCAAGTATGTAAGAATGTTAAACAATGGATCTGACTCCTTAGACAAGATTCTCTAAACTGGACAAATAACAAGAGACAAATCTGGCATTGGGTATAATGAATCTAAGCCTAAGTGCAGTTACACTGGTTGCAAACCTAAATCCAAACCTAAGTGCAGCCATATTAAAAGCAAACCTGAGATGTCATATCATATGTCACAACATCAGAAGGGAAGACAGCAGAAAGGAAACACCAAAGATGGAGATGCCACTACTGTGGAAAATTTGGCCACCTGAAGCCCTTCTGCTATAAGCTGTATGGTTATCCTAGCCCTGTTCATCATCAGACTCAATATCAACCAAGACCCAAACATCACAGGCCTGTCAACAAGAAGCAATGGGTTCCTAAGACTAATGTTACAAGTCTAATAGCTCACACTTCCTTCAGAGTTTCAGCCAAAGAAGATTGGTATTTTGACAGTGGGTGCTCCAGACACATGACTGGAAACAAAGACCTGCTAACTGGCCTTCAGCCTCATGCCATAAGCTATGTAACCTTTGGTGATGGAGCAAAGGGTGAAATCAAGGGGATAGGTAAGTTTGATTGCCCCGGAGTTCCTGAACTTGACAAGGTCCTACTTGTTAAGGGCTTGGCTGCAAATCTAATGAGCATCAGTCAACTATGTGACCAAGGTCTAAATGTTAACTTCACTAAAACTGAATGTCTGATTACTAACAAAGAAAGTGAAGTGATCATGAAAGGAGTCAGGACCAAAGACAAATGTTACATGTGGAGCTCTCAAATTAGTTATTCCTCAAAGTGTACCTTAGTCAAAGAAAAAGGGATGAATATGATTATATCTGCTAGAGGAACTCTCAAATTGAAGATTGATGAAAGACAAGTCTGTGGGAAATGTCAGACAAGGATGTCACACCAGAAACTCAGACTTGACATCACTTCCAAAGGAGAAAAGCTCATGGTGGCTCAAATATATAGGAGGTTGGATCAGATGGTTGAACATGTTGCTAGTCATATGTAGTCTGAAGTTGGAAAGAACTTTGTTGGACTTGAGCTACAAGTCAAGCAGATAGATGGGTCTATGTGTCTATCTCAAAGAAAATGTGCCAAGAACAATGTTAAGAAGATTGGGATGGAGAGTGAAAGGACACCTGCTCCTTTGAAAGATGAAAATGGTGTTTGTGTTGTATATCAAGCTGAATATATAGCAGATGGAAGTAGTTGTTCTCAACAGGGTTGGTTGAAACTAATGTTGACTGAGTACAATGTCACACACGATGTCATGACATTGTACTATGACAACCTGAGTGCTACAACTATGTCCAAAAATCCTATTCAGCACAGCTGGACTAAGCACATTGATTTTTGTCATCACTTCATTAGAGAATTTGTGGAAGAAAAAATCAAAGCACTAAAGCATGAAATGCAATTAGGTGACAAATTTGCAATAGTTTTGGATGATAATCAGTTTGAATGTTTAAGAGGGAAATTGGGGATTTGTAGTCATGAGAAGTTATAGCAATTAAAGTGGAGTGGAAAAGGTAATAAAAATATTGTCTGCCCACTTAAAAGAAAGTGCCACATTTATAATAAATCATTACCTAGTATTGGAACTAGTATCTATGCCATTTCCACACGCTACCTCAACACAAGCATTTCCATCTTCATCCAACTTCTCAGAAAACCTCTGCTAGGGCAAAGAGATTTTCTTCAAAAGTCCAACAAAATGTCACAACATCCCTCATCCTCAGGATCAAAACCCACTCACAAAGGAAGGACTCCCTCCATGGAGTTTTTGGATGAAGATATTATGGAGGTTATTCCCCTCTCTGTTATTCCAGGCGACGTCCATGGCCCTTCTTCAATGGCTGGAAGTAATCAAGGTAACATTCCTGATATACCTCCTCATAAGGATGACATGCACTTTACTGATCGTACCATTAGGAACCTAGTAACTAGGATTCTAAACGAAGGGCATGCAGTCAAGGGTGTTTCTACCCCTCTGTCTAGAAGGGACCCCTCACCTGAGGTGGAACCCCAAACTGAGAAAGATGATGATTCATCTAGATCAGAGAAAGAAGTGGCTGCTGAGGGATTATGCTCTCTAGGTAAAACCTTGCCTAGTAAGAAACCAGCAGATGGTTCTCGTGAAACTGCTGAGAATGTTATTAATCTGAAGGAAGAAAGTTCTGAGGAAGAAGATGACACCTTGGTCCATCATGTGAAACCAAGTGTAGCTAAGAAACTAAGGACCAGAAAAGGGAAGACTGTGGCTGAAATGATGACAGCAAGAAGAGGGAAAAAGGTTGCTGGTATAGGACCCTCAAAATCATGGAGTAAAATTGAGGTTAAGAAGAGGAAGGTCAGAGAGAGTTCTGACTCTGAAGATGATGTTGAAGACAATGTCCCAGACATCTCTCCTACTAAAAGATAGACTGACAAAAAGTCCCCAGGAAAAGTTGCAGCTGTGCACTTAGATAATATCTCTTTTCATCTAGAAGATGGTGCTGCCAAGTGGAAGTTTGTCATTCAAAGGAGGGTTGCTATTTAAAGGGAGCTGGGAAAGGAGGCTGTAGAAGTGAAGGAAGTGATGGAGTTGATCAAGAATGTTGGTCTGATGAAAACTGTTGTTGCTTTGCCCCAATGTTTTGAAGGGTTAGTGAAAGAGTTTGTTGTGAATATCCCAGAGGATATTTCTGAAAAGAGTAGCAAGGAATTCTGCAAGATCTTTGTAAGAGGTAGATGTGTAAGGTTCTCCTCAACCATAATCAATAAGTTCCTAGGGAGAGGAACTGAAGGAGGTGTGGAGTTAGAAGCTACAGATAATGAAGTCTGTAGGACTATTACTGCTGGCCAAGTCAAGGAATGGCCTAGTAAGAAGCATCTATCAGCTGGCAAGTTAACTGTTAAATATGCCATCTTGCACAAGATTGGTTCAGCCAACTGGGTGCCAACTAACCATATTTCAACCATCTCTAATGGTCTTGGAAGAATCATCTATGCTATTGGAACCAGAATAAACTTTGATTTTGGAAGGTTTATGTTTGATCAAATTGTTAGACATGCCTCCACTAATGCAGTAAAGCTGCCTATTGCCTTTCCATCCATCATTTGTGGAATTATCTTAAGCCGGCAATCAGGCATTCTCAACGCAAGTGATATTCCCAGCAGAAGGAAGCCTCCATTGTCCATTCACTATAAGTTATTTGAAGGAAGCCATGTCAATGATGTTGTCATGACATATGCAAGGAAGGAGCCTGCCTCTCAAGGTAGCTTGATTGATCAATTGAAGGAAACTTGTAAGGAGCTGGATACTGGTATTAAGGTTGCCAAGGCAAGGAAAGAGGCTTTGGAGGTTCTTATAAGTAGCTTAGAGAATGAAGAGATGGAGAAGGCTGGTGAGACCAAGGATTCATATGCCAATACCTCAAGTGAGAGGTCCAATGCTCAATCTAGTGGCAGTTCTGATTCTGAAGGTGAAGATAATGCTCCTTCCTCAGACTGAGTGGTAATGGTTCCCCCTGTTATGAAGACTGTGTGTTTTGTGTGCTGAAGACTGGTCCCCCTGGTGATTTGGCTGTTTTGGATGTTGAAGAATTTGTTGTTTTTTCTATTGAAATGTTTGTAATTTGTGGAAGTCCTTATTGATGCCTTGATGTAATTTTTGGGCTCTTAATGAGTTCCATGGATTTCTAATTATCTCAGATATTACAGCTGTGTATAATTATGGTTTGTATCTCCTAACAATTATGTTTTAACATTTTATATGTTATAACATCTCTTGTGATATTCTCTACTAGGCTGATTGACATTTATTTTGTCTAATTGGTCACCTTTGGTCTATTTTGACTAAAAAGAGGGAGAAGTGATTATGTGGACAGTTAAATATGTGGAGCTGTGTGGAGATGTATGTGCTGGTGTAGCTGAACAGATATGAACAGCTATTGTTGAAGGAGATGTGTTTGATGTAAGACAGAATGCTGTTTTGTTTACAGATGTTGGATGAGACGTCTGATGTGGTGCACATGTGATGTTGAAGCAGATGTCAGAGGGTGACTCTGAGTGTTACAGGTGTTGTTATTACATGTGCTGTTATTGTTAAAGGAGATGTCTGTGTTGTACAGACTTAGGGGGAGAAGAAGTACCCATGTGCATTTGTGTGTTTTACTAGTTGCTATTATAGCTAGTAATTCTGTTTGTTTGCTTCTGCTGTTGCTTAAACTGTTGTTATGCTGTTTAACTGCTGATGTGTTTTTCTTGTGAACAAAATGGACAGATATATGTTTTAGCCAAAATTTTCCAAAGGGGGAGTTTGTTGGTTCTAAGTGTTGGCAGCAATTTTGGTAAAACAAAGAGTGTTCACAAGATGTTGCATGTGATGTCTTAACATAAGATATTTATGTACCTGCTGGAGGTTAAAAATATAATTATGCAGGATTATTTCAGGATGTCATACACGATGTCATGACATCTGATATTATGTACCTGCTGGATATTTAAAATGGAATTATGCAGGATTGTTCCAGGATGTCAGACCCGATGTCATGACATTTGTACACAGAACATTCAGGGTGAATGTTATGTGTTATGTGATTGCGCATTTAATGACAATCTATGTATGATTGAAGATCTGATTTACAAACGCATTCAATCATTAATTACAACCAGATTTACTTATTTTTCAAAGAGATCTAATCAACTGTCATGAGAAGATTTAATTGGAAAATAGTTTTAGGGTTTTCAAGATGTCCAAGCCCAGCTGAATGCTTCTATAAATAGGACATGGAAAAACCTGATTTGACACACAACCAATACAGAGCGAAATACTGAGAGAGAAGAAGGGTTTGTGTCTTGTTTGGTCGTGTGACTTGTAAGCCATTCAATTCATCCATAGAGGATTGAATTGGTCTGATTTGTGAGTTGTAATTTGTCACTCTAAGCTTGTAAGCATGAGTGTGTGTCTACTTGATTGAAGCTGTTAAGAAAGATCCTTCCTGGCTTGGTAGCCCCCAGACGTAGGTGAGTTGCATCGAACTGGGTTAACAATTGCTTGTGTCTCTTGCATTACTATTCTTTATCTTTATCTTGTGTGCTTTATTCAGATATTAGTATCGTGACATTACCTTCGACATCTCATATCTGATACCAGAATTTCATGGTACATTATGTTTCCTTTTGGTTTACATTAACCCTTTATTTACTTGTATTATCATACTATCCCTTTATCGACTTGTTTAACATTATGCCTTGTCCATATAACTTAACCTAACTAACCTCTGATTATTACTAACCTTTTGTTATTATTATCATTGTTATACCTCCTTTTCATTTACTTTTATGTCCATTACATTTAAGTACTCATCATCATTGTATAAACTTCATCATGCATGTGTATCTTTGTCTTTACTTTATGGTCATCATACACTTAAAAACTACAAATCATGATAAAATTATAAAGACCAAAAACAATCCACTTCACTTAATCACTTGGGCTTAGAGGATCCCATTTAGGACCTTTTCTTGGAGGCCTTTTCCATTACCTTTTTTGTGATACTTTGTGAACTTAAGGTTTCATCTGTACTTACATACCTGTTGTAAGAATGGCATCATGGCACCACCTTAGAGGGACATGTTTATAAGACCATTATCCTTTGTTTAGCTTAGGTTACTTCTTGCACACATAAGGCTTTATCTTGGGCTACCTTACAATGAGACCATTTACTTTCTTGTTGGTTACTTTGTATACATGTTGCATTAAGTCAAATTTCTAAATCAAATAAACAAACCCTTGATTCAACGCCAAGTGGATTTTTCCTATCAAATTCAAAACACTTAATAACTATGATTAGTATTGTGCGCCATGACTTAAGTGATGGAGAATGAGTGAGAATTGAGCATTCCTACGCTCACTCTGATTATTTTGGACGCAAGACACTTGACTGGTTGTCTAGAATATTCATCTACGCCCCTAGACTTTAGTGCAATCTAATCACAAACTCTTTTCGTAAATCCTTGCTTAAGATAAAATCAATACAACCCATCAAACCTAATTTTTGTGCCTTAGGGAACCACTCTGAAAAATCTTTTCTCAAAGTTAAAATCAACCAATACACAAACATTTTCTACTCTGAACTACGGATCTCTGATTCCTCATCCCTGATAAGTGATACATAGGCACTAGGGCCACAATCCTTGGCGAGCATCATAATTAAAAAAACCCAAAACTCCCTCTTTCACACACACATACTTTTGAAAATAAAATAATAACGAGATAAATCCTCATGTATGTAAACAACCTAAATGGTTCCCATGGAATACCATGGACGTGAGGGTTGTTAATACCTTCCCCTTGCGTAACCGACTCCCGAACCCTAATCTCGATTGCGAGATCGATTCCTTATCATTTTCTAGCGCTTCCCGTGCGCTTATCTTTTTTGAGGTTTTTATCGACTATTTCCCCTCGCCTCTCCGATAGAGGCACACACATAAAATTCGGTGGTGAATCTTCTGACTTTAGTTCAAAAAGTACCGATTTTCTTTAGTGTGTGTGAAACCCTAGTAGCGACATTTGGCGACTCTGCTAGGGACTCAGTTTCCCTAAGCAAGTCTAGCCTAGTTTTGGTTGTTTCTCTTTTGCGTACGTGGATATTTTTCTGTTATTTTTTTTTGTATATATTACTTTTATTGCTAACCTGTGTTTATTTTCTTTGTTTATCCATTGGTCCGTAACTTTGGTTTTGTGGCGAAGAAAATTGGAGGCAATAATGATTGCAAAGAAAACGTTGTGTGAGAGACTATCCACTCGAGTCTGAGACCTTGCTTGAGATATGAGAGGTTGAGTAGTATTGGTCTGCGAGGTGCCTTCCTCATTAGGGTCATACGATAACCTCACTTAGTGGTAGATTCTCTTAAGGGGATTGATGATTGTCGTGCTTTCGGCGTAAGCATCCTTTCCTTTACTAGAGTTCGTCAACCTAAGACCCCCTTTTAGAATATTTAACCATGACCAACCTAGGTCGATGGTCGCGTAGTATAGGTCCCCGAGGTGCCTTCCTCGAAGGGGTCGATATGAAGATCTCACTTAGAGTATATGACCTTGATGGAGCAGTCGCTTGGCAAGTAAATTGACATAAGCATCTGACAGTCAAGGAATTCCATGACTCTAGGGGCAGTGTCTTACACCCAATTTCTCAAAATCCCTAGATTATACAAATCGAGAACCTTGGTTTTTAAAGCAGTCATTATTAAACCCCATGCTACGTTAGGATGGTCTGAAACTTTAAACCCATGCCTAAGATCCGTGGAAATAAATAAAACCAATCATTCATTCATGCATACATTCATTCATCATGAAACTAATAAAGTAAAGCTCTTAAGATTTTTGTTTGTTCAAACGCAAAATTACAAGACATTTTACCGACACAATCATGGAGTCCTCAGTAAGGAAAAGCACTTCTACCTTCAGATTCTAGAGTCCTGACGTCAGCTCATTGAAGGTCCTAGCTCAAATGTAATAGTCCTCAAGGACAACAAGTTCAGAGCCAATTTTGGGGACATCTTAGATCTTCTAACCGAGAAAGTTGATTAAATTCATTTGTATTAAAAGTCAAGCTAAAAGACTTTAAAATATGGCTACTGAGAGGCAGCCCAGCTTAATAAACTTTAGCTTTATTTTGTTTTGTTTAAGATGATAAGGTGAAAATTGGGTTGGTTCGTGACGACTACTAAAGATTTAATTCACACATGTGACTATTCATTAAAAAAGAAGGTGCTTAATGTCATCAAAAGAGAGAGAAAAATAGATAGGGCTGACACCAAAGAAAAAAGTCTAGAAAATCTAAATATCTAATGAATGCAAAAAAACCTATTACGATTGTCATGACAGGAGCTATCAGTAAGGTTTCTAAAAAGGTGAAAGAAGGGAAAGGAAATACCAAAACCTAGGACAAAGGTGAAGTAAAGAAGGATGAGGGAAAGAAAAGGAAGAAGTAGGAGGAAGATAAGGGAACAAGGAAGAGTAGCAGGCTTAAAGCCTATCTGATATTTCCTTCTTATACTCTAGGTTGACGAGTCATGGCATGCCACTACTTACCAAATGACAATGAGGATCCTATTCTTACTTTATGTTTCGGGGTGTGGCAGCTTCCGTCATTACTTTTATTTACCAAAATCAACCAATATCCCGTTATCATTTGTTAGTTTTATGTTTTTACTAGTATCATTTCAATTTCTGCAATTTTTTATTTATATCATTTCAATTCCTAATTAATGAATGAAAACATTATATTTTGTGTTTATGTTGTTTTGATGATAGCTTTGTGTTAAAACAAAAAATATATATCAAGAAAAATAATAAAATAACTAACTTCATCCCTAAGAATAGTAGAATTTCTAAGAGCTTAGAAGACGTCTGATTGGATCACTGACAATGTTGTAAACAAGGTCTTGATAATGAATCAATGCACCTGCTTGATATTTTCTGATAACCCCGATCGCACCAGAAGTAGTCAGAAAATAGTTAATTTGTTAAGAAGTTTGAATTTTTTTAGATTATGAAATAAGATCCGTTGTAAGATTTAACTTAGATGAGGAAAACATGATTGCTTAAGGATATCACAAAGGATACACTGCATTTATAAAAAAAAATACATAAAAGTGTGTACAAAGAATAAAGTAAGCAAATGTGCACTTCAAATAAGTTCTTGTGCCCAAAACTGGACGAACAAGTTCATGTTCCCGAAACCGGAGAAACAATGGATGTCTTCACTATTAGTAATAGGTTGAACTCATTACAAGTGAGATCCCGCCAGGTGAAAAGGTGGAGCATCTAGCGAGACTTAATAATAATAATAATAATAATAATAATAATAATAATAATAATAATAATAATAATAATGCATGTGAAAGCCTTAAGCTCAAATGAGCTAAAAGTATAGAGCAAAATAGTGAATCCTTCATTCTGAAACTGAAAAATGAATTCTTTGACCATAGGATAAGATAACCAAACTATGATTTAGGATAACTATCTTAACTAAAGAGTTCTGGCATAACGGGTCGCATCAGTAAACATACACACACACACACGAAGGCTGAATAATAACAAGACTGAGTTGTGCCAATTTTTAGAGGAATTCCCCTTAGATAGATTATGAGTTGTATAAGGAATGAGTTGCTGAAATAGGGGAATTAATGGAAGTAAATTTTTCATGATGTTATATGTCGCATCACCTGAGGATAGGTAATGATTTAAGTTTGGGGATATGATAACTCACATTTTATGAGTTATTACAAGACTTAATATTTGGATTGATATTTTTATTTTAATTATGCAGTAGCTTAATTGATTGCATTTTGTTGTTTCAGAGTAGTTTATAAAGAGCACAATAGGTGCTCTCTTTTGTTAGCTTTCATGTATTTGTTGTTTTTGTAGAGTTAATTTTTTATGAGGTCCGACACGACAATTTAGAACATCATTTTAACCCAACTGAAAGTGGAGAGTTGAATACAGTTGAAGTCATAGAGAAACATCATTCACATTCCTAAGGAACGCATGGAAAAAATCTGCAAAATGAATGATATTTGAATTGATTATGCAAAGGGATAAGAGCAAGGTGCTAGAGGCTAATACTCTCCACTATAGTACACCCACTATAGTGCCATGCTCTTTTGTGTTTTGCAAAGAATAACGCCGCTTGAATTTCTGTACCACGAGCCTGCCACGCTACACCTTGTCCCCCACATGATGATTGTACCTTATTTTGAAATGGTATGAAATGGAGGAATTTGAGGGAATATTGTTGTTTTCCTTGGGCCATAATTGACAAATGTCCACAAGCCCATGATTCAAGACAACACGTAAACCCTAGTGGAAGTGACTATAAAAGGATCTTTTAGAGGAAATGAAGCAAGTTCAGAATTTAAGAGAAAGGAACACTTAGTAAAATTCAGAGAAGAGAGTGAGTTGAACAAAGTGGAGATTCTCTTATTCTCATTATTTCAAGTGTATGCTACCAGTATCTGGCGTGACAGAAGTCGTCTCTTTGTGATTAACAATTGCAAAAAGATGAAGAAGGTACTCTTAGGTTTATATTTTTTTTTCGTTATGTGTTTAAGAATTTTTAGCTTAGGAGTCAGTTTTGATGTATGTACTATGCTCATCATGAGCTAAAATCTTTTATGTTGAGCAATGTTAAGTTAATATGAAATAGTCATTTGTGTTAAATGATGTGTTGTTAATGCTTTGTTTTATCATGTGTTAAACTGTTATAAATATGTTTCTTTGAATGATCGATTTTGGAATATATGAAAACTTGATGTTGTGAGAGATCCAACAACAAGTGGATTTCATTATAAAAGTGATTGAAAATAGTATGATAAAGATACTTAATTGGCTACTTTAGAGATGAATAGCTACAATCGTAAAGGACGTTAAGAATAAAATCAGACATGCATTAAAGTTACAAGTGAGGCTTAGAGATGTGTCCCCTTTCTTACTGTATATGTTTATGATGATGTAGAGATACACCACATCATCTATTTCTGATCTTTCCTGACACTATACAACACATCATGTACACATATTTGACAAGTTATATTAACAGAACATTGCCTAACATGTTCTCCATTATTTAACTCATTTATTCTCTTTAAATTATTCTTGACTTTGTTTGCCACTTAACCAAACCTGTGACAACCATACATTATTTTTATCTTACTCATGCTCATTTACAAAAGATAGTTTTACAAAAATCAGCTTAAGTTATTTTTCACTTTATATAGATTTGACATCCTTATTAATCTATCACTTGCTACTTTAAACATACATGTATACTTGCATGTGACATTACATGCTTAGAAGCAACAATCACAGAGGTCAAATCAATGTACACAAATTTCTAACCTAAATACCTCTCACTTTTGATAGTTACTAATTTGAACGTCGGAGTGTGCATGAACTAACCCCCTCTCCTCTCCATGGCGATAGACCATGAAAAGCTTCTTTCTTCTCAGAGATTCCTAGCTCTGACTAATTTCACATTCAAATGAATGATTCCTTACTGAAAGTATCAATATGCATTTGATGGAGAATGGTATGTATTGGGTAACTTGTAATGGACATTCGGTCTAATTTGACATGACGATTTGATTCCTAAATTTGATAAGCTATCATAGATATGGTTAATTGTGTTCCTTATATTCTCGTAACTATGCAGTTAGTGATGATGCTTCTTTAGAAAATTGAAATTAGAATTCAATTAATCAGGTCATTCCCCCTCATATTTGATCAAAACTTCATAATATTAAGCCCCATACTTTAGATAATGAGGTCTTTCTCATCTAGAAATTTTAAAATGATGCATATTTTTCTATAAAATTGGCATAATAGACTTTGTTGGTTGATGATTCTATATTAAATCATTCTCCAAATTTAAAACTCATCTTAAAGTGAAAGGTCCTCCGAAAATCCAAAATTTTCTTTGGAAGTTGTCAAAGGGAAAATTTCTTACTAATGTCTAGAAGTACTAATGTCTAAAAGAAGCATCCTGGAATAAATATTTGCATGTCTTGTATGCATGTCCCGTGCACTATTATGCCGGTTTTAAGAGATTGAAATTCAGTTAAGAATTTATAAGATAAGTTTAATATTATGAATAATGATAATTAGAATACTTTCTTTAGTTTGCAGTAGGGGTGGCAAAATGGATGGATTGGATGGATATGGATTGGATCGTTAATGGATGGATCAAAACAATCCATTATTCATTAACAATCCACAAAAAGTTTATTAAAAATATTCAATCCAATACATCCATTAAGAATAAAAATCCATCAAATTCATCCATTATCATATTTTTAGTGGATGAATATCCATCCATCCATTTTTTTTTCCTTTAAAATTTTTCTTTAAAATTTATTTTTTTTTTAAAAAGTTTTTTACTTTTTTTTAATAAAACAATATCAGTTTTTTTTTTTAGAAAAATTATTTATTTCAAAAAAATATATATTTTTGTATTTTTGAAAAAAATAATTTAAATATTAATTTTTTTTTCGATTTTTTTTATATTCGTAAAAAAAATCGAAAATCAAATCAAATTTTGGTATTTAAAAAAAAAGATTTTTTTTCGAAAAAAAATACTTTTGTATTTTTGAAAAAAATAATTTAAAAATCGTTTTTTTTTATTTTCGAAAAAAAAATAATTTTTTTATATTCGTAAAAAAATAAAATTTTCGAAAATAAAATCAAATTTTGGTATTTTTCAAAAAAAATGATTTTTAAATTTTTGGAAAATATCATTTTTTGTATTTTCAAAAAAGAAATTATTTTTTTCGAAAAAAAAAATATTTTTTATTTTTCAAAAAAAAATTATTTTTTGTTTTTCAATTTTTTTTTAATATTTGAAAAATTTTATTTTTTAAAAATTAGATAAAAAAATCTATTGGATCATTAAAATGTGTTGGATGGATTGGATCAATCCCTGCTTATAAATTGATGGATTGGATCAATCCATTAACTTAATTTTTTATGTAGGGGATGGATTGGATGAATTTTTTTATGGATGGATTGGATGGATTTTGTGTTAATGGATCCAATTGTCACTCATAGTTTGCAGTGGGTTCTTCAATCTTCTTCAATCGGTACCGATCAATGGAATTGGCCTACTATCTTTGATGTCGTTCTATAAAAATCAACTAGTTTTTCAAGGATTTTTGATGATACAGAGCAATTTTTAAAGTAATTTTCACATACTAACATTTTGTTCAACATCGTCATCTTAAAAGATAGTTCTTAAATTCAAAAGTTCATTTAAACTCCACTTATTTTCTTAAAAGATGCTAAATATAAACCTGTTTTTATAAATAAATAAACACAATACTATGAGAGTATGGAACAATAATTTGATATCCTAACAAAAATGTAACAATAACTTCTTTTACGCAAGTGTCTCTTATAAAATGAATGTGTCAATAATGTAAAGAAAATGTTAATTTCTCTAATTCTATTCATCATCAAATTTAAGGTCACATGTTGTCTTTGTTTAGATATGTTAGTATAATTTTTAGACCTAATTTGATTAAATTTAATATTAATCCAATTAATAGTATTTGATTTGAGTTGGATGTATAACTCAATTTTTTCCCACCTCAATTTGTAATGATCCCCACTTGCCTAAGTTTTTTCCCACTCATCAAAACCTCTTTAAATATAAAACAATATTTTCATCTCTATAAATACCCACACTCACACCATATCTTCTTCACACCAAAACCTTTAACCCATCCTTTCTCTTCTTAGCCAAACACAATCATGGCATCAATGACCATACTACCCTTCTTTCTCTTCTTCTTCTTTATCACTTTCTCATTAGCATCAAACATACCAAATGGTCGTAATAACGAGGAGGTTATGACCATGTACGAGGAGTGGTTGGTAAAACACCAAAAAGTGTATAACGGGTTAGGAGAGAAAGACCAAAGATTTCAAATTTTTAAGGATAATTTAAAATTCATTGATGAACACAATGCTCAAAATTACACTTATATTGTTGGGTTGAACAAGTTTGCAGATATAACTAATGAAGAATATCGTGGCATGTATTTGGGAACAAGGAGTGATGCCAAACGTAGGATCATGAAAAGTAAGATCACCGGTCACCGGTATGCTTACAACTCCGGTGACCGGTTGCCGGTGCATGTGGATTGGAGGTTGAAAGGTGCTGTTACTCACATCAAAGATCAAGGAAGTTGTGGTAAGTTCTTTCTTCTTTCCTATAATTTTGAACTTTTTTAAGTTACTTATTTTGCTCCTTTCGAAAGCAAAAGGTTACTTATAGGTTAAGAACTTTATTTAAATTAATTTTATCATTTTCTTTATACTTTTTTTCGCAGCAAACTTTATATGTACGTATACTTTGATTTAAATAAAAGAAATGCAAAACCCATAACTAGATTATCTTAGTTTAACGTTTGGTTTCAATTTTGTAAAAAAAAAATTAGACGTGTTGATTGATTTTATCATAAAAATAATTTTTTGTCTTTTATAATCTATTCTTAATCAGTTTCCTTTCAACTCATTTTTAATCTTAATTGATGAAAATCAATTTATTTAATTTAGAATTAGATGGATTCTATTTATTAATTATTAAGTTACACTACTTTTTGAACTGAGGCAGGAAGTTGTTGGGCATTCTCAACAATAGCCACAGTGGAAGCTATAAACAAGATAGTCACAGGGAAGCTTGTGTCTTTGTCAGAACAAGAGCTTGTAGATTGTGACAGAGCTTTCAATGAAGGATGCAATGGTGGTCTCATGGACTATGCCTTTGAGTTCATCATTGGAAATGGTGGCATAGACTCTGATCAAGACTATCCATACAAGGGATTTGAGGGTAGATGTGATCCAACAAGGGTAAGTACAAGGAGATAATACTAAAATAACTATGGCACATTCTTTGATGTTTCTTATAATATATTTTGAGTTGTTGATTGATTGTGTCGCACGTTCAAAAAAGAATTGATTTTTGTAACGATGCAGAAAAATGCCAAGGTAGTGACTATTGATGGATATGAGGATGTTCCATCAAATAATGAAAATGCATTAAAGAAAGCTGTGGCTCATCAACCTGTCAGCGTTGCTATTGAGGCTTCTGGAAGGGCTTTGCAGCTCTATCAATCTGTAAGTTTATTCATAATCAAAATCATACATAATTAACTTAAAATGTCATGCTAATAAACTTATGTTTATTAATTATTATTTTCAGGGTGTATTTACTGGTAGATGTGGAACCAGCTTAGATCATGGTGTGGTGGTTGTTGGATATGGTTCTGAAAATGGTAAAGATTATTGGTTGGTGAGGAACTCATGGGGGACTAACTGGGGTGAAGATGGTTACTTCAAGATGGAGCGTAATGTGAAAAGAACTTATACAGGAAAGTGTGGAATCGCAGTTGAAGCTTCATACCCGGTGAAGTATGGTCAAAACTCTGCAGTCACTACTAACTCAGCTTATGAAAAAAAACAAGTGCTTGTTAGCAGTGCTTGAAACACCATCATTATCTCAACAAGTTCTAAATTAGTATGGCTATTGGTTAATCTTGTATATAGATTATTTCTTCCTGTGAAAGCTGCACCTCTATCAGTTTGTACTGTGGCTTTCACTATCTTTAAATTTCAGTGTTTAATTTGAATTCAACCTGCTAGTTATGTTTTGGATTTATATAGACTTTTGCCAACACCCTGCATGGCTATTCAAAATGAAAAATTTGAGTAAAGACTGTTCTACAGAGACATCTAACAACAATCTAACCAGGTTTAGCATGGCTAGAACCAGAATGCATAATTCTCTGACTATTCCACAAACCACTCAACTAAATCAAACATCACATGTTACAACGAAGCAATGCAACAACCACCACCCCAAATTAAATTAACTATAAAGAAATCGATGTCCTAAGTTAGAATACTCACTCTCCATGACACCAACCACGGGCGCCCGCCACAACTTATACTAACTTCACACAATCAAGTATGCTACACTCAAGACTTAGTTAAGTTCGCCAGTGGGATTATCTGAGCAATGGTATATTAATAAAACCTACATGGCATTAAGTGAAGTTTGCAAGGTGAATTTCCTGAGCAATGGTATGCCAATAAACCTACTTTCAAGAGTGAATGAAGTCCATGACTTACTGATGACCCAATTTCAATATATTCGAGAAAAAAGCATTCCCAGACAGAAAACTAGCATGTAGACTGATTTCTAGAGAAGGGAGTTCCTCAAAAGCTGAATTTTAGATAAAATAGAAACCGTACAAGAGATAAATCTACAGGGGCATTGCAAATACTGAAGGGGATTCATTCAACTCAAGCTACCTAAAACTCATTATTTGAATAAGAATTCAAGAATAAGATGCATTTGCCCATCTATACAGATATAGAAAAGAAAGGTAGAGGAATTAAGATAAAGAACCAATATATAAACCACAATATCTCACACCCCTAAAGCTAAATCATTTACTAGAGTTTGAAAAACATCCAGGTAGTCTAAAGTCTAACAATTTTTCAACATGGAATTCAATGTCCAGTTGTCCCTACTAGACCACAAAGTAACCTCTCTCAGATGCCATCACATCTTCATGTTGCTCCAGCTGCCAAATTTTACTTGTAAATGATATCAAGCTACATGCAGGTCTGTGACTTAAATGAAACAAATGAAGCTTCAGTTAAATTGAAAAAATCAGTCCTCCGAAAGTCTAGTGCTTTCTGCCGATGCTCTCTTCCCATCATAGCGCTAAAAGAAAATTAAACAAAACCAAATATTTATCATCAGCAAGAAAGAAGTAATAATCATATCAAGAAGCACCACTAAAAACCTGTTTGGATTGGCTTATTTGAGCTTATCTTATGTCATAAGTTTTGTGACAATGTTTGGAAGAGCTTATTAGAACAGCTTATAGCATTTTTCATAAACTTTTTTTAACTTATTTTTATAAGTTCTCAAAGATAACTTATGAAAACAATTTATATCACAACAGCTTATGCAAGTTTTTTCATAAGTGCTTATTTTGATAAGCACTTGTGCTATAAGCTCCAAATAAGCTGTTTATCCAAACAGACCCTAAATGACAATTTTGCATGAATGAAAATCTAAACTTACCTGTTTTCCAAATGAGAATGGTACATATTTGTACTTGATCATGTGAGCAATCTGCCTCCTCATAGTAAGCGTGAATAGAACCACCCAGTAGAAGAGGAGTATTGGCCAGAACACGGGGACATCAAACGCACTGAAGAAAGTCATCACAAACGAAATGCAAAATGCCTTTGTGATTGAGTACCTGTTCACAAAGGAAAACATTTTTCCTGTGTAAATACGAAACTTATTTTATAACTTCAAAGCACAAACCCAAATAGATGGGCATCAAAATAGCATATGTTTTATATTACAAAATGATATTAGTTTCATGTAGTAATAAAGTGAATAGAACATTGTCAAACTCTAGTTTCAAGGCAGCAAAGCAAGCAGAAAGGGAGAGACGTCGACAAGCATAAGAAACCTGAAAAGATTCTTCCGTCAACAAGATCTCTTCCTTCAGCTTATAATAGTCACAGATATAAATACTAAATCGTATTGTGGGCATTCTGAACAAATCATAATTTGTGTCAACGAAAATCAAGATTCTTGTTAGAAAAGAGATCACAGATGAAATTAATTTGCTAATTTCACATTGTCTATCCTTTTAGTTCCACGCATGACTACAATCTCTTTAAGATAACCCTTCAAGGCTAAAGTTTTTGCAGAACAAATATCCTTATAAATAACATAACAACAGTAACTACGAGAATAACAATTAAATGGAGCATAATATCAAAGAATTTGAAACTTTGGGTATTGAATTCCAGGAAATTTGTAAACTTTTGTATGAATAACTAATTGTTTGAAAATAACACATGTCTACTTGACAAGCATTTAGCTGTTCCAACGGATGTGAGCTAAAAGATCAGCAAGAAAACACTTGAGACAATTCATGGTGAAGCTTAGTTGAACCAGCAAAAGGAGAGGGTCAATAATGTTAGCCTAGGCTAACTTAGTCAGCACCAAGACAGCATCCCATAGACTTGATTGAACCACCTCGAGAGACTTGCTCTTCAGCTACAGTGCCAAAGTGAGTATTTGCAGATACAAATAAAGGCGTGAAACTGGTATTATTTGCAAAAAGATTTAATTTGTACACATCGTCACGGTAAAGATGTTTTACACGGTCACTCTGAAGATGTTTTACGCTGTCATTAATCATAAACATTACATCATAACAAAGTTTGACTTTATCCATAATTACTTTTGAAGTAATTCATTTGATAGGTTATGATTTGTTGTCAAAGTAAGACTTTTCCAATATGTGCACAAAGTAATTCATTTAAACTCTTTGAGTGCCAGCAGACATCATCAAACATTGAATCTGCAGATACTGACAATGAATGATAGATATCCCTTAAAATCGGGGCTGGAATTGGGTAGAGGTGGAAACTGAGATTTATCAGAATCAACCTTCTTTTGGCCAGGCAATGCTGAAGAATACCCATTAGAGGATCCATAGGTCAAGATCAAATCACCAAATTCAAGTTACACAATCACATACTTGAGGTTCCAAATTCAGATTGATTTAATATTTCTATCTAACTTTAATTTCATAATCTACCTCCACAATACAATCAATAAATTACAAAATCGAACATATGAAATCAGAAATGAAAAAAAAAAAGAATCAAACACGAAACCCTAGAAACCAAAATGTGAAAGAGGAAATTACCAGAACTTAAACTCAGGTAAACGACGAACGAATGGACGAAACTCATCCGAACCGGAGGTAGGAAGCGATGGACCATGATCAGCGTCGAGAATCTCCGGATCAACCTGAGGCGAAAGGAATCCGATCAAAAGGTTGAGGATGTAAATGCCGAGAGCGTAGGAGACAACGTAGAAGCCTTGCACCATGTAAACACGAAGCACGTAAACCATTGCAACCACGAGGCAACCCAACCAACGCTGCCCCACGTGCGGCGTTGATTTATCGAGAATGTGTCGGTACCGCCGTGATACCTCGAACTTCCACCGCGTTATGGCCGCTGCCGGAGATGCATCTTCCGCGTTCATCGTTGGGACCCACTCGCGCTTTCAATAAACACAATCTCTATCTGTTTTTCTATCTCAACCCTCTGTTTTGCGGGTCGAGTTTTAGTCATGGGCCATTTTCTCGTTTTTTTATTTCTCTCAGTTTTATTGCTATCACGTGTCGGTTTGGGTTTTTCTCCGGTTTAACCACTTCTTTGTCTTAGATCGAACCGGTCTCCAATATTATACTTTGTCTTATTTATAAAAAAAAAAATGCAATTTTTATAGACTAGCGCTCTCTTCTTTCATTTTTTTTAACTTTTAATTTCTTTTAAAAGAATCAGATTTTAGATCTCTTATTTTGAATATTTTTTTAAAAAAATTTATTCCTTCTCAGATTTGATTACGTGGAAGGTTCATTTATGACGTAACAAAGAAAATATTGATCAATTTAAAAAAAAAAAAATCACGTCATTTAAATATTTTTAATGAAAAATATTTTAAATTAAACATTATAAAATACGACATGAAGACCATAGAGTTGGTGCTCTTCGCCATTTGCACCCAATAAATCCTAGAAAATGTAATGTTCTTATCCTTCTCCAGAAAACCATAGATTTTATATCAATCTTCACGATTCAGCACTTAGTGATCATGTCTCAATATTCAACATCAAGTAATCATAATGTTTCTCGCACCAATCATGTTGAATGCAAGTGTGGTCTTCTTTCTCCATTGATGATGGCGTGGACGAATTTGAACTCAGGTCGTCGTTTTTTTTTATGTGGGATGTACAAGGTTAGTTTGATTTGTAATATCCATGAACAATGTTATTTTGTCATTTTCAAAAAATCCCTCATTTTTCTTCTCTATTACTAGAATCAAGGATACAAGAGATGTAGTCACTTCGTCTGGTATGATGAAGAAATGTCTCAACGAGGCAAGGAAGTAATATCTTCAATGCACCAAAAATTTAACCAAGAAAGGGTCAAGTTGAATGAATCCATTATCAGAGAGTATCAATTGAAGTTGAAGATCAAGTTCTTGAAGATGATGAACAAGTTTACCATGAGAATCATATTAGTGTTGTTAATTGGATTGGTTATATCAAATGTAATAAATTAGTTGATTAGGTTAGGTTGTTTATGAGAGGTTTGTTTGTGTTATGTTTATTTGTGCAATGTAATATTCTGTTAATGTTGTGTGAACTACAATGCAATATAATTGACTATGTTAAGTTGAATGAAGATTATTGTTGTTGAATATTGAGTGCAATGTTAAGATTGTTGTTATGACAGACCTGTAATTGTTGAATATGTCAGACGTGTAATTATTATTATGACAGACATGTAATTTTTTTTGAACATAATGTGTAATGTTAAGATTGCAATGTGTAAACCTGTTATGACAATTTGTAATTTGATCATGACAGACCTGTAATGTTAAGTTGAGTGCAATGTTAACAAGTTTAAACCTTGAACAAAACACAATGAAATACAGTTTGTAATTTGTATGATAGACATGTAATGTAATAGTGAAATTTCAAGACTCAAAATATCATTGACATTTCATAAACTTGTTCATGATGGTTACAATTTTGTTTATGACAAACCAAACCAAAACACCAAAATACTGAACATTACAACTTGTTCATGACATACCAAAATACATAAACATTACAACTTATTGACATATCAAAATACTAAAACAGAACATAATTCTTATTATTGAGTAGTTGGAGGTCCGTGTAGCAAGATCCAACTTCTTTGGTAGGTTGCGTTGCACTCTTTGACTTTATTTCTTGCCCTTTCCCTTTGTAGTTTTTTGCTTCTTGGTCTTATTGCCTCCCTTTGGCATGACCCTATTTGCTGCCATTTTTCCTTGACATGTTCTTTTATTATGTCCCATGGATCCATATTTTGACATGTAATAGTTGCAAGCTTCCTTGACAAAACATGTGGATTTTTTTTGTTAATCATTGGTCTTGTTCCCCAACTTACTGGGACGTCTAAGTGACATTCTCATCACCGATGGATTGACCATTAATTCACCATTTACAGGCCATATTTGAGGACCATTTGTATGGTAGATAATGTGTGAGTATGTTTATTGAAAAGTTGATTTCCTGCACAAAATACCAATACTCAGAAATATATTCATAAATAACATGACACCAAATAACATGATTGAGTTCATGATAAACCTGTAATACTCTGAAATATATTCTCCAGGTTATTTCTTGTTATGTTATATACATCTTACGGCGTGGCTGCAAGGGATCCTATAACGCCCCAGACTGCTTTCAGGATTACCGACAGACCCCACAAACCTACACGGGTCTTTTCAGCATGCTTTGTCCTCACTCGCACACTTTCCGGGAAACTTCCCAGAAGGTCGCCCATCCAAATACTACTCAAAGTCAAACGCGTTTAACTATGGAGTTCTTATCTGTTAGGCTACCGGAAAGAAGATGCATCTTGTTGGTATAGGTAGTATGAATTAATCCTTATAAGTCTTCCTTTAACCATATAGTCTCATACCTGCACAACCTCAGGATCTCTCTCATTCCTATGTGAATTCGGTTTTTCCCTAGAAGCTGCTAGGAGTGTCTCATTGTCATGCCTCATGCACCGAAAACCACTCACTTTTCCTCGGGTGTTACATGTAACCATTCTCCGTCCTCTCTGGCCTCGGGTGTTACATGCCCACCAGCTTCCGCTTGGTTCGTTCCCAAACCACATCGTACTGAGAGAGGTTTGGCTCTGATACCATTTGTAATGCCCCGTACTGCTTTCAGGATTACCGACTGACCCCATAAACCAACACGGGTCTTTTCAGCATGCTTTGTCCTCACTCACACACTTTTCGGAAAACTTCCCAGAAGGTCTCCCATCCAAATACTACTCCAAGTCAAGCACGCTTAACTATGGAGTTCTTATCTGTTAGGTTACCGAAAAGAAGATGCATCTTCTTTTCGGTAGCCTAACAGATAAGAACTCCATAGTTAGTCGTGCTTGACTTGGAGTAGTATTTGGATGGGTGACCTTCTGGGAAGTTTCTCGGAAAGCATGTGAGTGAGGAAAAAGCATGTTGAAAAGACCCGTGTTGGTTTGTGGGGTCAGTCAATAATCCTGAAAGCAATTTGGGGTGTTACAAATGGCATGTAACGCCAGAGAGGCCAAAGAGTGGTTACATGTTACACCCGAGGGCGAGGGAGTGGTTATCGGTGCACGAGACATGACAATGAGACACTCCTAGCAGCTTCTAGGGGAAAAAACCCGAATTCACATCGGAATGAGAGGGATCCTGAGGTTGTGTGGGGATGAGACTACATGGTTGAATGAAGGCTTATAAGGATTAATTGGTACTACCTATATCAACAAGATGCATCTTCTTTTCGGTAACCCAACATATAAGAACTCCATAGTTAAGCGTGCTTGACTTGGAATAGTATTTGGATGGGTGACCTTATGAGAAGTTTCCCAGAAAGCATGTGAGTAAGGACAAAACATGTTGAAAAGACCCGTGTTGTTTGTGGGGTAAGTCAAAAATCCTGAAAGTCGTTTGGGGTGTTACAAATGGTATCAGAGCCAAACCTCTCCCAGTATGATGTGGTTCGAGGACGAACCAAGCGGAAGCTGGTGGGCATGTAACACCAGAGATGCCAAAGAGTGGATACATGTTACACCTGAGGGTGAGGGACTGGTTGTCGGTGCACGAGGCATGACAATGAGACACTTCTAGCAGCTTCTAGGGAAAAACCTAAATTCACATCGGAATGAGAGGGATCCTGAGGTTGTGCAGGAATGAGACTGCATGGTTGAATGATGTCTTATAAGGATTAATTGGTACTACCTGTATCAATAAGATGCATCTTCTTTTCGGTAACCCAATAGATAAGAACTCCATAGTTAAGCGTGCTTGACTTGGAGTAGTATTTGGATGGGTGACCTTCTAGGAAGTTTTTCGGAAAGCATGTGAGTGAGGATAAAACATACTGAAAAGACCCGTGTTTGTTTGTGGGGTCAGTCGATAATCCTGAAAGCAGTTTGAGGTGTTATAGATCCCAGATAAGTCCCATTTCCTACAAGCACAAGTACCTTCTTTGATGTTGACCCAATAAGTTTCTATACCATTTCCTCAAATATAGCCATGTCATCATCAACATGCCAAATTGGAGTCCAACTTTCAGTAAATTTCTTATTCTTCTCAAGTACTAATTGGATTATAGGGCACACATTACCAGCATATTTAACCATAAGTTCTTTTTGGTTAGTAATTCTTTTAGTCAAGTAATATTGTATCCCTTCTAAAAGGGTGATAATTAATTTGTCCCTATATTTTAGGATTGCCCTATTAAATGTTTCACACATATTGTTTACCTGAAGGTCACACTTAGAGTATGTCTTAAAGTGTGACCTTCCTCAATATTGTGTTGGCACCTCCTTCATTTCTTTCCAAGCAGCTTCATTCAAAGCTCTGATCCTTAACATTGCCTTCTTCCATCCTAGAATATTTGTATCCCTTACAGCATTTCACAAACTCTCTTTCAATTCCATACCAGGGTACTTCTTTTTCTAGTTGTGATACAAATGCTTCACACATGGACGTTGTTCAACATGCTCCCTCAAACCTTGAACAATTGGGACATGACCCTGTAAAATACAAGAAGTATAAGCATAAGTAGGAAAGCATATAAGACATGAGTGGTCTACCTTTTGATGAGCTAAAATGAAAAGCATATTCCCTTTGATTTATGCCTTGCAAGTCTTCAAGTAATAGATTTAATAACCATTCCCAAGAGTCCTTTATTTTTTCCTCTACAAAAGCATATGCAATTGAAAATATCTAGTTATTTCCATTCGTGCCTACAACTGACATTAACTACCCACCATAGTCTCCTTTTAAAAAACATGCATCAAGTCTTATAAGTGGTCTACAATAACATGCAAAACCAACCTTGTATGCCTCTAAACAAATGTATATTCTCTCAAACGCAGGTTCATCCCTAGAGTCAGAGCATTACAACATAATGGTATTATTTGGGTTGAACTTAAGTAGCTCATTGGCATATGTTTTTAGATGTGTAAACCGATCTATTTCCGCTCCTTGAATAATATACATTGCTCTTCTCTTAGCTCTATAATTCTAATTAGATGATAATTTAACACCCCATTTATCAAATGACAAAGCAATTAGTCCAGATGGCTTCATGTCAGGAGTATGCCTTAGTATGTGTCTAAAGCGCTTGCCTAACCATTCAATCTTTGCTTGTCTATTTTGGGTTGTTCAATGACACGTATGCTCATCATATAAACTCACCACTTGCCAATATTAGTTACCAATTCTTATGTAGAACTTGCATTCTTCAATACACCTAACAACCATCCTTTTTCCATCATTCTTCTTTAGGTATACATTTCTTTCCACCATAGCATATTCCTTTTATAGCATCCCTTACCAACTTCTTGTTACTAAATATCATGCCTAATTGAAACTTTGTTCCCTCACCCACCTTATAGGATGGAAATCTCTCATACTCTTCATCATATTCACTCCTAAATGGTGTTTGTAGTTGGTCAGAATCTTCACCATTATCATGGTGAAAGTCATTATCATGTGGTTTAGTTGTTTCAGTTGGCATTATAGTTGTCCAATCTAACTCAGTCTCATTATCCTCACCATCATCTACTTCAGCATCATCATCTATTTAGCATCATTATCCATTTTATCTTCATTGTCCATTTCAACTTCATTATCCACTTCAGCTTCACTATCCACTTCAGCTTCACTATCCACTTCCACCTCCACTTCATTATCAAAAAACTTCTCACTAGTACAATGAACTTCATCATCATCGGAAGTTATGCCATGCCCTATTTCTGCCTCATCTACAATGTCAGGTTCACTAATGATATGCTCAAAATACAAATTTGTTACCTCACATCTATCAGCATCTTTAATAAGTTGTAACATATCATCATCACAGTTAAGTGTTTGAAGGTCACAACTAAAGCTAAACCTAGGATTCCAATACAGAATACACTTAATTTCTCTATATCCCTCTTTTTTAATCAATTCTAACAATTCAAGATACGACACGTAGTCAGCATCCAATTTCCAATTCATTTCTGGAATTAACTCAACAACATACAATTTCGCGGCGGTGTCAACAAAGTAGCATATATGATGAATTCTAAACCTAATTTTGTAAGACTCATATGGCCTAGAATAGATGATTAATACAAGTCAGAATGAGATAGGGGCCACAAGAAATACTTTACAAGCCTTAAAACACTATGTGACCACAATCCCTAAACGACAAAGGAACACAAATCCTAAAACGAAATGGGACCACCATGTACAACAAGAAATGCAGACAATTATATTTTTATCGTAGGGGATAGAAAATACATTCCTAAGACATAACTTTTCCTCTTCATTTCTTTTCTCTGTTGTTGGAGGAATTTTTTCAATTGCTGCTCTTGAATCTTGATGAAACGTGGTGACAAAGAATGATTAAGGTTTCTTTTTCCTGGGTTGGGGGTGAATTAGAATTAAGGTTCTTCGAAATTGAGGGAAAAGACGTTTCTAGGCTAGGGTTCTTGAGTAATTGGGGGAAACACGTTTAAGTAATGAAGTGAAACATGTTTCTAGGGTTCTTCATCAGGGAAATGATGTTTTTATAACATAACTGAATAATAATTATTGTTTAATTTTAATTATTTTCTAAAATGTTTAATATAAATCAAATATAAAATGGTTATAAACGATATGGCATTATTTTTCCAACTTTGGTCAATATTTCATATGCCACCTCATAGGTGAGCATGCCACATAGCCAAAGCTGAATAGAAGAAAAAAAAACCCAAGAATATTCAAAACAAGGACTTAAAACCTGGTTTTTAAGGGGTGGTTAAAAGTCTAGAAAAATGAAAGAAGGGAGACCAAAACTGCATTTAAGTCTTTTTTATATTTATTAAGAATGATAGTTAAGTGCATTTAACATTTTTTACTTCATTTAAAAAAATAACATAATTATTAATCTAACCTTAATTAAATTGTCATCCACCGAAAATATTAAGTAATTAATACAAAGATAATTTTGGAACAAAGACATTAAATGTGTTTAGATTTGTTGACATTTGCTTATGTTTAAGGCAAAAAATTTAGAAGACTCATCCTTATAAGTAAGATCATCAACACGATGAGGATACTGGGTCACTGATTTATTGGTTGAATTATTGGGTCACTAGTCGAACTGCGTGAATAAATTGGATAAAATCGAATAATTTTATTGAATAAACATGTCTTTATAATACTATATAGTTATTAAATCGGTCAAACTGGATAACTCGATCTCTAAAAAAACCATGACACCGAACAAATTTGAAAACTTTAAAATAGCATCATTTCACAAATTCATTATTTAAATCCAAATTTTAAATAGTGGCATCAACACAACAAAATAATACAAAATACAAATTTGAATAAGTTTTGAACAAAACTGAATTTCAACATAATCAAGTACAACATAAATTGAATAACAAAACAGCGATAGTGTCTAATAAATTTAATTCTATAGGGGAAGGTTGTTTCAATATTGGGCTTTCCTTCTTCATCAAAAGCATTCGCGTCAAAATTAGCCGCAACATCTTCCCCACAACGATATCATTATTTTTGTCCATGTTTTCTTTGAAATTGAGTTGCGCATCATCCTCAATCTTGTCCAAATTTAATTGATCTACAATAACATCAATTTAAAGAATTTAACAATTTACATGTATTAATAAATTAAAATAACAAAATTGTAATCACAATAACTAACAAACATACCAATATCATTTGAAATAGTTTTAGTTGTCATACTAACAAGATCACTACGTAGTGCTTCCACTTCCTCAATAATTAAGAATATTTGTGAACTCTCCAACACCCAATCAGAATGGTCACCAAATGTTTCAAAAATGATATGATCATAATTTTGTTTCTTCTTATTCCTATAAATCATTAGAAAGAGAATTCAATTATATGCTAAACAAACCAAGATTAATGATTGATATAAGAAACATAAGCACTATGAATAATTAAATAATTAGATGCACTATAAAGCATATGCACTACAAATCAATCTTAAACATATTAAAAGAACATAATAATTGTAATGTTTATTTTGTAGCCTTAGGTTGTAACGAACAAAGACATGATCATTAAGTTTTTGATGATGCAACCTTTTTTTTAATGAATATGCTTAAACACACTCCAATTTAATTTGCAACCAGAGACACTACAAGTTTGACTCATATTTCGAACAGCCAACTTTTGCAAATTGGGTGCTTCAATCCCATAAGTTTTTCGTCATTGATCTAGAATAATGCATGATGAAATTCTGGCGTAGTCAGAAGTCAGATGTTCTACTCCAAGTCATGACATCTGATCTAACATTGTAACTAATACAGCAAGAAAGTTATTAACCACTGTACTAATGTGCACACGTTCACAGATGTCACGACATCTCATTCTATGTCACCCTAGAATGGATGAACACCTGGTTCTGTGCATCAGGAAGAAGGACTCAACAGAGATCAATCCTAGCACTTACTTCTGTTGTTTTCTTACACAGTTATCAGCATGATGTCTTACTGTTTATCATCTGTTACATTGTTTCAGTGTGTTTGTCTTTTACTTGTATTTCCTGAATTAAAGGTTGAACACGTTAATCTAATTTCCACTTATTAGATTGCTAACAACTAGGTTCTTTGTTAGGTTCATTAATTGTAGGTTAGTAGTTGGTTTCCTGGATTTTAGCTCAGCTGTTGAATCCCTGAAGAATAGCCTGAGAAAAATACTGAAACAGAAAAACCAATCATCCTACACTTTAGCACATGCTGTTGGGAATGAATGTCACAACATTCAGTTCGACAGCCAGAACATATGCTGATTCTGCTACGTTCCTGGAAACGGACTGTGCTAAGTTTGCAGTACTGTAAAAGACCAACTAGTCTTTACTTCAGTATCAGCCTTCAGTATCAACTGTCAAAACATCCAGTTTGACAGTTTCACACTGGTCCTTCGGCCAGGTCTGTTATCCTTGAAAGGAACAGACTTAAATAAATATTGACATTCAAACAGAAGGCTATAAACCAGGTCTGTTATCATCTTGATAAGCTGACTGGAAAACCAGCTGAGTTATGACAGTAATAAGAACACATGCAGAAGGAAAACAAACACAGGAAATTGTTAACCCAGTTCAGTCCAACATGACCTACATCTGGGGGCTACCAAGCCAGGAAGAAGATCCACTATTAGCAGTATTAATTTAGAGTTAAACTCCCCCGTTTACAACTCTTCACTTAATCCCTACCCAATGCAATTTATACCTAGGAACTCCTAGATAGAAACCTTCAGTTTCCATTCCTATCACTACAAATACAATGTAATGTTAACACACCTTGAACTTGCTTCACAGCTTCATTCAAGAACAAAATCACTCTTGCCTACAGGCTTTGAGTTACAAATACTCTCAGCTTTGACCACTGAGAAACACATGGTAACCTTCCCACAGATTGGGAGGTTTACCTCACACACACCCCTAAAAATTCATTCTAAGAGGCTTACAAAAACTAGGTTACAATTAGCTATTTATAACCTAATCACCCAACTGGATTTGGGCCTTCAGAAATCGCAGCAGACTTGTTCTTTGCTGTTACAACTTCAGCAGAAAAATTCTGCTACAAACAAGGTCTTCAATCCTAAAATCTCTCCATATATATCTCCTTATTTTGAGCCTATATATATTCTGATTGAGTCTTTAAGACCTCCACATGGGAGTTAGGATATTCACCAAATATCCTTACTAATCCCAGAATATATACTGAATTAATTAATTCAGTTTTCTACACATGTACGATGTCACAGGCCTGACGTCATGACATCGTACATGACATGTTGGTCCAGATGTTGAACTTCTTCAACCCAACATATTAAAACAACAGAGATGAATACATTATTTGTTTTACAAAATTAATGCCAATCCTAAGGTATTAACAATCTCCCCCTTTGGCAAATTTTAGCTAAAACAAATAAACGTTACACTGGACAAAACATCCCATTATGGGTATGCTCTTCATCTCTGTCATTGACTCCACCACCACAAACACCAAGGTTGGTGTACATGAGGAAGTAGAGGAACACGGATCAGTTGTACCAGAACCCTTTCCCTCACCAGGAGAGCTTCCGGAAGAATATGTAATACTGAGTACTTAGATAATGTAACTCAGATCACAAGACACAACTGTCCTCTTAACTCAGATCACAAGACACAAGTGATATACCCAGTTGGTGGATTTTGTGCCTGACACCAACTTCTGTTTGCTACCACAGTTAGGTTGCTTCTGGTACATTCTCAACCCCAGGACTGTATTTCTCTCCCCCTTTTTAGCTAAACATTTGTAAAGGCACCCCTCACAAAACCAGATCCAGGCGCAGCTTGCCCAAACCTTAACATACCCCATGATTCTGAGGGAATGGAGTGTTTCTCTTGTGAGAAGAAGAGGGCTATTACATCCTTTAAATAGTCCAGCCCGTGCTTAGGAATTAACAGTAGGAATTAATGCTTGGTCAAGATTCATTAATTTTTGCTGAGAAACAGTCAGAGAATCACCAACAAAATCTCAGACTATCTTTGAATACCTTTTATAGCTCTTTACTGTTTCTTTTCCAAAACAGCAGTTCCAGTGCATGGAGACTATTCCATATATGCAGTTAGACACGTTGCACGCGATGTCTTAACATTTCACGCGACTTTTTCTTGCATTCGGCCAGTATTCAACATTTCCCAAGGTTCCTGTCATACCTCCAGTAGAGACTTTACATCTGGCACTGCTACAGTCAAATTCCCACATTTCAGCAGATGGTTACTCCCCCTGAACCACACAGCTGTAGCCATCAGGCTTATTCTGATTTATCAGAATTTGACACAACACCCTTATAATTCCTAATGACTTTAAGACTCAGAAGGAATTTATAGCATTGTCCAGGGCAATGTCATGACATCCGGTCAGATATTCTTCTGCTCACTCAGCCTTGACAAACATCACAGCATCCTGATAACTGACAAGGTGCCATATCTAGTTATCTGAGAATACGTAGACCACAAGCTTGATGATTTCTTGCAGCACACAGGCAGAACTCCCCCTGTCTTGAACAACCCACTCTCCTCTTGAAACTTGGAGATCACACATGGGCATATCCAATATCCCAAAGTTGGACCTTCACATACTTCCTGATTCAAAGAGAATCCAGACCACTTGATGAATGGAAAACATAAGACGCATCTTCATGTCTTCAAGAGCACACCCTCTGTTCAACCCTCTTAGCTGAACACATTCACACTCTGTGTCAATCTCTCTTCTAATCAGAACAGAAGCCCACTTCACAAGATGTTCTAACATCAGCTGGGACATCCTTCACAACAAGGGAAACCATCTGATAGTCTTCAGATATCACTGAGTCACCAGCTTGATCAAGAAGACCCCAGACATAAATTGGGACATATACATTTTCATCCCATTACAAGAGATAATCTTCCATAGATGGCTCAGAACTCCTACCACAAGCTCCAAGGGATGAATAGAAAACACCTCCTTTTGTCTTCAACTTAATACTTTTTTGCTCAAAAGTAATTTGTCTAAGACTTTCCTCAAGTATAATCAGCAGCCATATGTTGATTATCTTGATTCTTCGAACTCACTTCTGAGGTAGACCAACTGCCACTGGTGGATTACCTCCTTCATGAATCCTCATATGAAAAGGTCAAATGTTTCTTTTTGACCTCCCCAAGTTTATTAGACTTCTCCCAAAGATATTCTGACCTTCCAAGTGAGATTTGAACTTCAAGTTACATGTTGAACAAAGCTTAGGTTCTCTAAGACATGAACATGTAACATCTTCTCCAACCAGCAACTCCTAAGAACTGCAATGAGACCGACCCTTTTGAAGTACCCAATCTACAACTCTGTAGATCCTTCTATCTTAAGTTGATGTGCCACTTCACCAACTAAGAATCTGATGTTAAACCAAATGTCACAACATTGTGTTTAGACATCTAGCTGTTGAATTCAGCTCCTTCTTCTGCCACTTGAACGAACTTCCTCCCTTCACAGAACAAGAGTTCAATGTTCTCATAGACTTGATTGTGGAACCAAGTTTGAGTAAACAACCTTCATCCTACAAATTTGCAGTTAAGTCATCCAAGCTCACACCTTGATGATTCCCTGTTTCTTCTCCAAAGACATCAGACACTCTGATGCATGAGTCTTCAGAAGGACCAGTTAGACACTAACCCTTCAGCTATACCAAGGATACCACTTCCTAAAGCAAGGTTGTTTCCATTATGTCAAGACTGTTGCCACTTGTTCTTGACTCCACAGTGTGCATAAGCTAATGCACTTCCTTACCTAGATCAGAAATAAACTGATCCAAGTAACCACCATCAAGACTATGATGTCTTCTTCTTCTTGTACATACCAAGGTTGAACATGTTTCTTGCCAGGAAACCTTTTCAGAGATCATATGCTTTTGCTGCCACCAAAGAGATAGATCATAAGCCAATGAACTATCCTTCCTGTGATTCTGCACAGGGTCTTGAAGAAGTGATGTTCCAACATCTTTAATAACATCAGTTATCTTGAGCTCCAAGGATATTCAATTGAACACTTGTACTTGGCACAAGTAGACATTGATCTTAAATCCTTTCCCAATTATCCTTTCAGATACTTCCACCATAAGAATACGTTGAAAGTACTCTTCGTGTGTCAACATCTTCTGCTTGCAAGCACCTCGACAATTTTGAAAGTCTTCCCAGATTAAATTCACCCTTAGGAATGAGAGAGATGAATTCTTCCTTGCAAATGTGTCACACAGCCACCAGAACCCATGTGACACAGGTCAACAGCCAACCAGACCCTAGGCTGACCAAATGTGAGGAGGTTAACTAAAACTCCCCCTCAAATTAACAATCATGGAAACTTCACACAATATCCATGCATTGTACAGATATGTCTCAACATGACATACACCATCCCTACCAGTGGCACCTAACTCTATGAGTTATACCTAGACATACTCCAATCACACCAATCAGACTTCAGCTGACCATAAGTACTAGTGAAAGACAACAACACTAGTTCATAATAGATATGCATTGCCAGAGCATACTACCTCAACCAACCTCTAAATCTTCATATTCTCACTCCTTGAAAGAACTGTCACTTTGGATCGTGGTGTTTGAATAACAAGATTCATGGTCCCAATCCTCTAGAATGGAATAGCAGTTAGGTTACCCTATTATTGACTTCTATCATCCAGGGGACTTGTCTTCCAGTACACCATAGTACTTCAGAAACCAACTATCCAACCCTGATCAATCTACAGGGATAAGGCACACAGCGGGGATTGCACAGTGTCACATTTCAACCAGCTCCACTTCTAGAGATCAAACTTCTAAAAGTGACCTTCTTGAGCACACATACAGTTGACCTTACCCTTGTCAACTTCGCACCTACAGATGTCTCCTCTTCCAGGTCAGGAGTAGGTTCCAAACAAAAGTATCCCTTTGTTTGACACCTAAAACATCTGATCTTCAACCAGCAGCTGCATACTTGTTGAACAACATGTTTTAACATCACATAGAACATTGGTTCCACCTCCTTGGAACAAACTTTCCTTGAAATTCTTCAAGGTCTTCATATACCTTACCCAAACGAGTAAAGGAATCAGTGATCAGTTGATTCTTACCATCCTGAAGTGAGAAGGTCATGATGAGTGGACTTGGGGAGACACGAGTATCTTTGACATCTTCAGTAGATTATGATGAAGTCTTGAATACAGCAGCCTTTCATCCACATGAGGGGAAACTACATCAGAGTTTGAGCTTTGCCAGGTATTATGCAGCGGAAATCATAATACAACTCAACCAATGAACACACATTTCATCAGATCAGCCTCCAAGAACATACCAAGTTTGAATATGATTCAAAACTTGCACAGCTGCCCCCACAAAGGTCAATTGCCAATCTCCCGAGGCAGGTGCACACAGTTCCTGTCATGAATATCCATCCACCTACTTCAAGGTGTAATACCCCAAAATTTACCCTTCTTTTTTCCCGAAAAAAAAAAAAAAAAAAAAAAAAGAAAAACGAAAAAAAACGAAAAAAAAAAAAGAAAAACGAAAAAAAAAAAAAAGAAGCGAAAAAAAAAAAAGCGAAAAAAAAAAGAAAGATTTAATTAATTAATTAATTAATTAATTAAATAAATAAAATAAATAAATAAAATATAACAAATTATTTTGGACTTGGGTCTCCCTCATTTGAGCCCATTACCCACGAAAATCAGTCTATAAATACTGAAGTTTCAGTAGAGGAAAACACACTTGGAGTGACACTTGGAGTTACACTTGGAGTTACACTGCGAGATTCACTGGAGAAAGAAGGAAGAGAAGCAAAACCCTGAGGAAAAGATAGTGAGAGAAAAGCCAACAGAGTTCAGAGCAGCCTCCAAACCCTGAAGGGAACTCAACTTGTAAACCTCACGGGTGCAACTCAATTTCAATCAAGCTCTCCAATCAGGTTTGCCCTATATCCACCATCTTTATGCCTTTTATTTGAATGCTCTAAATGTATGAGGTATTATGGGTGAATTTGATACCTTTTTTGTGAGCCTTTTGTGAATTTTGATGGAATTATTCATGTGGTTACATTTTGATTTAGGGGCAACTCTGGGTTACCCTATTTTGTTTATTCTAACCTGTCTTGTGTTTCCATGGCATTGTTTTCTCTTGATTTCATCCTGCTGCTCTAACCCTTTGTCGAGTTTTGTGAGGGCTCACATGGCTTTCGCAGAGACACTCGCGTGGTTTCCCACTTTATTTGTGGGATACCCCCTGGAGTTTTATTCTGATTATTCGTGTTGACTGATTTCCTTTGACGGTCCAGCTGGAGACATTTCAGGGTTTCTTGCCCCTTTAACTGCTATAGCTTCGGATCTTTATCCGTGTGGTAATTTTTTCCCTTTCTCATACTTTATCACTTTCTTAGCTGGAAGACCTCGATAGGAGGCAATGTTTGAGCCCCTTGGTGGCATTTTACTTTGAGATACATGTTTTGTGTTTTGTATTCATATCCCTGCAGGTAGCGCGGTTCCTTCGTCAAGGACTGCCTTTTTGCCCTCGAGCATCCCAAACCCTAAAACCCAAAGCAACACGTTTACTCCTTCTACTACAGGCGAGTAAGTCTCCAAAGGTCGAGCATCCGGTAGATTGCGTAGTAACGTTGTTCGTCCAAAACCCAATCCATAACCCCGTAGTTAGCCGAACTACGGCTTGCTCTGATTCTCATTCCAGATGAGATACGTAGGCATAAGACGCGATGTCTTAGCGAGCACACATCCCCCAACCCATAGGTCAGCCGAGCTACGAAGACTCTGATTCTCATATTCAGATGAGATATGTATGCAGTGGATGCAACATCCGCGCGAGTCATTTTCATTTAACCCTTTTTTTGTTTTTTTTGGCAAACAGCATAAGATAAACCCACACCCTTTAGACGAAAACTACAAAAGTGGATCCCGTAGAGTACTACGGATGCGTAGGGGTGCTAATACCTTCCCTTCGCATAACCGACTCCCGAACCCAAGATTTGGTTGCGAGACCTTGTCTTTTCCTTTCCTTTTTCAGGTTTACTTCGAGCGTTTCCTTTCCCTCCTTTGGGATGAATAACGCACGGTGGCGACTCTTCTGTCTTTTTCTTTCGCCGGTTGTCTTTTTTTCGCACCACTGTATTTTTTAGGTTGCGACAACTGGCGACTCTGCTGGGGAGATACAGTCTGGCACTGTCAACTCCGCTGGGGATATATAGTCTGACACTGTCAACTCTACTGGGGAGTGTATGTCTTGAAACAACCGCTTGGGGAAGTACGGTGGTGAGAAACTGCTGGGGATTGAAGAATCCAACACTCTGATCAGCTCTGCAGGGTCAAGACACTGAATTCGTCTGTTGGCGACTTCACTGGGGAAGATATTCACGATCATCTGCAGGGAATTTTAAGGAAATGCTCCGAGGGTATCTGTTCTGAATAGACGATCCAAAGCACTTAATATTTACAGCAATTTTAAATGTTTATTAAGCATGTACCTGTAAGGCCCTTGCGTGTCATGATGCAATGTTTATCAAAAATTCGGACGTCATTTTTGCAAACAAAACAGTAAAATGAAAATGAAAACAGAGATATACTGAATAACATGATTTTATTGATTGAATGACCTCTGAATATGCATTTATATTAGGAAGCAATCCCTGGAAAGAGGTAATCGCACAAAAGATAAAAACAAAAATTAATCTAATGGCAATGTGAAATGGATTTCTATTGGGTTCCAATTCTGCTATGACTTGCTCGTCTTCAAGATCCTCCAGATGATCAGCCTTCTGAAAAGGTGATTGGACTGTTTCCTACCTTTCGAAAATTTCCAGTCATTGGCACGAGATGAGATTCAGAACTACTCAGAACGCAGTCATTCGCTTAATCCCTAACTTTTGCCTGGATCGCCCTTTTCGGGTTTTCAATCCATCGGGATACCCATTTTTGCCTAAGTTGCCTTTTCAGGTTTTCAACTTACCGGGTGTATGCTCTTTTCATTTTTAATCCCTAATTTTTGCCCGAACCTTTTCATTTTCTTGGTTCGTCGGGATGCCCATTTTTGCCTGGACTATTCTTTTTACTGTCCAGCGGGTCTATTTTATGCGAAGTATTTTTTAACTGCGTCTGAGTTCACAGGGGAAGTGAAGTTTTCACCATCCATAGTTGCAAGCATTAAAACCCCACCATCAAAAACCTTGGTGACAATATACGGTCCATCATAGTTAGGAGTCCACTTGCCCCTATGATCTGTCTGAGGAGGAAGGATCCTTTTCAACACCAAATCTCCGACCTGGAAGCATCGAGGACGCACTTTCTGATCAAAGGCTCTCTTCATCCGACTTTGATACAACTGCCCATGACAAATGGCTGCCATTCGCTTCTCTTCGATAAGACTCAACTCATTGAACCTTGTCCGAATCCATTCAGCTTCGTCTAACTTGACATCCAACAGGACTCTTAGAGAAGGAATCTCCACTTCAACAGGTAGGACTGCTTCCATACCATACACAAGGGAGTAAGGGGTTGCCCCGAATTTTCAAAACCGCAAACTCTTCGATTTTGACTGGTTTCCACTAGTTTAATACCTTACTCGATCCAGTGATACGTCTCATGACTGTATATAGAATATAGTCTATCGGGTACTTGACTGCAAGTGAACAGTCTAGTCGTTTTAGTTTTAAAAGATATCGAACCCACAGGGACCGATGGTCAAACAATTGCTACCGACGTTACTATGTTTAGCTAAGGCAATAATTTTCAGAAGTTTGGTTGAAGAAAATTAAATCTAAGGGAAGTTAAGTTTTAAGAAAATATTAATAGGAGGATATCAATATGCAACGCATTAATCGTCAGGGATTCGATAAGTCACCGGTGTATAACTTAAGTACCAAATATCTTTTAGTAGAAAATACTTATTTAAAAGGCTTTATCTCACGCTCTCGTGATTGTTGATTCAGACTATACCTTTAAGTCAGAATGTACACTCTCGCTGTCCCATTTGAAGTTAAAAATACTTTTTGAAAATAAATAAGTTCTAATTGCTTTTAAAGTGCTCTCACTGTTTTTAAAATCAATGCCTAGTTTTGACTATCCAGTTCGACCCTCACGCTCTCGCGATTGTCGGTTCTCACCTTAGTTAATTTCCCGCTCTCGTGGCAAAATCGTATTAAATAGCTTCTCACTCTTGTGATAAAGTTAATTAAATTTAAATTAAAAAACCACAGCCAAAAAGATTGTTTGAGGAAAGAAGTTTTACACCGATTATTATTAAATCCTGTCTAACTAAATGGTTTACATACCGATACCGGTAGTTTAGTCGGACATATTAGATAATGCAAACACAAACGAGTATAAACAGATCAACAATACAACAAACATGATTATAATAATAATAAAGCAATAACAATAATAATTGAATAAAAACCTGGAGATTGGATTAATAGAATATGTTGAATCTTTAAGTACTTAAGCAGTCCTCCACAGGTCGGTAGGATTCCGCTTCTTCGAAATAATTGATTAAACTAAATTAAATAAATTTGCAATAGTTCCCCAGTGTAGGAAACTACTACTTTGTCTAAATGAAAAACTAAAAGGGAAAGGGAAAATCAAAGCTCTGAACGGTAAAAGAAAACAATGTTGCTGAAGAAAAATAAAAGAAAAACAAAATTGTTGTGGAAAAATAAAATGTAGAGAAAGGTCTTGGAAGCTGGCTTTAGAGAGGAAAATTAAGTGTGCCAATAGGTTTCCAACTTCCATCCTTTTATATTCTCCATTTGGTCTTGACAGTTGAGAGAAATAAGGGTGACTTGGTTGAGTGAGAAATCCACGGGAAAATGGCCGAGGAACGAGAAATAAGGGTCGTGTGGATCACTTCTGTTGACAGATTCGATGCTGTTAGGGACCAATTAGTACTACTTTTTATATGATTTTATTGGTCCCTTTTACCAATTTTTGATGTAAATTACACACTTTTATTCTCACTTGTTTTGTATAAATGCAATTAGGTTTAATTTATGTTGTTTTGAGTAGTTATTTCACATATTTGTTAGTTTTGTAGAATTTTTGGGCAAGAGAGCTTCGGAATCACGATCATATTTTGGAAGAAGTGTTGAATGCACTTTGGAGGCCTAATTTTGAAGATTAACATTTGGAAGAATGTTTGTATGAAGCTTGCAAGGCAAGGAAGCTGAAGTAGCTTCAGTTCGCGCCGCGAACGTTGCGAATCCAGCAAGCTGTTTTGGCCAAGTGTGCTGTTTTCAAGGCCAGCTGTGTTTTGCCATTTTTGTGTCTGTTTTAGGAGGCTTTTCAGCTTTAGATGAAAATGAGAAATTTAGGAAAGGTCAACCCTTTTTAGAAAACAGAATGGAAATTGTTCATTTTCATTGATAGTTTGATATTCTTGTAAGAAAAAAAACAGAGCATTATTCTCCATTGCCTTTGGCTGTCCAAAAATGATGATGAGAAGCTAAACCCCATTTTGTCAATATTGGAGGTAGTAGCTGTCGCATCCGCGAAAATCAACCGGCGAAGCTCAAATAAAAACACAACACAGAGCCGCCACTGCGCGTTATTTATCCCAAAATAGGGAAAGGAAACGCTCAGAGAAACCTGGAAAGGAAATGGCCTCGCGACCAAAGAGAAAAGGTAAGGGAGTCGGTTACGCAAGGGGAAGGTATTAGCACCCCTCACGTCCGTCGTACTCGACGGGATCCACGTTCTAAGAAAGAATAGGTTGCTAAAACATCACACACACACACAAGGGAACGCAGGTGGGGTTAGGAGAAGGGAGCTCGATAGGACATCGCGTCCTATGCCTACATATCTCGTCTGGAACGAGAATCAGAGCCGCTGTAGTTCGGCTTACGCACGCCAAACAACACAAAACGCACAAACAGATGGCAAACATGGAGCCCGACAACCACTTGATGGAATTACGTCAGCATCCGAACCAAAACACAAAAACGGCAAACGTGGAGCCCGACCGCCAATCACTGGACTTACGTCGGCATCCGAACCAAAACACTCGCCAGACGATAACAAGTAAACACACACAAAAAGAAAAAGGTTGCCCGGAGTGGTCTCGCACGACCACCTGCCTACATACCTCGTCTGGAACAAGGATCAGGGCGATGTAGTTCCCCCTAAAGGGAAAGAAAATTTAGGCAAACTAGTAGGGAGTCGGGAACTCGAGCCTACAAGTCAACAAGCAAGCCAGAAGAGACGCTGAGACGTCAGAAGAAACGGCACACACAGACTAACAGGGAGTCGGGAACTCGAGCCTGATAGCTGTCAAACAAACACACGCAAAAAAGAAAAGGGTGCCCGGAGAGACCTCGCACGGTCTCCGGCCTACATACCTCGTCTGGCACGAGGATCAGGGCGATGTAGTTCCCCCTAAAGGGAAAGAAAATTTAGGCAAACTAGTAGGGAGTCGGGAACTCGAGCCTACAAGTCAACAAGCAAGCCAGAAGAGACGCTGAGACGTCAGAAGAAACGGCACACACAGACTAACAGGGAGTCGGGAACTCGAGCCTGATAGCTGTCAAACAAACACACGCAAAAAAGAAAAGGGTGCCCGGAGAGACCTCGCACGGTCTCCGGCCTACATACCTCGTCTGGCACGAGGATCAGGGCGATGTAGTTCCCCCTAAAGGGAAAGAAAATTTAGGCAAACTAGTAGGGAGTCGGGAACTCGAGCCTACAAGTCAACAAGCAAGCCAGAAGAGACGCTGAGACGTCAGAAGAAACGGCACACACAGACTAACAGGGAGTCGGGAACTCGAGCCTGATAGCTGTCAAACAAACACACGCAAAAAAGAAAAGGGTGCCCGGAGAGACCTCGCACGGTCTCCGGCCTACATACCTCGTCTGGCACGAGGATCAGGGCGATGTAGTTCCCCCTAAAGGGAAAGAAAATTTAGGCAAACTAGTAGGGAGTCGGGAACTCGAGCCTACAAGTCAACAAGCAAGCCAGAAGAGACGCTAAGACGTCAGAAGAAACGGCACACACAGACTAACAGGGAGTCGGGAACTCGAGCCTGATAGCTGTCAAACAAACACACGCAAAAAAGAAAAGGGTGCCCGGAGAGACCTCGCACGGTCTCCTGCCTACATACCTCGTCTGGCACGAGGATCAGGGCGATGTAGTTCCCCCTCAAGGGAAAGAAAATCTAGCCAGAAACCAGGGGAAGACACACTACCAGGGAGCTGGACTCGAGCCTAGTGTTGTCATGCATCGTTACCCTACGTTCAGGTTTCTACCTACTTGCACAACTGCAATCTAATCCTATCCAGGAAAGAAGCAAGCATACAAGCATACAAAATAATTCAAGCATACATCAAATGAGAACAAGCATCTCAAACAGATATCCACATAGCACGCACTATAACCAAACAAGTGGGCTCACACAATAGGTTTGACTGCCTCAGCAAGTCATCTGTACGGGCTGTGTTTGCTCTTAACCTTGCCATTACGAGGCTAAGGTGAAGCAGATGAAAGGTGAAGTGAGGATCAGACCTCACAGCTCTTATCCCTGACCAGGGAGAGCTTCAGACAAGGGAGCGTGGGTCCAGAATGGAGGGACCCTTCTACGCTCAATGACTCTGACTCGATTGTGCGACAGCACAGATCTTGGGTTTGTGCCCCAATGCGTCAACACACAGCAGTGTGAGCAGAGGGACGACACACGGAATAGTGGGGGATAGATTGCATATCCCTACCTTCCACCAATTGCCTTGATTAAGGACTTCACCTGCTGATTATGCCCTGATTGGCCCACTGCAACTGATTAGGGTTGACCAGCGGTCAAAACCCTAATCTCAAGGAATCTGCTTCAATGTCCTGATGATACGCAACCATGATGATGATGATGAATCATTTAAATCAAGATGAAGACCAATATCCTTGAGAACCATAAAACCCTAATTTGAACTTGCACATCCTCAGATGATCAATAACCAGCCCAATGAAACCCTAACTTGTACTTTGACTTCTTCATCTTCTGATCAAGACTTGGGAGAATGGCTTACACAATGTAACCACATGATATGCAATATGCAATGCCTAATGACCTAAAAATGATATGTAAATATGTTATGCTAGTCCCAAGAGAGGAGGGCAAATTTTGAGGTGTTACAGTAGCTATTCTTATTTGTTTATGTATTTCATTTGACTCTTATATATGATAAAAGATTGTTGATGTATTGAATGATATTTTTTCCCTAAGTTGAATATTAGATTTGAGTAGTTGTTGAAAGAGATTATTTAAGTCTTGACATAAAATATATTTTCAAGTAGTGAATAAGTTGTAGAGATAGATTTATTCACTACTCTTCTTTTGTATCAACCATTAAAGATTGCTATATTGATAGTTAGGTGGAGAAATCGTCTAAAGATTAATATAGTGATTATCACAATATCATTTAAACATAAATGATATTGAGAGGATACTTGAACATCATCAATAATCTTGAATCTATATAGTTGTCATAAGGAGTCATAAGCAATTTGAATAGTGAACTCCAATCTTGCCAAGCCTTTTACATTTGATTAAAATCATTTTATTGTTTTAGTGACATTTTACTCAAAAGATAATTTTCCAAACAAAACAACTTGGTTACTTTCTAAACTTATAACAATTTGGATTATAGAACGGCGGTAATAACAACCAATCTCTGTGGATACGATATAAAAATATTTGTCGGAAAATATACTTTTCAACAAATTGGCGCCGTTGCCGGGGATTGGTGTTCGATATTACAAGCATTGCAATAATTCATTGTTTTAAGTTTTGTACTTACTATCACTCTTGTGTTTCACTTGGTTTGTTAGTTTTGTAGATTCTAGTGCATGCGAGGAAAAGCTACCGAGGAGCAATTTCAATTCGATCCCGAAATTGAAAGAACACTTCGGAAGCTCAATAGTAAAACACGAAGAAGAAGGAAACTAGCCGAAGAGAGGAACCAGAGAGAAGAAGCATCTACTTCCGCACTTGTTCAAATCGAAGAAGTGGTTGTAGAGGCTTGTGACGGAAACATGGCGGATGACACTCCTACCGAAATGTTCGCTAATAGTCCAAGAAGGAATGCTCAATTTGCTCGTGGAGGAAGGAATACGGAGATGAAGACCGGAATCCTCCAACTTCTTTATGCAAATCCATTCACCGGAATGGACCATGAAGATCCGTATACCCATCTCATCAAATTCTATGAGATTGCGGGTTCTACGGGAATTGATGAAACGGGTGAAGAGGCATTATTCAAGAGGATGTTCCCACACTCCTTAGTGGGAAAGGCAAAAGAGTGGTACCTTGATCAAGCACCAAGAGTGATGACGGATTGGAATTTGCTAGAAGAAAAGTTCTTAGAAAGATATTTCCCTCAATCCCGATTCATGGAAGCCAAAACGGCCATTGTGGTATTCACTCAAGGAAGCAACGAGTCTCTAAATGAGGCTTGGGAAAGATTCAAGTAAATGTTTAGAAAATGCAAGGGTCATGGTTTTGATGAGCTCACTCAAATCCATATTTTTCTAAATGGGCTCCAATCAACTCACAGAACACTTTTGGATGCTATCGCGGGTGGCTCTCTTATGTCAAAGAATGCGGAAGAAGCAAAAGTCATTATTGACCGGATGGCACTCAATGATCGTCAAAGTCAACATGACCGTAGTCCTTCACAACGTATACCTGGAGTTCTTGAGTTGAATACCAATGATGCCATCCTTGCTCAAAACAAGCTACTTTCTCAACAAGTGGAGTTGCTTACTCAACAAATGACCAAACTTCCATAACAAATGAAGGAAATTCAAGGGTCTCAAGTTCGACATCAAGTAGCATGTTGCGAATTATGTCAAGGAGATCATCAAACTGGGTTTTGTCCTCCACTAGAAGAAGTGAGTTATGTGAACAATCAAAATCAAGGCTATCAAAGGAACAATCAAGGTTATCAACCATCAAGGTTCAACAACCAAAATTTTCAGCAGCAAAGTCCTTATCAACACCCAAATTCTCAAGGACAACAATCGCAAGGAGGAAATTCAAAGCTAGAAGACACTCTCCAACAATTCATGCAAGCCTCCATGGCAAATCAGAAGAGCAACAAGGCAACAATCAAGAATTTGGAAAACCAAATAGGTCAACTTGCGAAACAATTGTCGGAACAAACTGCAGGATCTTCCTTCTCCGCTAACACTCAAACTAATCCAAAGGAGCATTGTAAAGCAATTTTTACTAGAAGCGGTAGAGAGTTGACAAGTGGAAAAAGTGAGGAAATTGCAGTAGAGAATGATATGGATGTTATGCTGGAAAATGAGGGTGTGGATTGTGAAAAGGAGAAAGTGGCAGAAACTGCTCAGTCCGCGCCGCGATCTTCCTTCGCGCAGCGAAAACAGCAGAACCAGCAATTGATAGCAGAACAGCAGTGTGAAGCGGAAATGAAGAAGGCAACCGAACCAAGAAAGAAGAAAAACAGAGACAAAGGAGTGAATGTCATTCCAGTTCAACATCTACCCTATCCGCACGCACCATCAAAGAAGGATAATGCTAGACACTATGCACGATTTATGGACATATTCAAACAACTTCAAATCAATATTCCATTTGCCGATGCATTAGAGAAAATGCCACGGTATGCAAAGTTCATGAAGGATATTCTCACAAAGAAAAGGAGACATGTGGAAGACGAGACAATCTTGCTTGATGCACGTTGTAGTGCCATCATTCAAAAAAATCTCCCAAGAAAGGAATCCGATCCGGGCCGAGTCATTTTACCGGTAACCATTGGAGACACCTACATGGGTAATGTCTTGATTGACTTGGGATCTAGCATCAATTTAATCCCCCGATCCATTGTTAAAAGATTGGGAAATGTTGAGATCAAATCTACAAGGATGACTTTACAACTAGCTGATAAGTCTACCACTTCACCATATGGAGTTGCTCAAGACATGTTAGTGAAGGTGAACAAATTTTTGTTTCCGGTAGATTTTGTGATAGTAGACATGGATGAGGATCGTGATGTTCCTCTAATTCTTGGAAGGCCATTCATGAAAACGGCCCGAATGATGATTGACATTGATGATGGACTAATGAAAGTAAGGGTGCAAGATGAAGAGGTAGCCTTCAATCTTTTTGAAGCCAAAAAGCATCCTAATGATAAGCATGATTCATTCCGAATCGATGCCAATAAGGAGGAACTAGTGAAGATCACAAACCAGGTTCATGTTTCTAATCCATCAGAGAGATCTCTTATCGGAGTCTACAAAGTTTCGACCAAAAATAAAGGAAAAGAGATTGAAGTAATGTTGCATGAATTAGAGTCTTGTGGAGAGCTTGTTTATCATAAAGAGACAAACGAAGGCTTGAATATGAAAAAGAAAGTGGAAGAGCCAAAACTAGAGCCACATTTGAAGTATGTGTTCCTTGGTGATAACTGTACTAAACCGGTGATCATTAGCAATACCTTGTCCACAAAAGAGGAGAATCAATTGATACGAGTGCTGAAAAAGAAGGAAGTTGTCGAACTATTGGAGGCCGAGATGATTTGTCCTATCTCCGATGGTGAATGGGTGAGTGTTGTGCAAGTAGTTCCAAAAAAGGGTGGTATCAGATTTTATCGAAGGTTCATCAAGAACCTCTTAAAGACAACAAAGCCCTTGGGTAAGTTGCTCAGCAAAGCCAGATCGTGAAGAGAATCATTGAACCGTCGAGCTCTAAACGACGTTAAATAAAGCGCTTGTTGGGAGGCAACCCAACGTTGTAAGTCTGCATTTTAAATTTTCTCAATTCTGCTGTTATGATATTCTGTTGTGTTAATTTTTGTGAAACTTGGGTTCTGTCCACTACAAATTAATTTTTTCAGAAATTCCTTCAGTTCGCCCCGCGATCAACTTTCGCCCCGCGAACAATGTTCGCCCAGCAAACGGAGCGTGGCAGAACCACTTAAATCCTGTTAGGTTATTTTTCTGTCCACTCTTTTATTTTCAAAACAACAACTCTTTTCCATTCCCATTTCCAAAACTTCCAAAACTCAAAAAAAATCCCTCTCCATCTCCCAAATCCCAATTTATTAACAAAGAATCAAGTCAACTTCAAAAAGGTATGTTGTTCTCTTCAATTCCTCTCCATTCCTTTTTGGTTTCTCACTTAGGTAAGAGTAGGGTTTTGCTAAGATTGGATTTCGATACTTGAAATAGCCTTGCATGTCTATAGAAGATTCAAATTAGGATTGGGTAAGGGATTCTGGTTATGTTTGAGAAAAGTTTTTGAGCCCGCACTTCCCCTTCCCAGGCGGAGTATGCTGCTTATGCTAATTGGCCTGAGGGCAGGCCAACTTTTATGGGGGGTGCAGGAGGTGGTAGTGCGACTCATAATGAGGAAGATTGAGGAGTTTGTGAATTTTAGAGTTTGTTTTTATTTTGAGTTTTCTTTGTATTATTAGTGCTTTTGTAAAATTTTGATTGTACTTTTGGGTGGCTCTAGTTCACCAAAACTTTGGTTTGTTAGTTGTTTTGATAATTGCATGAATACTCTGTGAGATTTAAGTGTGTTACAATCAAATTGGTTTACCAACATTTTTTTTGTTTAATTGTTCTTACTCTTAAGTCAAGCTTAAAGCAACCAAGAAATGTTCGCAAAGAAAGAAGCATAGGACACTTCGAGTGGTGATGATAAGAATTAGTGTCGGCATTTCAAGGTACACTTCATCGCTTTCTAGACCTAACATGAGTAGTTTGATGGTGTGTGCAAATTCCATATCATAAATTCATCGAAATACATGTCATTTTTGAATCAAAATAGGACTTAACAAATTGTGAGGAGGCTTTCCATTGTACACTAAAATGCGGGAAACCGAGCATTATTTCAACTCATTCTTATCATGCTAAATCATGCATCAAGCTATTTTTGTGTGAAAATATTGGAAATGATAGAGGCATTATTTGTTGAGAAAAACCACTTGACCTAAAAGTTTTGAATCAACGAACCTTGTGAGGAGTAATCCTTAGTTAACCCCCTTTGAGCTTACCTTAGGATTCATTTGATTGATAAGTGTAAAATCAATTGAAAATTGTGTGAATAAATGAATTCTAATTTCTTTCGTGTCAATTGAACCTTCGAACCGAGTTGTGTGCAAATTTTGCCTTTTGCTTATGTCTAAGTAGGGAGAATTATTGAATAAATTTGGTTTTGGAATCTAAAGTTGGGGAGAGTAAAGTAAAAAGAGTTGATTAGAAACTTGGAAAAGTGAATTTTTATAAAAGGGTGAAAATATGAAAAGAAACAAGAAAAAGAAAGCACCCTTGAAACCATGGAGCAAAGAAAAAGAAAAGAAAGAAAAAAAACAAAGAAAAGGCTCATGGTTGTGTGGATGTGAAAAGAAAAAGAAAAGAAAAGACGGGGATCAAAGAAATGGAATTTGTGTAGAGTTGAGTGTTTGGGAATGCTCCCTTAAGATAGTCAATTGTGTTAAATTCTCTTAATCATATCCTTTCTTGTAACCCAAACCACAGTACAACCCTTGAAAGACCTCTTGATTCTTATTTTTCACATGATTTGGTACTTATTTTGATGACGGCATGATTTGAGTTGTTGTTGATTTAATTGCTTGGATGAGTGAAAGTAACCCTTCATGTTATTTATCATTATTATGATGTGTGTGTAAGTTTGATTCAATTTTGACATACATGGCTTTGAATTCCTTGGTATGATTTTTGCACTCAACCATTTCTCTTATTCATGTTTTATCTAGAATTTAGATAGCTGGATTGAGAAAGTGCCAAACACTTTTGAACCATTTGAATGTCCTTGGTTCATCCTTGTTTAAAATCTTTTGTGTCAATTGCTTTGGTTGTGATGGTGGAAACTTTTGTTTAGGGACAAACAAAATGCTAAGTTGGGGAGAATTGTTAGGGACCAATTAGTACTACTTTTTATATAATTTTATTGGTCCCTTTTACCAATTTTTGATGTAAATTACACACTTTTATTCTCACTTGTTTTGTATAAACGCAATTAGGTTTAATTTATGTTGTTTTGAGTAGTTATTTCACATATTTGTTAGTTTTGTAGAATTTTTGGGCAAGAGAGCTTCGGAATGCACGATCATATTTTGGAAGAAGTGTTGAATGCACTTTGGAGGCCTAATTTTGAAGATTAACATTTGGAAGAATGTTTGTATGAAGCTTGCAAGGCAAGGAAGCTGAAGTAGCTTCAGTTCACGCCGCGAACTCCCTTCGTGCCGCGAATGTTGCGAATCTAGCACGCTGTTTTGGCCAAGTGTGCTGTTTTCAAGGCCAGCTGTGTTTTGCCATTTCTGTGTCTGTTTTAGGAGGCTTTTCAGCTTTAGATGAAAATGAGCATTTTAGGAAAGGTCAACCCTTTTTAGAAAACAGAATGGAAATTGTTCATTTTCATTGATAGTTTGATATTCTTGTAAGAAAAAAAATAGAGCATTATTCTCCATTGCCTTTGGCTGTCCAAAAATGATGATGAGAAGCTAAACCCCATTTTGTCAAGATTGGAGGTAGTAGCTATTCTTATTTGTTTATGTATTTCATTTGACTCTTATATATGATAAAAGATTGTTGATGTATTGAATGATATTTTTGCCCTAAGTTGAATATTAGATTTGAGTAGTTGTTGAAAGAGATTATTTAAGTCTTGACATAAAATATATTTTCAAGTAGTGAATAAGTTATAGAGATAGATTTATTCACTACTCTTATTCTGTATTAACCATTAAAGATTGCTATATTGATAGTTAGGTGGAGAAATCGTCTAAAGATTAATATAGTGATTATCACAATATCATTTAGACATAAATGATATTGAGAGGATACTTGAACATCATCAATAATCTTGAATCTATATAGTTGTCATAAGGAGTCATAAGCAATTTGAATAGTGAACTCCAATCTTGTCAAGCCTTTTACATTTGATTAAAACCATTTTATTGTTTTAGTGACATTTTACTCAAAAGATAATTTTCCAAACAAAACAACTTGGTTACTTTCTAAACTTATAACAATTTGGATTATAGAACGGCGGCAATAACAACCAATCTCTATGGATACGATATAAAAATATTTGCCGGAAAATATACTTTTCAACAGATGTGCTGATTTTGGCCTTGTGACGGTCGTGATGGGCCTGTGGCGGTCGTGACACCCAGGGCGTGACGGTCGTGATAGGCTTTGTGACAGTCGTCACATGCACATAATTTGTATTCTCTACTTTTCTGTTGTTTTCTCTTCTGTTTCTTCTTCTTTTCCTTCCTTTTCTATACTTTGCTCATTTAAGCATGGGAATTGAAATACCTGCAAAAAATAACTCGAACACTTGCGGAATAATCGGAATATAGATGAAAATGGTACAATTTTTTAGGGTAAATCAAGGCAAATATACGATGTATTTTCGCATTATCAAACTCCCCTAAACTTGAATCTTTGCTTGTCCTCAAGCAAATAACATTTGAAAACACTAGTTAAACATGAATACATAACCCATTTCCAATTTGTACGTGGTTGTTAGGTACTTCGTTAAGATGACAGATACTCAAGTAAAACACTAAAGATGCAGTGACGACACAAGCAATAAGCATTAACTTAGATCTCTCCTTTGATACAAACTGATTCGAATCATGCTATTATAGCTCAACCTAATGCTTCTCGTTCCTATTTCACCCGATTTTATTCTAGCGCAACCACATTATGCCCTTTGCCTTTACACACACTTAGTGAAGTAGTCAGTTAGCGACTTTGATCCTTTTTTAGCATGGGGTCTGGTACACTAGTGTGGTAACCCTTTATATATCCAATTTGAAGGTTGTGGGGGATCGAACCGTAGTTCTCCCTACCGAGTCCAATACCAGGTACCTCTGAACCAACCAGTTGGGTTTTTCTGTTCCTTCCTTTTGTACATCTTGCAACCGTTTGTATGGTACATTTTTCAATTTCTCGATAGCAAATGTATGAAGGATCTTCTTAATTCGTAGACATCAATCACTTATATTCATCGGCTCTTCACATGGTTTGTTTTTAAGACGATATTGACTACTACTATAAACTACTAGGGGTTAGTCTAGAATGGAGACTTTAGGTATCGGTATAATGGGTATTCAAACTAGTCTCGTAAAAGTGAGAGATCTAAGGTGTCAGGACGGTATCAATCTTGTTAGATTTTTCTCAGTTTCCTAACAGAACCTCTGTAAGGCAACCTATATACTCGTAGGGTATGCATTTAACTTTAAAACAAAAAATTTGTTATGGCAAATTAGATATAAATGAATGAACGATTAGATAAAGACAAAAAAAATTGTTATGGCTAAAAATAGAAACAAGTAAAGGAAAGACAAGGATTTCCAACCACATTTAAACAAAGCATTGTCCTCAATGCGACAATAAAGAATGAAAAGGGAAGAAACACGAAGATCACTACTCATCGTCATGAGGTTGGGCTCTGCATGCTCTAACTCTTGCTCGTGCACGCTCATTTCTTCCACGTTGGGTAGGATCCAATCCCACATGCTAAGTGTACTCCTGGATGGCATCAACACGATGTGTCAGGGTACTCATCTCTTCGGAAAGTTCCGCCATCCCCTGGTCGTGCCAGTTCCCATAGTCATGTTGATCCCTCTGTATCTGTTGGATCGTTTGCATCATTTCTATTTGGTGCTCCTCCATCCTCTGGTTGTGTCACACCATCTCAGCGTAGATGTCTTCCATGGTGGCGAGTCGTCGCTCATGTCTTCGTTGGCCTCGGGAAGATGTCTCTGCAGCATACTCAGGAGGTGGTTGTGGCATTTCTCGGTGAAGTTCCTCTTCGACTTCATCTGCTCCATTATTAGGATCTCCTTCATTGGGCTCAGGAGCATTCAGATCAAAAATCCCATTCGCCATATTCTGTGGATCTGTACGGTTCCTGTTGGGCATAATGATGCTTCGAACTATCTTGTTCCTAACCACAAGATGGTACTTCACGTCGTCTCTGGCCTTGATGAGGTTTGAGGAATAATAATAGTTGATGTTGAAGAACTCGGCTGGCAAGGCAGGTATGTTGGCGAGCCTATCCCCCAGATTCAGGCCTAATGCTATGGAGGTGATGATTCCTCCAAAATAGAACGTCGTTCTGCCTCTCATGCATGCAGCCTGGATGTTGGCCAACAAGAATGGGGTGGCATTGAATGCCACTGGGGTGAACACACGGTGAAGAAAGAAGAGCTCCTTATAGTTTACCTTGTGATTGTTGACTCTTCCGAAAACCATGTGCCCTAAGACTCGGTGGAAATATCTTATAGTTGGGTTGTGGATGTATGTTGCGTTGAGCGCATCCCAGCTTGTGACGTTCATGTTGGTAAGGTTATGCCATACTCCAAATTCTATTTCTGACTATCCGTCAGGGATTCAGCAGTGAACTCCCTCTCCATGTCGAAAGCCAAGTATTCGCGCTATTTGAGTTTGGTTCAAGGAATACTCGGTACCAAACATTCTAAATGTGGCGGCTCCGATGAGAAATTGAGTTGCACCATGAGGGGTAATATAGGAGAATGAACTCAGGAATTCCAAGGTCAGTGCCTCATAAGTTGGTTGCGGGTTGGTGCAAAGCTGCGTCAAACTAGAGTTGTTCAGCATCCATTCTACGCCATCTGAAAGTCCCAACTCCGTCAGACAGTCGTTATCAACATACCTCATAGCTTGGACTGAATGTTGATAGAACCCGAGGTAGTTGTCTCTTTGTCGCTCTCCGGCTTCTCCCTATCTGAATACCATATTTGAGAGGTCGGGAGCAGCTCTCTCTTGACGGGCCATTTAGTGTGCGAATTTGAAAATATAGGTTTTGGTGGGAGAGATGGATTTCGTGAGCTATAAGGTACTCACACGTTTCTCGCTTAAAAGGATATGATGAAATGGTTAATGGAGAAAAGAGTGGTGTGAGTGGGATGGTTAAGGAAAATAGAATGATTAGATGAGGAAGAAGAAAGGAAGTGCGCCTGTTTTTATAGGCGCGCCTTCTGGATCTGTGACGATCGTCACAGGGCTGTGATTGTCGTCACATGCAACGGTCATAATTTTTGCAAAAAGGCCAAAAAGTATAAGAATTTTAACAGCAGTAACACAATAGTAATGATAGCAGAAACACAGTACGACAACATTATAAAATAAAATAAAAGCAGTATGGAATTAACAGCAGTAAAAAATAAACTGACGGAGGTAAATTAAATTTATTGTAGAAGCAAAAAGAAATAACAATGTGATTTAAATTAAATTAAAAGACTATTTAAATTAAATTAAAAAACTAAAGTTAAATGTAACATTAAAAGAAATAATAGCAATAAAAGTGCTCCCTCCCCACACTAAAACATAGCAGTATCCTCATTGCTTTAAGTGAGTAGGAAAGGTCAACGGTCAATGTAATCAACCACGATTTTGTCCCAAAGCAGCTACAACATGGTTCAAGTGATCAAACTGTTCGACAACGACATCCATTAAGCCTAAGACATCAAGGCACATGCTCTTTATTTCATCTTTCACATTAGTAATGTCAATGTGGAAACCATCCAGACGGGTAAGGATTATGGTCAGATTTTCTGCATAGGATGGAAGTTCTTGTTCATCTAGGTTATAGTAGTTTGGGAGGGGTTTCAGGGTCAGATTCATCAACAGAGATAGGGTCATCTAAATACTCATATATAGGCGGTGTCTCAGGAGGTGATGGTGGAGCAATGTGGTGTTCATCTAAATCATAAAGCCAGTTATTTCGGTTATGAATACTTGTTCTCTCATGGTTTGGTAAGGTAAATAGCTGGACAACTTTGTTATTAATTAGGTAATCAAAAGTATTCGGCCCAAGGTTTCCTATGATTCTTCGCTCGAAGAAAAATTCAATATCCATGGGTCGGATGTGTCCAAAAGGTGTATGCTCGTAAAGTGGGCGTCTAAGTCTAATGGCATCAGCTATCATGGTTACTAGGCCGCCTATTATGATTGGGGTGCGATTATTCTTTGCAAGGTAAACGAATCTTTCCATCATAAATGTCACAACATTGACATGTCGACCTTGGTCGACACAGAGTAAGAGGAAAAGTTCATCTCGTGACACTATGGTGTTGTTCGCTTCTTTTCCAAACAGGGTGTGGGCTAGTATTTTGTGGAAGTAGCGGATAGCAGGGTTGTGTATCATTTGGGAGTGCATCTCGTTTGGGTTAGGGTGGTAGTCTTCAATTAAACTACCCCAAAAGTAATCTAGTTCCTCCTGGAGGGTAGTGAAAACAAATGGGCCACTAGGAAATCCTAGGAGGTCAGCAAGGTCTCTACGGTTATAAGTGAAGTCCATACTAAATAGCCTAAAGGAAATCAACCCTTTGTTGAGTCCGTAACCATGCTCGGGGTTGTAAACTAGGGAGCTAAGGAATTCTAGGGTGAGTTCACGGTATGTGACAAACCTTCTCTTAATAGCAGCATTCTCCCATCCTAGCTGGTTAAACATAAACAAGATGTTATCTCGGATACCTAACCTATCCATGGTAGGTTCATCATAATATATGGATAAAGCCATATCCTTCTGAGCTAAATAATCATAGAGCCTTCTCTGAACTCTGCCTATGAAAACTGTATCTACTGGTTACATTATGAATGTTCTGTGTACAGGATGTCATGACATGGGGTCTGACATCTGGAAAAATCCTGCATAATCCAATTTCCTTTTTATAGCAGGTACAACCATATCAGATACCATGACATTGTGCATGTCATCTGAAACAATCATGCATGAACATGTCTTCTAGTTAAGCTCCAGCAGGTACAACCAATATCAGAAGCCTTGTTATTTTAAGTGGCATTCTGAAACAATCCTGCTTGCATATGTTCTTTAACTCCAGCAGGTACATAGGATATCTTATGTTAAGACATCACACATGACATCTTGTGAACACTTTTTGTTTTACCAAAATTGCTGCCAACACTTAGAATCAACAAACTCCCCCTTTGGCAAATTTTGGCTAAAACATATATCTGTCCTTTTTGTTCACAAGGCAAACTATCAACAATTAAACCACATAACAGTAGTTTAATCAGCAGCAGAAGCAAAAACAATTACTAGCTATGGCTACTAGTAATACACACATGCACCAGGGTACTTCTCCTCCCCCTAAATTTGTGCAACAATCAATAGAATTATTAGTTATGGATGCAACTAGTAAGACACACAAATGCACAATGCACCAGGGTACTTCTTCTCCCCCTAAATCTGTGCATTCACCAAAAAACAACTACTGAACTCCAGTACCTGTACCAGCCAAAATGTCATACTGACATCTGCTACAACATCAACACCTGTGCACCTCTTTCAATAATAGTTGTCCTTCTGATCAGCCACATACAACTTCCATATCAAGCATACAACATCAACATCTGTGCACCTCTTTCAATAATATTTGTCCTTCTGATCAGCCACATACAACTTCCATATCAAGCACTTCTCCCCCTTTTTAGTCAAAATTGACCAAAGGTGACCAATCAGACAAAATAAATGTTTGTTAGCCTAGCAGAGAAAGTTAAAACAGATGTTATAATATTAAGCATGTTAGAACAGAATATTCAGGAAGTACACAACATCATTAAACACAGCTGTGATAGCTAGAATAATGAACAAATCCAAGGAACTCATTAAGAGCCCTAAATATTACATAACAGGCATCAAGAGGACTGCCACAAAAAAAAACAAAAACCAAACAAGACAGCAACACACCTTTCAACACCCCTCCAAGTCTTCAATTCAGTCAGGGACCATTAATCAGAAGAAGAAGTGTCTCCTTCACATTCATCTTCATCTTCAGCTACACCTTCAGAGTCTTCTGAGCTTTCAGAACAAGATTGGGATCTTGTATTTGATTCCTTTCCAGCCTTTTCTCTGTCTTCCCTTTCCAGGCTACAGATGAGAACTTCTAAAGATTCTTTTCTGGCCTTTGCCACCTTTATCCCATTGTCCAATTCCTTGCAGGTCTCTTTCAGTTGGCCAATCAAGCTTCCTTTAGCTGTAGACTCCCTTTTGGCAGATGTCATGACATCATTGACATGACTTCCCTCAAACAACTTATAATGAATGGACAGAGGGGTTTTTCTCCTGCTTGGAATATCACTTGTACTCAGGATTCCTGGTTGTTGACTCAGGATGATCCCATAGATGATAGACGGGAATGCAATAGGCAACTTCACAGCATTGGTGGAGGCATGTCTGATGGTTTGATCAAACACAAACTTTCCAAAATTATAGTTTATCTTAGTTCCGATGGCATGAATGATCCTCCCAAGAGCAATGGAGATGGTAGATATGTGATTAGTAAGTACCCAATTTGCAGAACCAATCTTATGCAAGATGGCATACTTGACAGTTAGTTTACTAGCTGAAAGGTGTTTCCTACTAGGCCATTCCTTAACTTGTCCAGCTGTAATAATTCTACAGACCTCATTGTCTGTGGTCTCTAGATCCACTCCTTCATCAGTTCCTCTCCCTAGGAACTTGTTGATGATAGTAGGTGAAAGTCTCACACACTTACCTCTTACAAAAACTTTACAGCCCTCCCTGCTGTTTTTTTCATATATCTCCTCAGGGATGTTCACAATAAATTCTTTGACTAACCCCTCATAGCACTGAGGCAGAGCAGTCACAGTTTTCATAAGACCAGCTGTCTTAATTAACTCCATGACTTCCTTTACTTCACTTGCTTCTTTTCCCAATTCTCTTTCTACTGCTACCCTTCTTTGAGTCACAAACTTCCATTTGGCAGCACCACCTTCCACGTGAAACGAGATATTGTCAAGATGAACAGCAGCCACTTTGTTTGGAGACTTCTTTACAGGCTTCCTTTTAACAGGGGAAATGTCTGAGACATCATATTCGACATCCTCATCAGATTCATAACTCTCACTCTCCTTCATCTTCCTGACCTCTACTTTACTCCAAGTCTTGGAGGGACCTATACCAGCAACCCTTTTCTCCTTCCTACCTGTCCTTATCTCAGCCATACTCTTCCTTTTTCTCAGTCTATTAGCTACACTTGTTTTCACAAGATTGATCAACATGTCATCTTCTTCCTTAGACCCTTCTTCCTCAATGTTCTGAGCAGTATCAGGGGACATAATAGGTAAGTTTTTTCCAAGAGAACATAGTCCCTCAGCAGCTACTTCCTTTTCTGTTTTAGATGAGTCATTATCTTTCTCAGCTTGGGTTTCCACCTCAGGTGAGGGGTCCCTTCTGGACAGAGGGGTAAAAATGTCCTTAACTCCATGCTCTTCATTCAGTATCCTAGTAACTAGGTTACTTATTATGCGATCAGTAGAGTGCATGTCCTCTTTATCAGGCAATTTTTCAGGAGTGTTGCCTTGCTTAGCTCTAGCCATGGAAGGTGAGCTTGGAACGTTACCTGGTATCATACGCAGAGGAGTTACTTCCATCAAATCTTCATCTGAGAATTCCATGGAGGAAGTTCTAGTATGAAAGGCTTTTGAGCTAGATGTTGGCGGATGTTGAGACATGTTGTTGAACTTTTGAGAAAACTTTCTTTGCCCTAGCAGAGGTTCTTTGAGAAGTTTGATGAAGATGGAGAGAATTGTGTTCAGGAAGAGTGTTTTATTTCCAATACTAGGAGATGGTTCATTATTAATGTGGCTTTTTCTTTTCATTGGGCAGACAATATTTTTGTTGCCTTTTCCACTCCTCATTAATTGCCATATTTTCTCAAGAAGCCAATCACCTAATTTTCCCTTTTCATATTTCAGTTGAACAACATACCAATCCCTTACAGTTCGGTTGGTTAGTTGCATCTCATGCTGTAGAACTATGAGTTTGTTTTCTACATATTTTCTACATGAGTGATGAAAGCAAGTGATGTACTTGGTCCAGCTGTGCTGAATATGATCTTTGGACAAGGGTGTACCATCCAGGTTGTCATAATATAATGTCATAACATCGAGTGTGACACTGTATGTAATTATCAGAATTTTCATCCAACTTGGTTGAGCATTGTTGCTTTCATCTGATATCTTCTTAGTTTCCTTTGCACTTATAGTCCCTTGTGTCTTGGCAAAGCTCTTACTACCTTCAGACTTCATACCACCAGTCATGTGTTCAGGTGTTTGGACCATCATGACCTTTTCTTCCTTGAGGTTTGGCATCCTTATCTGACACTTTTCCTTTCCCTTGAAGATTCTTCTTGCAACTGTACTTATCTTAGAGGGGTTATCCATTTGAGAGCTCCACATGTAGCAGTTATTGTGGGTCCTGATTCCTTTCATAATTACTTCACTGTCTTTGTTCACAATCAGACATTCAGTTTTAGTGAAGATGATACTCAGACCTTGATCCCCTAGCTGACTGATGCTTATTAGATTTGAAGTCAAGCCCTTGACCAGTAGAATATTGTCAAGTTTAGGAGCTCCAGGACACTCAAGCTTGCATATCCCCTTTATTTCACCTTTAGCTCCATCACCAAAGGTTACATAGCTCAAGTCATGAGGGTGAAGATCAGTTGTCAAGTCTGAGTTCCCAGTCATGTGTCTAGAGCATCCACTATCAAAATACCACTCTTCTTTGTGAGCCATTAGACTTGTAACATTAGTCTTAGGAACCCATTGCTTCTTGTTGATAGGCCTGTGATGTTTGGGTCTGGGTTGATAGTGAGTCTGTTGATGAACATGGCTAGGATAACCATATAGCTTATAACAGGAAGACCTAGAGTGTCCAACTTTCCCACAGTATTGACATCTCCATCTCTGGTGTTTGCTCTTCTGATGATACTGATGAAAGGGGGTGGGGTAACCATACAGCTTAAGCAGAAGGGCCTTGAGTGTCCAAATTTCCCACAGTAATGACATCTCCATCTTTGGTGTTTGTCTTTCTGCTGTTCTTTCTTCTAATGGTGTGACATATGATGTGACATCTTGGACCTGCTCTTACTATTGCTGCATTTAGGTTTAGCTTGTGGTTTGCAGCCAGTGTAACTACTTTCAGCCTTAGTTTTATGGTACCCTAATCCAGATTTGACTCCTGTGATTTGTCCAGTTAGAAGAATCTTGTCTAAGGAATCAGATCCATTGTTCAGCATCCTTACATACTTGGTTGTCTCTTCTAGTTTTGAGTTTAAGAGCACAACTTCAGTCTTTAGCTTGAAGATGGTTTCCACACGTTCTGCTTTTTCTTTCTCCAGTTGGACTATCTTCTGGATCTCAACTTGTTGATCTTCATCTAGCTTGACCTTTAGAGCCACAACTTCTGTTTTTAATTTGGAGATGGTTTCCAAGAATTCTACCTTCTCATTCTCAAGTTGAGTTATGTCTTTCTCCTGATTTAAAGACTGCTTGTTCAGCTCAACACTTTTCTGACACAACTCTCTGTAGGTAGAGGCCAATTCCTCAAAGGTTACCTCACCATCACTTGACTCTTCATCAGATTCCCATCTTCCTGTCAAAGCAGTCACAAGATTTGCAGCCTCTTTAGTATCACTCTCATCAGACCATGTGGCAGCAAGACTCATCTTCTGTTTCTTAAGGTAGGTTCCACATTCAATCCTGATGTGTCCATACCCATCACATTCATAGCACTGAACCTCTTTTCCTTCTTTGGGCTTCTTATCTGCTCTTGCTTTTCTTCCAGCATTGTTGGATTTACTGATGTCAGACGACATGTTCTTGACATTTCCCTTGGATCTGACATCCATTTTCTTTAACAGTCTGTTAAACTGTCTCCCCAGCATTGCAACTTCATTGGCCCACTCTTTATCCAAATCTTGACTGTTTTCCTCTTCTGTGTTGGATACAAAGGCAATGCTCTTGGTTTTCTTTTCAGTTCCCTCAATCAATCCCATCTCAAAGGTTTGGAGGGAGCCAATTAACTCATCTACCCTCATGTTGGAGATGTCTTGAGACTCTTCTATGGCAGTCACCTTCATTGCAAATCTCTTAGGGAGTGACCTAAGTATTTTTCTCACCAACTTTTCATCTGTCATCTTCTCTCCCAGGGCTCCTGAAGCATTAGCTATCTCAAGGATACTTATGTGAAATTCATGAATGTTTTCATCTTCTTTCATCCTTAAGTTTTCAAACTTGGAGGTGAGCAGCTGAAGTCTAGACATCTTTACCCTAGAGGTGCCTTCATGAGTGACCTTGAGAATGTCCCAAGCATCTCTGGCCACTTCACAGTTATTTACCAGCCTGAAAATATTCTTGTTTACCCCATTGAATATTGCATTCAAGGCTTTAGAGTTTCCAAGAGCAAGATCATCCTCCTCCTTGGACCATTGTTCTTCAGGCTTCTTCTCAGTGGTGGCTTCTCCTTCTTTAGTAATGACAGGATGCACCCAACCTGTTAGCACAGCTTTCCAAGCCTTGTTATCAAGGGATTTCAGAAACGCTACCATTCTAGGTTTCCAATAGTCATAGTTAGAACCATCCAAAATTGGTGGCCTATGAACAGATCCTCCATCTCTCTCCATTGTACCAGAAAGTATTGCCCCTAGATCTCACCCAGAACCAGAGCAGGATGCCTGCTCTGATACCAATTGAAATTCTGGTATCAGATATAAGATGATGAAGATAATGTCACGACACTAATATCTGTTAATACACAATGGATAATTAAACAGAATTGTAAAGCAAATCACACAAGAAATTGTTAACCCAGTTCGGTGCAACTCACCTACGTCTGGGGGCTACCAAGCCAGGAAGGAAATTCACTATAATAGAATTAGTTCAAAGACTATCCGTACACTTCACCAAGTTACAGTCTTTCTCACCTAATCTCTACCCGTGCAATTTCTACCTAAGCACTCTTAGATATGAGAACCCACTCACTTCCCTTACAATCACACACCCGTGATTTTAAACAACAATCCCTTGTGAAAAGAAAATACTTTTCAATTACAAAACTCTTGATTTTACTTCACAGTTTCAATCAAGAAGACACACTCTTGATCTTGCTTCACAACTTTGATCAAGAAGACAAATCAGTCCAATTCAATCATCAATGGATGACTTGAATGACCTACAGACACAAACCCTAGCTCTCTCTCTAAATTTCGCTCAGTCTTGGTTGTGTGTACAAACAGGTTTTCTGAGTCCCCTTTTATAGAAACATTGGACATCTTGAAAACCCTAAATCTATTTTCCAATCAAATCTTTTTATAACAGCTGTATAGATCTCCCTGGAAAATAAGTAAATCTGGTTGAAATCCCTGAAAGAATGCGCCAGCTAGCCATATCTTCAATCAACCAATGATTGCCATTAATAGTGCAATCACAAAACACCAGACATTCATATTGAATGTTCTGTGTACAGGATGTCATGACATCGGGTCTGACATCTAGAAAAATCCTGCATAATCCAATTTCCTTTTTATAGCAGGTACAACCATATCAGATACCATGACATTGTGTATGTCATCTGAAACAATCCTGCATGAACATGTCTTCTAGTTAAGCTCCAGCAGGTACAACCAATATCAGAAGCCTTGTTATTTTAAGTGGCATTCTGAAACAATCCTGCTTGCATATGTTCTTTAACTCCAGCAGGTACATAGGATATCTTATGTTAAGACATCACACATGACATCTTGTGAACACTCTTTGTTTTACCAAAATTGTTGCCAACACTTAGAATCAACAAGGCTTAAGTCTCGAATTAAATAGTAGCACTATGTCTCCGACATTAAACTCTTTCCTAGATATACGTTTATCGTTCCATTTTTTGGTTCGTTCTTTGTATATCTTGGCATTCTCATAGACGTCTAGTCGAAGTTCTTCCAATTCGTGAATGTCCAAAATTCACTTCTCGCCTGCGGAAGTATAATTTAGATTTAGGGTCTTAATTGCCCAATAAGCTTTGTGTTCTAATTCTACAGGAAGATGACATGATTTACCATAAACTAATTTAAAGGGTGTGGTCCCTATTGGGGTCTTGTAGGTTGTCCTATAGGCCCACAAAGCTTCGTTTAGTTTAGATGACCAGTCTTTTCTAGATATTCCGACAGTCTATTCTAGAATTTGTTTGATTTCTCTATTCGAAACCTCGACTTGCCCACTGGTTTGTGGGTGATAAGGTGTTGCTACACGGTTTCGGACTCCATACTTTAGAAGAAGTTTTCCAAAAATATTCTATATGAAATGGGAGCCACCGTCACTAACGACTAGTTTTGGCACACCGAATCTAGGAAAGATTATGTTCTTGAACAACTTAATCATTACTCGTGTGTCATTTGTCGGAGAAGCTACGGCCTCGATCCATTTCGAAACGTAATCGACAGCTACGAGTATGTACTTATTACCAAAAGAAGACGGGAATGGTCCCATGAAGTCAATCCCCCACACATCAAAGACTTCCACTTCTAAGATGCCTGTTTGTGGCATTTCATCGTGTCTTGAAACATTACCAGTGCGTTGGCACCAGTCGCAATTTATAACTGCATTATGGACATCTTTCCATAGAGTAGGCCAAAAGAGGCCCGATTGTAAGATCTTAGCACACGTTTTTGATGTGCTTGTGTGCCCACCATAGGGGGCAGAATGGCAATGAGAGATTATGTCGTCTATTTCATCCTCAGGAACACATCGACGGAAAATACAGTCGGTATCTCTTTTGAAAAGCAGAGGTTCATCCCAGTAGTATTGTTTTATGTCATGAAAGAATTTCTTCTTTTGTTGGTATGATAGGTCTGGTGGAAGTACTCCAACAGCTAGGTAGTTGACAAAATTAGCATACCATGGCAGAGTTGTATTTGTAACACCCATTTTTCTACCCCAAAATACTTAACATATAATCAGAGTAAATAAGCACGCATATAAACAAAAGGGCGTCACATCGACGTTTTCAAAAACTAAAAGCTTTCAAAAACCAAACCTCATTCATCATCAATATACAATACACCTGGTCATTTAAAATAACATACCTCACTTATCATGAATATTCAAGAATATGCGTTCGCAGCGGAAAATAATGAATACTCATGTATTTCATAAGATGATCCATGTCCCATACCATGATCATCTCTCAATAATCTCTTCAAGATAAAATAAAACCATATCCAGAATATTTGGCACGATGGCCTCTCAAACAACAATTGTAAATAAGCATGCTCATAAGTAATAATATAATACTTATCCAAATAGGATACAAGTTCAATACTACCAATCTACCCCGTGTTACATGACCAGAGCATTGACTCATTACCTAGTCTTCAAACTAAAATACGGAAACTCTCCAGCTAATCTCGAGTGAGCTACCGTCCACTTACTTCAGCAATACTACTCTGGAGTATTTGCACGATGACGTGTAAAGCATCATTCCAACAGAAGGGTGAGAATTCAAATCATTATGAAGAAGTATAATAAGGCACAGTGATTAAATCAACAATTAAAGGAATTCATCACACTTCATATAACCATGTAAATAATATTAACCAACCTTTATTTCACATGTTTCAAGCACACACAAAAACTCAAGGATTATAATATTCAAATCCAATATTATATTCCCAAAAATACACATCACTACAATTATCACATAATTACATACTTTGCCAAGTTATGTATCCAAACATCATCAAATTCAATTACCATATCTCATACACACATCACAATCACAATAATGCATACACTCAATTATCACATAACTCTAATGCGACTCAATGCAAGACATGTGACTCTATGCATGTGGTACCTCAATGTGAATCCAATGTTTCACCGCTTTCCGATTCAATATCTAGAATCCAAGTCACGCTTCCGATCCGGACAAGATCAAAGCCACTACGTCTATTTCCAATTAAGGATCAACGTCTACTACGCCTATTTCCAATTAAGGATCAACGTATGCTACATCTACTACGCCTATTTCCAATTAAGGATCAACATATGCTACATCTACCACGCCTATTTCCAATTAAGGATCAACGTATGATACGTCTATTTCCAATTAAGGATCAACGTCTATGTGAACCCACAGTTTCACCGCTTCCACCATGAAGCCGACCATGCCATGAATGAATGTACAAATACCAACAACATATGCAATTAAGATCATCTCTATCATCTTAACATTCCACATATCACCATAATTCAACTCTATGAATTATCCATCAATGGTACATATACACATTCATAACAAATACACCATTCACATAATATGCAATTAAGATCATCTCTACCATCTTAACATTCATAACAAATACACCATTCACATAATATGCAATTAAGATCATCTCTACCATCTTAACATTAATAACAAATACACCATTCACATAATATCTATTAGAGTCATATTTCTAATGCTTTAAACCCCAACCCAAAATGATTCACGAGTTGAAAGTTATGAATAAAACCGTGCACGAAGGAGTTACTAAAAAGTTGTTGTTTCCTCAATTTTCCAACATAATTTTCATCTTCTTCAACCCCAAAAACGTCCATGAAATAATCTCCAAAATTATTTTATTCCTGAAACAAAGTTATATCCTTCTGTTACAGATATCCAACTCTTCAAACGGCACTCGATTTGGACTTACGGATCAAAAGTTATGACCAAAACGATTCCGACCGAAAAACATAAAAAAAGGCTCGCGTTTGCGACAGACAGAATGCAGAATTTTCTCCGGTTTTCATCGTTGGAGGACTTTCGGACCTCCGATTTCGATTTCGTAAAAAGCCAAACGTTCAAAAAATTATAACTCATACAATACTCTAAGTATATAATGTTAATTTGTAGTTTTAACACAACCAAATCACCACAAATCAAGAATACTCATCAAAACCTAACAATTTCCACAACCATACAAAATTAGGGATTTTAACCTAAACATGCTTCTACCCATTGACCCAATCATACTAACCCATAATAATAAGGATTCCCCCCTTACCTCTTCAATTTTCTGGAAACCCTAGCTCTTCTCTTTACTTTTCCTCTCCTCTTTCTCTATTGCCTTCAAATGATCAAATGAATCTTAATTCTCACTCCCCTCCCCTCTTATATACTAGTATTCTATTTGGGCTTAAAGTATGATACCTCTAATTTAATTAATAGGCCCAATAAGACCTAATATTTAAATATCTCTAATTAGTTCAATTAAATTAAACTAACACAATATACCCACAAAGTTAATTAATAGAATCGATTATTATACTACCTAACAACCAATTAATTAATTAACACTCCAAATTAATTAATATAATCGATTATTATACTACCTAACAACCAATTAATTATTAACACTCCAAATAAATAAAATAAAATATAGTAATAATAATATAAGAAATAATTACTAAAAATTGGGTTGTTACAGTATTCGCATGAATTTCTTCCACGGATTCTTCTATTTCGGTATCATTTAAGGTTAGGTCATACATGTCGCTTTCCATTTGGGCTATAAGTCGTTCGTAAGGGAAATCATCATTGATTGGAATTTGTTCAGGCTTATCCCCTTCGATTCGTGATAAGTGGTCTGCTACTACGTTTTCAGTACCCTTCTTATCCTTTATTTCAAAGTCAAATTCTTGTAAGAGTAGGATCCATCTTAATAGTCTTGATTTGGCATCCTTCTTACTTAACAAATATCTAAAAGCGGCATGGTCAGTATAGATAATGATTTTCGCTCCTACTAAGTAGGAACGGAATTTGTCTAAAGCGAACACAACGGCTAGAAGTTCCTTTTTAGTGGTGGCGTAGTTCATTTGGGCAGGATCTAATGTTCTACTTGCATAGTAGATAGCATGAAGTTTTTTATCCTTTCTTTGTCCTAGCACTGCGCCTACGGCATAATCACTCGCATCACACATGATTTCGAAAGGTAATCTCCAGTCAGGTGGTTGCATGATAGGTGTGGTGATTAAAGATGTTTTTAATTGCTCAAACGCTGTTAAACATTTCTCATCAAAGATAAAGTCAGTGTCTTTCATTAATAAACCAGTAAGTGGTTTGGTAATTTTCGAGAAATCTTTGATAAAGCGTCGGTAGAAACCGGCATGTCCTAAAAAGCTTTGTATTTCTCGTACGGTTTTCGGAGATTGAAGATTCTCTATGATTTCGATCTTAGCTTTGTCTACTTCAATTCCTTTATCAGATACTACGTGTCCTAACACGATTCCTTGTTGGACCATGAAATGGAATTTCTCCCAGTTCAAGACGAGATTCACCTTTACGCATCTTTCAAGTACCATTTCAAGGTTTGATAGACATCCTTTGAAGCTCTACCCACAAACAGAAAAATCATCCATAAAGACTTCCATAATGTCGTCTATAAAGTCAGCGAAGATTGACATCATGCATCTTTGGAATGTTGCGGGAGCGTTGCATAGTCCAAATGGCATTCGTCGATAAGCGAATGTACCATAAGGGCATGTGAAGGTTATCTTCTCTTGGTCGTCAGGATGGATAGGAATTTGAAAGAATCCTGAATAACCGTCTAGATAACAGAAGTGGGAATGCTTAGCCAATCGTTCAAGCATTTGATCAATGAAAGGTAGAGGAAAATGATCATTTCAAGTGGTTTTGTTTAGTTTTCTATAATCGATTCACATTCTACTTCCGGTCACAACTCTTTGTGCTATAGATTCACCCTTCTCGTTCTTAACAACTATAACACCCCCTTTCTTGGGTACTACATGAACGAGGCTAACCCATTGACTATCAGAGATCGGGTATATGATTCCAGCATCTAATAACTTCTTTACTTCATTCTTGACTAAAGTACTTAAGATTGGGTTGATCCTTCTCTGGTGTTATCTAGAGGTTTTACAATCTTCCTCTAGCATAATGTGATGCATACAGATAGAAGGACTTATTCCTTTTAGGTCAGTGATGTTGTAGCCTAACGCAATTGGATATTTTCTTAAGACTTCTAGTAACTTTTCAGTTTCCATCTGTCCTAAGTCAGCTTTGACTATTACTGGTCTTTTGAGTTCAGTGTCTAGCAATTCGTATCTTAGGTTCTTTGGTAGTGTTTTTAATTCCAAGTATGGTTTCTTCGGGAATGGCATGTGGTTGGGTGTAAGTGCTAAGCATTCACTTAGACTGTCATTTTGGTATGGTTCCCGCCAATTATCATCTTCAAAGATTGGAGGGATTTGGATTTTCATTATATCAGAATATATGGTTTCTTGCCTCTCCATCTCTCTTACACACTCGTCTATGACATCAAGTAGATAACATGCATCGTCTATAGATGGCGCTTGTAAGAATTGTGTCAAGATGAATTCAACCTTTTCTTCTCCAACTTTGAATGTTAGCTTACCTCTTTTTACGTCTATTATGGCTCCGGCGGTAGCTAAGAATGGCCTTCCTAATATAATAGGTGTACTGGCATCTTCTTTCATGTCCATGATTTTGAAGTCTGTAGGAATGTAGAATTGTCCCTCACGTACTGGGACATTCTCTAGTATACTAACATGATATTTGATTGAGCGGTCAGCTAGTTGAACAGACATCTTGGTTGGTCTTAGTTCTCCCATGTTGAGCCTTTTATAGATGGTTAAGGGTATTACACTAATGCTGGCTCCTAGGTCGCATAGAGCTTTGTCTATGACGAACTTTCCAATGACACAGGGTATGGAGAAACTACATGGGTATTTTAGTTTGGGAGGCATGTTATTTTGGATTATTGCGCTACACTCAGCAGTAAGTGTAACTGTTTAATTATCCTCGATCTTTTTCTTATTGGATAAGATCTCTTTAAGAAACTTGGCATATGAGGGCATTTGTGTGATGGCTTCTGTAAAGGGAATTGTAATGTTTAGTTGCTTCAGAAGTTCAACAAATTTCCTAAATTGCCCTACAGTTTTAGAATTTGCGAGTCTTTGAGGATACATAATGGGTGGTTTATAAGGTGGTGGAGGCACATAAGGTTTTTCTTTCTCTTCAGCCTTTCGGGTATTATCTTCCTTCTCCTTCGGTTCACTTACCTTCTCAGTTGTTGTTTTGTCTGGTTTTTGGTACATGGCAGAATTTTGGAGTCTTGGATCTACGAGTCCGTCTAGTTCTTTTCCACTCCTCAATATAACGGCATTTGCATGTCCTTTTGGATTAGGTTGCAGCTGTCTAGGAAATGTGCCAGCGGGAGCGGCAGTAAATGCTTGTTGTCGAGCCACTTGTGAAATCTGTGTTTCAAGCATTTTGTTGTGGATGGCTAAGGCGTCTACTTTGCTCGCTAATTGTTTAAGTTGCTCACTAGTATGTATGTTTTGGTTCAAGAAGTCTTTGTTTGTTTGAGCTTGGGTAGCTATGAAGCTTTCCATCATTAGTTCAAGGTTGGACTTCCTAGGCATGTTAGGAGCATTATTAGCTGGCTTTTGATATCCAGGCGGAACAGCGGGTGCTTGGCCAGGTGCATAAAGGGCGTTGTTATTCTTATACGAAAAATTGGGATGGTTTTTCCGACCTGAGTTGTATGTATTCGAATAAGGGTTTCCTTGTGTGTAATTCACTTGATCGGTCGGGACTCCTGCCAATATCTGACATTCTGGTGCAGTGTGTCCAGGAGTTCCAAATAACTCACAGTTGGGAGTCACGGCAGCCACGGTGGCTGCGGGTGGTATGGTCAAGTTGTCTAACTTTTGAACAAGGGCATCTACCTTTGCATGGACGTGGTCAAGGCTACTGATTTTGTACATTCCACTTTTTGTTTGGGACTTTTCTATTGGAGTTCTTTCACCTCCCCATTGGCAATGGTTTTGGGCCATGTTTTCAATGAGTTGATAGGCTTCGTTGTATGGCTTGTCCATAAGTGCACCGCCCGCGGCAGAGTTTACTGTCAGTCTTGTGTTATACAGAAGCCCATTGTAAAATGTGTGAATGATCACCCAGTCTTCAAGACCGTGATGTGGACATATCCTCATCATGTCTTTGTATCTCTCCCATGCATCGTAGAGAGATTCTACATCCTTTTGTCGAAATCCGTTGATTTGAGCTCTTAGCATAGCAGTTTTGCTTGGCGAAAAATATCGGGATAAGAAAAAGTTCTTCAGTTCTTCCCATGTTGTAACTGAGTTGGATGGCAAGGATTGCAACCAAGCCCAAGCTCTGTCTCTTAGAGAGAAAGGAAAGAGGCGTAGTCTTATCGCATCTTGAGATACACCATTCGCCTTCACAGTGTCTGCATACTGCACAAACTTGGTCAAATGTTCATTAGGGTCGTCCGTAGGATTTCCAGCAAATTGATGTTGTTGGACGACTGATAATAATGAGGGTTTCAGCTCGAAATCGTTTCGATTGATAGTAGGGGCAGCAATGCCGCTGTGAGGTTCTTGTCGGGACGGGGTAGCGTAGAACTTAAGAGGATGATTATGTGGTTCCATTGTAGCCATGGTTGGTTTTTCAACTGGTTCAGCAGTAGGAAAGAAGATATCGGGAATATTGTACCTTCGTTGGTACTCTAGTATTCGGCATCTTAAATATAAGAAACGCTCTAATTCTGCGATTGGTGGTGCTAAGTTGTCGCCTTGTGAGCGAGTACTTGGCATACAATCGGGGGAAATAAGGGAAAGGAGATTAGTTTTTGCCTTAGTCTATACTGTGCAACGAAAGAATCACACTATTTGACTATGTTAGGTCCCCGGCAACGATGCCAAAAACTTGATACGTCTTATGACTGTATATAGAATATAGTCTATCGGGTACTTGGCTGCAAGTGCACAGTCTAGTCGTTTTAGTTTTAAAAGATATCGAACCCACAGGGACCGATGGTCAAACTAATGCTACCGACGTTATTATGTTTACCTAAGACAATGATTCTCAGAAGTTTGGTTGAAGAAAATTAAATCTAAGGGAAGTTAAGTTTTAAGAAAATATTAATAGGAGGATATCAGTATGCAACACATTAATCGTCAGGGATTCAATAAGTCACCGGTGTATAATTTAAGTACCATCTTTCAGTAGAAAATACTTATTTAAAAGGCTTTATTTCACACTCTCGTGATTGTTGATTCAGACTATACCTTTAAGTCAGAATGTATGCTCTCGCTGTCCCATTTGAAGTTAAAAATACTTTTTGAAAATAAATAAGTTCTAATTGCTTTTAAAGTGCTCTCGCTGTTTTTAAAATCAAAGCCTAGTTTTGACTATCCAGTTCGACCCTCACGCTCTCGCGATTGTCGGTTCTCACCTTAGTTAATTTCTCACTCTCGTGGCAAAATCGTATTAAATAGCTTCTCACTCTTGTGACAAAGTTAATTAAATTTAAATTTAAAAACCACAACCAAAAAGATTGTTTGAGGAAAGAAGTTTTACACCGATTATTATTAAATTCCTTCTAATTAAATGGTTTACATACCGATACCGGTAGTTTAGTCGGGCATGTTAGATAACGCAAACACAGACGAGCATAAACAGATCAACAATATAACAAACATGATTATAATAATAATAAAGCAATAACAATAATAATTGAATAAAAACCTGGAGATTGGATTAATAGAATATGCTGAATCTTGAAGTACTTGAGCAGTCCTCCACAGGTCGGTAGGATTCCGCTTCTTCGAAATAATTGCTTAAACTAAATTAAATAAATTTGCAGTAGTTCCCCAGTGTAGGAAACTAATACTTTGGCTAAATGAAAAACGGAAAGGGAAAGGGAAAATCAAAGCTCTGAACGGTAAAAGAAAACAATGTTGCTGAAGAAAAATAAAAGAAAAACAGAATTGTTGTGGAAAAATAAAATGCAGAGAAATGTCTTGAAAGCTAGCTTTAGAGAGGAAAATTAAGCGTGCCCGTAGGTTTCCAACTTCCATCCTTTTATGTTCTCCATTTGGTCTTGGCAGTTGAGAGAAATAAGGGTGACTTGGTTGAGTGAGAAATCCACGGGAAAGTGGCTGAGGAACGAGAAATAAGGGTCGTGTGGATCACTTCTGTTGACAGATTCAATGCGCTGATTTTGGCCTTGTGATAGTCGTGATGGGCATGTGACGGTCGTGACACCCAGGGCATGACAGGCTTTGTGACGGTCGTCACATGCACATAATTTGTATTCTCTGCTTTTCTACTGTTTTCTCTTCTGTTTCTTCTTCTTTTCCTTCTTTTTCTATACTTTGCTCATTTAAGCATGGGAATTGAAATACCTGCAAAAATAACTCGAACACTTGCGGAATAATCGGAATATAAATGAAAGTGGTACAATTTTTGAGTGTAAATCAAGGAAATATACGATGTATTTTCGCGTTATCATCCAGCAATCAAAGCATATCGGTGATTCCTCCGGTTTCTGATTTGGTTCGATTTTAAACATTGATTTTTTTTGGAACATATCAAATATAATGCATTTTATTCATAAAAGAGTAGTGATACATGTTTTCTTTAAACTCAAACTATAATTTGAATAATTGTAGTAATTAGCTGGACTCATATAGCCAACGTCTATTATTTTATCTGACAATTGTCATAATTGACACTTTCAAAGAAATTAAAAAAATATGTAATAAATGAAAAGATTTTTTTTACCAAACCTAATTATTAATTATTAGTGTACTAATTATTTGGTTTGTCTTATATTAATTTTTAGTATACTAATTATTATTGTATCTAGTTATTAATATAAAGTGAAAATTATAAGTGTACTAATTTTTTATGTAATTAATTTTTTTACCAGATCTCATTATTAATTATTAGTGTACTAATTATTAATATAAAGTGAGAAAATAATAAATATAAAGTATTAATTATTCTGTATGTCTTATAAAAAGTGTTCTATTTTCACTTTTTATTTGTCTCAAAGTAAATGTCTCTTTACAATATCAATACAAGATTTATTTTATTTTTTCACTATTATATCCTTATTTATTAACTTTCACTTTATTCAACGATCCAATTTGAAATTGCAGTCGTCGTCGATATCACTTTTAATTTTGATTATTTGCCTTTTTGTGTGCATAATGTTTGATTTATCGCGTGTTTGTACTCTTCTCTATTTATTAGAATTTATTTTCATTATTGTTGTAACCTTGTTATCATAATTCACTTGGAACAATATGTTGTATTAATATTCATTCGCTTCGGCTATTTAGTAATTCTACCTTTAAGAAACCACTTGACTTATTGACTTAGTTGTTATAGTCAATGTTTGTGTCCATTTTAGCCTAGCAATTGATTTTATGTCAAAATTATAAGTGTTGCTTTAATTATAAGTCATAAAACTTGAATCAAAGCTACAAGATTGTGTGATTTAAACCATACATATATGTGAGTCGAATCATAGAGCATCATGTAAGGTGGGATTTGGTTCTGCTTCATTTGAGTCGAATCATGGCAAGGTGTGATTCGAATCACAATCTTTCTTGAGTCAAATCATGAAGTATACATGACTCTAAGCATGGCATGTGTCCCCTCTTTCCAACCTATGATTCAATTTGATTATATCTTTGATTTGAATCATTACTTAATAATTTGATTAAAAACCCTTAAATTAAGTCAGTAGATAGTAACATTCCCAAGAGTGCGTGTCTACACTCTTTCACCATTATTAATCTTTCTCCTTTTTGTCATGAGTGTGTGTGTGTGTCACCTTAGAGTGATAAAAACTCAGAAAAAGTGTGAGAAATCAGAACTCTTGAGTTGTTGTTATTCTTATGTTCTTGTTTAAGACCAAGAAACTCAGAGAAAGTGAATAGGATTTGATCAATAAAGTGATAGGGTTGATCAATCTTAGAACAACCATCAAAGAACAAAATAAACTCATTTTTTCCAAGAACCTTTAGAGAACCTGGTTTTGTTCTTCATTTACCAACACCTAAATTCCTTGTTGATGCCTTGTGATTAACCTCCTAGAATGTGGATCGTGTGAATGTTAGTGTTAGACGATAGGCTTAGATCTAGAGGGGGTGAATAGATCCCGTGTAAAAACTTTGACAAAAATTAGTTTTAAAATTTTATGGCACGGAAGCAAGTTAAAATATCCTGGATCAAAATCGTCTAACCGAACTTGCCATCAAAAAGCTCGGATATGCGTAGTAGTGACAATGGTATGATAATGAATCACAAATTTACCAAACACAATTAGTCACAACTAGTTGAATGCAAAGCAACAAGGATAGTCTACTTCCAATGATAATTCACACAAAAAATCAATTGAGACAATTTGTCGAACACCTAGTATGCAATCGATATTGTTTGGAATTTTATGTGGTATTGTTGATCTTAAAACCCAATCACAACCTAAGGAATTGTGATCAACTCAACAACACAAATTTCAAAATGTAATAAAAAATAATATCCAAATAACTTGATTGCACGATTGATGAAATCGATAATTTGCAAATCAAAAATAAAAGATATATATATATATATATATATATATATATATATATATATATATATATATATATATATATATATATATATATATATATATATATATATATATATATATATATAGATAGAGAGAGAGAGAGAGAGAGAGAGAGAGAGAGAGAGAGAGAGAGAGAGAGAGAGAGAGAGAGAGAGAGAGAGAGAGAGAGTACATAATGATTTGCTTAGGCAGTTCCCTAATGGGACTTTAATCCAAAACATAATTAAAATAGAAAAAGAAACCCTAATGAGATTTCAAGACATAGCCAAGTGATTAAGAAAATTTCATGTACCTTTGAACTACCGAATCGATTGGGGACTCCTTCCAATCGATTGGAAAAAAAATTTGAACTAGGAAATCAATTGGATAAGGCTTAAATGATTCTCCAAACGATTAGTAGAACATCTTAATGACTTGTAACGACTTTGTATCCCTTCTTTCCTTTTAAACCTTTATTATAACAAATAATGTTTTTCATGACGAAGCTTTCACCTCGAACAATAAAAAACTGAGGTATAAAGTCAATGTGCACTATTTTTTATTATTTAAAAAATGAAAAATCATATTCCCTCGGATTTTCAAAACACCAAGCTGAAAAAATAACTCAGTACAAGCTTCAATTCCCCGCTATCACAATTTATGATTTTATTTGTTCATAAGTGTAAACAAAATGTTCAAACCTTTCGTTTTTCTATTTAACTGATGCATAAAATAATAAGATTTTACTATAAAAGCACTCATTAAACAAATTTTACCCTAATGCTTACTAATATGAAGCCACCCCAAACTCGCAAGCATCATTCTTTGGGATGGATTGCAAGACAGAAAAATCTTCAATATTCTTTTATCTTAAACAAAACAATTTTTTTCTGTCCTTGCAATCTATCTCACATAATGGTGTTGATATTGTCGTTTTTGTATTTTTGGAATAACCCTTAGTTAAAGAAGGGAGCTCAACATTTGAAGAGTACTCAGTTGATAAATTGCAAGTGCAGAAAATCATTCTTGTTTAAAAAAAATATTTTAAAGGGTATACAACAAAATTTGGATATCACCAAAGATTTCTTGTAAACAACGTATTTTAATATTCTATATAAACAATGTAATTTATAAAAAAAAATTATTCACCTCGATTTTATAATAAAACTGAAGTATTTAATAATCATATTTTACTATAAAAACATTCATTAAACAAATTTTATCCTAAGACTAACTTATATGTAGCCGCCCCAAAGAGATATTCGCAAACTCCATTTTACCCTAGAAATTTGTTGGAAGAGTTTTGATGAATATCTTTTAAAAGAGATATTCATCATTGTCCATTTGATTATGAGTTGCTATTTTAGATCTTTGGGATGAATTGAAAGTGCAGAAAACAAAAATTCTCATTCGGAAACAAATCTGTAGCATCTTGCATGGGACCTAGGCATGGAAAATAAAAATTGTCATTGCAAAACAAATTTTACAATGTATTTTTAATATTATGTGTAAATAATATAATTAAAAAAAATAGTTTATTCACCTCGATTTTCTTTGTGGTCGAGGGGATAGTTAAACATTTTTTTACTATATTCAATGCCCTTAAACAAATTTTTACCGTCCATTAAATGTTTATCAATGCTCAAGAATCTGCCATTAGTTATTCGCGTGAAACCTAAGGGACATCCATTATAAAATCACGGTGAATATTGAAAATCTAACCTATATGGAACATGAAGCGCTTGATACATAAAGACGTTTGAAAAAGTTCTCTAAGATGGATTGAAAGAGCATAAAATTACTTGGGTTTAAGGTTTGTTTTCTTAAATATTTATTTAATCATAAAATCATATATTTAAATATTAATTTTATTTATCTAACCCTTATTTTATTTTGCTTTAGAATCAAATAGATGCAAGATCCGTAGAGAATAATCTTGCACCCAACATTTGATCTTCCCCAAGATTCAATAATTCGAAGATCTAAAATCTAGATCTTCAGGAAATTTGATTTTTTATCAAGATCCCTAGGTAATTTTGTTTTTATCAAGATCCCTAGGAAATTTTATTTTTATTTTAATATTTTGTCTAAACAACGTAATATTATGGGTAAACAATGTAACAAATATTTTTTAAAAAAAGAAATAATCTTACCCCTTGATTTTCAAGATAAACCGAGATATAAGATACGCTTGTTTTAAAAATAATAAAAGTGTTGTTGTTGGGGTTCGAACTCATGTGCATATAACATTACCCCTCAGTTTTTAAATCACTAAGTTGATAAGTGACAACTTTTCATGACGTCCTTCGTTACCTCGTTACTGCAACCGAGGTAAAATGCATTTTGCATCCGATGTTAAAAGCACTTTTTGTAGTAGTGTTTTGTAAATAATTATTTTGAGGGTTGTCAATCGATTGGATCAAGATGTCAATCGATTGACTCATCAATTCTCCCCATAGAACATTTCCTTTCTTGGATTTTCCATCACCTATATAACGGAGGTTCTCCTCCCCTTCATTTCACGCCACTTTTCAAAGTTTTACATTTTCTTTGAAATTTATATTTATATTTTCTCTTTTTCTCTCTCTAGAAATATTTCTTCTATACTTAAATTGCATTGGTTCTTTTGAGTGAATTTTATTTGTGAGAAAAAGTTTGTAAGTAATAGTGCTATTGTTTTATCCTTGAGAGTGTGACACTCTTGAGAAATTAAGTTTGGTTCGTGAGATAAATCAATCATAAAATCTCTATTTTGGTTTCTTGAACTCTGCCAGAAAAGCTTTGTTTGGTTATTGAGGTAAGCCTGAAAATCTCTAATCGGTTCATTAGCTTAGTTTTTGGTTAAAGATATCTTGGTCCGGGATATGCCTATAAAAATCTTAAGATTAGATTTTGTTAAGGTTCATGGGGCAAACCTGTAAAAGCTCAAAGTTATCGTCAAAATCTCAAAAAGATCTCTTGGGGACAGAGGCCAACGTTCGATAAGACTTGAATAACTCTCTAATGCAATCTCTCTAACCTTTATCCTCTTTAATTTATGTTATTCACTTTTACTGTTTTTATTTATTTATGTTGTTTACACTACTTAAAAGAAATTACTAACATAATTTCAAGTAAAATTGAAAATATCACTAAAGTAATCGTAAGTTTTAATAGTACAATTCACCCTCTCGTGGTTGAAGTCCTTTTCCAACAAAATGGTCAAAGCCAAAACAATTCAAGTTAAAAATATGGAGTATGAAAAAAATATATCATATGTTGAAGGTGCATAAAGTCAGAATGATTAGGAATTGATATTTTTCACCAAATAGATCCAATGTTTGTAGAAGAGAAAGTATTTTCCTTGAAAAAGCTTTTAATTCTATAGAGGATCAAAATCGAGACCCAACAAAGAAGACCATAACATCTATTACGGTTCCAATAAGCCATGACACTTCAAGAATGATTAGAAACGTATTTGTGTAATCCTATGAAGACAAAGTCAAATTGGTTTCATTATTTTCTTTTCATTGAAAAATGACCATTTGTTAAGAAATGACCTTCTAACACTTTTCAACTTCTAGTGATTTCAACCCTCATGACCTATTGATAATATGGATAAGAAAATCCTTTTAAGATTTATTTATCCTTTGGGGGTAAAATAACCTTAAGGATATTTTTGTCAAATCAAGTGGATTTTCAATCGTGTGAACATGCGTGAAATTGTTCCTAATAAGTTTTATGACAAGTGTTTCAATTCTATCTCTCTTGCAAAGACGTTCCATTTTTATCCCATATTTGCATTTATTCATTTGTAGTCGTAAACCATTTTAATTATTATCATATTTCGTGGAAAAAACATTTAAAACTTAATATCACTCATCACGCCTCTACTCACGAACTCCTAGATAATTTTACGAGAGATTTTGTTTACATTCATAAAACAATCACTACACACTTGAAGCAACTTAAAGTTGTGTGATCATCTTGCGAATTTTGAAAATGTGGCTAAAAATGAGTTTAATCTCAAGGATGATATAATAACTCGAGAATAGGAATCCTATTTTTCGAATTTTGGGAAGGGCTATCTTTGTGAAGTTAGTGAGATAATTTTGGTTGTTTGTTGAATCTACTCTAGGAGATCACTTCCTCTACATTGAGGATTAGAGTCTCGATAAAGCAGGAGCACATTGGTCGAGACTTTTTTAAAATTATTTTGTAAATCAATTTTGAGAAATAATTTTGAAAAAAAAAACAAAAAAATATATTTGATTTATCTTATTTTTAAAAATTGTTTTAAAGTTTTATAATAATTCAAAATTATCATTAATAAAAAAGTGTAACATTTTTTTTGTTTTTTCTTCTTTCTAGTTTCCAAAATAAAAAACTAAAACCTTTAGAATCTATTTTTAATTTTTAATTTTAAAAGTCATAAATAAATAGTTTTCAAAAGTAATTTTATAAAATTAAATTATTCAACAAATTCTATTATTTTCAATTTTTTAAAATTAAAAATAATTTTACAAATCAAATGAAACAGACGTTTATTTTTCAAACAACCGAAAACATTAACAAAATTACTGATTTAAAAATCAAAGTTCAAAGTTTACCCCATGGTCCTTCTAGTATGTATAACTCCAAAAACTACATTTACGTATTACATCATTTTCGATAAAAAAAAAAAGAAGCAAAAGAACAAGATCAGAATTTGTTACTCAAATAATCCCCTTTTTAAAAAAAAGTCTCAAAATAATCCACTTTTCAGATTAATTTCAAACTATCCCACTTTAAAAAAAAAAGTTAAAATGTAGGTGCCAGATGAATTGGCGCCTACCCTTAATTTTAAAGAGGGGCGCCAATTAAATTTACTACAACACATAGTGTTGTCAATACAATTGACGCCCATGTATAAAAAATGAGAGGAGGCTCCAATTAGTCTGGCGCCTCTGTGTATTGTGTAATTTTTTAGGTATAAATAGAGGTGTTGTGTGATTCATTTTTCCACATCTTTTTTCATTATATTGCAAACTGTTAGTTGGCAAATTTCGACCTAAGAAGCATGAAGTTAGGTCGACCAATGGGAGGTCGGAAGCAGGATCGACGAAGGAAAAATTAAGAGAGTTGGGTCGACGAAGGAGGCGAGTCTGTCGAAGTCGAAGGTCAGCTTACCATGGGGGAATTGATCGTGAGAAGCAGAGAGTGGGAAGTTACCAGCAATGTGGGTAACAGGCTCCGACACATGGCACATCATGAATGGGCCATAACCTCCTAACAGTTATTTCTTACTACTATTTAAGTAACATGTAATTTTTATTTCAAGGGTGACATTTTTAGCATTGCAATAGGAATACACTTGAAGTATCAAGCGTTAGAGAGAAAAATGTTAACTTCCTGCAAAAATGTACTTTTGCTTCCACCTTTATTTTCAAGTCATTTAACTTGTCAAGTTGTTTTCATTTACTTTGTTCATTTACATATGTATCTTGTCTTTTATCTTTCCTTACTTTTACTGCATTTCTAGTTTTGCAAAGCATTTCACTTATTGTTCAAACATTCCAAGCACCTCACAAACAAAACCACCATATACTTAACACGCATCGATTTAGGACTTTGTAATCGGTCCTGGAAGTAAACCTCTATAGGAAGGCTAGAGATTGTTGCGTAAACAAATTGGTACACCCAGTGGGACCCGTTGTGTTTAGTATATGCAACTACGTAGTTGCAAGATGGTGTCACCACGACCACACAAAGAAACGTCTTCGGCGGGAGACACAATCGCGTCACAAATAACCGATGTTGGTTCTGGTGATATACATGTGGTTTTGACTGCATATAATGGGTCAATTCTAACACCTCGTCAACCTCAAACGCTGACGCCGACGATGATGGGAACCTTTGGGCAATATATGCCCAATTTTATAGTCCCCATGCACAGAACGTTGGGAATGTCAACTGAGTTTATGGCAAGTATGCATAATGTCGGTTCGACATTCAGCGAAACATCATCATCGCCATTCCCACACTACCAGGGGTTAGGACCTTTGGCAAGCCAATTTGGTCGACCTCCGGGTTTTGGATTGTCATCTCAGTCACTCCCAACTTTCACATCAAGTTCTATCACAGTCATGAGACAGCAGATGGATGAAAGTAATCATGAAATGGTCCACATGCTGACTCAGCAAATGAGCACCATACTGAGACCTTTAATCCAGGATTCTACCCAGAGTTACCAAAAACTGGCAACTTAAATGACTCGAATAGGGGATTTCCTAGGGGATCCTAGAGCACAAGTTCGTCATAACCCCCACCTCTGCCTCAACCGGAAACCTCGGTCCGACAAGAGGAGATGGCATACAAAATGATCGAACAAGAATATTAGTGTAATACCCCAAAATTTACCCTTCATTTTTTTCCTAGAAGCATGGGATTATGTTTCACACCTCATTTACTTTCCAAACTTAATCATTTACTGCAAAGGTTTTCATTTTAACCCTTCTGTTGTACACTCTAGCCACACGCATTTTTTATCGTATCAATACGTCCACTACGACCAACCTCTCTTTGTCTAAATCAGTCGATTCGTCGAACATTAATTCCCAATACTATTCCGATTGGATATCATTATGGAGTTGTACCTTGACTGGTTGTAAACAAGTCTCTGTTGGCAACACAACATCGTGCCCAAATGTCAGACGAAAAGGCGTCAAATTCGTTGCCTCTTTTGGGGATGTTCGACAAGCCCACAAAATTTGGTCTAGTGTCTTGTGCCAATTCTTAGGTTTTTTGGCAACATGTTTTCTGATTAAACTAACTATCACTTTGTTGGCTGCTTCGACTTGGTCATTTTCTTAGGCGAGATAAGGTGTAGAAGTCACCAACTTGAAGCATGTTTTGACGGTAAATTCTTGTATCTTTTGTCCCACAAAAACTGGACCTTGATATGTGGTAATGGTTTCGGGAATGCCAAACCTATATACGATGTGTTTTTGAATGAATTCAATTACAACCTCTTGATCCATTTTTACCAAAGGGATAACTCCTATCCATTTTGTAAAGTAATATATTCCGACCGGGATATACTTTTGTTGTCTCGATGAGGTCGGTCGAATTTTGACTGATGACATCTAACGCCCACCCCCGAAAAGGCCAAGGCTTGATAATTACGTGCATCTCACTTACTGGTACGTGTTGGACGCTCACGTGCATCTGACATTATTGGCACCTTTTGGCGAACTCGATACAATCTTTTAACATACTGGGCCAATAAATGCCTTATCGGAATAAAAACCATTTCATCTTATGGCCTACTTGGTGTGCCCAATGGGCTCCACTGTGTACTTCAGATATGGCCAATTAAGCTTTTGTATTTCCAAGATACTTTAGCAATATTCCTTCTGGAGTTTTCTTCAGTAACTCATTTCTCATGCGTATATAACTTAAAGCCTTGTACTTGATTTTCCTGTCAGTGTTTCCGACTGGATTTTTCAAGTACTCTATGATTGGTCTTCTCCAATTTGATTGCTAAAAATTTTCAATGGCAAAAACTTCGTGTCTTGCAAAAATTTCGAAAATTTTTAGACATTCATCGCAACTGAAACCGTTGTCACAGCTGAAGCTGTTGTTGGAGTCTCCCCCCCCCCCCCCCCCCAAGTTTTTGGGATTGCCATATTAGGTGACAGCGGGACGTTCGGCACCATCTTTTCGTGTATCTCAATAATATCCTTGAGTCTTGCTTTCGATACCTTATACCCAGAGGCGATTTGTGCTAATTCGTTAGCTTCTTGGTTCTCCATCCTTGGCACATGCGTAATATTGACGATCTTAAAGCATTCCAATAGTTGTGTCGCCATTGCAAAATACATCAACATGTTTTCTTTAATGCACTTGTATTCTTGTGTGATTTATCCAATTACCAATTATGAGTCTCCCTTAACCTCTACTTTCTCGGCCTCTAAATCTCTCAAGATTTTAAGACCAGTTATTAGGGATTCATATTCTGCTTCATTATTGGAACATTTTCTGTTGAATTTACATTTTGTTGGTTCTATGTGTTGGCATCAATTTTGGTAAAACTTAGAGTTATCACAAGTTGTCACGCGTGTTGTCTTGACATGTGATATCAGCTTCCTGCAGGATGTTTAAATATGGTTGTGCAGGATTTAGCTAAGATGTCAGACCCGATGTTAAGACATGTGTATACAGAACATTCAGTCTGAATGTTATGTATCTTAATATTGCGCTTTTCATGCAAATTTGTGTGTGATTATGTGGAGATTGAATGCGCTATTCAAGGAGTAATTTGATTTAAAACCAGAATGATCTATTTTCCAATAAGGGATGATTGGTTGTCGTTATTTAGAAGATACGCAAGGAAAATAGATTTAGGGTTTTATGCTGCCCAAGCCCATTCAAAAGCTTCTATTTAAAGGCCATGTAAAACCTGGTTTAAACATACAAGAAATGAACGAAAGAGTGAGAGAGTTTTAGGGTTTCAGTCTTGTGTGAGCTTGTGTATTGTGAGCCATTCATTCATCTTATTGATGTTTGAATTGGACTGACTTTTGTGTTGTAATTTGTCCACTCTAAGCTTTGAAGCACGAGTGTGTGTTTACTTGGTTGAATCTTTTAAGCAAGATCAAGTATGTGTCCTTGAAGAGTGTCTTCTTTCTTTGTAATATTTGTTTTTATATCACTGTTGTGATTGAGGGGGAGTGAGTAGGGTCTCATATCTAAGAGTTCTTAGATAGAAGTCACACGGGTAGAGATTAGGTGAAAAGACTGTAACTTGAAGTTGTTTACTGAGAGTCTTTGAACTAATTCTGTTTAGTGGATTTCCTTCCTGGCTTGGTAGCCCCCAGACATAGATATTAGTGTCGTGACATTACCTTCGACATCTCATATCTGATACCAAAATTTCAATTGGTATCAGAGCAGGCATCCTGCTCTGGTTCTGGGTGAGATCTTGGGACGTTACTTTCTGCTACTATGGATAGAGACGGAGGATCTGTACACAGACCACCAATTCTGGATGGATCTAACTATGACTACTAGAAACCTCGAATGGTAGCCTTCTTGAAATCTTTGGATAATAAGGCTTGGAAGGCTGTTCTAACAGGCTGGGAACATCCCTTCATTACTAAGGAAGTATAAGTTACAACTGATAAGAAGGCTGAGGAAGAATGGACCAAGGAGGAGGATGAACTAGCTCTTGGAAAATCTAAAGCATTGAATGCTATATTCAATGGGGTTGATAAGAACATCTTCAGACTGGTGAACAACTGTGAGGTGGCTAAAGAAGCTTGGAATATTCTCAAAACCACTCATGAAGGTACCTCTAGAGTGAAGATGTCTAGATTGCAACTGCTTACTACTAAGTTTGAGAATTTGAGGATGAAAGAAGATGAAAGTATTCATGACTTCCATATGAATATCCTTGAGATTGCTGATGCCTCAAGAGCCTTGGGTAAGAAGATGTCAGATGAAAAGCTTGTGAGGAAAATTCTCAGGTCACTTCCCAAGAGATTTGCCATGAAAGTGACAGCCATAGAAGAATCTCAAGATATCTGCAAGATGAGAGTGGATGAGCTAATTGGATCCCTCCAAACATTCAAGTTGGGAATGAGTGATGGATTTGAAAAGAAAGTAAAAAGCATAGCCATTATGTCAAACACTGAAGAGAAAGAGGAAGACAGTAGTCAGGATACTGATGAAGATCTGGAAAATGATGTAGCATTACTTGGGAGATAATTCAACAAACTCCTGAAGAGGATGGATGTAAGGTCAAAGTCTAATGTCAAGAACAACTCATTTGACATCAGTAGGTCCAATGATGCTGGAAGAAGAACAAAATCTGAGGAAAAATCTAAACAGGGAAAAGGAATTCAGTGCCATGAATGTGAAGGGTATGGACACATTAGAGCTGAATGTGGGACCTATCTCAAGAAAAAGAAAAAGAGTCTTGCTGCTACTTGGTCTGATGAAAGTGAAACAGAAGGAGAGTCTGCCAATCTTGTGACTGCCATGACTGAAAGATGGGATTCTGATGATGACTCCAGTGATGATGAAGTAACCTTTGATGAATTAGCTGCTACCTACAGGAATTTGTGTTTCAGAAGTGAAGAAGTGTGTCAACAAGTGGAGAATCAAAAGAAATTGATAACCTAACTAGAGGATGAGAAGACAAAATACTTAGAAACCATTTCTAAGTTGAAGATCGAAGCCGTGTTTCTGAACTCCAAACTGGATGAGATGACGAAGTATGTCAGAATGCTAAATAGTGGATCTGACACCTCTCCTGAGTGTAGTCCCACTGGTAGCAAACCAAAGATGTCACATCAGGTGTCTCAACATCACAAGGAAAGACAACATAAAGGAAAACACCAAAGATGGAGATGACATTACTGTGGGAAATTTTGCCACATAAAACCATTCTGCTTTAAGTTGTATGGTTATCCTAGTCCTACTCATCATCAAGCTAGACCCAAACAACACTTCCCTGTTAACAGAAAACAATGGGTTCCTAGAGCTGGTGCTACTAACTTGATAGCTCACACTTCCTTCAGAGTTTCAGCGAAAGAAGACTGGTACTTTGATAGTGGATGCTCCAGACACATGACTGGAAGCAAAAACCTGCTAATTGACCTCCAACCTCATGCCACCAGCTATGTAACTTTTGGTGATGGAGCAAAGGGTGAAATCAAGGGGATTGGAAAGTTGAACTGTCCTGGAGTCCCTAACCTTGATAATGTGTTGCTTGTTAAAGGATTGACTGCAAACCTAATCAGTATCAGTCAACTATGCGACCAAGGTCTAAATGTGAACTTCACAAAAATTGAATGTGTGATTACTAATGAAAAAAATGAGGTGATCATGAAAGGAGTCAGGTCTAAGGACAACTGCTATATGTGGAATTCTCAAGAAACTAGCTATTCATCAATGTGTACTCTAGCTAAAGAAGAAGAAGTTAAACTATGGCATCAAAAACTGGGTCATCTACATCTTAAAGGAATGAAGAGGATTATATCTGTTGAAGTTGTCAGAGGAATCCCAATATTAAAGATTGATGAAGGAAGAGTTTGTGGTGATTGTCAGATTGGAAAGCAGACAAAGATGTCACATCAGAAGATCAAACATGACACCACATCTAGAGTGTTGGAACTTCTCCACATGGACTTGATGGTACCTACGCAGGTGGAAAGTCTTGGTTGGAAAAGGTATGCTTATGTTGTGGTGGACGACTTCTCCAGATATACCTGGGTAAATTTTATAAGGGAAAAATCTGATGTGTTTGATGTGTTCAAAGATCTTTGCCAAAGACTTCAAAGAGAAAGAGAGAGTCATGTTATCAGAATCAGAAGTGATCATGGGAAAGAATTTGAGAATAGTAAATTTGCTGAATTCTGTTCATCTGAAGGAATTGGTCATGAGTTCTCCTCTCCCGTTACCCCTCAGCAAAATGGTGTGGTAGAAAGGAAAAATAGAACTCTCCAAGAATCTGCTAGAGCTATGATTCATGCTAAGAAGTTGCCTTACCACTTCTGGGCTGAAGCTATGAACACGACATGTTATGTTCACAACAGAGTAACCTTGAAGAAAGGGACCCCAACCACTTTATATGAAGTCTGGAAGGGAAGAAGACCTACTGTCAAATACTTCCATGTGTTTGGTAGTAAATGTTATATCCTGGATGATCGTGAACAAAGAAGGAAAATGGACCCCAAATGTGATGAAGGAATATTTATGGGCTACTCAACAAACAGCAGAGCGTTTAGAGTTTTTAATTCCAGAACAAAAGTTATGATGGAATATATCATTGTTGTTGTTGATAATCAAGAGACTGATGTCACAAACGATGTTGAAACATTTCTGAATGATGCCCCAACTGATCTCCTGGACAAAAGTAATGAGAGTGAGTCCACTCAAGCTGAACCTGAAGCTGATAAAATTAATAAGGGGCCCTCTCTTAGAATTCAGAAGGATCATCCTAAAGATCTCATTATAGGAGACCCTAATAAAGGGGTCACCACTAGATCAAGGGAAGTGTTCTCACATGTCTGTTTTGTGTTCAAGATTGAGCCTAAGAATGTCAAAGAAGCCTTAACTGATGATTTCTGGATCAATGCCATGCAGGAAGAGTTAGGCCAATTCAAAAGAAATGAAGTGTGGGAATTGGTTCCAAGACCTGAAGGAATAAATGTTATTGGAACAAAGTGGGTGTACAAGAATAAATCTGATGAAAAAGGTGTGGTTACTAAAAATAAAGAAAGATTGGTAGCACAAGGATACACTTAAGTTGAAGGAGTTGACTTTGATGAAACATTTTCTCATGTAGCTCGCATGGAGTCCATTAGATTATTGCTAGAAGTGACATGTATTCTGAAGTTTAAACTATTCCAAATGGATGTGAAAAATGCCTTCTTAAATGGCTACTTAAATGAGGAAGTGTATGTTGAACAACCTAAAGGGTTCACAAACCCAAATATTCCAAAGCATGTGTATAAGTTGAGGAAAGCCCTCTATGGGATGAAACAAGCTCCTAGAGCTTGGTATGAGAGACTCACAGTGTTTCTCATTGACAATGGATATAGGAAGGGAGGCATTGATAAGACTTTATTTGTCAAAAATGAAGGAGGAAAGCTCATGGTGGCTCAGATATATGTGGATGATATTGTGTTTGGTGGGATGGAAAGTAAGATGGTTCAACATTTTGTTGAACAAATGCAGTCTGAATTTGAAATGAGCCTTGTTGGAGAACTAACCTATTTTCTTGGGCTACAAGTCAAGCAGATGGAAGATTCTATCTTTCTATCTCAAAGTAAATATGCCAAAAATATTGTTAAGAAGTTTAGCATGGAGAATGCAACCCACAAAAGGACACCTGCTCCTACTCATTTGAAAGTGTCTAAAGATGAAAATGGTGTTAGTGTGGATCAAAGTCTCTACAGAAGCATGATATGGAGTCTGTTATATCTCACAACAAGCAGACCTGACATTGCTTTTGCTGTAGGTGTATGTGCTAGATATCAAGCTGAACCAAAGGTGAGTCACATAAACCAAGTAAAAAGGATCCTAAAATATGTCAATGGCACTAATGACTATGGGATACTATACACATGGATCTGAATATGTGATGTCTGGATATTGTGATGCTGATTGGACTGGAAGTGCTGATGATAGGAAAAGCACATCATGAGGATGCTTCTTCTTGGGGAACAACTTAATATCATGGTTTAGTAAGAAACAAAATTGCGTGCCTCTGTCTACTGCTGAAGCTGAATACATAGCAGCTGGAAGTAGTTGTTCTCAACTGGTGTGGATGAAACAAATGTTGACTGAATACAATGTCACGTAAGATGTCATGACATTATACCGTGACAACCTGAGTGCTATAAACATTTCTAAGAATCCTATTCAGTACAGCAGGACAAACCATATTGATATCCGTCACCATTTTATTAGAGAACTCGTGGAGGATAAAATTGTAGCCCTAGAGCATGTTGCTACTGAGATGCAGTTAGCTGATATTTTTACAAAGGCCTTGGATGCAAATCAATTTGAATTCCTAAGAGGGAAATTAGGGATTTGCTTTTATGAAAATTTGTAGCAATTAATATGGAGTGGAAAAAGTAATCAAATTATTGTCTACTTTCTTAAAATAAAGTGCCCCCTTTATGGTAAATCATCACCTAGTCTTGGAAATACCATCTATTACCTTTTCACACGCAACCTCACTGCCTACTCCAACTATTCCAACTCCCCGCTTCTTCCTCACACTCCTCTACTAGGGCAACTACAATTTTTCCACAGAAACGTCAAGATGTCACAACATCAAACTACATCTGATTCAAAAACTACTAAATCTACTCACAAGGTTAGCACTCCTTCCATGGACATTCACCATGATGAGATTTTGGATGTGGTCCCTTTATCTGTTATTCCCTGCGAAGCCCTTGATTTAAATCATCCCATGGATACATCAGCTTTTGCATGCCCCAATCAAGGTAACAACTCTAGTATTCCTTCTAGCTCAACTCATGGCACTAGTTCTAAGGAAGATATACACCACACTGATCGTGTCATAAGAAACCTAGTCACTAGAATCCTTAATGAAGGACATTTTGTGAAGGGAGTCTCTACTCCCCTATCTAAAATGTACCCCTCTCCTGAGGTTGAACATCATAGTGAGAAGGATGACGATTCCTCTAGATCTGAGAAGGACATGGCTGCTGAAGGTTTGAGCTCTCTAGGGCAAACTGTGTCTGGTAAAGGAAAATTTGTGGCATCTACAACTGCTAATGCTTCCCATTCTGAGAAGCATGATGTTGCAAACAATGTGATTGACCTAGAGGATCACAAGTCTGATGATCAAGAGGATATCTTCATCACTTAAAGCCTAGTGTGGCTAAGCGTATGAAGACTAAAAAAGGAAGATTTGTAGCTGAAATGATGTCAGCTAAAACAGCTAAGAAGACTGCTGGTGTTGGTCCTTCCAAATCTTGGAGCAAGGTTGATGTGAAAAAGAGGAAGGTTAGAGAAGTTTCTGAGTCTGAAGAAGATGTTGAGGAAGATGTCCCTGACATCTCCCCTGTGAAGAGGACCATTGTGAGGAAGTCCCATGTGAAAGTTGTTGTTGTGCATTTGGATAATATCTCTTTCCATCTTGAAGATGGAGCTTCCAAATGGAAATTTGTGATTCAAAGAAGGGTGACTGTAGAGAGGGAGTTAAGAAAGGATGTTGTTGAAGTCAAAGAGGTCATGGACCTAATAAAGACTGATGGGTTGATGAAGACTGTGGTTGGGTTATCCCAGTGCTATGAGGGTTTGGTTAAGGAATTCATTGTCAACATTCCTGAGGATATTGATGATAAGAACAACAAGGAATTTTGCAAAGTATTTGTGAGAGGTAGGTGTATCACATTCTCTCCCACTGTCATTAACAAATTTCTAGGAAGAAGAGTTAAGGATGCAGGTGAGTTCGAAGCTACAGACAATGAGGTCTGTAGAGAAATTACAGCAAGGCAGGTGAAAGGGTGGCCTATTAAAAAGCATCTTCCTGCAGGGAAGTTGACTATCAAGTATGTTATATTGCATAAAATAGGATCTGCAAATTGGGTTCCTACCAACCATATTTCCACAATTTCTAATACCCTTGGAAGATTTATATTTGTTGTTGGAACCAAACTAAAATTTGACTATGGTAGATTTATGTTTGAACAAATTGTCAAGCATGAATCTACTAATGTAGTGAAGCTGCCTATAGCCTTTCCCTCTATGATTTGTGGGATTATCCTGAATCAACACCCTGGGATTCTGAGTTTTAATGACTTACCAAGTAGAAGAAAACCTGATGTGTCAGTGCATTATAAACTGTTTGAAGGTAGTCATGTCGAAGACATTGTCATGGCATCTGCTATGAAAAAGCCAGCCTCAAAAGTTGGAACTATTGTTGAGCTGAAGAAGACGTGTAAAGAGTTGGGTGAAGGGATAAGGGTAGCAAAAGCTAGGAAAGAATCGTTGGAAGCCCTGATTGCAAGCTTGGAGCGAGCTGAAGGTGAGAATATTGAACATGCTAAGGAAGCTGAAGCCCACAACTCTAGTGAGAGGTCTGCAACTAATGATGAGACAAGTGGCAATTCTGTTTCTGATGCTGATGAAGCTGCAAGCTCAAGCTCCTCTGATTAGCTCCTTTGAATTTGGCCCCCATTAATGTGATGATTTTTGTTGTTGTTTTAATGGATTTTCTTGATTTTGGCAATTATGTTCTGCTGTTTTGATGTTTACTTTGTTGGTTTGTATCTCAGCTTGCTTAAAGTTGTTCATGTACTTGGTTCTATAACCCTTAACTTTTGACATTTTGGTTTATGACTGAATATACATTTATTTTGTCTCTTTGGTCTCTTTTGGCTAAAAAGGGGGAGAAGTAGTTATAGCTATAAATGATGTTGGAGATGATGTTGGATGGGGAAATGTTTTGTCTGTGTGAAGCAGATTGGTGCTTGGTGTGGACTAGCTGAAAGGGGAGGTGGTGTGTTCTGAGCACAAGCGCATGTGTGTATACTAGTTGCTATTTTTGCTAGTAATATGTGTTTGTTTACTTCTGATGCTGAACTGATACTGTGATTGATTTCTTGTGAAACGTATGATCGGATGTATGTTTTAGCCAAAATTTTCAAAAGGGGGAGTTTGTTGGTTCTATGCGTTGGCATCAATTTTGGTAAAACTTAGAGTTATCACAAGTTGTCATGCGTGTTGTATTGACATGTGATATCAGCTTCCTACAGGATGTTTAAATATGATTGCGTAGGATTTAGCTAAGTTATCAGACCCGATGTTAAGACATGTGTATACAGAACATTCAGTCTGAATGTTATGTATCTTAATATTGCGCTTTTCATGCAAATCTTTGTATGATTATGTGGAGATTGAATGCGCTATTCAAGGAGTAATTTGATTTAAAACCAGAATGATCTATTTTCCAATAAGGGATGATTAGCTGTCATTACTTAGAAGATACGTAAGGAAAATAGATTTAGGGTTTTATGCTGCCCAGGCCCATTCAAAAGCTTCTATTTAAAGGCCATGTAAAACCTGGTTTAAACACACAAGAAACGAACGAAAGAGTGATAAAGTTTTAGGGTTTTAGTCTTGTGTGAGCTTGTATATTGTGAGCCATTCATTCATCTTATTGATGTTTGAATTGGACTGACTTTTGTGTTGTAATTTGTCCACTCTAAGCTTTGAAGCACGAGTATGTGTTTACTTGGTAGAAGCTTTTAAGCAAGATCAAGTATGTGTCCTTGAAGAGTGTCTTCTTTTTTGTAATATTTGTTTTTATATCACTGTTGTGATTGAGGGGGAGTGAGTAGGGTCTCATATCTAAGAGTTCTTAGATAGAAGTCACATGGGTAGAGACTAGGTGAAAAGACTATAACTTGAAGTTGTTTACTGAGAGTCTTTGAACTAATTATGTTTAGTGGATTTCCTTCCTGGCTTGGTAGCCCCCAGACGTAGATATTAGTGTCTTATGGGGATAATATTAATACCCCAACTTAGGTTCCATTATTATGGCTTGACCCATAGAAATATAACCGCAAAGGGTTCGTGTCAACCATGTTTAGTGAAGGTTCGACCAAGGCATTATCCACGATAAAATCTGCTACTACCTGACCCTTCATAGCCATCAAAGGCTTATACGTTAAAGAAAACGATGTTAATGCTAGCGCCCATTTTCCAATTCGACTATGCAAAATGGGTTTAGACAACATATGTTTAATAACATCACAATACGCTGAAACATAAACATCAACCGGTTTTATATATTGCTTTAATTTCATACATGAGAAGTACATGCATATGCATAGTTCTTGAATCAGACTGTACCTAGTTTCAACATATATCAAAATTCAACTGAGGTAGTATATGGGTATTTCGACACCACTGACATCGTTTTGAGCTAACATACTTCCTATGGTCGTATCCGACGCAACAATATACAAACTCATATTTTTATTCCTACTGTTAGGGAACAAAATGAGAGGCTTTGTAAGGTATTCTTTGATGGTGTCGAAATCCCCCTGCTGCTCTTGTCCCTAGTGAAAATCAATCTCCTTCTTGATCTTGAGGAGTGGCGAAAAAACCTTCGCCTTGGCACTTATATTCGATATGAATCTTCTCAAGAAGTTTATCTTCCCTAACAAAGACTGAAGTTGTTTCTTTATCGACGGAGGCTTGAGATCCGAAATTGCTTTTGTCTTGTTTTGGTTGATCTCAATGCCTTTCTTGTGTACTAAGAAACCTAAGAAGTCTCCTACATGTACACCAAAAGCACATTTTAATGAATTCATTTTTAATCCATATTTTCTCATTCTCTCAAATGAGCGTCGAAGGTGATCAAGATGATCATTTTTAGATGACGATTTTATCACAATATCCTCAATGTATACCTGCATAAGTTTTTCAATGAAATTATGGAATATGGCATTCATGTCTCTTTGATAGGTTGCTCCAGCATTTTTTTAGCCCAAACAACATCACAACCCATTCATATGTCCCCAAAGCTCCAGGACATCGAAACGCCGTTTTGGGGACATCATCTTCTACTATGAGAATTTAATTATAGCCAAAATAACCATCAAGCATACTCAAATATTCGAAGCTTGCGGCCGAATCGACTATCATCTCTGCCACGAGCATCAAATACTCATCTTTTGGAGTAGCATTATTTAAATCCCTAATAGGTACTATATTAGCTAGCCAATCGACATACCTTGTAGTTCTGATGAACCGACTTTTGATAAGTCTTTTGATCTCTTGCTTAATCTTTATAGTGATCTCTAGAGCAAAGCGTCAAGGATGTTGCTTTACTGGCCTTTTACCAGGTTGAATAGGCAGTCGATGCTACACCACACTTCGATCTAAACCAGACATTTCGCTGTAATTCCAGGCAAAATAATCTATGTATTCTGTCAATACTTCGACCAGTTTAACCGTCATCTTTGACCTAACTTTAGTACTTATGTTTGGTGGTCTTTTGGTGACTCCATCTCCCAGATCAATTTCTTCGAGTGCGTCTTGTGCTTGCATTTTCTGCAACTCATTCAATGGGTTTTTCTCAAACCCTAAAGGCTCATTATCATAGATGCAATCAAGCCTTCGACTTCCCGAAGCTGTTTTTTGGTTTTGCCGACCATCTTCTCCCTCTTTGGCTTTGAGAGCCAAGTTCTGAAGTCTCTCCCCTTCTAGGGGCGAATTTCTTTTGTTTTCAGCCAAATAGGCCAAAATTCGAGCCAAACATTATGACCCAACAATCATCTTCATCAACTGCGGGCCACCCCGTGGGCGGAATTACCATTTCTGGATCCATTTCCTCTTCAGCATCCCATATGAATCTGTGGTCAGGATTGAGGTTCAACACGTGACTAGTGTTGACTAAAGTATAGGACCCTGATTCGTCATCACAAGGTGCGATATTGGCTAAACGTTGGTCGAAAGATTTCTTCGATCCCTTGGCCTCATCAACCATGTAATAACTTTGGTCAGCTTCGGTGTTTTCCATGATATCGTCCTTTTGCAAAATTATGAGCATTTGATGTACAATTGAAGGTACTGCGCCTATTCCATGGATCCACTCTCGTCCAAGGAGTAAGTTAAAATTTGCTTTGCAATTTATCACCATAAAAAGCGTCAAGCGTGTGGTCGTGCCAACGGCTAGATCGACATGGATAACACCAAGTATATTACTGGTTTTTCCTTCGTAGTTGGATAGAACCATATTATGATGTCGGAGATCATCGTCACTCCTCCCCATCTTCTTGAATAAGGTATAAGGCATTAGTTGACGGCTGCACCCCCGTCCGCAAATACCCCATTCACTAATATCCCATCGACCTTCGTCCTTATGAAAAAAGGCTTCAGATGGTACATCATCCCAGGGCTAGGTATTTCGAACATGCCTTTTTTCTCCTCGACCACGCCACTATTCATAACATAATAGCATAGTGGTTTTCCTCCAACAGTTTCATTTGGCATAAAGTTTTCCTCTATTTCGGAGACTTCTGATACCATATCATATTCTACAGGCAATACTGATACAATGCCGCAGTTAACGACAAAATCGTCACCGTAGGTGTCATCATTCATATCGTCGTACATGTCCTCGTCGAACTCTTCGCCGGACTAGGGAGAGTATTCTGGTTCCCCTTCATCTGACTGACGTGAGTATCGAGGCCCCTCCTCATTTGTTTTAAGCGCGTCCTTTGGCTTTTTCTCTTTCTCGGCTTGAGGAGAACATTTCATACTTTGGGAAGATACCATCCCTTTCTTCCCTGTAGGAACAATAATCATGGCCATTGTTTAATTATCCACGACCTTTCCTTTTTCTATCCACACTCCTTTGGGGAATTGCCTCTTCTGTCCAGAGGTTTCGAGAGGCTTCAACTACGAAATCAGAGCCTCTTTCCCAGCTTTTTGGTTGCGCTGGTAACGCCTCCATTGTATTCTGGTCATTGGGGTTTTTCCTTTGTAGTTGGGATAAACTACATAGCCCATTGTTTCGACCTTCTTTTTTGGCGTCGCTGTTTCTTTTTCTAAATCTAGCACTTTCCACTTTGGCCTCCTGCCCTCTTTCTGGTTCACCGATCCCACCCACTTCTCCTGTGGGATATCTGATGGCGAAAGGAAAGTCTTGGGTCGAGGCTGTTGGAACTGCCTCTTGTGTTCTTTGCTTCGACGTGGTGCTCCACGCTTGTTGAACCTAAATCTGGGGACGACATGCTTCTCCTCTTTCGATGCCTTCTTGTCTGCTTCTAATATTTCAGCGACCTTTTCATTGAACACAACGCTACACCTAGGACATAGTATCACGTTTGACCCACTTACTTTACATTTCTCATGGAAATCTGTTAGGTTTTTTCCTGCTTGGGGATAAGTAGATCCCAGTTCATCTTCAGCTCCCTTGTCGAAACCATTAGTAGTTTCAACCATTAGCACTTCAAAAGATTCAACCAAATACACAACATCCAGAGACTTCATGAGACCACTAATAGTCTCCACCATCATACATTCAAGAGGTTCAGAGTACAAGGCTTCTTCAACCTTTAGAGGACCAGAGTCCACTTGTACCTTTGGCCTTTCGCCAAATTGAAGCCTTCCTTCTTTCAATGCCTTCTGCACCAAGTCCTTGAAAATAACACATTGATAAGTTTTATGACCAAGAAAGTTATGAAACTTACAAAATCTCCATTTCTTTTTTTGTTCTAGAGGGGGATCCTTTAAACCCTGAGGAATAATGATTTGACCATCTTTAACTAATAAATCAAATATCTCATTGCACTTAGATATATCAAACGTGTAAGTCTTTGCAACGTATTTATCTATTTTTTCTACTTCAATGGGATATTTCCCATACGTGTAAGGAGGTCCAGGCTTGAGTTTAGTCACATTGACCTCACTTTCTTTGACAGACTCTTCATCCTCAGAAGAGTACTTCTCGACTGCGATATAAGACACTTTCTCTTTCATATGGTATCGACCAGTTTTGGTCTTTTCAGCTTTCAGGCGTTCGATGTGTCAAACTCTGTCAACTAATTGTGCCATATCCCTCAGATATTGAGTATCCAATTTCTTTCTAATAGAATAATCCAAACCGCCTGTGGCTATCTCAACTAACTCGTGCTCAAGGACTTAAGTAAAGCGTCTAGCCTTCAACAGTCTAAACCTGTTTAGGTACTGATCAACTGACTCAACGGTCTTTTGTTTGACGCTGGCTAGTTCTTTCATACTTATTTTCGACTACCCCATGTAAAACTATTCACAAAACAATCTATCTAATTGCATCCATGTTTGGACGGATTGTGGAGGTAGCGTTGTAAACTATGTGAACACATTTATTGTAAGAGAACTTGGAAAGTATTTTAACTTCAAAGCCTCATTATTCGCTATGTCGCTAACTTCGGTTTGATATTTGTAAACATGTTTGACGGTAGATTCTTCGGTATCTCCGACGAACTTGGTAAATTTCAAAACCTTCCACCCCCTAGGCAATTATGTTTGTCAAACAAAATTTGGTAAAGGCGAAGAGTATGTCGGCCTCTGCAGGCCTGGGTTTATTCCATTTCGCACTATGATCCGCTCGACAATAACTTCAAGGTTTTGCTCCTCAGCCATTGCCTCTTGTTGAATATGCCAGACCACATGGTCGGGATCCTGGTTCCTATTAACTAAAACAACGGGAGGCCTTCGAGCCACCCTGGGAATTTTTTCGACTTCCTAATTGTCGCAACGCGAAAAACAACCGGCGAAAAAAAAAGAAAACAGAAGAGTCGCCACCGTTCGTTATTTATCCCAAAGGAGGAAAAGGAAACGATTGAAGAAAACCTGAAGAGAAGGAAAAGACAAGGTATCGCAACCAAATCTAGGGTTTGGGAGTCGATTATGCGAAGGGAAGGTATTAGCACCCCTATGCATCCGTAGTACTCTACGGGATCCACTCTTGTTGTTCTTGTCTAAAGGGTGTTGGTATATCTAAGGTACTATTTACTAAAAGAAAAGTCAAAAGAAAATGACTCAGAAGGATGTCGCATCCACTGCCTACGTATCTCATCTGAGTATGAGAATCAAAGTTTCGTAGCTCGGCTACCTATGGGTTAAAGAGAAGTGTGCTCGCTAAGACATCGCGTCTTATGCCTACGTATCTCATCTGGAATGAGAATCAGAGAAAAACGTAGTTCAGCTAACTACGGGAACAAGGGTCTCGATTGCAACTAGGGCAAGAGAAAGGGAAAGTCTCGATCGCAACGAGGGCGAGAGAAAAGAATCGCAGCAAGGGCGAAAGCAAGCAAGGATTAGTTGTTAGTTGTCAGTCAAAACTCGGCAAGACATCGCATCTCGTGCCTACGTATCTCATATGAACATGAGAATCAGAGTTGCCGTAGTTCGGCTAACTAGGGGTTAGGGATTGCCATCTGAACATGGACTTACAAAAGAGGACACCTGCTGTGTCAAAGGAAAGTGGGCAATGTGTTCAACGTCCTAGCAGTAGGTGTCGCAGCTCGTTGAATCGAGTCTTAGGAAGTTACCTCTTTGCAATAGAACGGATTGACATGCCATAAGATCGGAGATGCACGGAAGGTCTAAAAGTGGGGAAGCTCTGTCCTAGAGTTGTCATGCAATGTGGACCTATGTGTTAGGATTTACAGAGGGGAACACCTACCTAATGTTAGCATGCAAAGAATAAGGGAATTCTACCTATGTTATCATACAAAGGGTTCTACCTAATGGGTGCTACCTAAACGGAACAAGAGTCGACGGACGGAGCAAGGAGAGAAGCCACAGATAAGGGTAGATGGCGATGCATGAAGCAATCGACTTACAAGAGAAATGGCGATGCTTGAGGCAATCAACTTCAAGAGGATGGATGAATACGTGTTGGTTCTGTTAAGTTTTGAAAATGATTACTCGACGTTGAATCGAGCTTTTGATCTTGTTTTGAAATGGTTATCGGATGTTTGTTTTAATTCTTATATTAACAGATGTATAAAGAATGAAATAAATAAATATTATACACTTTATGGGAGAGGGGTACATTTGTTATGAATGGGGATGGTTCATGGCAATCAAACAATAAGAATATATGCCTCATACATCATACAAGTAGGCAACAGTTATCAATCAGATCGGATAAGTAAATAAGTATATAATCAAATCAAAGAATCAAATAATGAAATAAAGGTGAATTAAACAATGCATGAGAGGTTTGAACATGTTAAACAATCAAGACATAATAAGCATGGATGAAAGAAACAAGTATAACAAATGACAGATGGATCAGACAGATGAAAAATGCATACAGGGGGTCCACTGAATAATTTAATCAATAAATGAGGCAAAGATAAAATAAAATCAAGGTAAAAGGCCTCTAATACATGGCATATGAGATGAACAAGGGAGAATCAAAATATCTTTTCAATTGCCATAAGCAATCCCTAAGTCAAACATCGATCATAAAGAAGTCAACTGAAAATTCAAGTCAACTTAAAAAATATCAAATAAATAGCAAATTAATCAAGAAAATTATGAAAAATCAAACTAAATGAGGTGTGAAACATAATCCCATGCTTCCAGGAAAAAAATGAAGGGTAAATTTTGGGGTATTACAGCTGCCCCTATTCAATCAACTGGAGACCCGAAAGGAAGATAACAACGGCTTTCTCACTTTCGAGGTTTCAAGGGATTGAATATGATAAAAGCCCGAAAATTTACACTGGAGTGAAAAATAAAGTAATAATGCCTGTCAGAATCGGCAAAGAGGTGGTCTTGAAAAAAGAATCCATCTGGTACGGTGAGAGTCGGTCTGAACACCGAAAAAAAGAATGTTAGCCTGAATACGAAAATAAATGGTAACACAGAAATAACCATGGCCTGAATGCCGCTCATCAGTCTGACTACTGGAAATGACTTCGATCTGAACATCAGAACATAATAGATTATCAAACATCGGTCTGAACACCGGGAAACTGGCCTGAGCCAATTCGATCTGAATACCGGAAATTGGCCTGAATGCCACAAGTTGCGTCGACCTGAACGTCGGAAACTTCTTTGATCTGAACATCGGAAAACTGGCTTGAATGCCACTTCGGTCTGAATACCAGAAACTGGCCTGAATGCCACTTCGGTCTGAATACCGGAAACTGGCCTGAATGCCACAAGTTGCATCGACCTGAACGTCGGAAACTTCTTCGATCTGAACATCGGAAAACTGGCCTGAATGCCACTTCAGTCTGAATACTGGAAAATTGGCCTGAATGCCACTTTGGTCTGAATACCGGAAACTTTCATGCCTGTCAGCATCGGCAGAAATAGAGAAGATGATAATTGAGGCGGCACGTGGGCCAACGACCCCTGCTGGGAATAATAAGTCATGAACAACCTTCAGTCTGAGTACTGGAAACAACTTCTGGCTTATCGCTTGGGATGTCGAGAATGTCTTATGCTTTACATGCGTATGTTTGAATTTTTCAATGGCGTAATGCTCCATGAAAATGGAAATGCTACGCGATTTGGGAGGATGCAATGCAATATGATTCTACATGCAGTGATGCGAAATGCTAGGTTAGAGAGAACGCCAAGCCGAGGCAAGGGATTCTGATGGGGAAATGATCACAATCTTCTGGACCCTGGAAATGCTGTTGGAGATACACAACACAATAAACTCTATGGGGAAATGACCGGCCACGCGGTGTTCTGGCAATAACAAAATACCGAGACTATGACTGGAGAGAGAATGGCTCTGAAAGCTTGTTGCTGAGGAAGGCGACGGTGGTTCTGGAAACCATAATCTGCGAGAGAGACGACTCGGTAGAGGAAGCAAACACCGATACGGTATCGAGATTCTGCTTCAAGGAAAGAGACCACGGATCTAGCGTCGAGATCATCGATCTGACATCGAACTCTGAGGAGTAGCCGCTTCTGCTGGGAAGATACAATCTGGCACTGTAAACTCCACTGGGGATATACAGTCTGGCACTGCCGATTCTACTGGGGAGTGTATAATCTGAAACAAATGCTTGGGGAGTACAGTATTGAGAACCTGCTGGGGATTGAAGAATCCAATGCTCGGATCAACTTTGCAGGGATAAGATATCAAACACCAACTGTTGAAGCAAAACATTCGCGATCACCTGCTGGGAACTCTAAGGAAATGCCCCGAGTGAACCTGTTCTGAATAGACGATCCAAAGCACTTAAAATTTACAACAATTTAAAATGTTTATTAAGCATGTACCTGTAAAGCTCTTATGTTTCATGATGCAATGTTTATCAAAAAAATTCGGACGTCATTTTTGCAAACAAAACACTAAAATGAAAATGAAAACAGAGATATACTGAATAACATGATTTTATTGATTGAATGGCCTCTGAATAGGCATTTACATCAGGAAGCAATCCCTTGAAAGAGGTAATTGCACAAAAGATAAAAACAGAAATTAATCTAATGGCAATGTGAAATGGATTTCTATCGGGTTCCAATTCTGCTATGACTCGCTCGTCTTCAAGATCCTCCAAATGATCAGCTTTCTGAAAAAGGTAATTGGATTGTTTCCTATCCTTCGAAAGTTTCCAGTTATCGACACGAGATGATATTCAGAACTACTCAGAACGCAGTCATTCGCTTAATCCCTAACTTTTGCCTGGATCGCCATTTCGGGTTTTCAATCCACCGGGATACCCATTTTTGCCTAAGTTGCCTTTTCAGGTTTTCAACTTACCGGGTGTTGTAGCACCTCAAATTTGCACCCCCCATTCATGCATACATTTCATTTTTTTTAGGTTATTAACATTACATCTTGCATTGCATCATTGCATTCCACATTGGCATCAAGAGAATTCATCAGTGCAAAAGGCCAAGCATTTCCTTGAGATGAAGGCCACATGAGTATTCTGAAGAGCTTATATGAACCAAGGTTCATTTTGAAGCAACTTGACCAAGTGTTAGAGGCTCAAAGTCATCAGTGCATTGCCAGGTCATCTAGGGCCCATAAAAGTCAACTGAAAGTCAACTGAGGGCTAGGAGGTGGAGAAATGGGTTGAGACACTTCATTCATGTCCAAAAGAGGTTTATTCATCATGTCAAACACTTATCTTGAAGGATTTGAAGCCAGATCAAAAGTTTCCAAAAATGGAAAGTGACCTGTAATTTCAAGTTTCCAAAAATGGCAAGTTTTTGGTCCACTTTCAACTTGACTTTCCAACATAAAATAAGCTTCAAATGAATTTTTGTCCAACATGATAGTTGAAGATCTTTCTCTCCCATTTCCAAAAAGTCCAAGATCATGAGCATCTGATGAATGGTTGAGGAGTTATGAGCAAATGATCACCAAGTGTGCATGGAACTTCCAAGAGCCATAACTTTTGATCTAAAACTCCAAATTGAGTGCCTCTTTTTGCAAATTGCATGTCATGGCTTATATTTTCCAAAACCCTCATTGCATTGCATGAAATTTAATCACATGATCATTTGGCCATGCATGTGATTTTTGGAGGGAAAATCATGAATTTAAATTTGGTTGATCATATGAGTTTTCTAGCCATTCTATCATGTGCATGGGATCATTTTAAGTGGAAAAACACCACGCATGCTACTGTTCACGTTCATGATGGCCATGCATAGGGTGAAAATTCCAATTGTGCATAACACCTTATTTCTCACTAATCTTTCATTAGCCATGCCTAAGTGTAATTAGCAAAGTGATTAGGGAAGCATATAAAAGGCTAATCATAACAGAATTTTTCAGTTTCATTCATTCTAGATCTAGATTTGAGTTTTCCCTCCAATATTGCTCTCAATCATAATTCAAAATTTCTCCATATAGCATATGATTTTGATTGCAGATTCTTGCTTCTGTATCAACATTTGGTAGGATTCAAGCCCTTGATTAAAGAATTTGGACCAGAATCAAGGTGTGCAAGCTCAAGAACATGACAATGGAAATTGAAATCTGAGCTAGATCCAAGCATCTCCAAGCTTCAATTCATGCATCAAACTTCAAATCGTCATCTCAGGAGTGAATTTGGACACGTGCAAGGCCTCAAATCCATCGTTTCATTGTTCTGCTCTCCAAGAAGGTTAGAAATCGATGCTCTTAATTCATGATTTTATGTGCATATAGTTGTAGATCTTTGAATGCTGGTTGCACTGATGTAAATTTCATGAAAAATGGTTGAGAATTGGCTGAGTTATGTGAAGTTAAAGTTTGTGTGTCAAATAAGTTTTTGTTCGATTTGCATGATTCATGAGGAATTAGACCAAAATGTTGTTGGATTCGTGATCTACATGTGATAACCTTTCGTTTGGTATGAAGTTTATGCAATTCTGCAAAAAAAATTGATGATGAACACTGTAGCTCCGTCGTCTTCACGAAGAAGACGGTGGAAACCACCGTGCCTGGCCGTGTGCACTGTTGCTAGGGTTTTACTAGTTCAGTTCTTCAAATGTTACTGTAGAAGCGCCCATAGCTTTTACATCCCGTGTTCGACTCCCTCTGGCCAAGCGTTTGTTTATTTCATTTATTTTCCCTTAAGTAAAACGATCGTGTTTTGGTGGTCCCTGGTTCGAATCTGCCTGATGCTGTTTTCCAATTCTAATTCTTTTCATATTAATTTCATGTTTTCACCTTTTATCCCATGTTATTTCATGCAATTTGTAAAAATCATAAAAAATAGGAAACAAGTCCAAATAATTCCAAATTTTTTCTCACATGATCATTGAGGTGTCTATTATTTTGTGATGTGATTTTCTGATTTTTATCATTTCTGGAATTTTAAATGGGATTGATTCTTTGGACATGTATGCAAATGTGACATGCTTCATTCATTCTATTGTGAAATGCTCATACATTGGCCAATTGACTTGAAATTTGGTATGCTGATTCCCAACATGTTGCATGATTTTTGAGGCTTGGTTGTGTATTTTTATCATTTTTCATCTCTGTTTTAGACACATGATTGTATGGTGTGACAATGTGTGTCACACAATTTGATGTCATACTTGTGCATTTTCATTTCTAGGTCAATTGAGCTCTGTTGATTCCAATTTTTTACATGATGTTTGTGTTTGACATGTTGTGTGCACATAAAAATTTTCATGATTGTTTGATTCATTTCTGTTTTAATATGGAATTTTGATGCTTGAAGTCCAATTATGTGCATTGTGTGTGCCATTGCCTTAGCATGATCATTATATGGATTTGCCTTAGGATGTGGATTTTGTCCTTTTTGGGACATGTTCTTACTTGAATAAATATGCTTCATGTTGGATATTGGTTGCTGTTTTGACTTTTTACTTGGCCTTTGACCCTAGCCTTGGTGCTAGTGGTTTGTACTCATCTTTTGAGTTTTGCATTTCAGGTTCAAGCTTCTAGTCTTGATGGTTGATGTTGATCTCATGAATTGAGATGCAAAATTATTTATCCACTAACCTTGGTTGTGTTGTAGGTTCCTTGGTGATAAACTCACTTGGGTTGTTTGCTTGTTGGCTTGCATTGTGTACATACTGGTTGTAACACTGGTATTTGTCTGTTTGAGTTGTCTGAATGTGAATATTGACTTGTTTGATTTTCTTACAGGTACTTTAGCCGCTTTAACTCATTGCTTGAGTTGCTTTACTTTGCTTGTGGTTGGCATACCACCTAGGTAATCATCCTCTAACTCCATGTAGTCTGGAAGCCCTGTCGTTTCTGTTTGGCAGGCATTTGGTTGAAGTCCTCCTTAAGAGGCAATGACTGTGTTTGTTTACTTTTGTGCCATGTACTTCAAGTCCTCCTAAGTGAAGAGGCAATTGGCAGATAGAAGGGACTAGCAGTCAGTCCCCTGCTATTCAGTTGAGTCTTTCATCTTGCTCGCACTACGTGTTGATGCATTTGAATAAACACCCAAGATCCTTGTATATAGAGTCAGTCAAGTGGAGTAGAGTCCCACATTCTGGGTTCCCACGTTTTCATTGATTCAAGCTCACCCAGGCCCGGGTTAAGAGCTATGAGGTCTTATCCTCATTACGTTTCATCTGCTCACCCTGACGGTCAATGTCAGTGGTTAAGAGCCTTCTGATACCCTTCCAGTACCGGCTTGTTTGTCGAGGTTGATATGACCCCTTGACTAAAGCCTCACCCTTGATGTTTAAGCCCCTTGTTGGTGTGTTTACTTCATGTTGTATGTGTTTGTGTGATGTGATTGTATCCCCATAGGATTGCTAGACTTCGCATAGTCTCGTTTGCATGTCAACTAAGGTAGCACGGTTCCTTCGTCTAGGACTTCCTTTCTTGCGTGAGCTTTCCTAAAACACAAACAAACTTGATCCCCCCTTAAGGACACATTGACTCCTTCTACTTCAGGTGAGTAAGTCTCCCAAGGTCGAGCATCCGGTAGATTGCGTAGTAACGTTGTTCACTTAAAAAACACAAAACAAACAGAAATAGTTTAGCCGAACTACGGCAACTCTGATTCTCATGTCCAGATGAGATACGTAGGCACGAGATGCGATGTCTTATCGAGTTTGACTGACAACTAACTTTAATCCTTTTCTCTCGCCCTCGTTGCGATTGAGACCTTCCCTTTCTCTTGCCCTAGTTGCAATCAAGATCCTTCCGCTTTGTGTTTGTGCTTGGAGTCTGATGTAAGTCCAGCGATTGGCATTCGGTTTCCTGTTGGTGTTTGTTTGTTTGGAGTCTGATGTAAGTCCAGCGATTGGAATTCGATTTCCTGTTTGCGTTTCTTTGTTCGGAGTCTGATGTAAGTCCAGCGTTTGGCCTTCGGTTTCCTGTTTCTTTTATGGAGTTGGATGTAAGACCAACGATTGGCATTCCGTTTCCAGTTGTGTGTTCGCTCTGACGTCTCAGCGTCTTATTTCAGCGTTTTGTTTCGGTGTGCGTTAGCCGAGCTACGAGTGCTCTGATTCTTACTCTGGTGAGAGAAGATACGTATGCATAGGACACGACATCCTAGCGAGCACGTTCCCCATTTCCCCGAACTACGTCGACTCTGATGTTTGTGTCTGACAAACTACGTAGGCCCAGGACGCGACATCCTGCCGAGTCCGCTTTCTCCGTCTTCTTCCTTCTGTGTTCTATTCCAGTTTTGTGCAGTCTTTGAGCAGTTATTCAGCAACCTTCTTCTATTCTTTCTGAGTGTGGATCCCGTCGAGTACGACGGACGTGAGGGGGTGCTAATACCTTCGCCTTGCGTAATCGACTCCCGATCCTTGCAATCTCTAGTCGTAAGACCATTTCCTTTCCAGGTTTACTTTGAGCGTTTCCTTTCCCTCCTTTGGGATAAATAACGCACGGTGGCGGCTCTGTCTCTTTTCCCGCCGGTTGTTTTTCGCGTATGCGACAACTGGCGACTCTACTGGGGAGTGTAGCACCTCAAATTTGCACCTCCCATTTTTGTACATTCATTTCATATTAGGTCATTAACATTACATAGTCCACTGCATAACATTGCATTGTCCTTTGCCCAAGTGCAAGTCATCAGACAAGATTAGGTCAAGATGATCAGGAGAATCAGTCAATCAAGCAAGCAAGTGCATTTCTCAAGGAAACAAAGCCCTAGGGTTGGTTTATCATGTTCATATGATTATGTGATCATTTTGAAGTGGTTTGGCCAAAGATTGGATGATCAAAGCTCAACAGTCAAGTTGAATTTCATTTGAAACCCTAGAAAGTCAACTGTGGTCAACTGTGCCTGAATTCATGGATTTGAAGGTGGGAGATGGTTTGAAAGGCTTCATTCATGTCCATACAAGTCTCATTTGACATTTCAAAGATCAAAATTGAAGAATTTGAGGTCAGATGAAAAGTTTCCAAAAATAGTAAGTGACCTGTAATTTCAAACTGCCAAAAATGGAAAGGTCTTCTCCTCAAATTTACATCATCATACAAGCTTCAAATGGAATTTTGTCCAACATGAAAGTTGAAGATCTTGCTCTCACCTTTCCAAAAAGTCCAAGAACATCCATTTCTCATTTATGGTTGGCAAGTTATGATCAAATCATTGTCAAGAAAAGTTGAACTTCAAGGAGGCATAACTTTTGATCCATTTGGCCAATTCATGTGATTCTTTTTTGAGCAAACTCCATTTGACATGCTTTATCATAATCCATCATCACATTTCATCAAAAATCATCACATAAAAAGTCCATTTTTCAAGTGACTTGAATTTGAAAAAGGGAGGGAAAAAAGTCATTTTCAAAACTAAGCATTTTTCATGCATTCCAAGCTTGGCAATTGGTCTTATATCACATTTGGGATATGCTTGAGCTGAATTTCGTGCGTTGTAGCAATCACTACATGAACATGAAGGTTACTTTGGTCATTTAACATGAAAATGCATTTTCACTAATCACTTTGATTTCAGCTAAGCTTGATTAACAAAAATGATTAACAGCACATATAAATAGTTAATCCTAACTGAATTCATCATTAGCATTCATTCATCTCAGATCTAGAATCCAAAATCCCAAATTCTCTCAACTTTTCATTTCGCTTTTTCTGCAAATTTTCCAAAGAAACTTGTGTTGTTCTTCAAGGATCCATCATTCACAAGCATTGTTGGAGCTTCTGTAAGCAAGAACTCATCCATTTCATGCAGAATCAAGAACTGCACAATTGAGCATCATCAATGGCAGCTGGAATTTAGAGCAAGATCGAGCATAATTGAGCTTCGAGGTTTCTTCCATTCATCAACATAATCAACATAGAGCTTCTGTTTCGTGCTTACAAGCCTTGAAACTCAAGATTCCAGTTCTGCGATTCTTCAAAGGTTGGAATTTGAAACTTTCAATTCACGAAATTAGGCTATGCTTTTGATAGATCTTTCCATGCTGAACATGCTGCACTTTGAATCGTTGATTTTCGTTGAGAATTGTGAAAGTTATGTCGATTTTAAGTTTGAGATGTGAGATTTCTTTTGTTCGATCCGTGCTTGATAGTATGAATTAGGATGAATCATGTTTGGATTGTTAATGTGCATGATAAGACGAACACAACGGTATATCATTTGTCCATTTCTGTGAAACATTGTTCATGTGGTGGAAAAATATTGAAGAACATGATGAACACGTTCAAAAACCATTGCCAGATCGCGTTTGATCTTCATTTCCATATTTTTGCATGTTTTCCGTGTTTTTTTGCCATGCTGCCAATCATATCACGCCACGCACTTAAGTGAAACGCAGCGTTTCACTTAAGTGGCTCCTTATTTACGCTTTTGCCATTTTCTCCAAATAATTCAATTAATTCATTTTCATTTCAAATTTTAATTTCATTTTCATTTTCAATCTTCAAAATATCATAACTCCTTCAATACTTGTCCAAATAATGTGGGATTTTTTGTGAAATGTTCCTCATGATCTCTAGTTTTTTATGGTGATTTTTCCAGAATTTATGCACGTGTGGATTTCTGTTTTGCCTAGGGTTTGTTCATGTGTATCTAATTTGTACCTTCCATGCCATTTTGCTTGTGAAATAATGATGCTTAATTGGATAAGGCTGAAATCTTTTATGCTTATTCTAGACACCTTTAGGAGCATTTTGATATGTGGTTTGTGATTTTTGAGTTTCTGGATTGTGAGATATGATTTTTTGAATAGAGGTGTGACAATTTGTGTCACACCATTCTTGTCCAATTTGATGATTTTTGTTACCATGCCATATGAACTCAAAATAATCTGGATGTTTTCATGTTGATACTTATGAATGTTGAGAATGCTTGTGAATTTTCCTGGAATTTTTGAATGCATTTCCTATTTGTTTGATAATTTCTCCCCTGTTTGACCAAATGTGGACTTCTTGTGAGACATGATTTCATTTGATTTGGGAAATTCTTGTGGTTAATTTGATGGACTTGAAGTTTGGCATGTGTATTATAGACATCTTAAAGTTTGCCATGGCTTTAGTTTCATTCATTTATCATGCTTGGTCTCTGTTTTATGATTGCTTGAAGTGGATGCATGTTTTGATGCTTTGTATGAGCTTGTTTGAACATGGCTTGACTTTATGAATTTAAATGACTTGCTTCCCTTGGTCCAAATAACTTGAAATTTGGTATGATTGTCATGTTATGAATTCTGTTTGACCATGAATTTTTTGGGGATTTATTGAAATGTTTGTGAACTGATTTGAGTTGAATCTTTCTGTTTGGTTCTTTGAGGTTCTAAATGGCATGTTTTGTACTCTTTGCCTCATGAAATGATAATGGTTGATGATATGAACATGAAACCACTTGAATTTGTTTCTTATTTGATTGATCTTGATTTTTGATAAGTTTCATGTTCTGTTTTGACTTTTTGTTCTCATTTTGACCCTAGTCTTGTACTAGTGGTTTGTGTTCTCACATTTGAGCTTTGTTTCAGGTTAAGAGCACAATTGCTTATGCTTGATGATGTGCACTCAATTGGAGTTGGCTTATAGCTTGTTTATGACTAACTTTGAGTTTATTTTGTAGGCATTGAGACTTGAACTTGTGTCTTATGGCTTGCACCTTTGTGCATTGATGCTTGTTATCTGTTTATGCTGTGGACTTGTAATTGTCTGTTTGCTTTTTGTTTGTCTGGTATACTGATTATATTGGATTGATTTCAGGTACCTTAGTTGCTATAGTTCCCCTTGTGAACTTGTGTTTGCTTTGCTTGCTAGCTTGAGCACTGAGGTATAATGATCTCTTCTCCATGTAGTCTGGAAGACCTGGCCTGTTACTTGGCCAGGCACCTGTCTGAAGTCCTCCTTAAGAGGCAATGTTTGTGCTTGTTTATTGTTGTCCCCAAGCAGGAAAAGACCTTTGTTAAGGCAATTGGCAGACACAAGAGGTGTGTAGTCCACCTCCTGCTATTCTGTTGAGTCGTCCCTTGGCTCACATCACATGTTGATGCCTTGTGGACATTAACCCAAAATCAGTTGAGTCAGTATCATAAGTGTAGAAGGGTTCCCACTTTCTGGAACCACACTTCATTGTCTGAAGCTCTCCCTGACCAGGGATAGGAGCTGTGAAGTCTAATCTTCACTCACCTTTCATCTGGCTTCACCTTGACTCTCAATGTCAAGGTTAAGAGCTAATATTACCCTTCCAGTTGGCTTGCTCTTGTAGCCTAACCTTTTGTTTGAGCCCCACTTGGTGTGTATATAGTGTGTGCTATCTGTAATTGTTTGCTTTGCTATTGCCTGTGCTTTAGGTTTAGCTTGCTTCCTGTGCAAGTTAGATAGCAACCTTGACTTAGGGATGATTATGCATGATAACATCTAGGCTCGAGTTAGTCTCCCTAGTTGTGTCTCCCTCTGTCATCTGGTTAGGCTAGTCTTGTGTCCCTGCGTAGGGGAACTACGTCGCCCTGATCCTCATAGCAGATGAGGTACGTAGGCAGGAGATGAGCTGATCTCTCCGGGCGCCCTTTTTGTTTTGTCTTGTGTGTGTCAGGAGATGGATGTAAGCCCAGCGATTGGCATTCCGTATCCTCTTGTTGTGTGCTTGGAGTCTGGTATAAGTCCATCAAGTGGTATCTGGTTTCCTGTGGGTTGTTTTGGTTCGGAATCTGATGTAAGTCCAGCGATTGGCATTCGGATTCCACGTTTGCCTGTGTCTGTTTTGTTTGTGTGCGTGAGCCGAGCTACGGATGCTCTGATTCTTCTTAGTCCAAGAAGATACGTATGCATAGGATGCGACATCCTAGCGAGCATGTGTTTCCCCTAGTCCGAACTACTTCAACTCTGATGTCTATGCTTGATAGACTAAGTAGGCCCAGGATGCGATATCCTGCCGAGTCAGTCTTGTTTGTTTTCTTGTGTCTCTTTCAGCCAGTGTTTGTTTGTTTATGAGCAGTGTTTTAGCAACCATATTCCTTCCTTTTGTTCGTGGATCCCGTCGAGTACGACGGATGCGTAGGGGTGCTAATACCTTCCCTTCGCATAACCGACTCCCGATCCCATTCTCTTTGGTCGCGAGACCATGTTCTTTCCAGGTTTACTTCGAGCGTTTCCTTTCCCTCTTTTGGGATAAATAACGCACGGTGGCGGCTCTGTTGTTCTTGTTTCCCGCCGGTTTTTCGCGTAATGCGACAGCTGGCGACTCTGTTGGGGACTAGAGAAGTTGACCTCTTGCTGGTCCATCTTCCCTAAGCGAGTCTCTCCTAGCGCTCTCTAGGATAGGTTTTTGTTGTTGTTTGCTGTTATTTATTGCATTCATTTATTTATTGTTTGCATTTATGTTTGCATTAATGTTTGCATTCATTCATATTCATCTGCTGGTTGTGCTGTGTTTCTCTGTTTGGGGTGGGAGTTACTCGAGGTAAAAGGCCCAATACCCAGGCTATGAGTGAAATCTAGGAAACCTAGGAATAGAGTGATTCATGGGAAGCGGGTGGTATGCGCCACTTAGCGGAACATTGATATCACGAGCAGTTCAGACCCTGGTGGGATATTATCGTTACATACTTCGGGTGTGTATATGATGATATTCTGCGAAAGGTTATTTATGCTGCGTTTCTTTCGACCTTACCCTGGCCTAGATGACACCCGTGAGTGGGGAGGGAATGATCATTACTACAGGTACAGTTGGTGACTTGTCGGTGACTAGTTGGTGACTTGTGGTCCTATTGGTGACTCGGTTTTCTCAGATTGGGTTCAGATGACAGTTTATCAGTTGACTTTGGGTTTCAGATGAATTGTGGTTCAGAGTTCGAGCCGAAGCTTCGATCCTGCGTTCCGAGACGCACAGCCTGCCAGTCTTGTCTGCATCATCTGCATCATAGCATGTTTATTTTCAAAAGAAATGCAATAAAAAAAAGGGGAATTGAAAAAAATGAAAAAAAAGAAAAACTAATCTCTGCATGCATATCATTTCTCAGGTACATTCCAGAGCTTGTTCACTGATAGAGATGGCAACAGTCCCAGAGCCGAAGCGGAAGACCTGTTCCTACAGCTTTCACCGTGAGCCTTTGACATCGCTGATTGAGTTGAGTAGCCTTGTGACCAGTGATCATCTGAAGGGGTTTGTGGAGCAATATGGGGATATTCTGACACTATTGAAGATGGTAGTCGATCCAGTGCCATTGCAGACTCTTCTTCAATTCTACGACCCAAAGCTTCGATGCTTCACCTTTCAGGATTATCAGTTGGCGCCTACTCTCGAGGAGTACTCCATTCTATTGAGTGTCCCTATCCAGCATCAGGTTCCTTTCTTGGACGTACCGAAGGAGGTTGATTTCAGAGTTGTTGCTAGAGCTCTCCAGTTGGGTGTCAAAGAGGTCAGTGATAGTTGGAAGTCCAGTTGGGATGTTGTGGGTATGCCTTTGAAGTTTCTGATAAGGGTAGCTAGAGAAGAAGCAAAGAAGGGGAATTGGAAAGCTTTTCATGCCCAGTTAGATGTCATGATCTATGGCATCGTCCTGTTTCCGAGTATGCCCAACTTCGTTGACTATGCTGCAGTATGTATTTTCATTGGAGGGAATCCGGTTCCTACTCTGTTAGCTGACACTTACTATGCTATCCACAGTAGGCATGGTAAGGGTGGAGCTATCAGATGTTGCCTTCCACTGTTGCTCAGATGGTTCATGTCTCTCTTGCCAGTCAGCGGACCTTTTGTTGATGCTCAAAGCACTTATAGGTGGACTCAGAGGGTTATGTCTCTTACCTCATATGATATCAGATGGCAGTCATACCGGATGGATGTGCGGGATGTTATTATGAGTTGTGGAGAATTCCGGAACGTGCCACTTGTGGGGACTAGGGGTTGCATCAATTACAACCCAATTCTTTCTCTTCGCCAGTTGGGGTTCGTGATGAGTGGAAGACCACTTGAAGCTGAGATAGCTGTGAGAGTGTGTATTTTGAGAAGCGAAGCGACCCTGTCAGATTGGAGCAGATTGGGAGAGCTTGGAGGTCTATTGGTGTCAGAGATGGATCTGTCTTAGGGAAGAAGTTTTCCATTGATATGCCTGATTATACTGATTGGGTGAAGAAGAGAGTGAAAACTTTGTTGTTGCCCTATGATAGGATGAATCCGTTGCAAGTGCAACCACCTTTGATCCTTGCTGAGAGTGTACCTGCTGAGCAGTACAAGCAAGCTTTGATGGAGAATCGACGTCTGAAGGAGAAGGAGCAAGATGCCCAGATGGAGTTGTATCAAGCCAAAGTTGATAGGTTGAACCTGACTCATCAACTCAGAGACATCCAGAGTGCAGATGTTGGTGGAGTGAGGAGCAAGAAGAGATCTTATTCAGAGATGGAAAACTTGTTGGATGCAGAGCACAGAGAGTGTTTGAGACTGCAGAGAGCTGAGGCCAGTTATCTGAAGAAGATCAGAGACTTGGAGAAGCAACTCAGAGACAAAGATATCCAGTTGAAAAAGGAAGTCGACCAGAGACTTGCATCAGAAGACCGACTTGGGTCAGAAGTTGTCGAGCTTAGAAGACAGTTGAAGGAGAAGATCACTCCCTTGCCAGAATGTTCAGAGTGTGAACTGTTGATAGACCAGTGTCACTACTTGAAGACGCTCATTCCTGGAAGCCGCTTGTCTTAGCTTGTACTTTCTGATGTTTATGTTGAGAATCACCCCCAGGCCTGTTGGGTGGGATTCATTGTTGTACTTCGTTGGATCTTTGAATCATTGTTGTATGATCCTGTTGCTCATTTATAGATGAGATTGTTGGCTTTATCCTGTACCCTTTGCTCTTGCATGTTGTTTCTGTGCTTCCTGTGTTGTTCTTGCTGCAGGTTGCCATCTTTCGAAGATGAATCAGGCTCTTTGAATGCCTGAGAAATGAACATTTCATGTGCATCATATGCATTAGCATCATACTCATATCATATTGCATAACAGGTGTTCTAGTTCGCGACTTCTCACTCTGGTTCCTGTGTCAGGCAGGATAGCTGATCGACGACCGCACCGGTATTCAACCAGACTCAATCAACAGCGAAGTATGGATCAGGTTCAGAACGAGTTGGCTGAGATGAGGGCGAACATGGCCCAGTTCATGACTATGATGCAAGGGGTTGCTCAGGGTCAAGAGGAGCTCCGGGCTTTGGTTCAGAGATAAGAAACGGTTATTCAGGCGTCTAACCGTGGTTCACCTGCTGGTATTCCTGTGCCTGAGAATGTGGTTGCTGCTCCCGTGCATGACTATGCTGTGGGAGATGAACTTAGGGGTATAAGAATTAATGGACAGCCTCTTGCTGCAGAGACTGTCAATGCCAGAGCTACCCGGGCTCCGGTTCGTCATCCAGCTCCTATTATCGACAGACAAGAGGACATGTTCACATTGCTGAGCGAAGATGAGGATGTTGTCAAAGTTGAGGATAGGGATCGCAAGGTCGATGCCCTGGCTGAAAAGATTCGCGCTATGGAGTGTCAGAACTCCCTCGGATTTGATGTAACTAACATGGGGTTGGTTGAAGGCTTGAGAATTCCCCACAAATTCAAAGCACCCACTTTTGACAAATACAACGGTACTTCTTGCCCTCGCACTCATGTGCAGGCATACTATCGGAAAATCTCTGCGTATACAGACGATGAAAAAATGTGGATGTACTTTTTCCAAGATAGTCTATCTGGGGCATCTTTGGACTGGTACATGGAATTGAAGAGAGATTCTATCCGATGCTGGAGGGATCTGGGTGAGGCCTTCTTGAGGCAATATAAGCACAACATGGACATGGCGCCTAGCCGGACTCAGCTGCAGAGTCTATGTCAGAAGTCAGGTGAAAGCTTCAAGGAGTACGCCCAGAGGTGGCGTGAGCTGGCTGCGAGAGTCCAACCCCCTATGCTGGAAAGGGAGTTGACTGACATGTTTATAAGTACTCTTCAAGGTGTGTTTATGGACCGAATGGGGAGTTGCCCATTTGGAAGTTTTTCTGATGTGGTCATATGTGGAGAGAGAACTGAGAGTTTGATCAAGGCTGGAAAGATCAATGATGCTAGTTCCTCTTCGTCCAAGAAACCTTTCTCTGGGGCACCTCGCTGTAGAGAAGGTGAAACTAATGTTGTTTAACACCGTCGGGTTCAGAACAGAAATCAGAATCATTATCGACAGGTTGCTGCAGTGACCATCCCTGCACCTCAACAACGTCAACCTCCGCAACAACCGAGGCAACAACAACAACAGCAACAACGTCCGTATCAGCCAAGGCAACGGATGCCTGAAAGACGTTTTGATCCCCTGCCAATGACCTACGCTGAGCTACTGCCTGAGTTGCTCAGATTGGGATTCGTTGAGTTGAGAACTATGGCTCCACCAACAGTATTGCCGCCTGGGTACGATGCCAATGTCCGGTGTGATTTTCATTCTGGGGCACCAGGACATCATATTGAGAAATGTCGGGCTTTTCAGCACAAAGTCCAAGATCTGATCGATGCCAAGACGATCAATTTCGCTCCAGTGCCTAATGTTGTTAACAATCCTATGCCTCAGCATGGTGGGCATAGGGTGAACTGTATTGAAGAGGTTGAAGCTGAAGATCTTGTTGTCAGTGTTGATGAGATTCAGACTTCACTACTGGTGGTCAAGGGCCATTTGCTAGATGGTGGTGTTCACCCGGGCTGTGATGAGGGTTGTATGGGCTGTGCAGAGTCTGATAATGGGTGTGATCAGTTGCGGGCTGGTATTCAGAAGCTGATAGATAAGGGTTGTGTTCAGTTTGGCCGGGCTGATAATAGAGATCGTGGGGCAGTGTCTACTATCACGATATTTTTCAAACCGTCTGAAGGACGTGGGCCGAGGGCTGGTAGTGCGCCTACAACAAGTGGTATTCCTGTTACCATCTCCGTACCAGTAACTGTCAACACTCCAACTGCTATTGATGTATCAGGTAGAAGACCCGTTGTTGAGAATAGTAAGGTTGTTCCTTGGAAGTACGACAACACCTACCGCAATAATCGAAGGGCTGAGAATCAGGTCAGGCCATCAAATCAAGCGCCTGTAACAATTGGTGTGCCAGTTAGTAGAACAATGTGCTGTTGTGAGTCCCGTTGTGGACAATGTCGGTGGACCGGGAGGTTTTACTCGCAGTGGTCGACTGTTTGCGCCTCAACCGTTGAGGGATGCCAATGCTGAGGCATCTGCTAGAGCAAAGGGCAAACAGGCCGTGGTGGACGAGGAGCCTGCTCAAACGAATGTGCCTGGTGGCTCGTTTGAAAATGACGTGGAGGAGTTCATGCGAATAATTAAGAAGAGTGATTACAAGATTGTGGATCAACTCAACCAAACTCCGTCCAAAATCTCTATTCTTTCCTTGCTGCTGTGCTCTGAGGCACATCGCAACGCCTTGCTGAAAATGTTGAATATGGCGTATGTACCTCAAGAGATTTCTGTCAACCAACTGGAGGGGGTTATTGCTAATGTGAGCACCAGACACGGCTTGGGGTTCACTGATCTTGATTTGACGCCTGAAGGGCGAAACCATAATAAGGCCTTGCATATCACGATGGAGTGCAAGGGTGCTGTGTTGTCACATGTGCTAGTCGACACCGGGTCTTCTCTAAATGTGCTGCCGAAGCAAATCCTGAAGAAGATATCTGTTGAAGGGGTTGTGCTTACTCCTAGTGACCTGGTTGTGAGGGCATTTGACGGATCCAAGCGTTCTGTTTTTGGTGAAGTCACCTTGCCTGTGAAGATAGGTCTAGAGGTGTTCGACATCATCTTCTATGTCATAGACATCCAACCTGCCTACAGTTGTTTGTTGGGGCGTCCATGGATCCATGCAGCAGGGGCAGTCTCGTCGACTCTCCACCAGAAGCTCAAGTATGTCTGGAACGGTCAGATCGTGACCGTGTGCGGTGAAGAAGATATCTTGGTGAGTCACCTGTCCTCGTTTAAATATGTCGAGGTGGATGGCGAGATCCACGAGACTTTGTGCCAGGCATTTGAGACTGTGGCTCTTGAGAAGGTGGCATGTGCTGATCAGAAGAAGCCGGGTGCTTCGATTGCGTCTTACAAGCAGGCCAAAGAGGTGGTTGACTCCGGTAGAGCTGAAGGCTGGGGCAAGATGGTGGACTTGCCTGTCAAAGAGGATAAGTTTGGTATTGGCTATCAACTGTTGCAAGCAGAGCAGGGTGGTCAAGCAGGTCCTAGTACCTTTACCAGCGCTGGGCTGATGAATCACGGTGACATCTTCGCAGCTGATGTTGAAGATGGTGACAGTGATTGTGATCTCGACTGCTGGGTCCGCCCGCGAGCGCCAGGGGAGATTATTAACAATTGGACAGCAGAGGATGTAGTCCAAGTTACTCTTCAAACAGAGTAATTTTCTTTTGTTTTTTCATTCTGCACAAAACCCTACGTTCTGCCCAAGACGTATTGGTTCATTGTAGGGCCACATCATGTTTTACAATTTTTATCATTAATAAAGGACGTTTTGCAAACAATTTTGTGATCCCTGTCTTTCTATTTTTGTTTTCATTTTTTTCAAAAATAAAAATGGCAATGTTTTTTGTTTTTGTGACTTTATTGAACTCTTTTTCTAAAAACAAAGCATTAAACATGCAGAAGTGATATCACGGCATCTACTATGAACAGTTCTGTTATGGCTCAGTATGATTTCGACAATCCCATCTACCAAGCTGAAGAGGAGAGTGAGGAAGACAGTGAGCTCCCGAAAGAATTGGCTAGATTGTTGAAGCAGGAGGAAAGGGTCATCCAACCTCATCAGGAGGAGTTGGAGATTGTGAATCTTGGTACTGAGGACGCCAGAAGGCATATCAAGATCGGGGCTGCTTTGAAGACAGAGGTCAAGAGCAGGTTGATTGAGATGCTGAGAGAGTATGTAGAGATATTCGCCTGGTCTTATCAAGATATGCATGGGTTGAATACTAATATTGTGGTTCATAGACTACCTCTCAGAGATGATTGTCCTTCGGTCAAGCAGAAGCTTCGTAGAACGAGTCCTGATATGGCAGTGAAGATCAAGGAAGAGGTTCAGAAGCAGTTCGATGCAGGTTTCTTGTCAGTGACAACTTATCCACCGTGGGTAGCCAACATCGTTCCTGTGCCAAAGAAGGATGGCAAAGTCAGAATGTGTGTCGATTACTGGGATCTGAATAGGGCGAGTCCGAAAGATGATTTCCCATTACCTCACATTGATGTATTGGTTGATAATACGACTCAATCCTCGGTATTCTCTTTCATGGATGGTTTCTCGGGCTATAATCAGATTAAGATGGCGCCAGAGGATATGGAAAAGACGACATTCATTACACCTTGGGGTACGTTCTGCTATAAGGTGATGCCATTTGGGCTGAAGAATGCCGGTGCTACCTATCAGAGGGCAATGACGACTCTCTTTCATGACATGATGCACAAAGAGATTGAAGTATACGTGGATGATATGATTGCGAAGTCGCAGACAGAAGAGGAGCACTTGGTTAATTTGCAGAAGTTGTTTGACAGATTGGTAAAGTTCAAACTGAGGCTGAATCCGAACAAGTGTACGTTTGGTGTGCGATCCGGGAAGCTGTTAGGCTTCATTGTCAGTGAGAAAGGGATTGAGGTTGATCCAGCAAATGTCAAAGCTATTCAAGAGATGCCTGAACCGAAAACTGAAAAGCAGGTTCGTGGGTTTTTAGGGAGATTGAACTACATTGCAAGGTTTGTATCTCACCTAACTGCCATGTGTGAACCTATATTCAAGTTGCTTAGAAAGAATCAAGCAATCAGGTGGAATGATGACTGTCAGAAAGCTTTTGACAAGATAAAAGAATATTTATAGAAACCTCCAATCCTGATTCCTCCAATTCCAGGGAGACCACTGATAATGTACTTGTCAGTAACCGAGAACTCAATGGGGTGTGTATTGGGACAGCATGACGAGTCTGGTCGAAAAGAGAATGCCATATACTACCTTAGCAAAAAGTTTACCGACTGTGAAATCAAATATTCACAGCTTGAGAAAACTTGTTGTGCTTTGCCCTGGGCTACTCGCCGACTGAGGCAGTATATGTTAAACCATACTACCTTGTTGATTTCTAAGATGGATCCAGTAAAATACATCTTTGAGAAGCCGGCTCTCACTGGACGTGTTGCCCGTTGGCAGATGATTTTAACAGAATATGATATCCAGTACACGTCGCAGAAGGCTATCAAGGGTAGTATTCTGTCAGACTACCTCGCCGAGCAACCGATTGAAGATTATCAGCCGATGATGTTTGTAGCACCTCAAATTTGCACCTATCATTATGCGTACATTTTCATATTAGGTCATAGCATATCATGATCCATTGCATAGCATTTGCATTGTTCCCGGTTGCCTCAAGTGCAGACAGTCAAAGAATTAGGTCAAACTAATCTCCTGATCAGTCAATCAAGCAAGCGAAGGAATTTCTCATTGAATCAAGGCCTTGGGGTTTGTCCAACAAGTGCACATGGCTTGGAGGTCTATTTGAAGTATTTTGGTCAAGGGTTGAAGACTTGGAGATCATCAGTTCATACACAGACAGTCCAAAACCCTAAAAAAGGTCAACTGTCAGTCAAAGCAGTGGATGGTGGTCATTCTTGTGGAATTTGGGCACCATGGTCAATAATCAAGAGTTCATACAACTTGGGACATCATTTGAAGTCAAATTCTCAAGGAATTAGGGTTTGGAATTCATCAGTCAATGCATAATCAGACAAAAACCCTAATAGTCAACTGTTGGTCAACCGTCCATTTAATCAGTGATTGGATGATTGGAATTGGTTTGTGAGAGTTCATTCATGTCCAAATAGTCATCATACATCACGCCAAACACCATCATGGAAGAATTTGAAGCCAGATCATGAATTTCCCAAAATGGAAACTGGGCCTGTAACTGAAACCTGCCATAAATGGAAAGTCTTGATCCTCAAACTTACATTTTGATACAAGCCTCAAATGAATTTTTGCCCAACATGAAAGTTGAAGATCTTGTTCTCCCATTTCCAAAAAGTCATAGAACTCTCAATTCCCATGTGTGGTTGGCAAGTTATGATCGAATCGATTTCAGAAAATCTTGAACTTCAAAGGGCCATATCTCCCAAACCGTTTGGCCAATTTTGGTGGGGTTTTTTCCTACAAGTCACATTTGATCCCCTCTTTCCAAAAATATAAATTTCATGAGCCAAAACTTCACCAATCAAAATGGCATATTTTGACCTTTTTCATTTAAATGTAAGTTTGACCAAGAGTTGACTTTTTGACTCAAACATTTTTTCAACATTTGGCCAATTGGAACAGCTCATAAATATCATTTTAAGTGTGTTTGCAAGCTCAAATTATGCAGCACATGTGAATCATTGCTTAGTTGCTTGGAATTTGCAAAAAAAGGACACTTTCATCATGCTAAACCATGCTACTTCATACCATGCCTTGTACCTCAAAAGGACAGCAGCATTATGCATCATTTACTGTCATTTGAAGCCTCATTTGCAGCCTAAAAAATCAGCAAAACAAAGGCCATGCTTGCTTGCTTGATTTTGGAGAAAAAGTACAATTTGCAACCATACCTATCCATACTTTCATGAGCCATGCTTTGTACTCTAAAACAGAATTTTAGGAGATGATTTTCTGTCACTTAGTAACCCTAGTTGCTGCCAAAAAACCACAGAACTTCACTCATGCAAAAACTCATTCTTGGCCATTTCTCAAAATCGGCCAAAAAAAAACTTCCAAAGGACTAAGCCTTGCCTTGCCTAAAACAACATCCATACAACCTTTTGAACCTATTTTCATCACCATTCTTCATCTGTAAGAGGGTTTTGGGGACTGTTTTTGTAAAGCATCATCAATGGCAAAGTTTGGTTAAACCTATTTCAAGCTGTTTCAAGCCCAAGCATCTTCACCATTCATCATTTAGAGCATAAGTCTACATCTGTTTGAGCTCATAACATCAAAACAACAACTGTTTCACTCATTTCTTCAAAATCAAGTAAGATATCAAATCTCTCTATTTCTAAAATCATGAACTACATCTTGTAGATCTTTTTGCCATGAGCTTACTGTGCTTTGAATCGAAGGAAACGGTTGAGAATCGAGAAAGAAATTTGAAATCCAAATTTGATGTTCATTTACATTTTTACTTGATTTGTCCATTTTAGCATGATTTGGGATTAATGGAGTTTGGTTTAGGTTTGAACATGTTTAGATGCACATATTGGTGTTTTTACATTTTAATTTGAAAAAAAAAAAGAAGAAAAAAATTCAACCTGGTTGTTACTGTAATGTGTTTATGCTGCTGTTACTGTAATGTGTTTATGCTGGCTACTGTAATTGGTTTTTCTGCTGCCTTGCCTTGTTTCTAAATTAAATTCCAAAAGGCCTGGGGCGAGGGGGATTCGAACCCCAGACCCTTGCTTCAAATACCAAATGTTTTACCACTGGGGCGCGATGCCAATTCAATTATTAAATGCCTTCTAAAATATATATTTAAAAAGGAGCGCTGCTACTGGGCGCGTTGACCGGGGCGTTGACCCCCCCATTGTTTCTTTATTTATTCCATTAATCCATTTAATTTTCAATTTTTATTTCATTTAAATCACTCAAACTTACAAAAATCATAACTTGTTCATTTTTAATCTAAATTTAATGGGATTTTTTGTGTTGTGTCCATCATGATCTCTACTTTTTTATCATTATTTTTCCAGAATTTTTGGATGAGTGGTTTTTAAATGGCCTTAGGGTTTATGACATGTGACCAAATTTTGTACACTTTGCCAAATCAATTGTGAAATAATGAGAATGTATCCAATGGCTCCCAAATTTTTTGTGCTTAAACTAGACACATTCATGGTGATTTTGGTATAAAGTTTGTGAATTTATCATTTGTGGTTTGTGAGATATGATTTTTTGAATTAGGGTGTGACAATTTGTGTCACACCATTGATGACCAACTTCATGATTTTCATTACCATGCTTCTTGACCTCCAATTGATCTGATATTTTGCATGAACCTACTCCTGTATGTCTAGTTTACATGTGAATTTTCTTGGATTTATTTGTGGCATTTCCTAATTGTTTGAGATTTTCTCCCCTGTCTAGTCATATGTTGACTTTTTGTGACACTTGTTCCTATTTCATTTGTGAAATTCTCATACTTTATTGGATGGACATGAAATTTTACATGAGATAACTAGACATCCTCATCTTTGCCATGGTTTTGATCCCATTCATTTATCATATGCTATCACTGATTTATGAATTTTCTAAGTTGATGCATGTTTGGTTGACTTCTTTGAACATGTTCAAAATTGCTTTGACTTTCTTATTTTCATTGACTGCCTTCCACTTGTCCAAATGAGATGAAATTTGACATGCTTACCATGCTATGGGTTGTGATTGATCATGATTTATTTGGTGATTTTTGGAAATGTTTAAGATTGCTTTTGAGTTAAGTCTTGCTGTTGACTTCTATGAGCTTCTATTTGCTATACTTTGACCTAAATGGTTCATGAAATGATGATGATGATTGATATGAATGTGAACCCAATTGGTTTTGTTTCTTAATTGTTTGAACATGATTTTGGATACTTGCCTTTTGCTGTTTTGACTTTTTCATTCCTTTTTGACCCTAGGCTTGTCCTAGTGGTCCTGCTACTCACTTTTGAGCTTGTGATTTCAGGTTGACCATCAAATGGCCATTAAGACCAATTCTTTTGATTGAGCTTACTCAAGTATCATTGTCTAACCTGTTTGTTTTGTAGTTAGTTTGGCTAACATGCCTTAAGCTTTGTGCCTTGCACATCCACTTGCTTGTGTGGACTGGTAGATGTCTGCTTCATTTTGTTTTGTCTGACTTGTATACTAACTGTGCTTGACTGATTTCAGGTACTTTAGTTGCTTTTAGTTCCTTGTGAACTTTTTGCTTTGCTTTGCTTGTATAAGCAATTTGCATTGAGGTATGTCTCTTTGTCTTCATGTAGTCTGGAAGACCTGGCCTGTTACTTGGCCAGGCAACTGTCTGAAGTCCTCCTTAAGAGGCAATGTTTGTGGATGTTTAACTTTGTCCTTGCATAGAGTCAAAGTCCTCCTAAGTGAAGAGGCAATTGGTGGAAGGTAGGGATATGCAATCTATCCCCCACTATTCAGTGTGTCATCCGCTTTGCTCACACCACTGTGTTGATGCATTGCGGATACAAACCCAAGATCTTGTACAATTGTACAGTTGAGTCAGTTTTAAATGTGTAGAAGGGTTCCCACTTTCTGAACCCACACATTCATGTCTTGAGCTCTCCCAGGCCAGGGATAAGAGCTGTGAAGTCTTATCTTCACTCACCTTTCATTTGCTTCACCTTAGCCCCTCAATGGCAAGGTTAAGAGCACCTTTTACCCTATTCCAGTTGGCCCTAGTGCCTAACCTTTTGCTTGAGCCTCTTGTATGCATATAGAGTGTGTTTTTTTGTGATTGTGATTGCCTGTTTGCTTTGCCTCTTTAGGTTTAGCTTAGACTTGCCCTTGTGCAAGATAGGTTGTGCTTGATTTGCCCTTGTGCAAAGTCAAGTCTGTGTGGCTTGCTCCCTGTGTGAGCCATGTTTAGAGTTGTTAGGCCGAACTACGGCAACTCTGATTCTCATGTTCAGATGAGATACGTAGGCACGAGATGCGATGTCTTGTCGAGTTTGACTAACCACTAACACTAATTCTTTTCTCTCACCCCTGTTGTGATTGAGATATCCCCTTTCTCTTGCCCTAGTTGCAATTGAGACCTTGCTTTTTCCTGTGCCTGTCCAGGATAGGTTGGCCCTTGTGCCATTTAGCTAGAAACCATAACTTAGGGTTGATTTTGCATGACGACATCTAGGCTCGAGTCGTAGTCTCCCTAGTTGTGTCTCCCTCTGTTATCTGGTTAGGCTAGTCCTTTATCCCCGCGTAGGGGAACTACATCGTCCTGATCTTCATACCAGATGAAGTATGTAGGCAGGAGATTGAGCTGATCTCTCCGGGCGCCCTTTTCTTTTGTGTGTGTTGTTTGACCTTTGCTAGGCTCGAGTCCCCGTACTCCTTAGCATTTGCTGTCTGTTTGTGTGCGTTTGACAGTTATAGGCTGAGTCCCCGACTCCCTATCTATCTGTTGTGTTGTTTAGGTTCGGACGTCAATGTAAGTCCAGTGATTGGCATTTGGGCTCCACGTTTGCCTCTTTGCGTGTGTTTAGGTTCGGATGCTGACATAAGTCCAGCGATTGGCAGTCGGGCTCCACGTTTGCCTTTGTCTTGTTTTGTTTGTGTGCGTGTCAGCCGAGCTACGAATGCTCTGATTCTTCTCTCGTCCGAGAAGATACGTATGCATAGGATGCGATATCCTAGCGAGCATGTGTCGTTTCCCCAGTCCGAACTACTTCGACTCTGATGTCTATGCCTGATGGACTAAGTAGGCCCAGGATGCGATATCCTGCCGAGTTCAGTCTCAGTCAGTCTCTTGTGTTTCTTTCAGCCAGTGTGTGTGAATATTTGAGCAGTGTTTAGCAACCAATTTTCCTTTCTAGTGTGCGTGGATCCCGTAGAGTACTACGGATGCGTAGGGGTGCTAATACCTTCCCTTCGCATAACCGACTCCCGAACCCATCCTCTTTGGTCGCAAGACCATGTTCTTTCCCTAGGTTTACTTCGAGCGTTTCCTTTCCCTCTTTTGGGATAAATAACGCACGGTGGCGGCTCTGTTGTTTCTTTCTTTTCCCGCCGGTTTTTCGCGTGATGCGACAGCTGGCGACTCTGCTGGGGAAATAGAGAAGTTGACCTATGCTGGTCCATCTTCCCTGAGCGAGTCTCTCCTAGCGCTCTCTAGGTTAGGGTTTTGGTTGCTTTGTGCTGTGTTTATTTATTGCATTCATTATTTACTGTTTGCATTCATTGTCTATTGTTTGCATTTATGTTTGCATTAAATGTTTGCATTTATTCATCTGTTCACCTGGCTGGTTGTTTGTTTCTCTCGGTGTGGGGGGAAGAGTCAGTTGAGGTAAAAGGTCCAATACCCAGACCATGAGTGCAATCTAGGATACCTAGGAATAGAGTGATTCATGGGAAGCGGGTGGTATGGCGCCACTTAGCGGAACATTGATATCACGAGCAGTTCAGACCCTGGTGGGATGCTGTCGTTACATACTTCGGGTGTGTATATGGCAGTATTCTGCGAAAGGTTATTTATGTTGCGTTTCTCTCAAGCCTTACCCTGGCCTAGACTACACCCGTGAGTGGGGAAGGGTTATTCATTACAGGTACCGTTGGTGACTTTGGTTCTGATGGTGACTTTTGTTCAGACAGTGTTCAGTTGACCTTAAGTTGGATTTACGTTCTGATTTTGACTGAAGCTTCAACCTAGTGATCAGAGATTGCACAACCAGCCAGCCATGTCTGCATCATGTGCATCATAGCATATTTATTTTTTCAAAAGAAACGCAATGAAAAAAAATCAAAAAAAAGAAAGAAAAAAGAAAGAAAAAAAAAACTAATCTCTGCATGCATATCATTTCTCAGGTACATTCCAGAGCTTGTCTACTGATAGAGATGGCAACAGTTCCCGAGCCGAAGCGGAAGACCTGTTCCTACAGTTTCCACCGTGAGCCGTTGACTCCGCTAGTTGAGTTGGGTAGCCTCGTGACAGACGATCGACTGAAGAGTTTTGTCGGGCGGTATGGAGATATCTTGACAGTATTAAAGACGGTAGTAGATCCAGTGCCTCTGCAGACGCTACTACAGTTTTATGATCCAGAGCTCAGATGTTTCACTTTCCAGGATTACCAGTTAGCACCTACTCTTGAGGAGTACTCTATCCTGTTGAGTATCCCTATTCAGCATCAGACTCCCTTCTTGGACGTCCCAAAGGAGGTCGACTTCGGATTGATTGCCAGAGCTCTCCGTATGAGTGTTGAGGAGGTTAGTAAGAGTTGGAAGTCCAGTGGGGATGTTGTAGGATTGCCTTTGAAGTTTCTGTTAAGGATAGCTAGAGAAGAAGCAGAGAAGGGGAATTGGGAAGTTTTTCACGCACAGTTAGCTGCCATGATCTATGGTATCATCCTATTTCCCAGTATGCCAAATTTCATTGACTTCGCTACCATCAGCATTTTCATCAGAGGGAATCCAGTCCCAACTCTCTTAGCTGATACTTACTATGCCATCCACAGTAGGCATGGTAAGGGTGGAGCCATCAGGTGCTGCTTACCTCTTCTGTTCAAATGGTTCATGTCTCTTCTGCCAGCTAGTGGACCATTTGTAGATACCCAGAGCACTCTTAAGTGGACTCAGAGGGTCATGTCACTCACCTCCTATGATATCAGGTGGCAATCTTACCGGATGGATGTGCGTAACGTCATTATGAGCTGTGGAGGATTCCGTAATGTGCCACTCGTAGGGACTAAGGGTTGCATCAATTACAACCCGGTTCTTTCTCTTCGCCAGTTAGGGTTTGTAATGAAGGGAAGACCACTTGAGGCTGAGGTATCTGAAAGTGTGTATTTTGAGAAGAAGAGTGACCCGGCTAGATTGGAGCAGATAGGGAGAGCCTGGAGAGATGTGGGAGTGAAGGATGGATCCGTCTTAGGGAAGAAGTTTGCCGTTGCTATGCCCGATTACACTGATTGGGTCAAGAAGAGAGTGGAAACTTTGTTGTTACCCTATGATAGGATGGAGCCGTTGCAAGAGCAACCACCTTTGGTTCTCGCTGATAGTGTACCTGCTGAGCACTATAAGCAAGCCCTGATGGAGAATCGTCGGTTGAGAGAGAAAGAGCAAGACACTCAGATGGAACTATACAAAGCTAAGGCTGATAAGCTGCACTTGGCCCATCAACTCAGGGAGGTGCAAGGAGAGGATGCTAGCAGAGCAAGAGGTAAGAAGAGGTCATATGAGGAGATGGAGTCTATGTTAGATGCGGAGCATAGGGAATGTCTGAGGCTGCAGAGAGCAGAAGCCAGTTATCAGAAGAAGATCAGAGACTTGGAGAAGCAACTCAGAGATAAAGACATCCAGTTGAAGAAGGAAGTAGACTTGAGACAGGCATCAGAGGACCGCCTTGGAGGAGAAGTCTTGGAGCTGAGAAGACAGTTGAAAGAGAAGATCACTCCTTTACCAGACTGTTCAGAATGCTCACTGTTGATAGACCAGTGCCATTACCTGAAGACCCTCATTCCGGAAGACCGTCTGTCTTAGTTTGTATCTCTGATTGTATTTTGTTGAGAATCACCTCCAGGCTTGTTGGATGGGATTCATTTGCGTGTAAGCCATCTCTTGGATCTTTTTGTTGAGAATCACCTCCAGGCTTGTTGGATGGGATTCTTTTTTCTTTGTATGTTGTTTATTCAGATATTCTGTTGACATTGGTTGTATGCCTTTTGCCCTTATGTATGTATAAGGATGTCAGCATTCCCTTGTATCTATTTGTTCTCTTGTTACTGCAGGTTGCCATCTTTTCAGGATGGGTCAGGCTCTTTGAATGCCTGAGAAATGAGCATATCATGTGCATCATACGCATCATTAGCATCATACTCATATCATTTTGCATAACAGGTGTTCTTGATCGTGACTTCTCACTCTTGGTTCCTGTTCAGGCAGGATAGCTGATCAACGTCCGCACCGCTACTCAACAAGACTGAATCAACAGAGAAGTATGGATCAATTTCAAGCTGAGTTGGCTGAGATGAAGGCTAGCATGGCCCAGTTTATGAATATGATGCAAGGGGTTGCGCAAGGTCAAGAAGAACTTCGAGCTATGGTTCAGAGACAAGAGGTTGCAAATCCACCGATCAACCATGCTCCGCCAGAGGGAGGCCCAGTCGATGATAACAATATTGCTGCTGCTGTACCCGTCAACAACTATGCTGTAGGTGATGAGTTAGGGGGTATTCGAATCAACGGTCAACCTATTGTTCCAGATGCCGCTAATGCCAGAGTAGTCCGTGCTCCGGCCCGCAATCCTGTTCCGATTGTTGACAGACAAGAGGATTTGTTCTCTCTGCTCAGTGAAGACGAAGACGTTCTGGGAAGGGCTAATGAGAGAGACCGCAAAGTTGAAGCTCTTGCTGAGAAGATCCGTGCTATGGAAAGTCAAAATTCTTTTGGTTTTGATGTTACCAATATGGGGTTGGTTGAAGGTTTGAGAATCCCTCACAAGTTCAAAGCACCGTCCTTCGACAAATACAACGGTACCTCTTGCCCTCGCACCCATGTGCAGGCTTACTACAGGAAAATCTCTGCGTATACTGATGATGAAAAGATGTGGATGTATTTTTTCCAAGATAGTCTATCTGGGGCTTCTTTGGACTGGTACATGGAATTGAAGAGAGATTCGATCCGATGCTGGAGAGATCTGGGTGAGGCCTTCTTGAGGCAGTATAAACACAACATGGACATGGCACCGAGCCGGACTCAGCTGCAGAGTCTTTGTCAGAAATCCAATGAAAGCTTCAAGGAGTATGCCCAGAGGTGGCGTGAACTGGCTGCTAGAGTTCAACCCCCTATGCTAGAGAGGGAGTTGACAGATATGTTTATTGGTACGCTTCAAGGTGTGTTTATGGATCGGATGGGGAGCTGTCCATTCGGTAGTTTTTCTGATGTTGTCATTTGTGGAGAGAGGACTGAGAGTCTAATCAAAGCTGGGAGGATCCATGATGCTGGTTCCTCGTCTTCATTAAAGAAACCCTTCTCTGGGGCACCTCGCCGTAGAGAAGGAGAGACCAATGCTGTACAGCACAGAGGGGGTGTGTACAGAACAAATGCTAACAGAGATCAATATCGTCCAGTAGCTGCAGTGACTATTCCGGCACCTCAACCTCGTCAACAACAACAACAAAGAGTTCAACAACCGCAACAACAACAACAACAGCAACGTCCTTATCAGCCCAGACAGAAATTGCAGGCTGATAGAAGATTTGATCCTCTGCCCATGTCTTACACAGAGTTATTACCCGAACTACTCAAGTTGGGGATGATTGAGTTGCGTACAATGGCTCCGCCTACAGTGCTGCCTCCTGGCTATGATGCTAATGTTAGATGTGACTTTCATTCTGGGGCACCAGGCCACCATACTGAGAAGTGTCGAGCTCTCCAGCACAAGGTTCAAGATTTGATCGATGCCAAGGCGATCAACTTCGCTCCAGTGCCCAACGTCGTAAACAACCCTATGCCTCAGCATGGTGGGCATAGAGTGAACAATATTGAAGGGAAAGAAGCTGAGGATCTGGTTGTTAATGTTGATGATGTTCAGACTTCTCTGTTAGTTGTGAAGGGCCGTCTGCTGAAGGGGGGCGTCTACCCGGGCTGTGATGAAGATTGTTTGGGCTGTGCAGAATCTGAGAATGGCTGCGACCAGTTGAGGACCGGTATCCAGGGTATGATGGATGAAGGTTGTTTGCAATTCAGTAGGGCTGTAAAAGATCGTGGAACAGCGTCAACTATCACCATTTACTTTAAACCGTCTGAAGAACGTGGACAAAGGGTTGTCAGTGCACCCGCAATGAATGGTACCCCAGTTACCATTCCCGTGCCTGTAACCATCAGTGTTCCGACTACTACCGTGGCGTCTGGAAGAAGGGTTGTTGAGAATAGTAAAGCCGTGCCGTGGAAGTATGATAATGCTCACCGCAATTACAGAAGGGCTGAAAGTCAGACAAGACCAGTGAATCAAACTCCAGTGACAATTGGTCTACCGAATAGAGTTCCTGCAACTGTTGGTCCAGCTGTGGATAATGTAGGGGGTCCAGGAGGTTTTACCAGAAGTGGTCGTCTGTTTGCACCGCAGCCTTTGAGGGACAACAATGCTGAGGCTCTTGCCAGAGCAAAGGGTAAGCAAGCTGTGGTTGAGGAAGAACCTGTCCAGAAGGAAGCGCCTGAGGGCTCATTTGAGAAGGACGTGGAGGAGTTTATGAAGATAATCAAGAAGAGTGACTACAAGATTGTAGACCAGTTGAATCAGACTCCGTCCAAGATCTCTATACTTTCACTGTTGATGTGCTCTGAGGCACACCGTAATGCCTTGCTGAAGATGTTGAATCTGGCTTACGTACCTCAAGAGATTTCTGTCAATCAACTGGAGGGTGTGATGGCCAATGTGAGCACCAGGCATGGTGTAGGTTTCACCAACCTGGACTTACCACCTGAAGGGCGAAACCATAACAAAGCCTTGCACATCACCATGGAGTGCAAGGGGGCAGTGTTGTCTCACGTATTGGTAGACACCGGGTCGTCGCTGAATGTGTTGCCTAAGCAGATTTTGAAGAAGATTGATGCGGAAGGGTCTGTGCTTACTCCCAGTGACCTGATCGTTCGTGCTTTCGACGGCTCCAAACGTTCTGTGTGTGGAGAAGTTACTTTGCCTGTGAAGATAGGTCCTGAGGTTTTCGATATCATCTTCTATGTTATGGATATCCAGCCCGCCTACAGTTGTTTGTTGGGGCGTCCATGGATTCATGCAGCAGGGGCAGTCTCGTCGACTCTCCATCAAAAGCTCAAGTATGTCTGGAACGGTCAGATTGTGACTGTGTGCGGTGAAGAGGAGATTCTGGTAAGTCATCTATCCTCATTCAAATATGTTGAGGTGGATGGCGAGATCCACGAAACCTTATGCCAGGCGTTTGAGACTGTGACTCTTGAGAAAGTGGCATACGCTGATCAGAGGAAGCCGGGTGTTTCAATCACTTCTTACAAGCAGGCTAAGGAGGTTGTTGATTCTGGCAAAACTGAAGGTTGGGGCAAGATGGTGGATTTGCCGGTTAAAGAAGACAAATTTGGTGTTGGTTATGAGCCTCTCCGAGCAGAGCAGAATGGTCAAGCGGGTCCGAGTACCTTTACCAGCGCTGGGCTGATGAATCATGGCGACGTCTCTGCAACCAGTAGTGAAGACTGTGACAGTGATTGCGATTTGGACAACTGGGTTCGCCCGTGTGCACCAGGGGGGTCTATCAACAACTGGACGGCTGAAGAAGTGGTTCAAGTTACTCTTCTGACAGAGTAATTTTCTGTTGTTTTGTCATTTTGCATGAAAATCCTACGTTCTGCCCAAGACGTAGTGATTCATTTTGTAGGGCCTCATCATGTTTTGAATGATTATCATTAATGAAGGACATTTTTTGCAATCAAATTTTGTGATCCTTGTTTTTCTATTTTTCGTTTTCATTTTCTTTTTCAAAAAACAATATAAAAATGGCAATGTTTTTTGTTTTTTTTGTGACTTTTTGAACTCCTTTTTCTAAAACAAAGCATTAAACATGCAGAAGCGATCTTATGGCATTCACTATGAACAGTTCTGTTATGGCTCAGTATGATTTCGATAATCCCATATACCAAGCTGAAGAGGAGAGTGAGGAAGACTGTGAACTCCCTGCGGAATTAGCCAGATTGCTGAAGCAAGAGGAAAAGGTCATCCAACCTCATCAGGAGGAGTTGGAGGTTGTTAATTTGGGTTCTGAGGACGACAAAAAGGAAATCCAGATTGGGGCTACTTTGGAAGACTCTGTCAAGAGGAGGCTGATTGAGATGCTGAGAGAATATGTGGAAGTGTTCGCCTGGTCGTACCAAGATATGCCTGGTTTAGATACAGACATTGTGATGCATCGATTACCCCTTAGAGAAGGATGTCCTTCAGTCAAGCAAAAGCTGCGCAGAACGAGCCCTGACATGGCAACTAAGATCAAGGAAGAGGTTCAGAAGCAATGGGATGCAGGTTTTCTGGCTGTTACGAGTTATCCCCCGTGGGTTGCCAACATTGTTCCCGTGCCGAAGAAGGATGGTAAAGTCAGAATGTGTGTCGATTACCGGGATCTGAACAGGGCGAGTCCGAAAGATGATTTCCCATTACCTCACATTGATGTATTGGTTGATAATACGGCTCAATCCTCGGTATTCTCTTTCATGGATGGTTTCTCCGGATATAATCAGATCAAGATGGCGCCAGAGGACATGGAAAAGACGACGTTCATTACACCTTGGGGCACGTTCTGCTATAAGGTGATGCCATTTGGGTTGAAGAATGCTGGTGCTACCTATCAGAGGGCAATGACGACTCTCTTTCATGACATGATGCACAAAGAAATTGAAGTATACGTAGATGATATGATTGCGAAGTCGCAGACAGAAGAGGAGCACCTGGTTAATTTGCAGAAGCTGTTTGACCGGTTGAGAAAGTTCAAGCTGAGGTTGAATCCGAACAAGTGTACGTTTGGAGTAAGATCAGGGAAGCTCTTAGGTTTCATTGTCAGTGAGAAAGGGATTGAGGTTGATCCAGCAAAAGTCAAAGCTATTCAAGAGATGCCTGAACCGAAAACGGAGAAGCAAGTCCGTGGGTTTTTGGGGAGATTGAACTACATTGCAAGGTTCATATCTCATCTAACTGCTACATGTGAACCAATTTTCAAACTGCTCAGAAAGAATCAAGCGATCAAGTGGAATGATGACTGTCAGAAAGCTTTTGACAAGATCAAGGAGTATTTACAGAAACCTCCAATCCTCATACCTCCAGTTCCTGGGAGACCTCTGATAATGTACCTGTCAGTGACTGAGAACTCGATGGGGTGTGTATTGGGACAGCATGACGAGTCTGGTCGAAAAGAGCATGCCATATACTACCTTAGCAAAAAGTTTACCGACTGTGAAACAAGATATTCACTGCTCGAGAAAACTTGCTGTGCTTTGGCCTGGGCTGCTCGCCGACTGAGACAGTATATGTTGAACCATACCACTTTGTTGATTTCTAAGATGGATCCAGTGAAGTACATCTTTGAGAAACCAGCTCTCACCGGACGTGTTGCCCGTTGGCAGATGATTCTAACAGAGTATGACATTCAGTACACATCTCAGAAAGCCATCAAAGGTAGTATTCTTTCAGACTACCTTGCCGAACAACCGATTGAAGATTATCAGCCTATGATGTTTGAATTCCCTGATGAAGACATCATGTATCTTAAAATGAAAGATTGCGAAGAGCCTCTTGTTGAGGAAGGACCGGACCCGGATGACAAATGGACACTGATGTTCGATGGGGCTGTGAATATGAATGGTAATGGTGTTGGGGCAGTGCTGATCAATCCCAAAGGTGCTCATATACCTTTTTCTGCCAGATTGACGTTTGACGTCACCAACAACGAAGCTGAGTATGAGGCTTGTATCATGGGGATAGAAGAAGCCATTGATCTGAGGATCAAAACACTTGACATATTTGGAGATTCAGCTCTAGTGATCAATCAGGTCAACGGAGATTGGAATACGAATCAGCCGCATTTGATTCCGTATAGAGATTACACCAGAAGAATACTGACGTTCTTCAAGAAAGTGAAGTTGTATCATGTCCCCCGGGATGAGAATCAGATGGCTGATGCCTTGGCTACTTTGTCATCTATGATCAAAGTTCATTGGTGGAATCATGTGCCGCATATTGAAGTGAATCGACTCGAGAGGCCTGCGTATGTGTTTGCAGCCGAGTTAGTTGTTGCTACTGATGAAAAGCCGTGGTACTTTGACATCAAGAATTTCCTCAAGACTCAAGAGTATCCTGAGGGTGCGTCGAAGAATGACAAGAAGACTCTGAGGAGGCTAGCTGGAAGTTTTTATTTGAATCAGGATGATGTGTTGTATAAGAGAAACTTTGACATGGTCTTGCTCAGATGCGTGGACAGACCCGAAGCAGACATGTTGATGCAGGAAGTTCATGAAGGTTCCTTCGGTACTCATGCCGGCGGACATGCAATGGCTAAGAAATTGTTAAGAGCGGGATATTACTGGATGACTATGGAATCCGATTGTTTCAAGTATGCTCGGAAGTGCCATAAGTGTCAAATCTATGCTGATAAGGTGCACGTACCACCAAGCCCTCTGAATATCATGAATTCGCCTTGGCCGTTTGCCATGTGGGGCATTGATATGATTGGGAAGATTGAGCCTACTGCTTCGAATGGACATCGTTTCATCTTGGTTGCGATTGACTATTTCACCAAATGGGTAGAAGCAGCTTCTTATGCTAACGTTACCAAACAAGTGGTTACCCGGTTCATCAAGAAAGAAATCATCTGTCGTTATGGAGTCCCTGAGAGAATCATCACTGACAATGGTTCGAATCTCAATAACAAGATGATGAAAGAGCTTTGTAAAGATTTCAAGATTGAACATCACAATTCTTCTCCTTACAGACCGAAGATGAATGGTGCTGTAGAAGCGGCAAACAAGAATATCAAGAAGATTGTGCAGAAGATGGTCGTTACGTACAAGGATTGGCATGAGATGCTGCCTTTCGCTTTGCATGGGTACCGTACCTCAGTACGTACGTCGACCGGGGCAACCCCTTACTCCCTTGTGTATGGCATGGAAGCTGTCCTGCCTGTTGAAGTGGAGATTCCTTCTCTGAGAGTTTTATTGGATGTCAAGCTGGACGAAGCTGAGTGGATTCGAACAAGGTTTAACGAGTTGAGCCTTATCGAGGAGAGACGGTTAGCAGCTGTATGCCATGGACAGTTGTATCAGCGAAGGATGAAGCGAGCCTTTGATCAGAAAGTGCGTCCTCGAAGCTATCAGGTCGGTGATCTAGTGTTGAAGAGAATCCTCCCTCCCGGTACAGATAACAGGGGCAAGTGGACTCCTAACTATGAAGGTCCGTATGTTGTGAAGAAGGTCTTCTCCGGTGGAGCCTTGATGCTTACAACTATGGATGGTGAAGATTTTCCGTCTCCTGTCAACTCAGATGTAGTCAAAAAATACTTCGCATAAATCGACCCGCTGGACAAAAAGAATAAAAGAGTCCAGGCAAAAAAAAGGGGCATCCCGGCGAACCAAAAACAGAAAGAAAAGGTTCGGGCAAAAATTAGGGATAAAAATAAAAAGAATGTGTACACCCGGTAAGTCGAAAACCCGCAAGGGCGGCTTAGGCAAAAATGGGTATCCCGGTGGATTGAAAACCCGAAAGGGCGATCCAGGCAAAAGTGAGGGATTAAAGCGAAGACTACAGTCTGAGTTATTTGTACTTCATCAAGCTTTGTCGTCTGCCATCTCGAAAGATGCAATCCGTCCAGTCATTCTTCTCAGAAAGCAAGGAGTTGGGAGGAAAACTGATGATCTGTGAGTTATAACAGAATTGGGAAATAGTGGATGCCGTGCTCACATTGCCATTAGGATAGATTTTTCCTTTTGTACGCAATTACCTCTTTCTAGGAATTGCTTCCCAATGTATTTGCCTCTTCAGGCACATTTTCAATCAATAAAAATCGTTATTCAGATAAATAGCTCTTTTATTTTTATTTTTACTGCCTTGTTTGCAAAATGTCCGAATTTTTGATAAACATTGCATATAATAAAACATGGAGGCTAAACAATAGCTCGCAGAATGACGAAACATTTGAAAATCATTTTGAATGTTGAGGACACTTGAGCGTATCTTGTCCATATATCCCCTAGGGGCATTTTGTTGTGCTGTTTTTCAGATTGGCATCTGTGAGGACGTTTCCTCAGCAGATATTTTCCCCAAGCAAGTTTGGAAGCTATCAGAGCTATGTTCCCCTGCAGAGACGTCTGTGGATAGTGCCTTCTATTCCCCAACAGATCTAAGGATTGCCTATCCCCAGCAGGCCTGTATTTGCTGATTTCCTCCCCGAGTGAGGCAGGTTCATTGAAGTTTATCTCCAACATTTATCCCATCTGTGGACTGAAGGATATCCCCAACGGAGTTTACCTTTCTCCAGCAGCAGTGCTATTCTCCAACATGAGTGAGAAGTCGTTACTCTCCCCGCAGAGTATTCCTCAGGCAGAGTCTCCCCGCAGAGTTGGAGTACCCAATCAGTTTTGGCTCCCCAGCCGGAGTTTCTCATCATTTTGCATTTTGCATGTAGTGATCATTGCATCCTCAAACTGCGTAGCATTTCCATTCCCTATGGAGCATTACGCCATAGAAAAATTCAAACATATGCATTCATGTGTTAACTTCACCAGACTGTATCCCCGGCAGAGGCGGATCATTTCATTTAACATCAGCACAAGACCGCTACAGTTGCTCTTGACAGCATTCAGATTTGTTTATTCCCCACAGAGGTTTATTTCCTCACCCGATGGTGACAGAGGTTTATTTCCTCACCCGACGGTGACAGAAAGTTTGTTTCTCCCCAGTGAGATCCTCCAGCAAGTGATCAGCCTTGCCTCAGCATATCCCAGATATTGTACTTTGTGATACTAGTCAGTGTCATGTCAGCACCCGCGTGTGTTCTCATCATTTTTGGTGTCGGTAAACACCATTGTTTCGGTGTCTGTAAACATCGAACATTTTCTCCAGTCATCGGTAAATGTCTGGTCATCATTTTTTGGTGTCGGTAAACACCATTGTTTCGGTGTCTGTAAACATCGAGTCTCACCCAGTCATCGGTAAATGTCTGGTCATCATTTTTGGTGTCGGTAAACACCATTGTTTCGGTGTCTGTAAACATCGAGTATTCTCTCCAGTCATCAGTAAATGTCTGGTCATCATTTTTTGGTGTCGGTAAACACCATTGTTTCGGTGTCTGTAAACATCGAGTCTCACCCAGTCATCGGTAAATGTCTGGTCATCATTTTGGTGTCGGTAAACACCATTGTTTCGGTGTCGGTAAACGTCGAGTCCCACCCAGTCATCGGTAAATGTCTGGTCATTTTTGATGTCGGTAAACATCATCTTTCGGTGTCGGTAAACATCGAGTCGTTCCTTCAGTCATCGGTAAATGTCTGATAAACCCCAGCTAGAAATCCCCGGTAGAGTCATCTGTAAATGTCCTATCTGGTTTCCAGTTGCAAATATTTGTATCTCCCCAATAAATTTCTCATTCCCAGTCATCGGTAAATATCTGGTCATTCTTTTGATGTCGGTAAACATCATCTTTCGATGTCGGTAAACATCGAGTCTCATCCTAGTCATCGGTAAATGTCTGGTCATGCTTTGTCTCCTTGTCGATAAAATCAAAATCCCCAGAAGTCGTCGATAAACGTCTTGTCTGGTATCACCACAAAGATTTTTGTTCCTCCCCAAGTGGAGACGCCATCGGTAAATGGCCCCGTTTTCTTCGATATCGGTAAATATCGAGTTCCCAGTTGCAGCAGCCATCGGTAAATGGTCTTGCTCAGTTGACATCGGTAAATGTCCAGTTTCTTTGAAGCCACCATCGGTAAATGGTCTTGCTTCCTTTCTACATCAAATTTTGTTCCCAGCAGCCATCGGTAAATGGTCGTGCTAAAGTTGATATCGATAAATATCAAAGTCCCAGTTTTAACCGTCGGTAAATGGTTTTGCTTTTCAGAAGTCTGTTTTCCCCAGCCGCCATCGGTAAATGGTCGTGTTGAAGTTGATATCGGTGAATATCAAAGTTCCAGTTCTTCAACCATCGGTAAATGGTTTCACTTTTCTGAAGTTGTCAAATGCAATCGTCATCGGTAAATGACGTGGTTCTTTTGTATCATATCCAGTCAGTGCAAATTCTACGGTTCTTTGATATTCAATCCCTGTTTACCCTGAAAGTCTGACAGCCGTTGCTATCATCCATTCGGGTACCCAGCTGATTGAATAGGGGCAGCTGTAGCACCTCAAATTTGCACCTATCATTATGCGTACATTTTCATATTAGGTCATAGCATATCATGATCCATTGCATAGCATTTGCATTGTTCCCGGTTGCCTCAAGTGCAGACAGTCAAAGAATTAGGTCAAACTAATCTCCTGATCAGTCAATCAAGCAAGCGAAGGAATTTCTCATTGAATCAAGGCCTTGGGGTTTGTCCAACAAGTGCACATGGCTTGGAGGTCTATTTGAAGTATTTTGGTCAAGGGTTGAAGACTTGGAGATCATCAGTTCATACACAGACAGTCCAAAACCCTAAAAAAGGTCAACTGTCAGTCAAAGCAGTGGATGGTGGTCATTCTTGTGGAATTTGGGCACCATGGTCAATAATCAAGAGTTCATACAACTTGGGACATCATTTGAAGTCAAATTCTCAAGGAATTAGGGTTTGGAATTCATCAGTCAATGCATAATCAGACAAAAACCCTAATAGTCAACTGTTGGTCAACCGTCCATTTAATCAGTGATTGGATGATTGGAATTGGTTTGTGAGAGTTCATTCATGTCCAAATAGTCATCATACATCACGCCAAACACCATCATGGAAGAATTTGAAGCCAGATCATGAATTTCCCAAAATGGAAACTGGGCCTGTAACTGAAACCTGCCATAAATGGAAAGTCTTGATCCTCAAACTTACATTTTGATACAAGCCTCAAATGAATTTTTGCCCAACATGAAAGTTGAAGATCTTGTTCTCCCATTTCCAAAAAGTCATAGAACTCTCAATTCCCATGTGTGGTTGGCAAGTTATGATCGAATCGATTTCAGAAAATCTTGAACTTCAAAGGGCCATATCTCCCAAACCGTTTGGCCAATTTTGGTGGGGTTTTTTCCTACAAGTCACATTTGATCCCCTCTTTCCAAAAATATAAATTTCATGAGCCAAAACTTCACCAATCAAAATGGCATATTTTGACCTTTTTCATTTAAATGTAAGTTTGACCAAGAGTTGACTTTTTGACTCAAACATTTTTTCAACATTTGGCCAATTGGAACAGCTCATAAATATCATTTTAAGTGTGTTTGCAAGCTCAAATTATGCAGCACATGTGAATCATTGCTTAGTTGCTTGGAATTTGCAAAAAAAGGACACTTTCATCATGCTAAACCATGCTACTTCATACCATGCCTTGTACCTCAAAAGGACAGCAGCATTATGCATCATTTACTGTCATTTGAAGCCTCATTTGCAGCCTAAAAAATCAGCAAAACAAAGGCCATGCTTGCTTGCTTGATTTTGGAGAAAAAGTACAATTTGCAACCATACCTATCCATACTTTCATGAGCCATGCTTTGTACTCTAAAACAGAATTTTAGGAGATGATTTTCTGTCACTTAGTAACCCTAGTTGCTGCCAAAAAACCACAGAACTTCACTCATGCAAAAACTCATTCTTGGCCATTTCTCAAAATCGGCCAAAAAAAAACTTCCAAAGGACTAAGCCTTGCCTTGCCTAAAACAACATCCATACAACCTTTTGAACCTATTTTCATCACCATTCTTCATCTGTAAGAGGGTTTTGGGGACTGTTTTTGTAAAGCATCATCAATGGCAAAGTTTGGTTAAACCTATTTCAAGCTGTTTCAAGCCCAAGCATCTTCACCATTCATCATTTAGAGCATAAGTCTACATCTGTTTGAGCTCATAACATCAAAACAACAACTGTTTCACTCATTTCTTCAAAATCAAGTAAGATATCAAATCTCTCTATTTCTAAAATCATGAACTACATCTTGTAGATCTTTTTGCCATGAGCTTACTGTGCTTTGAATCGAAGGAAACGGTTGAGAATCGAGAAAGAAATTTGAAATCCAAATTTGATGTTCATTTACATTTTTACTTGATTTGTCCATTTTAGCATGATTTGGGATTAATGGAGTTTGGTTTAGGTTTGAACATGTTTAGATGCACATATTGGTGTTTTTACATTTTAATTTGAAAAAAAAAAAGAAGAAAAAAATTCAACCTGGTTGTTACTGTAATGTGTTTATGCTGGCTACTGTAATTGGTTTTTCTGCTGCCTTGCCTTGTTTCTAAATTAAATTCCAAAAGGCCTGGGGCGAGGGGGATTCGAACCCCAGACCCTTGCTTCAAATACCAAATGTTTTACCACTGGGGCGCGATGCCAATTCAATTATTAAATGCCTTCTAAAATATATATTTAAAAAGGAGCGCTGCTACTGGGCGCGTTGACCGGGGCGTTGACCCCCCCATTGTTTCTTTATTTATTCCATTAATCCATTTAATTTTCAATTTTTATTTCATTTAAATCACTCAAACTTACAAAAATCATAACTTGTTCATTTTAATCTAAATTTAATGGGATTTTTTGTGTTGTGTCCATCATGATCTCTACTTTTTTATCATTATTTTTCCAGAATTTTTGGATGAGTGGTTTTTAAATGGCCTTAGGGTTTATGACATGTGACCAAATTTTGTACACTTTGCCAAATCAATTGTGAAATAATGAGAATGTATCCAATGGCTCCCAAATTTTTTGTGCTTAAACTAGACACATTCATGGTGATTTTGGTATAAAGTTTGTGAATTTATCATTTGTGGTTTGTGAGATATGATTTTTTGAATTAGGGTGTGACAATTTGTGTCACACCATTGATGACCAACTTCATGATTTTCATTACCATGCTTCTTGACCTCCAATTGATCTGATATTTTGCATGAACCTACTCCTGTATGTCTAGTTTACATGTGAATTTTCTTGGATTTATTTGTGGCATTTCCTAATTGTTTGAGATTTTCTCCCCTGTCTAGTCATATGTTGACTTTTTGTGACACTTGTTCCTATTTCATTTGTGAAATTCTCATACTTTATTGGATGGACATGAAATTTTACATGAGATAACTAGACATCCTCATCTTTGCCATGGTTTTGATCCCATTCATTTATCATATGCTATCACTGATTTATGAATTTTCTAAGTTGATGCATGTTTGGTTGACTTCTTTGAACATGTTCAAAATTGCTTTGACTTTCTTATTTTCATTGACTGCCTTCCACTTGTCCAAATGAGATGAAATTTGACATGCTTACCATGCTATGGGTTGTGATTGATCATGATTTATTTGGTGATTTTTGGAAATGTTTAAGATTGCTTTTGAGTTAAGTCTTGCTGTTGACTTCTATGAGCTTCTATTTGCTATACTTTGACCTAAATGGTTCATGAAATGATGATGATGATTGATATGAATGTGAACCCAATTGGTTTTGTTTCTTAATTGTTTGAACATGATTTTGGATACTTGCCTTTTGCTGTTTTGACTTTTTCATTCCTTTTTGACCCTAGGCTTGTCCTAGTGGTCCTGCTACTCACTTTTGAGCTTGTGATTTCAGGTTGACCATCAAATGGCCATTAAGACCAATTCTTTTGATTGAGCTTACTCAAGTATCATTGTCTAACCTGTTTGTTTTGTAGTTAGTTTGGCTAACATGCCTTAAGCTTTGTGCCTTGCACATCCACTTGCTTGTGTGGACTGGTAGATGTCTGCTTCATTTTGTTTTGTCTGACTTGTATACTAACTGTGCTTGACTGATTTCAGGTACTTTAGTTGCTTTTAGTTCCTTGTGAACTTTTTGCTTTGCTTTGCTTGTATAAGCAATTTGCATTGAGGTATGTCTCTTTGTCTTCATGTAGTCTGGAAGACCTGGCCTGTTACTTGGCCAGGCAACTGTCTGAAGTCCTCCTTAAGAGGCAATGTTTGTGGATGTTTAACTTTGTCCTTGCATAGAGTCAAAGTCCTCCTAAGTGAAGAGGCAATTGGTGGAAGGTAGGGATATGCAATCTATCCCCCACTATTCAGTGTGTCATCCGCTTTGCTCACACCACTGTGTTGATGCATTGCGGATACAAACCCAAGATCTTGTACAATTGTACAGTTGAGTCAGTTTTAAATGTGTAGAAGGGTTCCCACTTTCTGAACCCACACATTCATGTCTTGAGCTCTCCCAGGCCAGGGATAAGAGCTGTGAAGTCTTATCTTCACTCACCTTTCATTTGCTTCACCTTAGCCCCTCAATGGCAAGGTTAAGAGCACCTTTTACCCTATTCCAGTTGGCCCTAGTGCCTAACCTTTTGCTTGAGCCTCTTGTATGCATATAGAGTGTGTTTTTTTGTGATTGTGATTGCCTGTTTGCTTTGCCTCTTTAGGTTTAGCTTAGACTTGCCCTTGTGCAAGATAGGTTGTGCTTGATTTGCCCTTGTGCAAAGTCAAGTCTGTGTGGCTTGCTCCCTGTGTGAGCCATGTTTAGAGTTGTTAGGCCGAACTACGGCAACTCTGATTCTCATGTTCAGATGAGATACGTAGGCACGAGATGCGATGTCTTGTCGAGTTTGACTAACCACTAACACTAATTCTTTTCTCTCACCCCTGTTGTGATTGAGATATCCCCTTTCTCTTGCCCTAGTTGCAATTGAGACCTTGCTTTTTCCTGTGCCTGTCCAGGATAGGTTGGCCCTTGTGCCATTTAGCTAGAAACCATAACTTAGGGTTGATTTTGCATGACGACATCTAGGCTCGAGTCGTAGTCTCCCTAGTTGTGTCTCCCTCTGTTATCTGGTTAGGCTAGTCCTTTATCCCCGCGTAGGGGAACTACATCGTCCTGATCTTCATACCAGATGAAGTATGTAGGCAGGAGATTGAGCTGATCTCTCCGGGCGCCCTTTTCTTTTGTGTGTGTTGTTTGACCTTTGCTAGGCTCGAGTCCCCGTACTCCTTAGCATTTGCTGTCTGTTTGTGTGCGTTTGACAGTTATAGGCTGAGTCCCCGACTCCCTATCTATCTGTTGTGTTGTTTAGGTTCGGACGTCAATGTAAGTCCAGTGATTGGCATTTGGGCTCCACGTTTGCCTCTTTGCGTGTGTTTAGGTTCGGATGCTGACATAAGTCCAGCGATTGGCAGTCGGGCTCCACGTTTGCCTTTGTCTTGTTTTGTTTGTGTGCGTGTCAGCCGAGCTACGAATGCTCTGATTCTTCTCTCGTCCGAGAAGATACGTATGCATAGGATGCGATATCCTAGCGAGCATGTGTCGTTTCCCCAGTCCGAACTACTTCGACTCTGATGTCTATGCCTGATGGACTAAGTAGGCCCAGGATGCGATATCCTGCCGAGTTCAGTCTCAGTCAGTCTCTTGTGTTTCTTTCAGCCAGTGTGTGTGAATATTTGAGCAGTGTTTAGCAACCAATTTTCCTTTCTAGTGTGCGTGGATCCCGTAGAGTACTACGGATGCGTAGGGGTGCTAATACCTTCCCTTCGCATAACCGACTCCCGAACCCATCCTCTTTGGTCGCAAGACCATGTTCTTTCCCTAGGTTTACTTCGAGCGTTTCCTTTCCCTCTTTTGGGATAAATAACGCACGGTGGCGGCTCTGTTGTTTCTTTCTTTTCCCGCCGGTTTTTCGCGTGATGCGACAATGTTTGAATTCCCTGATGAAGACATCATGTATCTTAAGATGAAAGATTATGAAGAGCCTCTTGTCGAGGAAGGACCGGATCCCGATGACAAGTGGACATTGATGTTTGATGGGGCTGTGAATGTGAATGGTAACGGTGTTGGTGCAGTGCTGATCAATCCGAAAGGTGCTCATATACCTTTTGCTGCCAGATTAACTTTTGACGTCACCAACAATGAAGCTGAGTATGAGGCTTGTATCATGGGGATAGAAGAAGCCATTGATTTGAGGATCAAAACACTTGACATATTTGGAGATTCAGCTCTAGTGATCAATCAGGTCAATGGAGATTGGAATACAAACCAGCCGCATTTGATTCCCTATAGAAATTACACCAAAAGAATACTGACGTTCTTCAAGAAGGTGAAGTTGTATCATGTCTCGCGGGATGAGAATCAGATGGCTGATGCTTTGGCTACTTTATCCTCTATGATCAAAGTTCATTGGTGGAATCACGTGCCACATGTTGCGGTGAATCGACTCGAGAGGCCTGATTATGTGTTTGCAGCCGAGTCTATTGTGATTGATGAGAAACCGTGGTATTATGATATCAAGAACTTCCTCAAGACTCAGGGGTATCCTGAAGGTGCGTCAAAGAATGACAAGAAAACCCTGAGAAGGCTAGCTAGAAGCTTTTATTTGAATCAGGACGATGTGCTGTATAAGAGGAATTTCGACATGGTCTTGCTCAGATGCGTGGATAGACACGAAGCAGACATGTTGATGCAGGAAGTGCATGAGGGTTCGTTTGGTACCCATGCTGGTGGTCATGCAATGTCGAAGAAACTGTTGAGAGCCGGTTATTACTGGATGACTATGGAATCCGATTGCTTCAAGTACGCTCGGAAGTGCCATAAGTGTCAAATCTATGCTGATAAGGTGCATGTACCACCGAGCCCGTTGAATGTCATGAACTCGCCTTGGCCGTTTTCCATGTGGGGCATTGATATGATTGGGAAGATTGAGCCTACTGCTTCGAATGGACATCGCTTCATCTTGGTTGCGATTGACTACTTCACCAAGTGGGTGGAAGCAGCTTCCTATGCTAATGTTACCAAACAAGTGGTTGCCCGGTTCATCAAGAAAGAAATCATCTGTCGATATGGGGTTCCTGAGAGAATCATTACTGACAATGGTTCGAATCTCAATAACAAGATGATGAAAGAGCTTTGTAGAGATTTCAAGATTGAACATCACAATTCTTCTCCTTACAGACCAAAGATGAATGGTGCTGTAGAGGCGGCAAACAAGAATATCAAGAAGATTGTGCAGAAGATGGTCGTGACGTACAAGGATTGGCATGAGATGCTGCTTTTCGCTTTGCATGGGTACCGTACCTCTGTACGTACGTCGACCGGGGTAACCCCGTATTCCCTTGTGTATGGTATGGAAGTTGTCCTACCAGTTGAAGTGGAGATCCCTTCTCTGAGAGTTTTGTTAGATGTCAAGCTGGACGAAGCCGAGTGGATTCGAACAAGGTTTAATGAGTTGAGCCTTATCGAAGAGAGACGGCTAGCGGCTGTGTGCCATGGGCAGTTGTATCAGAGAAGGATGAAGCGAGCCTTTGATCAGAAAGTGCGTCCTCGGAGCTATCAGATCGGTGATCTAGTCCTGAAGAGGATCCTTCCTCCCGGTACAGATAACAGGGGCAAGTGAACTCCTAATTACGAAGGTCCATATGTTGTGAAGAAGGTTTTCTCCGGTGGAGCCTTGATGCTTACAACTATGGATGGTGAAGATTTCCCGTCCCCTGTTAACTCAGATGTAGTCAAAAAATACTTCGCATAAATTGACCCGCTGGACAAAAAGAACAAAAGAGTCCAGGCAAAAAAGGGCATCCCGGCGAACCAAAAAAACAGAAAGAAAAGGTTCGGGCAAAAATTAGGGATAAAAATGAAAAGAATTTGTACACCCGGTAAGTCGAAAACCCGCAAGGGCGGCTTAGGCAAAAATGGGTATCCCGGTGGATTGAAAACCCGAAAGGGCGATCCAGCCAAAAGAGGGGTTAGAGCGAAGACTACAGTCTGAGTTATCTGTACTTCATCGCGCTTCGTCGTCTGCCATCTCGAAAGATGTGATCGGTCCAGTCATTCTTCTCAGAAAGCAAGAAAGTTGGGAGGAAAACTGATGATCTGTGAGTTATAACAGAATTGGGAAATAGTGGATGCCGTATTCACATTGCCATTAGGATAGATTTTTCCTTTTGTGCGCAATTACCTCTTTCTAGGAATTGCTTCCCAATGTATTCGCCTTTTCAGGCACATTTTCAATCAATAAAAGTCGTTATTCAGATAAATAGCTCTCTTGTTTTATTTTACTGTTTTGTTTGCAAAAACGTCCGAATTTTTGATAAACATTGCATATAAAAACATGAAGGCTAAACAATAACTTGCAGAAAGATAAAACATCTGAAAATCATTTTGAATGTTGAGGACACTTGAGCATATCTTGTCCATATATCCCCTGGGGCATTTTGTTATGCTGTTTTGCAGGTCGTCATCTGTAGGGATGTTTCCACAGCAAATATTGTTTCAAGCAAGTTTGGGAGCTATCGGAGCTATATTCTCCCTTGCAGAGACATCTGTGGATGTGGCCTTCTATCCCAGCAGATCTAAGGATTGCCTATCCCCAGCGGGCATGGAAGTGGGTTTATTCCCCAGCGAATATTTCCCCAGGAGAGTTCCCCTCTGAGTTGGAAGGATGTTGTATCCCCAGCGGAGTTGTCAGTGGAGCGTTGTTCCCCAACAGTCGGGTTTGTAATCCCCAGCGTGGTCGTGAGCGCTCATCCCCAGCAGGGTTATGGATGTTTCTCCCCAGCACAGAGTCTGGTATATTTGCATTCTCCACCAGAGTTATGCTCTTCCTCAGCAGAGTTGGTGTGTTATTCCCAACAGAGTTGCTTTCCCTAGCAGACCTCCCGAGCAGAGATTGGTGTTGATTTTCCTCAGCTAATCCCCGAGTGGAGCGGGTTCAAAGAAATTTATCTCCAGCAGAGCTATCCTCCCTGTGGTTTGGAGGAGTTTCCCGTAATGGAATGATATCTGCATCCCCCAGCTGAGTTTGTCCTGCCAGTGGATTGCGTGGGTCGTCCCCGGCGGAATAGGGTTTATTCCCCAAAGCAGAGTTTATCACTTATAGATTGGTTAGCTCTCCCCAGTGAAGTCGCCTGGTTATCCCTAGCAAAGTCGCTTTGTTACTTCCCCGAGAGTTGTCTTGTTTACTTTCCCCAGCGGAGTAGTATTGATGGTTAATCTTCAGCATAGTCGCCGTTGGGTAATCCTCAGCAAAGTTGCTTTGGTTGTTTTCCCAAGCGGAGTCCCTGAGTGGATTGGGTCCTGTGAAGGATATCTCCAGCGGAGTCTATCCCTTCCCCCAGCAACAGTGTTATTTCTCCAGCATGAGTGAGAAGTCGGTGCTCTCCCCGAAGAGTTTTCCTCAAGCAGAGTCTCCCCACAGGAGTCGGAGTATCTGATCATTTTGGCTTCCCAACCGGAGTTCATCATTTGCATTTTTCATATAGTAATCATTGCATCCTCAAAATGCGTAGCATTTCCATACAATATGGAGCATTACGCCGTAGAAAAATTCAAACATATGCATTCATGTGTTCGAAACCATTCAGACCGTATCCCCGGCAGAGGCGGATTTTTGATCAACATCTGTATGACACGTTTGCTACAGTTGCTCCTGACAGCTTTCAGGATTGATACCCCAGAGAGGTTTATTTCCTCATCCGTTGGTGAAAGGAAAGCCTGTTTCTCCCCGGTGAGATCCCCAGCGAGTGTTTAGCCTTGCCCTGGCATATGTGGATGTCATCTTGTGATACTGGTCGATGTCATGTTAACACCCGCGTGTGTTCTTTCTTTGGTGTCAGTCAACACCATCTTTCGGTGTACATCGAGTATTTTCCCAGTCATTCGTTAATGTCTGGTCTTCTTTTGATGTCGGTAAACATCATCTTTCGATGTTCGTAATACCCTTTTTCTTCCCCAGAAGAATCCTCCTCTCCGTTGGTGTCGATAAACATTGAGTTTTTCCTGTGCGTCCGATGACGTATAGTTGCTTATTCCCCACAGATCATTAGTTAATGGCTGTTGATTCCCCTCAGGGTTACCTCTCCGTTGGTTTCGATAAACGTCGAGTTTTTCCCGATCGTCTGTTGACGATTGTTGGTGATATATTTCCCCGTGCAGGGTTACCTCTCCGTTGGTTTCGGTAAACGTTGAGTTTTTCTCATTCGTCCGTTGACGTCTGATTGTGCATCCTATTCACCAGTCATTCGTTAATGTCTGTTTGCTTCCCAGCCAGAATCCCCAGTATGGTCGTCGGTGGACGTCCTATTCAATTTTCGGTTGTTGTACCCCTTCCTTAGTGAAGTGGCTTTACCTCTCCGTTGGTTTCGATAAACGTCGAGTTTTTCCTAGTTATCCGCTGATATCTAGTTGTATCCTCCCCACAGACCATCCGTTGATGTCTGTTCACCTATCCGTTGGTTTCGATAAACGTCGAGTTTTTCCTAGTTATCTGTTGATATCTAGTTGTATTTTCCCCAGTATTTCTCCTTCTCCGTTGGTGTCGATAAACGTCGAGCTTCTCCCGTTCGTCCGTTGACGTATGGTCGAGTCTTCCCAGTTCATCCGTCGTCCGTTGATGTCTGGTCTCCTTCTCCGTTGGTGTCGATAAACGTCGAGCTTCTCCCGTTCGTCCGTTGACGTATGGTCGAGTCTTCCCAGTTCATCCGTCGTCCGTTGATGTCTGGTCTCCTTCTCCGTTGGTGTCGATAAACGTCGAGCTTCTCCCGTTCGTCCGTTGACGTATGGTCGAGTCTTCCCAGTTCATCCGTCGTCCGTTGATGTCTGGTCTCCTTCTCCGTTGGTGTCGATAAACGTCGAGCTTCTCCCGTTCGTCCGTTGACGTCTGGTCGAGTCTTCCCAGTTCATCCGTCGTCCGTTGATGTCTGGTTACCTCTCCGTTGGTCTTGGTAAATGTCGAGTTTTTCCTGGTCGTCCCCAGTTGAGTTACCTCTCTGTTGGTTTTGGTAAACGTTGAGTTTTTCCCACTATGTCTGCTGACATGTGGTTGTATCTCTTTCCCGGTCATTCATTAATGACTGGTTACCTCTCCGTTGGTTTCGATAATCGTTGAGATTTTCCTAGTTGTCCGTTGGCATCTAGTTGTGATTACTGTTCCCATTCATCGTCTTGTGATGTCTGGACGTGACTGTACCTTTGAAAAAGAATCAAAAGAAAATCCCCAGTAATAAATATCAGATCCCAGTGGACGTTTCCGTTGGTGGATCCCCGTATTGTGCAAATTTCTACGGTTCTTGGTATTCAATCCCTGTCTACCCTGAAAGTCTGACAACCATTGCTCTCATCCATTCGGGTTCCCAGTTGATTGAATAGGGGCAGCTGTAGCACCTCAAATTTGCACCTCCCATTTTTGTACATTCATTTCATATTAGGTCATTAACATTACATAGTCCACTGCATAACATTGCATTGTCCTTTGCCCAAGTGCAAGTCATCAGACAAGATTAGGTCAAGATGATCAGGAGAATCAGTCAATCAAGCAAGCAAGTGCATTTCTCAAGGAAACAAATTCCTAGGGTTGGTTTATCATGTTCATATGATTATGTGATCATTTTGAAGTGGTTTGGCCAAAGATTGGATGATCAAAGCTCAACAGTCAAGCTGAATTTCATTTGAAACCCTAGAAAGTCAACTGTGGTCAACTGTGCCTGAATTCATGGATTTGAAGGTGGGAGATGGTTTGAAAGGCTTCATTCATGTCCATACAAGTCTCATTTGACATTTCAAAGATCAAAATTGAAGAATTTGAGGTCAGATGAAAAGTTTCCAAAAATAGTAAGTGACCTGTAATTTCAAACTGCCAAAAATGGAAAGGTCTTCTCCTCAAATTTACATCATCATACAAGCTTCAAGTGGAATTTTGTCCAACATGAAAGTTGAAGATCTTGCTCTCACCTTTCCAAAAAGTCCAAGAACATCCATTTCTCATTTATGGTTGGCAAGTTATGATCAAATCATTGTCAAGAAAAGTTGAACTTCAAGGAGGCATAACTTTTGATCCATTTGGCCAATTCATGTGATTCTTTTTTGAGCAAACTCCATTTGACATGCTTTATCATAATCCATCATCACATTTCATCAAAAATCATCACATAAAAAGTCCATTTTTCAAGTGACTTGAATTTGAAAAAGGGAGGGAAAAAAGTCATTTTCAAAACTAAGCATTTTTCATGCATTCCAAGCTTGGAAATTGGTCTTATATCACATTTGGGATATGCTTGAGCTGAATTTCGTGCGCTGTAGCAATCACTACATGAACATGAAGGTTACTTTGGTCATTTAACATGAAAATGCATTTTCACTAATCACTTTGATTTCAGCTAAGCTTGATTAACAAAAATGATTAACAGCACATATAAATAGTTAATCCTAACTGAATTCATCATTAGCATTCATTCATCTCAGATCTAGAATCCAAAATCCTAAATTCTCTCAACTTTTCATTTCGCTTTTTCTGCAAATTTTCCAAAGAAACTTGTGATGTTCTTCAAGGATCCATCATTCACAAGCATTGTTGGAGCTTCTGTAAGCAAGAACTCATCCATTTCATGCAGAATCAAGAACTGCATAATTGAGCATCATCAATGGCAGCTGGAATTTAGAGCAAGATCGAGCATAATTGAGCTTCGAGGTTTCTTCCATTCATCAACATAATCAACATAGAGCTTCTGTTTCGTGCTTACAAGCCTTGAAACTCAAGATTCCAGTTCTGCGATTCTTCAAAGGTTGGAATTCGAAACTTTCAATTCACGAAATTAGGCTATGCTTTTTATAGATCTTTCCATGTTGAACATGCTGCACTTTGAATCGTTGATTTTCGTTGAGAATTGTGAAAGTTATGTCGATTTTAAGTTTGAGATGTGAGATTTCTTTTGTTCGATCCGTGCTTGATAGTATGAATTAGGATGAATCATGTTTGGATTGTTAATATGCATGATAAGACGAACACAACGGTATATCATTTGTCCATTTCTGTGAAACATTGTTCATGTGCTGGAAAAATATTGAAGAACATGATGAACACGTTCAAAAACCATTGCCAGATCGAGTTTGATCTTCATTTCCATATTTTTGCATGTTTTCCGTGTTTTTTTGCCATGCTGCCAATCATATCACGCCACGCACTTAAGTGAAACGCAGCGTTTCACTTAAGTGGCTCCTTATTTACGCTTTTGCCATTTTCTCCAAATAATTCAATTAATTCATTTTCATTTCAAATTTTAATTTCATTTTCATCTTCAATCTTCAAAAAATCATAACTCCTTCAATACTTGTCCAAATAATGTGGGATTTTTTGTGAAATGTTCCTCATGATCTCTAGTTTTTTATGGTAATTTTTCCAGAATTTATGCACGTGTGGATTTCTGTTTTGCCTAGGGTTTGTTCATGTGTATCCAATTTGTACCTTCCATACCATTTTGCTTGTGATATAATGATGCTTAATTGGATAAGGCTGAAATTTTTTGTGCTTATTCTAGACACCTTGAGGAGCATTTTGATATGTGGTTTGTGATTTTTGAGTTTCTGGATTGTGAGATATGATTTTTTGAATAGAGGTGTGACAATTTGTGTCACACTATTCTTGTCCAATTTGATGATTTTTGTTACCATGCCATATGAACTCAAAGTAATCTGGATTTTTTCATGTTGATACTTATGAATGTTGATAATGCTTGTGAATTTTCCTGGAATGTTTGAATGCATTTCCTATTTGTTTGATAATTTCTCCCCTGTTTGACCAAATGTGGACTTCTTGTGAGACATGATTTCATTTGATTTGGGAAATTCTTGTGGTTAATTGGATGGACTTGAAGTTTGGCATGTGTATTATAGACATCTTGAAGTTTGAGATGGCTTTAGTTTCATTCATTTATCATGCTTGGTCTCTGTTTTATGATTGCTTGAAGTGGATGCATGTTTTGATGCTTTGTATGAGCTTGTTTGAACTTGGCTTGACTTTATGAATTTAAATGACTTGCTTCCCTTGGTCCAAATAACTTGAAATTTGGTATGATTGTCATGTCATGAATGCTGTTTGACCATGAATTGTTTGGGGATTTATTGAAATGTTTGTGAACTGATTTGAGTTGAATCTTTCTGTTTGGTTCTTTGAGGTTCTAAATGGCATGTTTTGTACTCTTTGCCTCATGAAATGATAATGGTTGATGATATGAACATGAAACCACTTGAATTTGTTTCTTATTTGATTGATCTTGATTTTTGATAAGTTTCATGTTCTGTTTTGACTTTTTGTTCTCATTTTGACCCTAGTCTTGTACTAGTGGTTTGTGTTCTCACATTTGAGCTTTGTTTCAGGTTAAGAGCACAATTGCTTATGCTTGATGATGTGCACTCAATTGGAGTTGGCTTATAGCTTGTTTATGACTAACTTTGAGTTTATTTTGTAGGCATTGAGACTTGAACTTGTGTCTTATGGCTTGCACCTTTGTGCATTGATGCTTGTTATCTGTTTATGCTGTGGACTTGTAATTGTCTGTTTGCTTTTTGTTTGTCTGGTATACTGATTATATTGGATTGATTTCAGGTACCTTAGTTGCTATAGTTCCCCTTGTGAACTTGTGTTTGCTTTGCTTGCTAGCTTGAGCACTGAGGTATAATGATCTCTTCTCCATGTAGTCTGGAAGACCTGGCCTGTTACTTGGCCAGGCACCTGTCTGAAGTCCTCCTTAAGAGGCAATGTTTGTGCTTGTTTATTGTTGTCCCCAAGCAGGAAAAGACCTTTGTTAAGGCAATTGGCAGACACAAGAGGTGTGTAGTCCACCTCCTGCTATTCTGTTGAGTCGTCCCTTGGCTCACATCACATGTTGATGCCTTGTGGACATTAACCCAAAATCAGTTGAGTCAGTGTCATAAGTGTAGAAGGGTTCCCACTTTCTGGACCCACACTTCATTGTCTGAAGCTCTCCCTGACCAGGGATAGGAGCTGTGAAGTCTAATCTTCACTCACCTTTCATCTGGCTTCACCTTGACTCTCAATGTCAAGGTTAAGAGCTAATATTACCCTTCCAGTTGGCTTGCTCTTGCAGCCTAACCTTTTGTTTGAGCCCCACTTGGTGTGTATATAGTGTGTGCTATCTATAATTGTTTGCTTTGCTATTGTCTGTGCTTTAGGTTTAGCTTGCTTCCTGTGCAAGTTAGATAGCAACCTTGACTTAGGGATGATTATGCATGATAACATCTAGGCTCGAGTTAGTCTCCCTAGTTGTGTCTCCCTCTGTCATCTGGTTAGGCTAGTCTTGTGTCCCTGCGTAAGGGAACTACGTCGCCCTGATCCTCATACCAGATGAGGTACGTAGGCAGGAGATGAGCTGATCTCTCCGGGCGCCCTTTTTGTTTTGTCTTGTGTGTGTCAGGAGATGGATGTAAGCCCAGCGATTGACATTCCGTATCCTCTTGTTGTGTGCTTGGAGTCCGGTATAAGTCCATCAAGTGGTATCTGGTTTCCTGTGGGTTGTTTTGGTTCGGAATCTGATGTAAGTCCAGCGATTGGCATTCGGATTCCACGTTTGCCTGTGTCTGTTTTGTTTGTGTGCGTGAGCCGAGCTACGGATGCTCTGATTCTTCTTAGTCCAAGAAGATACGTATGCATAGGATGCGACATCCTAGCGAGCATGTGTTTCCCCTAGTCCGAACTACTTCGACTCTGATGTCTATGCTTGATAGACTAAGTAGGCCCAGGATGCGATATCCTGCCGAGTCAGTCTTGTTTGTTTTCTTGTGTCTCTTTCAGCCAGTGTTTGTTTGTTTATGAGCAGTGTTTTAGCAACCATATTCCTTCCTTTTGTGCGTGGATCCCGTCGAGTACGACGGATGCGTAGGGGTGCTAATACCTTCCCTTCGCATAACCGACTCCCGATCCCATTCTCTTTGGTCGCGAGACCATGTTCTTTCCAGGTTTACTTCGAGCGTTTCCTTTCCCTCTTTTGGGATAAATAACGCACGGTGGCGGCTCTGTTGTTCTTGTTTCCCGCCGGTTTTTCGCGTAATGCGACAGGGAGCAATAGAGAAGTTGACCTCTTGCTGGTCCATCTTCCCTAAGCGAGTCAATCCTAGCGCTCTCTAGGATAGTTTTGGTTGCTTTTACTGCTTTATTTATTGCATTTATGATTGTTGTACCGTGATTGTATATATTTGCATATATGTTTGCATGCATCATATTATCATTGTGCTGGCTGTGTATCTGTTTCTCTGTGGGGTGGGAGTTACAAGAGGTAAAAGGCCTAATACCCAGGCTATGAGTGAACTTTAGGACACCTAGGAATAGAGTGATTCATGGGAAGCGGGTGGTATGGCGCCACTTAGCGGAACATGATATCACGAGCAGTTCAGATTCTGATGGAGTATTATCGTTGCATACACCTGGTGTGCATATGATGATATTCTTGAAAGGGCTATTTATCCTGCGTTTCTCTTGACCTTACCCTGGCCTAGATGACACCCGTGAGTGGGGAGGGAATGAATCATTACAGGTACTGTTGGTGACTCGATCTGTTGGTGACTGTATCCTGTTGGTGACTATTGGTTCTGAAGTATGGGTTCCAGATGACCTTGGGTTCCAGATGACCTTGATCTGTGGTTTCTGATGCCGAGTTCATGCCGAAGTTCTGAACCTGTGCCTTGTGATACACAGCCAACCAGTCACGGTCTCATCATTTGCATCATAGCATGTTTATTTTCAAAAAAAAAAATGCAAAAAAGAAAAGAAAAGAAAAGAAAAAAGCTAACTCGCACATGCATATCATTTCTCAGGTTCATTCAGAAGTCTGTTCACAGTGAGAGATGGCAGCCATTCCAGAGTTAAGGAGGAAGATTTTCACCTACAGTTTCTACCGTGAGCCGTTGACATCTTTGGAAGAGTTGGGTAATCTTGTGACCGGTGGTAATCAGAGGGCGTTTGACGATCAGTATGGGGATATTCTAGCATTGGTGAAGATGGTGGTTGATCTGGTACCTCTGCAGACTCTCTTGTAGTTTTATGATCCAGAGCTCTGTTGCTTTACCTTTCAGGACTACCAGTTGGCTCCTACTCTTGAAGAGTACTCCATCCTTATGAATGTCCGAATCAGATACCAAGCACCCTTCCTAGATGTGCCAAAGGAGGTGGATTTCAGGGTTGTCGCTAAGGCTCTTTATTTGAGTATCAAAGAAGTGAGTGACAATTGGAAACCAAGTGGTGACGTTGTGGGTTTGTCTTTGAAGTACCTGGTGAGAATGGCTAAGGAGGAAGTAAAGAAAGGAAATTGGGAAGCTTTCAACGCTCAGTTGGCCATCATGATTTATGGAGTTGTTCTGTTCCCTAGCATGCCTAATTTTGTGGACCTTGCAGCAATCACTATTTTCATTGGAGGAAACCCGGTTCCTACTTTGTTAGCTGACACTTACTATGCTATACACAACAGGCATGGTAAGGGTGGAGCTATCAGGTGTTGTCTCTCGTTGCTACTCAAATGGTTCTTGTCCTTTCTGCCAACCAGTGGACCTTTTGTGGATACTCAGAACACTCATAAGTGGACTCAGAGGATCATGTCACTCACATCCTATGATATCAAGTGGCAAGCTTACAGGATCAATGTGCGCAATGTCATTATGAGTTGTGGAGGGTTTCGTAATGTTCCACTCATAGGAACTAAGGGTTGCATCAATTACAATCCGGTTCTTTCTCTCCGTCAGTTGGGTTTTGTCATGAGTGAAAGGCCACTAGATGCTGAAATAGTTGAGAGTGTGTACTTTGAGAAGCGGAGTGACCCAGCTAGATTGGAGCAATTGGAAAAAGCTTGGGAGAGTATTGGTGTCAAGGATGGATCTGTTTTGGGGAAGAAGTTTGCAATTGCTATGCCCGCCTACATTGAGTGGGTCAAGGATAGAGTTGAGACCTTGTTGCTACCCTATGATAGGATGGAACCATTGCAAGAGCAACCACCTTTGATACATTCTGAGAATGTGCCTGTTGAGTATTACAAGCGAGCCTTAATGGAGAATCGTCGGTTGAAAGAGAATGAACAAGAGATCCAATTGGAGCTTTACAAAGCCAAAGCTGATAAGTTGAGTTTGGCCCATAAACTCAAAGGAGTGCAAGGTGAAAGTGCTAGTAGATTGGGAAGCAAAAAGAGGTCCTATGAGGAGATGGAAGAAATGTTGGATGAAGAGCACCATGAACGCCTGAGGTTGCAGAGAGCGGAAGCCAATTACCAAAGGAAGATACGAGACTTGGAAAGGAAGCTTAAAGATAAGGACATTCAGTTGAGGAAAGAGATAGACCTAAGGCATGCAGCAGAGATCCAGCTCAGAGAGGAAGTTGTGGAACTCAAAGTGCAACTGAAGGAGAAGCTCACTCCTTTACCTGAGTGTTCAGAGTGTGACCGGTTGATTGATCAGTGCCAGTACCTGAAGACTCTCATTCCTGGAGGACGACTTTCTTAGTTTGTCTTGTTGTTTACTTTGAGAATCACCTCCAGGATTGTTGGATGGGATTCCTTGTTTTATTCTGATGATTTGAGTCTTTGCTGGAACCATGTTGTATGATTTGTATTCCTCATGATCTATAGATGAGATTGTTGATGTTTCCTTTGTGCTTATCATCCTGTGTAGGTTGCTTCTTTGATGTTTATGTTGCAGGTTGCCATTTTCCAAAAGATGGACGAGACTCTTGAATGCCTGAGAAATGAACATAGCATATGCATCATACGCATCATACACATATCATTCATGCATTACAGGTGTTCTTGACAAGGTTTCTCATTCTAGTTCCTGTTTTAGGCAGGATTGCTGATCGTCGTCCACACCACTACGCGACAAGACTGAATCAACAGAGAAGCATGGATCAAGTTCAGGCTGAATTGGCAGAGATGAGGGCTAACATGGCCCAATTTATGAATATGATGCAAGGGGTTGTACAAGGGCAAGAGGAGCTGCGAGCCTTGGCCCAGAGACAGGAAGTTGTGATTCCACCTGTCAACCGGAATTCACCAGAAGTAGCCCCTGTTAATGACAATGTTGCTGCTACCATTCCCGTCAATAACTATGCCGTGGGTGATGAATTGAGGGGTATCAGAATCAACGGACAACCTATCGCTCCAGAGACTGTTAATGTTCGAGCAACACGTGCTCCGGTTCGCCATCCTGCTCCGTTGGTTGATAGACAAGAGGATATGTTCACTCTCCTTAGTGATGATGATGAGGTGGGAAGGACTGAAGAGAGGGATAGGAAAGTTGATGCCCTTGCTGAGAAAATCCGTGCCATGGAATGTCAGAACTCTTTGGGGTTTGATGTCATGAATATGGGCCTGGTTGATGGGCTGAGAATCCCTTACAAATTTAAGCCTCCATCCTTTGACAAATATAATGGCACTTCTTGTCCTCGCACCCATGTGCAAGCTTACTACAGAAAGATCTCCGCATACACTGATGACGAGAAGATGTGGATATATTTTTTCCAGGACAGCTTGTCTGGAGCGTCATTAGACTGGTACATGGATCTGAAGAGAGAATCTGTTAGAAGCTGGAGAGATCTGGGTGAAGCTTTTCTGAGGCAGTATAAGCACAATATGGACATGGCTCCAAGCAGAACCCAACTGCAGAGCTTGTTCCAGAAGTCTGGTGAAAGCTTCAAAGAATACGCCCAGAGGTGGCGCGAATTAGCGGCAAGGGTGCAACCTCCGATGCTAGAGAGAGAGTTGACCGATATGTTTATCGGAACATTGCAGGGTGTGTTTATGGACCGTATGGGAAGTTACCCGTTCGGTAGCTTTTCAGATGTGGTTATCTGTGGAGAGAGGACCGAGAGTCTTATCAAAGCAGGTAAGATTCAAGATTCTGGTTCTTCATCTTCTAGTTCGAAGAAGCCATTTGCTGGGGCACCCCGAAGGAGGGAGGGTGAGACTAATGCTGTGCACAGTCGGAGGAATGTGAATAGAGGACAGTACTGTCAGGTTGCTGCTGTGACTATCCCAGCACCCCAACCTCAATCTCAACAACAACATCCGAGACAACAACAACAACAACGCCCATTTCAGCCAAGACAAGAGAATGCCAGATCATCCTTTCGACCCGTTGCCAATGACATATGCTGAGTTGCTTCCTGAATTGCTCAGGTTGGGGTTTGTTGAACTTCGCACCATGGCTCCATTGACGAAGATACCTGCTGGGTATGATGCCAATGTCCGTTGCGACTTTCATTCCGGTGCACCGGGGCATCATATTGAAAATTGTCGGGCTTTTCACCATAAGGTCCAGGATCTGATTGATGCCAAAACAATCAATTTCGCTCCTGTTCCGAATGTTGTGAATAATCCTATGCCTCAGCATGGTGGGCCTAGGGTGAACAATGTGGAAGATGGGGAAGCTGTGGATTTGGTAGTCAGTGTTGATGAGGTTCAAACGTCGTTGCTTGTGGTAAAAGAGCGTCTGTTGAAAGGGGGAGTGTTCCCGGGCTGTGATGAGGGTTGTTCAGATTGTGCTAATCAAGAGAATGGTTGTGAAAAGTTGAGAAGAGGTATCCAGGGTCTGATAGATGAGGGTTGCTTGCCGTTTGGTCGAGTGGCGAAAGATCGTGGGGTGGTATCAACTGTCACCATTTACTTTAAACCATCCGAAGGTCCTGGACGTGCTCCGAGAACTGTTAATGCACCCGTAACTATTGGGACTCCTGTGACTATATCTGCACCAGTAATTGTCGGTGCTCCTACCACTATAGTTGCTTCTGATAGAAGACCTGTTGAGAACAGTAGGGCAGTTCCTTGGAAGTATGATAATGCTTTCCGCAGCAACAGAAGGTCAGAACATCAGACCAGACCGGTGAGTCAAGCTCTAGTGACAATTGGTGTGCCAGTTAAAACTCCTGTAACTGTTGGTACGGCTGTGGACAATGTGGGAGGACCTGGAGGGTTTACTAGAAGCGGTCGTCTGTTCGCACCATAGACTTTGAGAGATAACAATGCTGAGACTCTTGCCAAAGCAAAAGGGAAGCAAGTTGTGGTTGAAGAAGGATCAGGGCAGAAGGAAGTGCCTGAGGGTTCCTTTGAGAAAGATGTGGAGGAGTTCATGAAGATCATTAAGAAAAATGATTATAAGATTGTGGACCAACTGAACCAAACTCCGTCGAAAATCTCTATCCTCGTTGTTATTGTGTTCTGAGGCACACCGTAACGCCTTGCTGAAAATGTTGAATTTGGCTTACGTGCCTCAAGAGATTTCGGTCAACCAGCTCAAGGGTGTTATTGCGAATGTGAGCACAAGACATGAGCTGGGGTTCACAGATCTGGATCTGACGCCTGAGGGTCGCAATCACAACAAAGCCCTGCATATCGCTATGGAGTGCAAAGGCGCAGTGTTGTCGCATGTGTTAGTTGATACTGGATCTTCCTTGAATGTGTTGCCAAAGAAGGCTTTGATAAAACTTGATGTTGAAGGGGTTGTCCTCACCCCAAGTGATCTTGTGGTCCGTGCTTTCGATGGATCCAAGCGATCTGTTTTCGGTGAAGTCACGTTGCCCGTAAAGATTGGCCCGGAGGTATTTGATATTGTCTTCTATGTGATGGATATTCAACCAGCATATAGTTGTTTATTGGGGCGTCCCTGGATACATGGGGCTGGGGCAGTTTCGTCAACTCTCCATCAGAAGCTGAAGTACGTATGGAATGGTCAGGTTGTGACTGTGTGTGGCGAGGAGGACATTCTTGTGAGCCATCTACCCTCTTTCAAATATGTGGAGATGGATGGCGAGATTCATGAAACTCTGTGCCAAGCCTTCGAGACCATTGCTATGGAGAAGGTGGCTTTTGTTGAGCAGAAGAAGCCAGGTGTCTCAATTGCGTCATACAAGCAAGCTTTGGAGGTGGTTAACTCTGGTAATGCAGAGGGCTGGGGAAAGATGGTTGACATGCCCGTTAAGGAGGACAAATTTGGTATTGGTTACCAACCTCTTCAGTTAGAGCAGGGTGTTCAAAAAGGGCCGAGTACCTTCACCAGCGCTGGGTTGATGAATCATGGTGACGTCTTTGCAGCCGGTAGTGAAGACGGAGACAGTGATTATGATATGGACAACTGGGTGCGCCCGTGTGCTCCGGGGGAGATGGTGAACAATTGGACAGCCGAAGAAATAGTCCAAGTTACTCTTCAGACAGAGTAATTTTCTTTTGTTTTTCATTCTGCACAAAAACCCTACGTTCTGCCCGGGGCGTAGTGGTTCATTGTAGGGCCACATCATGTTTTGAAATGATTATCATTAATAAAGGACGTTTTGCAAACAAATTTGCGCTCACTGTCTTTCTGTTTTTATTTTCATTTTCAAAACGATAAAATGGCAATGTTTTTTTGTTTTTGTGACTTTCTTGAACTTTTTTCTAAAATAAAGCATTGAAACATTGTTCATGCAGAATCGATCTCGCGGACTCCACTAAAAACAGTTATGTTATGGCTCAGTATGATTTCGATAATCCCATTTACCAAGCTGAACTCCCCAAAGAATTGGTCAGATTATTGAAACAGGAGGAAAGGATCATCCAACCTCATCAGGAAGAGTTGGAGATTATTAACCTTGGTACCGAAGATGCCAGGAAAGAGATCAAGATAGGGGCTGCTTTAGAGGATAAAGTCAAGAGAGGGCTGATCGAAATGCTGCGAGAGTATGTAGAGATATTCGCATGGTCGTATCAAGATATGCCTGGGTTGGATACAGATATTGTGGTGCACAGGCTACCTCTCAAAGAAGATTGTCCTTCGGTAAAGCAGAAGCTTCGTAGAACTAGTCCTGATATGGCTGTCAAGATCAAAGAGGAGGTTCAGAAGCAATTGGATGCGGGTTTTCTGGCAGTTACCAATTATCCCCCGTGGGTGGCCAACATTGTACCCGTTCCGAAGAAGGATGGTAAAGTCAGGATGTGTATCGATTACCGGGATTTAAACAGAGCCAGTCCGAAAGATGACTTCCCATTACCTTACATTGATGTATTGGTTGATAACACTGCTCAATCCTCGGTTTTCTCTTTCATGGATGGATTTTCTGGCTATAACCAGATCAAGATGGTGTAGCACCTCAAATTTTCACCTCCCATTTGTATATACATTTTCATTTTTAGGTCATTAACATTGCATTGTTCATTACATAGTTCATTGCATGTCATCAGTCAGACTGGTCAGGAGGTTCAAACTGTGCAAGGCCACAAGAGCATTCTCCATGAGATCAAAGCCCTAGGGTTGGTACAAGGAGTTCATGATTCAAGGATCATTTTGAAGTGGTTTGGCCAAGTGTTGAAAGCTCAGGATCATCAGTCCATGTGCAAGTCATCTGAAACCCTAAAAAGTCAACAGAAGTCAATTGTCATGCCAACTATGGATTTGAAGGTGGGAGATGGTTAGAGATGCCTCATTCATGTGCTAACAAGTCTCATTTGACATTTCAAACATCAACATTGAAGAATTTGAGGTCAGATCAAAACTTTCCAAAAATAGTAAGTGACCTGTAATTTGAACTTTCCAAAAATGGCAAGGTTTTGGACCAACTTCAACTCAATATTACATCATCAAGAAAGCTTCAAATGAAATTTTGTTCAACATGAAAGTTGTAGATCTTTCTCTCCCATTTCCAAAAAGTCCAAGATCATGGATTTCTCATGTGTGGTTGAGGAGATATGGTTCAAACTTGGTAAAGTGTGGTTTAAACTTCAAATGGGCATAACTTCTCAACCAAAAGGCCAATTTGAGTGCTTCTTTTTGCACATTGATCCTTGTAACATGTATTTTCCAAGCATGGCATCACTTGACATGAAATCTCATTTGCATGGCATTGGTTCAATCATGAAGTTTTTTGTGGAAAATTGCATAAAATCATTTTGGTGTAACATGAGCATACCAAATCATTTCCAACATGTGCATGGAAGGTTTTTAAGTCATTTTAAGCCAAGAACATGCATTGTTCACGTGCATGAGGTGCATGGAGCATGAAAACTCATTTTTTGCATTCACACCACAAAGCCCTTAATCACACTTGCATTTGCTTAAACCATTGCCTAAACATGATTAGCATGGACTATAAAGCCTTAAACCATAACTGTTTTTCACATTTACCAATTCTAGATCTAGATTTTCACAAATTCTCAAAATTCTCTCTCACTTTTTTCTCCAAAATTCTGCAAACACAAGCACTTTCTTTTGCTTAATTCATCATCATGAGGTGTGGTTGAACACATTTGGATCAAAATCCAGAAGAAATCGTGGCTGTTTTGTTCATGAGCAAAGATTGAAGCATTCATGGCAAGTGAAGTTTGAGCTAGATTCGTGTGCATTCAAGCTTCCATTTCATCATCATTTACGTCCATAAGCATATTGGAGAGGAATTGGAGCATCAAGAACCTTGGAAACACGTGATTTCATTTGCTGCTCATCAAGAGGTATGATTTTCGACCTCTTTAATTCTGTAATTCATTAGGCCTATCGTGTAGAGCTTGGAATGGTGATGAAACTGAGCTTTGAATGGAGTGATTTCATGCTGATTTGAGTTAGATCCATGCAGTTAAAGTTTCATACATGATTTTTAATGTCTTCGATTCGTGCTTGTTTTGGTGTTTTATGTTGAAATGATAATGGATCTTGAATGTGCATTGCATGGTGAATCGAATGGTATGCTTTTGGTTAATTTCTGGAATGTTTGAAAAAATTCTGGAAAATAGGATGAAGGTCTTCATCGTGTTCTTCATTGTTCATACACATTGCCAGTTTTCCTGCGAATTTTCTTGCAAAACGCATAGGCTTACCTGCGAATTTTACTACGAGTTCATCACGTTACCTGCGGATTTTTTTTGAATTCATGTGAGCGCGCGTTAGGGTTTCCTGGCAAAACTACGTCATTTTGGCTTTGGCGCGCTATGTATTTCAAATGTGCACTTGGTTCGATCCTTGGCCAGAACAATTGCCTTACCTTGCATTTTCTCATTTCTTCATCATTATTTGCCTTGTCTTCACATTTCCATTTTAATTTTCTTTACACTTCCAAAATTCACAACAAATTGAAAATTGATCCAAAAATTATGAGATTTTTTGCATTGTGATCCTGATTTTGTCTATTATTTTTTGACCATTTTTCCATAAATTGTGCATGGCTGAATATTTTTTGGGGCTAGGATACTTGAACATGTATGTATTCTTGACCTTGCTTTGCCATATCATTTGTGAAATGCTTGATTCTTGTCCAATGATTATGAAATTTTACATGCTATAACTAGACTCATTGCTTGACATTTTGGTGTTGATTTGGTATTTTTATCAATTACCATTGCTGTTTTATGAATGTGCTAAGTTAGGTGTGACAATTTGTGTCACACCTTGTGATGTTCAACTTGATTGATGAATTTGCCATGCCAAATGATCTCCAATTGCCTTGATTTTTTGTATGATGCATGATATAGATGTTGTGAATGCTCATGAATTTTGTTGGAATTTTTGAGATCATTTCTGATTTAATTGAGATTTTTCATTCTGGTTGGTCACATTTGAGCTTCCAAATTGCCTTGAACTTCATTTGATTGTGAAATGCTTGTTCCTTATCCAATGCTTGTGAAATTTTGCACACTATTTCTAGACATGTTGAGTATTGTTTTGGCTTTGGTTTGAGGTTTTTACCATAATCCCTCTCTGTTTTATGCCTATGCTAACTTGGTGTGACAATTGGTGTCACACATGTGCTTGTTTTGTGCTTGTCTTGACTTATGCTATGTGATTGCCATGCCTAATGATGTCCAATGCCTCTAATTTTGTGTGTGATGATCATGTTGTATATCCTGTTTACTCATGAACTTTGCCAAGATTATTTGAATCATTTTTTATTTAATGTGCATTTGTTTCTTCTGATGTCACTATGTGGTCACAAGTTGCATACCTTGCCCTGTTTGGTTCATGAAATGATTTTGGTTAATGATATTGACATGAGACCTTTTGGATTGTGTTCTTGATTGAATGAAGTTGATTCATGTCAAATTTCATGTTCTGTTTTGAATTTTTTTTCCATCTTTGACCCTAGGCCTTGACCTAGTGGTTTGTGACTCACAGTTGAGCTTTGATTTCAAGTTTACACATCCAAGTCCATAGTTGATGATGCTTCCTCACTTGAGCATTGATGTTTACTCTAGATGTTGGCTAACCTTGAGTTGTTTTGTAGGTTGATGCCAAGTCATTTGTGTTGTGCCTATTGGCTTGTGGCTTGCACATTGTTGCTTTGACTATCTGTCTGATTGTGTGATTGACTGTTGTCTGTTAGATTGTTTGAATTGTAAACTGATTGGTTTAGACTTTTTTCAGGTACTTAAGTTGCTTTGAGTTCTTTTGAACTTGCTTTTGCTTTGCTTGGTTGCTTAACCATTGAGGTATAACTCTCTGACTTCATGTAGTCTGGAAGACCTGTCCTGTTATGGGGGCAGGCACCTGTCTGAAGTCCTCCTTAAGAGGCAATGCTTGTGAATGTTTACTTTTGTGCCAAGCAGGAAAAGTCCTCTTATGAGGCAATTGGCAGATAAAAGAGATGTGCAATCCATCTCCTGCTATTCAGTGTGTCATCCACTTTGCTCACACCTTGTGTTGATGCATTATGGATATTAACCCAAGATCTTTGTTGTGTCAGTCATATATGGAGAAGAGTTCCTATATTCTGAACTCCCACACTTTCATTTGTCTGAAGCTCTCCCAGGCCAGGGATAAGAGCTGTGAGGTCTTACCCTCACTTCTCATTTCATCTGCTTCACCCTAACTCTCAATGTTAGGGTTAAGAGCTCACTACACCCGATTCCAGTTGGCTTGTGTCTCACAGCCTAACCTTGTATGAGCCCATTTGTTTGCATATAGTGTGTGTGCTTGCTTTGCGTGCTTGTATGTTTTTTTACCTGTGCTGTTTAGGATAGCTTGCTTCCTGTGCAAGTTAGATAGAAACCTTAACATAGAGATCGTATGCATGATAACTTCTAGGCTCGAGTCGTAGTCTCCCTAGTAGTTTGTGTCTCCCTTTGTATCTGGTTAGGCTAGTCCTTTTTCCCTGTATAGGGGAACTACGTCGCCCTGATCCTCATACCAGATGAGGTACGTAGGCAGGAGATGAGCTGATCTCTCCGGGCACCCTTTTTTCTTTTTCAACCCCTTTGTGTTGGTTTGGAGTCTGACGTAAGTCCAGCGATTGGCAGTTGGTTTCCTGTGTCTCGTTTGCTTGTGGGAGTCTGACGTAAGTCCAGCGATTGGCAGTTGGTTTCCTGTGTGTGTCTGTTGGTTCGGAGTCTGATGTAAGTCCAGCGATTGGCATTCGGTTTCCATGTTTGCCTGTTTGTGTGGAATCTGACGTAAGTCCAGCGATTGGCAGTCGGTTTCCTGTGTGGTTTTGTTTGGCGTGCGTTAGCCGAGCTACGAGTGCTCTGATTCTTCTCTGGTTAGAGAAGATACATATGCATAGGATGCGACATCCTAGCGAGCACGTTTTCCCTTGTCCTGAACTACGTCGACTCTGATGTCTGTGCTTGACGGACTACGTAGGCCCAGGATGCGACATCTTGCCGAGTTAGTTTCTCTTGTCTTTTTGTGTTTCCTTCCAGCCTTGTGTGTGCAGTGTGTGAGCAGTTTTTAGCAACCTTATCCTTTCTTTTGTGCGTGGATCCTGTCGAGTACGACGGATGCGTAGGGGTGCTAATACCTTCCCTTCGCATAACCGACTCCCGATCCCATCTCTCTTTGGTCGCGAGACCATGTCTTTTCCAGGTTTACTTCGAGCGTTTCCTTTCCCTCCTTTGGGATAAATAACGCACAATGGCGGCTCTGTTGTTTTGTTTTCCCGCCGGTTTTTTCGCGTAATGCGACAGCTGGCGACTCTGCTGGGGATACTAGAGAAGTTGACCTCTTGCTGGTCCATCTTCCCTGAGCGAGTCTCTTCTAGAGCTCTCTAGGATAGGGTTTGGTTGCTTTTGCTGTTTCATTTATTGCATTTGTTTGTTTATTGTTTGCATTTATGTTTGCATTTATGTTTGCATGCATCATATTATCTTTGTGTTGGTTGTGTCTCTGTTTCTCTGTTGGGGTGGGAGTTACATGAGGTAAAAGGCCCAATACACAGGCTATGAGTGAACGTTAGGACACCTAGGAATAGAGTGATTCATGGGAAGCGGGTGGTATTGCGCCACTTAGCGGAACATGATATCACGAGCGGTTCAGATCCTTATGGGGTATTATCATTGCATACATCTGGTGTGTATATGATGATATTCTTGAAAGGGTTGTTTATCCTGCGTTTCTCTTGACCTTACCCTGGCCTAGATGACGCCCGTGAGTGGGGTGGGATTGAATCATTTGCAGGTACTGATGGTGACTATGGTTCAGATGAACTTATGGATATCTACCTCTGACACGCCGGAATTCTGTCCGTGATATCTATCAGAGGGTTCCGTTTATTTCGGATCCCTAGGCTGAATTTGAGGGCACTTGTTCAGAGGATCTTGAGACTACCTGTCCAGAGATTGTCCTGTGATGAGGGTGATATATCCCCTATTCCGTTTATTTCGGAACTTCCCAAGTTGGATTTGCGGTTACTCGGGCCCTCAGATGATTACGATCAGTTCAGAGACCGGTCCAGTACAGTTGATCCTCAGATGACTTGGAAGATGGCACAGTGACCTGCCTGCACGCATTTGCATCATCCCCATTTCGCATTCATCTACATTCAACCCATGTCTATCCGTACTTGGGTCCATTTTTGATTGAGATTCTGGTCGAGAGACATCCGGATGTCAGAATGTTGTTGATGAAATATTATCCATCTCAATGAAGCTAGAATCAAAGGACAGAATTTTCCTCATACGAATAGACATTGTATGTGTGAGTCATATTAACCTGTTTGCTGTTTTGTAGGTGTCAGTATCTAACCGGTGCGCATAGCTCTTCCGTTCAGATATCTCAGACTGATGGATCCACCCAACGCCGACATTCTCGAATTGAAAGAGATGATGAGGGAGTTGTTCAGTGTTGTGCAAGGGCTTGCCTTGGGACAGAAAGCAATTGCTGAAAGGTTGGAGAGGATTGAGAAATGGCTGATAACGGAGAAAGTTCAGGGAAAGGCTCCATCATCTGTGGTACAGAAACCCTCTGGCAAATGTGTGAGCAGTTTTTAGCAACCTTATCCTTTCTTTTGTGCGTGGATCCCGTCGAGTACGACAGATGAGTAGGGGTGCTAATACCTTCCCTTCGCATAACCGACTCCCGATCCCATCTCTCTTTGGTCGCGAGACCATGTCTTTTCCAGGTTTACTTCGAGCGTTTCCTTTCCCTCCTTTGGGATAAATAACGCACGGTGGCGGCTCTGTTGTTTTGTTTTCCCGCCGGTTTTTTCGCGTAATGCGACAGATGGCGCCAAAAGACATGGAAAAGACGACATTCATTACACCTTGGGGCACGTTCTGCTATAAGGTGATGCCATTTGGGTTGAAGAATGTCGGTGCTACCTATCAGAGGGCTATGACGACTCTCTTTCATGACATGATGCACAAAGAAATTGAAGTGTACGTGGATGATATGATTGCGAAGTCTCAGACAGAAGAGGAGCACTTGGTAAACCTGCAGAAGTTGTTTGAAAGGCTGAGAAAATTCAAACTGAGGCTGAATCCAAACAAGTGCACGTTTGGGGTGAGATCCGGGAAGCTGTTGGGTTTCATTGTCAGTGAGAAAGGGATTGAGGTTGATCCAGCGAAAGTAAAAGCTATTCAAGAAATGCCTAAACCAAGAACGGAAAAGCAGGTTCGTGGGTTTTTAGGGAGGTTGAACTACATTGCACGGTTCGTATCTCACCTAACATGGCCCAATTTATGAATATGATGCAAGGGGTTGTACAAGGGCAAGAGGAGTTGTGAGCCTTGGCCCAGAGACAGGAAGCTGTGATTCCACCTGTCAACCGGAATTCACCAGAAGTAGCCCCTGTTAATGACAATGTTGCTGCTACCATTCCCATCAATAACTATGCCGTGGGTGATGAATTGAGGGGTATCAGAATCAACGGACAACCTATCGCTCCAGAGACTGTTAATGTTCGAGCAACCCGTGCTCCGGTTCGCCATCCTGCTCCGTTGGTTGATAGACAAGAGGATATGTTCACTCTCTTTAGTGATGATGATGAGGTGGGAAGGACTGAAGAGAGGGATAGGAAAGTTGATGCCCTTGCTGAGAAAATCCGTGCCATGGAATGTCAGAACTCTTTGGGGTTTGATGTCATGAATATGGGCCTGGTTGATGGACTGAGAATTCCTTACAAATTCAAGGCTCCATCCTTTGCCAAATTGATCCGCGGTCGCTCGCGGATCAAAAACGAGTGGTTTTTGTAAATATGTAATATAGCGACAATGACTCGAAATATCGTCTCTCAAGGATTCTTGTGGGAAAAGCAATAAAAGTAATAAAATAAGGGGGGGTTTGGTTTAGGTTTCCGATAAAGAAAAAGCACTTAAAAGAATTGCTTACTGAAATAAGTTGTTGTGAAATAAGCGATTAAAGTAATGGATCCACTGCCTCAGTTCTTACTAATCATCGACCGATGAAAATACAATTTCCCAAGCGGGACTTCTATCCTATTTGATGAAAAAATCAGTCAACAAGCGTGGGAGATTTTATGAGAACATGTTCCTATTGCCGGATTAAGCATACGGTAAATGATAGAGCAAATTAACAGTTAAGCAGAGTTAATCTACGATTAAAATAAGGAACACAGATCACTTAAATTAAATCAAATACACTATATGATAATTGAATTAAGCAAACAACAATCACATGATATAATTGAAAGGAATAGAAATTAAATTGTAAATATCATAACAATCTCAAAGTTTGAAACCTGAGTACAGTGAATCCGTCCAAAGAGGATTAGTTCTCCATGAGTTTTCAAGCTTCAACAATATTTTTTTGCGTGAATACTCTCCCGTGAACAGTACACACATTCTCCTTAAAAAGATAAAAAATGGATCCGGTTCAAAACTCAACTGGGTCGAAAATATAACCCAGGCCCACAACATGACCCAACACTAAAATAAATTTTTAATGCTGTAACTTGAAACGAAATTCTGGAATTTTGAGCTCCGAATCTGACTTCGACTCCAACACGAAAGTCGTAGCTCTCTCTCTTAGCTTTCCGGCGATTTTTAGAACGCCTCAAACGGATTCCCGGAACTCCAGTTATGATCGTTTCCGCGCAGACTGCTAAAGCTGAAAAATAAGTGCGAAAATTAAATTAAACTAAAAATAAAATAAAATATGAAAACATAATAAAATATAAAAATAAACAAAATAAAATAAAGAAATGCCTAAGTAAAAAGTAGGAGAATTGTGCATAAATATGCACTTATCAAATTCCCCCGGACTTGAACTTTTGCACTCCGAGCAAAATTGAAATAAAACAAAGAAAGCACACACACATCAATAGCTACTCATTCCAGGCTACAAGTCTTCTTCGGTTAAGTTTGCATTGATAGGTACTAATCTTGCACACTAAGGATATTGTAAGAACACTAATCCACAGTTATGCAGACATAAACCTCCTGAATACACAAATCAACTCGAATCATATTATTATACTAAAGACTAACTTACTCATCCTTCTTTTGCCCTTTTTCATTCAGGCGCAATCACATTAAGCCCGTTATCTCCACACACTCATAGCAAGGCGACCGGTTAGTGACCCTGATCCTTTTCTGCACGGGGTTCTGGTACTTAAGTGGCATAACCCTTTGCTTACTCACTTGTAGTTGCGGGGGATCGGGCCGTAATTCGCCCTACCAAGTTCAGCACCAGAAACCGCTGAACCAACTAACAACGAGTCAAAAACTTTTTTTTTGAAGGTTCTACAACCGTTGAGTTAAGTGACCGGGTGAGGGTCACCAAACTTAGAAGGTGCATTCCTTTATTTTTTTCTCTATTTTATTTTTTATTTTTATTTTTCGGAACACTCACTTATATTCATCGGCTTCCCTGCGTAGAGTGTGTGTGAGATGGTGCCGACTGCTGAAATAAACTACTCAAGAGCTGTCAGAGGATGCGAATGTACGGCTAAAACATAATAAAAATTCAACTCAATTTCCATATGCAGGAGACTTACGGTGTTAAAACAATACCGATCTTGTGAATTTTTCTCAAGTCTCCGCAAACTCGACTCAAAGTAATCTATAGCCTAAAACTTTCAAGAAGATTCATTTTCTTTTATTTTTTTAATGACTAAAAACAAACAAAACACTAACAAAAATAAAGGAAATATCGTCTCTCAAGGATTCTTGTGGGAAAATCAATAACAGTAATAAAATAAGGGGGGGTTTGGTTTAGGTTTCCGATAAAGAAAAAGCACTTAAAAGAATTGATTACTGAAATAAGTTGTTGTGAAATAAGCGATTAAAATAACGGATCCACTGCCTCAGTTCTTACTAATCATCGACCGATGAAAATACAATTTCCCAAGCGGGACTTCTATCCTATTTGATGAAAAAATCAGTCAACAAGCGTGGGAGATTTTATGAGAACATGTTCCTATTGCCGGATTAAGCATACGGTAAATGATAGAGCAAATTAACAGTTAAGCAGAGTTAATCTACGATTAAAATTAGGAACACAGATCACTTAAATTAAATCAAATACACTATATGATAATTGAATTAAGCAAACAACAATCACATGATATAATTGAAAGGAATAGAAATTAAATTGTAAATATCATAACAATCTCAAAGTTTGAAACCTGAGTACAGTGAATCCGTCCAAAGAGGATTAGTTCTCCATGAGTTTTCAAGCTTCAACAATATTTTTTTGCGTGAATACTCTCCCGTGAACAGTACACACATTCTCCTTAAAAAGATAAAAAATGGATCCGGTTCAAAACCCAACTGGGTCGAAAATATAACCCAGGCCCACAACATGACCCAACACTAAAATAAAATTTTAATGTTGTAACTTGAAACGAAATTCTGGAATTTTTAGCTCCGAATCTGACTTCGACTCCAACACGAAAGTCGTAGCTCTCTCTCTTAGCTTTCCAGCGATTTTTAGAACGCCTCAAACGGATTCCCGGAACTTCAGTTATGATCGTTTCCGCGCAGACTGCTAAAGCTGAAAAATAAGTGCGAAAATTAAATTAAACTAAAAATAAAATAAAATATGAAAACATAATAAAATATAAAAATAAACAAAATAAAATAAAGAAATGCCTAAGTAAAAAGTAGGAGAATTGTGCATAAATATGCACTTATCAAATTCCCCCGGACTTGAACTTTTGCACTCCGAGCAAAATTGAAATAAAACAAAGAAATCACACACACATCAATAGCTACTCATTCCAGGCTACAAGTCTTCTTCGGTTAAGTTTGCATTGATAGGTACTAATCTTGCACACTAAGGATATTGTAAGAACACTAATCCACAGTTATGCAGACATAAACCTCCTGAATACACAAATCAACTCGAATCATATTATTATACTAAAGCCTAACTTACTCATCCTTCTTTTGCCCTTTTTCATTCAGGCGCAATCACATTAAGCCCGTTATCTCCACACACTCATAGCAAGGCGACCGGTTAGTGACTCTGATCCTTTTCTGCACGGGGTTCTGGTACTTAAGTGGCATAACCCTTTGCTTACTCACTTGTAGTTGCGGGGGATCGGATCGTAATTCGCTCTACCAAGTTCAGCACCAGAAACCGCTGAACCAACTAACAACGAGTCAAAAACTTTTTTTTTGAAGGTTCTACAACCGTTGAGTTAAGTGACCGGGTGAGGGTCACCAAACTTAGAAGGTGCATTCCTTTATTTTTTTTCTCTATTTTTTTTTTTTTTTCGGAACACTCACTTATATTCATCGGCTTCCCTGCGTAGAGTGTGTGTGAGATGGTGCCGACTGCTGAAATAAACTACTCAAGAGCTGTCAGAGGATGCGAATGTACGGCTAAAACATAATAAAAATTCAACTCAATTTCCATATGCAGGAGACTTACGGTGTTAAAACAATACCGATCTTGTGAATTTTTCTCAAGTCTCCGCAAACTCGACTCAAAGTAATCTATAGCCTAAAACTTTCAAGAAGATGCATTTTCTTTTATTTTTTTAATGACTAAAAACAAACAAAACACTAACAAAAATAAAGGAAATATCGTCTCTCAAGGATTCTTGTGGGAAAATCAATAACAGTAATAAAATAAGGGGGGGTTTGGTTTAGGTTTCCGATAAAGAAAAAGCACTTAAAAGAATTGATTACTGAAATAAGTTGTTGTGAAATAAGCGATTAAAGTAACGGATCCACTGCCTCAGTTCTTACTAATCATCGACCGATGAAAATACAATTTTCCAAGCGGGACTTCTATCCTATTTGATGAAAAAATCAGTCAACAAGCGTGGAAGATTTTATGAGAACATGTTCCTATTGCCGGATTAAGCATACCGTAAATGATAGAGCAAATTAACAGTTAAGCAGAGTTAATCTACGATTAAAATTAGGAACACAAATCACTTAAATTAAATCAAATACACTATATGATAATTGAATTAAGCAAACAACAATCACATGATATAATTGAAAGGAATAGAAATTAAATTGTAAATATCATAACAATCTCAAAGTTTGAAACCTGAGTACAGTGAATCCGTCCAAATAGGATTAGTTCTCCATGAGTTTTCAAGCTTCAACAATATTTTTTTGCGTGAATACTCTCCCGTGAACAGTACACACGTTCTCCTTAAAAAGATAAAAAATGGATCCGGTTCAAAACCCAACTGGGTCGAAAATATAACCCAGACCCACAACATGACCCAACACTAAAATAAAATTCTAATGCTGTAACTTGAAACGAAATTCTGGAATTTTGAGCTCCATATATGACTTCGACTCCAACACGAAAGTCGTAGCTCTCTCTCTTAGCTTTCCGGCGATTTTTAGAACGCCTCAAACGGATTCCCGGAACTCCAGTTATGATCGTTTCCGCGCAGACTGCTAAAGCTGAAAAATAAGTGCGAAAATTAAATTAAACTAAAAATAAAATAAAATATGAAAACATAATAAAATATAAAAATAAACAAAATAAAATAAAGAAATGGCTAAGTAAAAAGTAGGAGAATTATGCATAAATATGCACTTATCACAAATATAATGGCACTTCTTGTCCCCGCACCCATGTGCAAGCTTACTACAGAAAGAACTCCGCATGCACTGATGACGAGAAGATGTGGATATATTTTTTCCAGGACAGTTTGTCTGGAGCGTCATTGGACTGGTACATGAATCTGAAGAGAGAATCTGTTAGAAGCTGGAGAGATCTGGGTGAAGCTTTTCTGAGGCAGTATAAGCACAATATAAACATGGCTCCGAGCAGAACCCAACTGCAGAGCTTGTTCCAGAAGTTTGGTGAAAGCTTCAAAGAATACGCCCAGAGGTGGCGCGAATTAGCGGCAAGGGTGCAACCTCCTATGCTAGAGAGAGAGTTGTCCGATATGTTTATCGGAATATTGCAGGGTGTGTTTATGGACCGTATGGGAAGTTGCCCATTCGGTAGCTTTTCAGATGTGGTTATCTGTGGAGAGAGGACCGAGAGTCTTATCAAAGCAGGTAAGATTCAAGATTCTGATTCTTCATCTTCTAGTTCGAAGAAGCCATTTGCTGGGGCACCCCGAAGGAGGGAGGGTGAGACTAATGCTGTGCACAGTCGGAGGAATATGAACAGAGGACAGTACCATCAGGTTGCTGCTGTGACTATCCCAGCACCCCAACCTCAATCTCAACAACAACATCCGAGACAACAACAACAACAACAACGCCCATTTCAGCCAAGACAAGAGAATGTCGGATCGTCGTTTCGACCCGTTGCCGATGACATATGTTGAGTTGCTTCCTGAATTGCTCAGGTTGGGGTTTGTTGAACTTCGCACCGTGGCTCCGTTGATGAAGATACCTGCTGGGTATGATGCCAATGTCTGTTGCGACTTTCATTCCGGTGCACCGGGGCATCATATTGAAAATTGTCGGGCTTTTCACCATAAGGTCCAGGATCTGATTGATGCCAAAACAATCAATTTCGCTCATGTTCCGAATGTTGTGAATAATCCTATGCCTCAGCATGGTGGGCCTAGGGTGAACAATATGGAAGATGGGGAAGCTGTGGATTTGATAGTCAGTGTTTATGAGGTTCAGACGTCGTTGCTTGTGGTAAAAGAGCGTCTGTTGAAAGGGGGAGTGTTCTCGGGCTGTGATGAGGGCTGTTCAGATTGTGCTAATCAAGAGAATGGTCGTGAAAAGTTGAGAAGAGATATCCAGGGTCTGATGGATGAGGGTTGCTTGCAGTTTGGTCGAGTGGCGAAAGATCGTGGGGTGGTATCAACTGTCACCATTTACTTTAAACCATCCGAAGGTCCTGGACGTGCTCCGAGAACTGTTAATGCACCCGTAACTATTGGGACTCCTGTGACTATATCTGCACCAGTAATTGTCGGTGCTCCTACCACTATAGTTGCTTCTGATAGAAGACCTGTTGAGAACAGTAGGGCAGTTCCTTGGAAGTATGATAATGCTTTCCGCAGCAACAGAAGGTCAGAACATCAGACCAGACCGGTGAGTCAAGCTCCAGTGACAATTGGTGTGCCAGTTAAAACTCCTGTAACTATTGGTCCGGCTGTGGACAATGTGGGAGGACCTGGAGGGTTTACTAGAAGCGGTCGTCTGTTCGCACCATAGACTTTGAGAGATAACAATGCTGAGGCTCTTGCCAAAGCAAAAGGGAAGCAAGTTGTGGTTGAAGAAGGATCAGGGCAGAAGGAAGTGCATGAGGGTTCCTTTGAGAAAGATGTGGAGGAGTTCATGAAGATCATTAAGAAAAATGATTATAAGATTGTGGACCAACTGAACCAAACTCCGTCGAAAATCTCTATCCTCGTTGTTATTGTGTTCTGAGGCACACCATAACGCCTTGCTGAAAATGTTGAATTTGGCTTACGTGCCTCAAGAGATTTCGGTCAACCAGCTCGAGGGTGTTATTGCGAATGTGAGCACAAGACACGGGCTGGGGTTCACAGATCTGGATCTGACGCCTGAGGGTCGCAATCACAACAAAGCCCTGCATATCACTATGGAGTGCAAAGGCGCAGTGTTGTCGCATGTGTTGGTTGATACTGGCTCTTCCTTGAATGTGTTGCCAAAGAAGGCTTTGATTAAACTTGATGTTGAAGGGGTTGTCCTCACCCCAAGTGATCTTGTGGTCCGTGCTTTCGATGGATCCAAGCGATCTATTTTCGGTGAAGTCACGTTGCCCGTAAAGATTGGCCCAGAGGTATTTGATATTGTCTTCTATGTGATGGATATTCAACCAGTATATAGTTGTTTATTGGGGCGTCCCTGGATACATGGGGCTGGGGCAGTTTCGTCAAATCTCCATCAGAAGCTGAAGTACGTATGGAATGGTCAGGTAATGACTGTGTGTGGCGAGGAGAACATTCTTGTGAGCCATCTACCCTCTTTCAAATATGTGGAGATGGATGGCGAGATTCATGAAACTCTGTGCCAAGCCTTCGAGACCATTGTTATGGAGAATGTGGCTTTTGTTGAGCAGAAGAAGCCAGGTGTCTCAATTGGGTCATACAAGCAAGCTTTGGAGGTGGTTAACTCTGGTAATGCAGAGGGCTGGGGCAAGATGGTTGACATTCCCGTTAAGGAGGACAAATTTGGTATTGGTTACCAACCTCTTCAGTCAGAGCAGGGTGTTCAAAAAGGGCTGAGTACCTTCACCAGCGCTGGGTTGATGAATCATGGTGACGTCTTTGCAGCCGGTAGTGAAGACGGAGACAGTGATTATGATATGGACAACTGGGTGCGCCTGTGTGCTCCGGGGGAGATGGTGAACAATTGGACAGCCGAAGAAATAGTCCAAGTTACTCTTCAGACAGAGTAATTTTCTTTTGTTTTTCATTCTGCACAAAAACCCTACATTCTGCCCGGGGCGTAGTGGTTCATTGTAGGGCCACATCATGTTTTGAAATGATTATCATTAATAAAGGACATTTTGCAAACAAATTTGCGCTCACTGTCTTTCTATTTTTATTTTCATTTTCAAAACGATAAAATGGCAATGTTTTTTTTGTTTTTGTGACTTTCTTGAACTTTTTTCTAAAATAAAGCATTAAAACATCGTTCATGCAGAATCGATCTCGCGGACTCCATTAAAAACAGTTCTGTTATGGCTCAGTATGATTTCGATAATCCCATTTACCAAGCTGAAGAGGAGAGTGAGGAAGATTGTGAACTCCCCAAAGAATTGGTCAGATTATTGAAACAGGAGGAAAGGGTCATCCAACCTCATCAGGAAGAGTTGGAGATTATTAACCTTGGTACTGAAGATGCCAGGAAAGAGATCAAGATAGGGGCTGCTTTAGAGGATAAAGTCAAGACAGGGCTGATCGAAATGCTGCGAGAGTATGTGGAGATATTCGCATGGTCGTATCAAGATATGCCTGGGTTGGATACAGATATTGTGGTGCACAGGCTACCTCTCAAAGAAGATTGTCCTTCGGTAAAGCAGAAGCTTCGCAGAACTAGTCCTGATATGGCTGTCAAGATCAAAGAGGAGGTTCAGAAGCAGTTGGATGCGGGTTTTCTGGCAGTTACGAATTATCCCCCGTGGGTGGCCAACATTGTACCCGTGCCGAAGAAGGATGGTAAAGTCAGGATGTGTGTCGATTACCGGGATTTAAATAGAGCCAGTCCGAAAGATGACTTCCCATTACCTCACATTGATGTATTGGTTGATAACACTGCTCAATCCTCGATTTTCTCTTTCATGGATGGATTTTATGGCTATAACCAGATCAAGATGGCGCCAGAAGACATGGAAAAGACGACATTCATTACACCTTGGGGCACGTTCTGCTATAAGGTGATGCCATTTGGGTTAAAGAATGTCGGTGCTACCTATCAAAGGGCTGTGACGACTCTCTTTCATGACATGATGCACAAAGAAATTGAAGTGTACGTGGATGATATGATCGCGAAGTCTCAGACAGAAGAGGAGCACTTGGTAAACCTGCAGAAGTTGTTTGAAAGGCTGAGAAAATTCAAACTGAGGCAGAATCCAAACAAGTGCACGTTTGGGGTGAGATCCGGAAAGCTGTTGGGTTTCATTGTCAGTGAGAAAGGGATTGAGGTTGATCCAGCAAAAGTAAAAGTTATTCAAGAAATTCCTAAACCAAGAACGGAAAAGCAGGTTCGTGGGTTTTTAGGGAGGTTGAACTACATTGCACGGTTCGTATCTCACCTAATTGCCACGTGTGAACCGATATTCAAATTGCTAAGAAAAGATCAAGCAATCAGGTGGAACAATGACTGTCAAAAGGCTTTTGATAAGATAAAAGGGTATTTGCAGAAACCTCCAATCCTTATACCTCCAGTTCCGGGGAGGCCCCTGATAATGTACCTTTCAGTGACTGAGAATTCGATGGGGTGTGTATTGGGACAGCATGACGAGTCTGGTCGAAAAGAGCATGCTATATACTACCTTAGCAAAAAGTTTACCGACTGTGAAACAAGATATTCACTGCTCGAGAAAACTTGCTGTGCTTTGGCATGGGCTGCTCGCCGACTGAGACAGTATATGTTGAACCATACTACCTTGTTGATTTCTAAGATGGATCCAGTGAAGTACATCTTTGAAAAGCCGACTCTTACCGGGCGTGTGGCTCGTTGGCAGATGATTTTAACTGAGTATGACATCCAGTACACGTCACAAAAGGCCATCAAAGGTAGCATTCTATCTAACTATCTTGCCGAGCAACCAATCGATGATTATCAGCCGATGATGTTTGAATTCCCTGATGAAGACATCATGTATCTAAAGATGAAAGACTGTGAAGAGCCTCTTGTCGAGGAAGGACCGGATCCTGATGACAAGTGGACACTGATGTTTGATGGGGTGGTTAATGTGAATGGAAACGGTGTCGGGGCAGTACTCATCAATCCTAAAGGTGCACACTTACCTTTTTCTGCCAGATTGACGTTTGAGGTAACCAACAATGAGGCTGAGTACGAGGCTTGTATCATGGGGATTGAAGAAGCCATCGATCTAAGGATCAAAACTCTAGACATCTATGGAGATTCCGCTCTAGTGATTAACCAAGTCAATAGAGACTGGAATACTCATCAGCCGCATTTGATTCCTTATCGAGATTACACCCGAAGAATCCTGACTTTCTTCAAGACAGTGAAGTTGTATCATGTACCCCGAGATGAAAATCAGATGGCTGATGCTTTGGCTACTTTGTCTTCTATGATTAAAGTCCATTGGCATAATCATGTACCACACGTTGCGGTGAATCGACTCGAGAGGCCTGCGTATGTGTTTGTAGCTGAGTCTGTTGTTGATGAGAAGCCGTGGTACTATGATATTAAGAATTTCCTCAAATGCCAGGAGTATCCTGAAGGAGCATCAAAGAATGACAAGAAGACCCTGAGAAGGCTAGCTGGAAGCTTTTATTTGAATCAGGATGATGTGTTGTACAAGAGGAACTTTGACATGGTTTTGCTCAGATGCGTGGATAGACACGAAGCAAACATGTTAATGCAAGAAGTGCACGAGGGGTCTTTCGGTACCCATGCTGGTGGTCATGCAATGTCCAAGAAATTGTTAAGAGCCGGGTATTACTGGATGACCATGGAATCTGATTGTTTCAAATACGCTCGGAAGTGCCACAAATGTCAGATCTACGCAGATAAGGTGCATGTTCCACCAAGCCCTCTGAATGTCATGAATTCTCCTTGGCCATTCGCGATGTGGGGCATCCATATGATTGGGAAGATTGAACCTACTGCTTCTAATGGGCATCGCTTCATCCTGGTCGCGATTGATTACTTCACCAAGTGGGTGGAAGCGGCTTCTTATGCCAATGTTACCAAGCAAGTGGTTGCCCGATTCATTAAGAAGGAAATTATCTGTCGTTATGGGATTCGTGAGAGAATCATCACTGATAATGGTTCGAATCTCAATAACAAGATGATGAAAGAGCTTTGCAAAGATTTTAAGATCGAACACCACAATTCTTCTCCTTACAAACCGAAGATGAATGGTGCTGTAGAGGCGGCAAACGAGAACATTAAGAAGATTGTGCAGAAGATGGTCGTGACGTACAAGGATTGGCATGAGATGTTGCCTTTCGCTTTGCATGGGTACCGTACCTCAGTACGTACGTCGACCGGGGCAACCCCTTACTCCCTTGTGTATGGTATGGAGGCAGTCCTACCTGTTGAAGTGGAGATCCCTTCTCTGAGAGTCCTGCTGGATGTCAAGCTAGACGAAGCTGAGTGGATTCAGACAAGGTTCAATGAGTTAAGCCTTATCGAAGAAAAGCGGTTGGCAGCCGTGTGCCATGGGCAGCTGTATCAGAGAAGGATGAAGAAGGCCTTTTATCAGAAAGTGCATCCTCGAAGCTATCAGACGGGTGATTTGGTTTTGAAGAGGATCCTTCCTCCCGGTACAGATAACAGGGGCAAGTGGACTCCGAATTATGAAGGTCCATATGTTGTTAAAAAGGTTTTCTCCGGTGGAGCCTTGATGCTGACAACTATGGATGGTGAAGATTTTCCGTCCCCTGTGAACTCGGATGTAGTCAAAAAATACTTCGTATAAATTGACCCGCTGGACAAAAAGGATAAAAGAGTCCAGGCAAAAAAGGGCATCCCGACGAACCAAGAAAAGAAAAAAAAAGAAAAAGGTTCGGGTAAAAGTTAGGGATAAAGAATGAAAAAGAATATGTACACCCGGTAAGTCGAAAACCCACAAGGGCGGCTTAGGAAAAAATGGGTATCCCGGTGGATTGAAAATCTGAAAAGGCGATCCAGGCAAAAGAAGGATTAAAGCGAAGACTACAGTCTGAGTTATCTGTACTTCATCGCGCTTCAGTGTCTACCATCTCGAAGGATGGGACCAGTCCAATCAGTCTTCTCAGAAAGCGAAGAATTTGGGGAAATTGAGGATATACGAGTCATACAGAATTGGGAAATAGTGGATGCCGTGTTCACATTGCCAATAGGATAGTTTATTGCCTTGTTTGGCGCAATTACCTCTTCCTAGGAATTGCTTCCTGATGTACTTGCCTTTATAGGCCAATTTTCAATCAATAAAAGTCGTTATTCAGTCGAATTGCTCTCTTGTTTTATTTTACTGTTTTGTTTGCAAAAACGTCCGAATTTTTGATAAACATTGCATATAAAAAAAACATGAAGGCTTGACAATAACGTGCAGAAAGATAAAACATTTGAAAATCATTTTGAATGTTGAGTACACTTGGGTGTATTTTATCCATACAATCCCCTACGGCATGTGTGTCTGGCGGTTTTGCAAGGTACTATCTTTGATTGCTGACTGAAGCAGGTGAGCCCCAGTTTGTTCCAAGGTGTTTCAACACTGTCCAATAGTGTGAGAAGTTGGGTTGTCCAAGTCAAGTTCAGAACTTGTATCCCTAGCGAGTTCAATATCAGTGTTGCCTCGGCAGTCAGGCCTGAAGTTGATTGCAATCCCCAGCAGGGTTGAGAATGTCTTTCCCAAGCAATTCTGAGGACTGTTAGTTCCCAAGCGAGCCGGAAGATTGTTTTTTCCCCAGCGGAGGTGTCTGTGGGTAGTTTGTTCCTCAGCAGCCGGGCCTGAAGTGTTGTAATCCCCAGCGGGGTTGAGAATTTTATGTCCCTAGCGCGTCTGTACGTTGTTGTTTCCCCAGCGGAGGTTTGCATTGGTTGTTTCCCCCAGCGGAGTCCATAAGCGGATCGGGTTCAGTGGAGGTCGTCCCCAGTGAGGATTATCCTTTCCCCAGCAGCAGTGCTATTCCCCAGCATGTTCGAAGGTTGGTGTTTTCCCAACAAGTGACTCCCCAGTCGAGTGGGTTTCTCTGCCGTTTCGAGAAGGTCAGATCAACAAGTATCTGCAGCAGATTTGTTGCATCTCCCCACAGAGTGGGAAGATCGAACCAGAATCGTGTGCTCCACAGAGTGATCATGTGTTCTCCCAGCAGGAGTTTTCCTCCATCTGCATCTTGCATATAGTAATCATCATTTGCATTTGCATCCTCAGAATGCGTAGCATTTTCATCCAATATGGAGCATTACGCCATAGAAAAATCAAACATATGCATACATGTGTTAAACCGGATTGGACCATATCCCCAGCAGAGGCGGATCATTTTCAACATCTGTATTGCACGTTCGCAGCAGTTGCTCTTAATAGCATTCAAAATTGACAATCCCCAGAGAGGTTTATTTCCTCACATGCCCGTGGAAGGAAAGCTTGACTCCCCAGCGTAGTCCCCGGCGAGCGTCTGCCTTGTTTTGGCATATGTAGAGGTCATCCTTACGATGCCAGTAGGTGTCGTGTTGATCCCCGTGTGGGTACTTTCTTTTGGTGTCAGTAGACATCATCTTTCGATGTCCGTAGCATCGAGTTTCTTCCCATTCGTCCGTTGGCGTCTGGTCGTGGTTTCTCTTTCCCATTCGTCCGTTGGCGTCTGGTCGTGGTTTCTCTTTCCCATTCGTCCGTTGGCGTCTGGTCGTGGTTTCTTTCTCCCATTCATCCGTTGATGTCTGGTCGAGTTCTTTCCCAGTCATCGGTAAATGTCTGGTCGTTCCCTTTTTGGTGTCGATAAACACCATCTTTCGGTGTCGGTAAACATCGAGTTCCTTCCCAGTCATCGGTAAATGTCTGGTCGTTCCTTTTTTGGTGTTAGTAAACACCATCTTTCGGTGTCGGTAAACATCGAGTTCCTTCCCAGTCATCGGTAAATGTCTAGTCGTTCCTCTTTTGGTGTCGGTAAACACCATCTTTCGGTGTCGGTAAACATCGAGTTCCTTCCCAGTCATCGGTAAATGTCTGGTCGTCCTGTCTTTTGGTGTCGGTAAACATCATCTTTCGATGTCGGTAAACGTCGAGTTTTTTCCCATTCGTCCATTGACGTCTGGTTGTGTATCTTTTTCCCAGTCATCGGTAAATGTCTGGTCGTCCTTTCTTTTGGTGTCGGTAAACATCATCTTTCGATGTCGGTAAACGTCGAGTTTTTTCCATTCGTCCGTTGACGTCTGGTTGTATATCTTTTTTTCCAGTCATTCGTAAATGTCTGGTCATGTATCTTTTCAAAATCCCTAGTAGAGTCGTCAGTAAACGTCTTGTCTGGTTCCAGTTGTGAACATCTTCTTCTTCCCCAGTCGAAGCCGCCATCGGTAAATGGCCTCGCTTTCCTTGATATCAGTGTATATCAAGTCGACTGTTCCACAAGCCGCCATCGGTAAATGGCCCCGCTTTCCTTGATATCAGTGTATATCAAGTCGACTGTTCCATAAGCCGCCATCGGTAAATGGCCCCGCTTTCCTTGATATCAGTGTATATCAAGTCGACTGTTCCACAAGCCGCCATCGGTAAATGGCCCCACTTTCCTTGATATCAGTGTATATCAAGTCGACTGTTCCACAAGCCGCCATCGGTAAATGGCCCCGCTTTCCTTGATATCAGTGTATATCAAGTCGACTGTTCCACCAGCCGCCATCGGTAAATGGCCTCGCTTTCCTTGATATCAGTACATATCAAGTCAACTGTTTATTTCAATGGCGTAATGCTCCATGAAAATGGAAATGCTACGCGATTTGGGAGGATGCAATGCAATATGATTCTACATGCAGTGATGCGAAATGCTAGGTTAGAGAGAACGCCAAGCCGAGGCAAGGGATTCTGATGGGGAAATGATCACAATCTTCTGGACCCTGGAAATGCTGTTGGAGATACACAGCACAATAAACTCTATGGGGAAATGACCGGCCACGCGGTGTTCTGGCAATAACAAAATACTGAGACTATGACTGGAGAGAGAATGGCTCTGAAAGCTTGCTGCTGAGGAAGGCGACGGTGGTTCTGGAAACCATAATCTGCGAGAGAGACGACTCAGTAGAGGAAGCAAACACCGATACGGTATCGAGATTCTGCTTCAAGGAAAGAGACCACGGATCTAGCGTCGAGATCATCGATCTGACATCGAACTTTGAGGAGTAGCCGCTTCTGCTGGGAAGATACAATCTGGCACTGTAAACTCCACTGGGGATATACAGTCTGGCACTGCCGACTCTACTGGGGAGTGTATAATCTGAAACAAATGCTTGGGGAGTACAGTATTGAGAACCTGCTGGGGATTGAAGAATCCAATGCTCGGATCAACTTTGCAGGGATAAGATATCAAACACCAACTGTTGAAGCAAAACATTCGCGATCACCTGCTGGGAACTCTAAGGAAATGCCCCGAGTGAACCTGTTCTGAATAGACGATCCAAAGCACTTAAAATTTACAACAATTTAAAATGTTTATTAAGCATGTACCTGTAAAGCTCTTATGTTTCATGATGCAATGTTTATCAAAAAAATTCGGACGTCATTTTTGCAAACAAAACACTAAAATGAAAATGAAAACAGAGATATACTGAATAACATGATTTTATTGATTGAATGGTCTCTGAATAGGCTTTTACATCAGGAAGCAATCCCTTGAAAGAGGTAATTGCACAAAAGATAAAAACAGAAATTAATCTAATGGCAATGTGAAATGGATTTCTATCGGGTTCCAATTCTGCTATGACTCGCTCGTCTTCAAGATCCTCCAAATGATCAGCTTTCTGAAAAAGGTAATTGGATTGTTTCCTATCCTTCGAAAGTTTCCAGTTATCGACACAAGATGATATTCAGAACTACTCAGAACGCAGTCATTCGCTTAATCCCTAACTTTTGCCTGGATCGCCCTTTCGGGTTTTCAATCCACCGGGATACCCATTTTTGCCTAAGTTGCCTTTTCAGGTTTTCAACTTACCGGGTGTTGTAGCACCTCAAATTTGCACCCCCCATTCATGCATACATTTCATTTTTTTAGGTTATTAACATTACATCTTGCATTGCATCATTGCATTCCACATTGGCATCAAGAGAATTCATTAGTGCAAAAGGCCAAGCATTTCCTTGAGATGAAGGCCACATGAGTATTCTGAAGAGCTTATATGAACCAAGGTTCATTTTGAAGCAACTTGACCAAGTGTTAGAGGCTCAAAGTCATCAGTGCATTGCCAGGTCATCTGGGGCCAAAAAAGTCAACTAAAAGTCAACTGAGGGCTAGGAGGTGGAGAAATGGGTTGAGACACTTCATTCATGTCCAAAAGAGGTTTATTCATCATGTCAAATACTTATCTTGAAGGATTTGAAGCCAGATCAAAAGTTTCTAAAAATGGAAAGTGACCTGTAATTTCAAGTTTCCAAAAATGGCAAGTTTTTGGTCCACTTTCAACTTGACTTTCCAACATCAAAGAAGCTTCAAATTAATTTTTGTCCAACATGAAAGTTGAATATATTTCTCTCCCATTTCCAAAAAGTCCAAGATCATGAGCATTTGATGAATGGTTGAGGAGTTATGGGCAAATGATCACCAAGTGTGCATGGAACTTCCAAGAGCCATAACTTTTGATCTATAACTCCAAATTGAGTGCCTCTTTTTGCAAATTGCATGTCATGACCTATATTTTCCAAAACCCTCATTGCATTGCATGAAATTTAATCACATGATCATTTGGCCATGCATGTGATTTTTGGAGGGAAAATCATGAATTTAAATTTGGTTGATCATATGAGTTTTCTAGCCATTCTATCATGTGCATGGGATCATTTTAAGTGGAAAAACACCATGCATGCTACTGTTCACGTTCATGATGGCCATGCATAGGGTGAAAATTCCAATTGTGCATAACACCTTATTTCTCACTAATCTTTCATTAGCCATGCCTAAGTGTAATTAGCAAAGTGATTAGGGAAGCATATAAAAGGCTAATCATAACAGAATTTTTCAGTTTCATTCATTCTAGATTTAGATTTGAGTTTTCCCTCCAATATTGCTCTCAATCATAATTCAAAATTTCTCCACATAGCATATGATTTTGATTGCAGATTCTTGCTCCTGGGTCAACATTTGGTAGGATTCAAGCCCTTGATTGAAGAATTTGGACCATAATCAAGGTGTGCAAGCTCAAGAACATGACAATGGAAATTGAAATCTGAGCTATATCCAAGCATCTCCAAGCTTCAATTCATGCATCAAACTTCAAATCATTATCTCAGGAGTGAATTTGGACACGTGCAAGGCCTCAAATCCATCGTTTCATTGTTCTGCTCTCCAAGAAGGTTAGAAATCGATGCTCTTAATTCATGATTTTATGTGCATAGAGTTGTAGATCTTTGAATGCTGGTTGCACTGATGTAAATTTCATGAGAAATGGTTGAGAATTGGCTGAGTTATGTGAAGTTAAAGTTTGTGTGTCAAATAAGTTTTTGTTCGATTTGCATGATTCATGAGGAATTAGACCAAAATGTTGTTGGATTCGTGATCTACATGTGATAACCTTTCGTTTGGTATGAAGTTTGTGCAATTCTGCAAAAAAAATTGATGATGAACACTGTAGCTCCGCCGTCTTCAAGAAGAAGACGGTGGAAACCACCGTGCCTGGCCGTGCGCACTGTTGCTAGGGTTTTACTGGTTCAGTTCTTTAAATGTTACTGTAGAAGCGCCCATAGCTTTTACATCCCGTGTTCGACTCCCTCTGGCCAAGCGTTTGTTTATTTCATTTATTTTCCCTTAAGTAAAACGACCGTGTTTTGGTGGTCCCTGGTTCGAATCTGCCTGATGTTGTTCTCCAATTCTATTTCTTTTCATATTATTTTCATGTTTTCACCTTTTATCCCATGTTATTTCATGCAATTTGTAAAAATCATAAAAAATAGGAAACAAGTCCAAATAATTCCAATTTTTTTCTCACATGATCATTGAGGTGTCTATTATTTTGTGATTTGATTTTCTGATTTTTATCATTTCTGGAATTTTAAATGGGATTGATTCTTTGGACATGTATGCAAATGTGACATGCTTCATTCTTTCTATTGTGAAATGCTCATACATTGGCCAGTTGACTTGAAATTTGGTATGTTGATTCCCAATATGTTGCATGATTTTTGAGGCTTGGTTGTGTATTTTTATCATTTTTCATCTCTGTTTTAGACACATGATTGTATGGTGTGACAATGTGTGTCACACAATTTGATGCCATACTTGTGCATTTTCATTTCTAGGTCAATTGAGCTCTGTTGATTCCAATTTTTTACATGATGCTTGTGTTTGACATGTTGTGTGCACATAAAATTTTTCATGATTGTTTGATTCATTTCTGTTTTAATATGGAATTTTGATGCTTGAAGTCCAATTATGTGCATTGTGTGTGCCATTGCCTTAGCATGATCATTATATGGATTTGCCTTAGGATGTGGATTTGGTCCTTTTTGGGACATGTTCTTACTTGAATAAATATGCTTCATGTTGGATATTGGTTATTGTTTTGACTTTTTACTTGGCCTTTGACCCTAGCCTTGGTGCTAGTGGTTTGTACTCATCTTTTGAGTTTTGCATTTCAGGTTCAAGCTTCTAGTCTTGATGGTTGATGTTGATCTCATGAATTGAGATGCAAAATTCTTTATCCACTAACCTTTGTTGTGTTGTAGGTTCCTTGGTGATAAACTCACTTGGGTTGTTTGCTTGTTGGCTTGCATTGTGTACATACTGGTTGTAACACTGGTATATGTCTGTTTGAGTTGTCTGAATGTGAATATTGACTTGTTTGATTTTCTTACAGGTACTTTAGCCTCTTTAACTCATTGCTTGAGTTGCTTTACTTTGTTTGTGGTTGGCATACCACCTAGGTAATCATCCTATAACTCCATGTAGTCTGGAAGCCCTGTCGTTTCTGTTTGGCAGGCATTTGGCTGAAGTCCTCCTTAAGAGGCAATGACTGTGTTTGTTTACTTTTGTGCCATGTACTTCAAGTCCTCCTAAGTGAAGAGGCAATTGGAAGATAGAAGGGACTAGAAGTCAGTCCCCTGCTATTCAGTTGAGTCTTTCATCTTGCTCGCACTACGTGCTGATGCATTTGAATAAACACCCAAGATCCTTGTATATAGAGTCAGTCAAGTGGAGTAGAGTCCCACATTCTGGACTCCCATGTTTTCATTGATTCAAGCTCACCCAGGCCCTGGTTAAGAGCTATGAGGTCTTATCCTCATTACCTTTCATCTGCTCACCCTGACGGTCAATGTCAGTGGTTAAGAGCCTTCAGATACCCTTCCAGTACCGGCTTGTTTGTCGAGGTTGATATGACCCCTTGACTAAAGCCTCACCCTTGATGTTTGAGCCCCTTGTTGGTGTGTTTACTTCATGTTGTATGTGTTTGTGTGATGTGATTGTATCCCCATAGGATTGCTAGACTTCGCATAGTCTCGTTTGCATGTCAACTAAGGTAGCACGGTTCCTTCGTCTAGGACTTCCTTTCTTGCGTGAGCTTTCCTAAAACACAAACAAACTTGATCCCCCCTTAAGGACACGTTGACTCCTTCTACTTCAGGTGAGTAAGTCTCCCAAGGTCGAGCATCCGGTAGATTGCGTAGTAACGTTGTTCACTTAAAAACACAAAACAAACAGAAATAGTTTAGCCGAACTACGGCAACTCTGATTCTCATGTCCAGATGAGATACGTAGGCACGAGATGCGATGTCTTGTCGAGTTTGACTGACAACTAACTTTATTCCTTTTCTCTCGCCCTCGTTGCGATTGAGACCTTCCCTTTCTCTTGCCATAGTTGCAATCGAGATCCTTCCGCTTTGTGTGTGTGCTTGGAGTCTGATGTAAGTCCAGCGATTGGCATTCGGTTTCCTGTTGGTGTTTGTTTGTTTGGAGTCTGATGTAAGTCCAGCGATTGGCATTCGGTTTCCTGTTTGCGTTTCTTTGTTCGGAGTCTGATGTAAGTCCAGCGATTGGCCTTCGGTTTCCTGTTTCTTTTGTGGAGTTGGATGTAAGACCAGCGATTGGCATTCCGTTTCCAATTGTGTGTTCGCTCTGACGTCTCAGCGTCTTATTTTAGCGTTTTATTTCGGCGTGCGTTAGCCGAGCTACGAGTGCTCTGATTCTTACTCTGGTGAGAGAAGATACGTATGCATAGGACGCGACATCCTAGCGAGCACGTTCCCCATTTCCCCGAACTACGTCGACTCTGATGTTTGTGTCTGACAAACTACGTAGGCCCAGGATGCGACATCCTGCCGAGTCCGCTTTCTCCGTCTTCTTCCTTCTGTGTTCTATTCCAGTTTTGTGCAGTCTTTGAGCAGTTATTCAGCAACCTTCTTCTATTCTTTCTGAGCGTGGATCCCGTTGAGTACGACGGACGTGAGGGGGTGCTAATACCTTCCCCTTGCGTAACCGACTCCCGATCCTTGCAATATCTGGTTGTAAGACCATTTCCTTTCCAGGTTTACTTCGAGCGTTTCCTTTCCCTCCTTTGGGATAAATAACGCACGGTGGCGGCTCTGTGTCTTTTCCCGCCGGTTGTTTTTCGCGTATGCGACAGGTGTACAATCTTTTCATTTTTAAATCCCTAACTTTTGCCCGAACCTTTTTTCATTTTCTTGGTTCACCGGGATGCCCATTTTTTGCCTGGACTATTCTTTTTATTGTCCAGCGGGTCTATTTTACGCGAAGTATTTTTTAACTGCGTCTGAGTTCACATGGGAAGTGAAGTCTTCACCATCCATAGTTGCAAGCATTAAGGCTCCACCATCAAAAATCTTGGTGACAATATATGGTCCATCATAGTTAGGAGTCCACTTGCCCCTGTGATTTATCTGAGGAGGAAGGATCCTTTTCAACACCAAATCTCCGACTTGGAAGCATCGAGGACGCACTTTCTGATCAAAGGCCCTCTTCATCCGACTTTGATACAACTGCCCATGACAAATGGTTTCCATTCGCTTCTCTTCGATAAGACTCAACTCATTGAACCTTGTCTGAATCCATTCAGCTTCGTCTAACTTGACATCCAGTAGGACTCTTAGAGAAGGAATCTTCACTTCAACAGGTAGGACTGCTTCCATACCATACACAAGGGAGTAAGGGGTTGCCCCGGTCGATGTACGTACTGAAGTACGGTACCCCTGCAAGGCAAAGGGTAACATCTCATGCCAGTCTCTGTACGTAACGACCATCTTCTGCACAATCTTCTTTACGTTCTTATTTGCTGCCTCAACATCACCGTTCATCTTAGGACGATAAGGGGAAGAATTATGATGCTGAATGTTGAAGTTCTTGCATAACTCCTTCATCATTTTGTTATTGAGATTAGAACCATTATCAGTAATGATTCTTTCGGGAACCCCATAACGACAAATGATTTCTTTCTTGATGAATCGGGCAACCACATGTCTGGTGACCTTCGTAAATGACGCCGCTTCGACCCACTTGGTGAAATAGTCGATGGCAACAAGGATGAAGCGATGCCCATTGGAAGAAGTCGGCTCAATCTTTCCAATCATATCAATGCCCCACATAGCAAACGGCCACGACGAAGACATCACGTTCAGAGGATTTGGCGGCACATGCACCTTATCAGCATAAATCTGGCATTTATGGCACTTCCGAGCATATTTGAAACAGTCAGATTCCATGGTCATCCAGTAATAACCCGCTCTCAACAATTTCTTAGCCATTGCATGTCCGCCGGCATGAGTACCGAAGGAGCCTTCATGAACTTCCTGCATTAACATGTTCGCCTCGTGTCTATCCACGCATCTGAGCAAAACCATGTCGAAGTTCCTCTTATACAGCACATCGTCTTTGTTCAAGAAGAAACTGCCTGTCAATTTTCTCAAAGTCTTTCTATCATTGTTGGATGCCCCTGCAGGGTACTCTTGATTCTTCAGAAAGCACTTGATATCGTGATACCAGGGCTTGTCATCAACTACCAGTTCAGCAGCAAACACATACGCGGCCCTATCAAGGCGCATAACATCGATCCGAGGAGCGTGGTTCTACCGAGTCACCTTGATCATGGAAGATAGAGTAGCAAGAGCATCTGCCATCTGGTTCTCATCACGAGGTATATGACACAGCTTTACTGTTGTGAAGAAAGTCAACAGTCTTCTCGTGTAATCCCTGTAGGGGACCAGATTAGGCTGGAGAGTATTCCAATTACCATTCACTTGATTGATCACTAGAGCTGAATCTCCGAAGATGTCTAGAGTCTTGATTCTCAAATCAATGGCTTGCTCAATACCCAAGATACATGCTTCATACTCAGCTTCATTATTGGTGCACTCAAAAGTCAGACGAGCGGTGAAAGGCATGTGGGCACCTTTCGGAGTGATAATGACAGCACCAATTCCACTTCCTTTGGCATTGACGGCCCCATCAAACGTTAAAGTCCACTTTTCATCTGGATCAGGTCCCTCCTCAACAACTGGCTCTTCACAGTCTTTCATCTTGAGGAACATGATGTCTTCATCCAGAAAATCAAACTTCATCGGCTCATAATCATCAATCGGCTGCTGAGCAAGATAGTCTGACAGAATACTCCCTTTGATGGCTTTCTGGGATGTATACTGGATGTCGCATTCTGTCAGTACCATTTGCCAACGAGAAACCCTTCCGGTGAGAGCTGGCTTCTCAAATATATATTTGACTGGATCCATTTTGGAGATCAGTAAGGTTGTGTGAGTCAGCATGTATTGTCTCAAATGCTTAGCAGCCCATGCAAGTGCATAACATGTCTTTTCAAGCATTGAGTATCTCGACTCGCAGTCTGTGAATTTTTTACTCAGGTAGTAGATGGCATGCTCTTTCCTACCTGTCTCGTCGTGTTGACCGAGAACAGAACCCATGGAATTATCAAGTACTGTCAAATACATAATCAGCGGTCTCCCTGGGACTGGAGGCATAAGGATTGGAGGATTCTACAAATACTCTTTTATTTTTTCGAAAGCCCTTTGGTAATCATCACTCCATTTGATAGCCTGATCTTTTCTTAACAATTTGAATATTGGCTCACACGTGGCTGTTAGGTGAGAGATGAACCTTGCAATGTAGTTCAACCTCCCTAAGAAACCACAGACTTATTTTTCTATTCTTGGCTCAGGCATTTCTTGTATTGCTTTTACTTTGGCAGGATCCACCTCAATCCCCTTTTCACTACCAATAAAACCCAGCAGTTTTCCAGATCTCACCCCGAAAGTACACTTGTTTGGATTAAGCCTCAGCTTGAATTTCCTCAAATGCTCAAACAGTTTCTGCAAATTCACCAAATGTTCTTCTTCCGTCTGGGATTTGGCAATCATATCATCAACATAAACCTCGATTTCATGATGAATCATATCATGGAAAAGAGTTATCATAGCTTGTTGATATGTTGCCCCAGCATTTTTCAGACCAAACGGCATCACCTTGTAGCAGAAGGTGCCCCATGGGGTTATGAAAGTTGTCTTCTCCATGTCTTTTGGGGCCATCTTAATTTGATTATAGCCAGAAAAGCCATCCATGAAGGAGAATACCGAGAACTGAGCCGTGTTATCCGCCAAAACATCGATGTGAGGTAATGGGAAATCATCTTTAAGACTATCTCTGTTCAGATCCCGGTAGTCGACACACATTCGTACCTTTCCATCCTTCTTAGGTACTGGAACGATATTTGCAACCCATGGCGGATAATTTGTAACCGCTAGAAACCCTGCATCCAACTGTTTTTGCACTTCTTCCTTTATCTTGACAGCCATCTCTGGTCTTGTTCTTCTGAGCTTCTGCTTGACCGGAGGATAATCCTCTTTGAGAGGCAAACGGTGTACCACAATGTCGGTGTCAAGCCCTGGCATGTCCTGATAAGACCAAGCGAAGATGTCAACATACTCTTGCAGCAATTCAATCAGCCCCTTCTTCACATTATCTTCCAAAGCAACCCCTATAATGATTTCTATCTTGACGTCCTCGGTGCCGAGATTAATCACTTCAATAGACTCTTGATGCGGTTGAATGACCCTTTCCTCTTGTCTTAACAACCTGGCAAGTTCTTCAGGGAGTTCACAGTCTTCATCACCCTCTTCTTCTGCTTGAAAGATTGGATTTTCAAAGTCGAAGCGAGCCATAGAAGAACTGTTATCAATAGGATTCGGTGACGTGCATCTGCATGAGTGATGGTATGTGCTTATGAGTGTGGACAAGGAGTGAAAACTAAACAAAACATTGCCAAAATATAATTTTTTTGATTTTTGAAAACTGCAAAAAATAGAAAGACAGTGAACAAAATATTTTAATGCAAAAATACGTCCTTTATTTATGATAAAAAAATGCAGGTATTCACATAGATGAGCCCTACAATGAGTCATTACGCCCTGGGCGGAACGTACGACTTGGATATGCACAAATAAACAGAGAAAATTACTCTTCAAGAAGAGTGACTTGGATAATCTCTTCAGAAGACCAATTGCGGAGGACTTCACCCGGGACCCTTGGACGCACCCAGTTGTCGATGTCGCAATCACTATCCCCATCTTCTTCGTTGATTGCAGAGATCTGGCCATACTAAATGATGCCAGCGCTGGAGAAAGTAATCGGCCCCTAACGAGTCTGAGGCGTTGAAGTTGTAGAAGTCAATGTTGGCTGATACCCAATCCCAAACTTGTCTTCCTTTATAGGTAAATCCAACAGATGTCCCCAACCGGGGGCAACACCTGAATTTACCAAGGCTTGTGCCTGCTTGAAAGACAAAATAGAGGCACCTGCTTCAACCTCTTCCACTTGAGCTGCATCCTTGACTTGAACTGCCTCAAAGGCCTGACACAGGGTCTCATGAATCTCACCTTCTACCTCTACATACTTGAATGTAGACAGGTGACTGACCAGAATATCCTCCTCACCACAGACAGTGATAATTCTTCCGTTGACCGGGAACTTGATCTTCTGATGCAAGGTCGAGGAGACTGCCCCGACATTGTGGATCCAAGGACGACCCAACAAGCAGCTATACGAAGGACTGATATCCATCACATAGAAGACGGTGTTGAAGGTTTGTGATCCAATCTGAATTGGCAATTCTACCTCTCCGAACACCGACCTCTTAGAACCATCGAAGGCTCTCACAACAAGATAGGAAGGCTTCAAGATCAAACCTTCTACATCTAACTTTGACAGGGCTCTCTTGGGTAGCACATTGAGAGAGGAACCTGTATCCACCAGAACATGGGATAGCACAGTGTCTTTACACTCCATGGAAATGTGCAAAGCCTTGTTATGATCGTGTCCAGCTGGCGTTTAGTCAGAATTAGTAAAACCCAACCCGTTGCCTGCATGAACATTTGCAACGATCCCTTCTAGTTGGTTCACTGAGATCTCCTGAGGCACGTATGCAGCATTAAGGACCTTCAGGAGTGCCTCCCTGTGTGCCTCGGAACACAGCAGGAGTGAGAGAATGGATATCTTGGACGGCGTCTGAATCAACTGATCGACTACCTTGTAGTCGCTTTTCTTTATGATTCTCAAAAGCTCGTCCTCATATTTCGTAAAAGCAGGCTCAGAGCCAGCCTGTGGTGCAGAGGTACCCTCATTCACAACTTGCTTGCCTTTGGCCTTCGCCGCGGCGTCAGCACTATCAGGTTGGGTAACCGGTGGTGAGAACAGTCTACCACTTCTGGTGAATCGCCCGATTCCACCAACATTGTCCACTGCGGGATCTTTTACCTCAACTCCAGGTTCAGACTTCTGATCTTGCACCTCTTCTACTTTCAGTGGCTGCTCCACTCTATGATCGTGTGTGTGCACACTCCCCCCGTAATGCTAAGTAATGGCCCTTTCGCTTGTGAAAGGTAAAGGACCAGGGGTCGTGATGGTCATAGTGGATTGATGTGGTCGCATTGGTGGTACCGGTTGCGCTACTGGCACACTGATCTGAGCGGTCGGGTAGAAAATTGTGATAGTGGCAGCGTCACAGTCATACTCAGAAATCTCATTTATTGAAGTACAAACATCCAAAACATCGAAATCAAGTTCAAGAAATACATCAGAATCAGACACAATGTTTGGAATATCAGCAACAACATCAAAAAGATTAATTACATCATTGGGAATTACAAAATCAGCAGGAACAACATTTGTAAATTCTTCAGCATCTTCAGGAAAGAGAGGGTCAACATCTGCATTCTCAACAACCCCTTCAACAGACCTTTGGGCAGATAGGTCTTTAGCTTGAAGGACACCATCATCAAGCAAGGCCTGGATACCCTGCTGCAGCTTCACACAACCCCCACTCTGCACAACACAACCCAAATAACCGCTCCCACAGCCGGGGAAAACATCTGCCTTTAGCAAGTATTCTTTGATTTCTAACAGCGGAGTCTTCAGCTTCAACACCTCCTTGACTAATTTGACTTCTCCTTCAACCATGTTAACATTTTCTCTTCCATGTTGCGGCATAGGATTGTTGACGACATTTTAGCCGACGCAAAATTAATGGCCTTTGAGTCAATAAGGTCCTGAACTACGTGTTTAAAAGCTTTGTAGTTCTCAGTAGTGTGGCCAGGTGCCCCAGAGTGGAACTCACACCTAGCATTGGCGTCATAACCCACCAGAAGTCTGCCAATGGGAGGAGCCAAAGTGCGTAACTGCACGAGTTGCAATTGTTGAAGGTTGGGAAGCAATTGGGCGTACGACATCGGAAGAGTGTGAAACGCCTATCCATCATCCTCTGTCTCTGTTGATAAGCAGGTTTGTTACCCTATTGTTGTTGGTATTGATTTTGTTGACGATGAGGTTATTGTTGTTGCACTGGTGCTGCAGCCGGAATGGTCACAGCTGCAACATAAGGTTGTTGATGGTAATTCTGAAAACTGCTCCTTCGATTACCTCTGTTCTGATAAGAAGACACAATATTTGCATCCCATTCTCTCCTCTTCTGTCCTCCTAAGAACGTCTTCTTTGACCCCGAAGATGATCCAACCCCATTTTGGATCTTACACGTCTTCAAGTAGTTCTCCACCCTCTCACCGGTAAAGACCACATCAGCAAAATTCGAGGCGTTGCAACCCACCAGACGCTCCAAGTAAGACCCGGGCAGTGTATTCATAAACATGTTGGCCATCTCCTTTTCCAACATCGGAGGCTGCACACGGGAAGCCATCTCTCTCCAGCGTTGAGCATACTCTTTGAAGCACTCGTTGCTTTTGTTAGACAGATTCTGGAGTTGAGTTCTGTCAGGTGCCATATCCGCATTGTACTGATATTGCTTCACAAAGGCCTCAACCAAGTCTCTCCAACAGCGAATATGGGCTCTGTCCAGCCTCATATACCACTCCAAGGATTCCCCAGCTAGGTTGTCCTGGAAGAAGTACATGAGCAGCTTCTCATCATCAGAATACACAACCATCTTGCGGAAGTAAGCTTGTACGTGAGTCTTCGGGCAAGAGTTGCCATTGTACTTATCGAAAATAGGGACTCTGAATTTTGGTGGAACTCTTACGCCTGGGACCAGCCCCAAGTCAGCAACATCCATACCAAGAGCATTATGCCCTTCCACAGCTTTCAACCTCTCTTCCAGTCTCCGAAACATAGGGTCCATACCATGGCCCATGCCAATGTCCTCCTGAAGCAGGGGGAACTGATCCTCCTGATCATCATGGATGGGTTGTTGATCAAGGTTGACATGTGGGATTGGGATAGGCCCCGATCCATTGGGTCCATTAGCCTCTCCAGCTGGAGGATAAGCCACAACCTCCGGTTGAGTAGTAGAGGGATTCCTTTGTACCAACAATCTAAGCTCTTGCTGTCCCTGAGCCACTTCTTGGACCACTTCCATGAATTGATTCATGCGAATCCTCATCTCAGCGAGCTCTGCTTGTAGACCTTCCATTTCTCTTTGTTGATTTCTTCGGATACCGTACCGGTGAATGCCTGAGTCAGCTATCCTGCTAGTGGAATACCAAGCAAAATGAGAAATATTGCGGCGGTACCTGTTATGCAAGACATGATAATGAATATGCAAATGCAATGACATGTTTATCAATTCCAAAGGGTATTCTACCCCTTGATTCCAGTCTCTTATTAGATAAACAGTGTAAGAAAATCCCGACTAGAATCAAGAAGAAGATATAAACCCCTGGGAATAGATAAACATGTGTTAAATGATGTGAATGCGAAATGATGTGATGCAATGCAATGACATGGGAATCGGGATTGCTGTATCTGCTTGAACATCTGTCAGGTTGCACTGTCTGAAGAGAAAACCACTGAGGAACATATAAGAGATCAAAGCTCTACTCCAACAAGAATACCAGTAAACCGGGTTGGTTGAAGGTTAAGGTTTCCTGAATTTAGCCCGCCCCTCACTGGTAGGTTCTAAGAACAGAAGTTTGCCAGCTTCCAGCCCTTCAGTCGAGAATAATACGTTTACCACTGAAGGTTTGGCATTATTACGAGACAAAAGACCTCCACTGACTCCCCTCAACAGGACATCCTAAAAGCAAGTTCCCAGCCTTGGGGTCCTCGGGTTGAGCAGCGAGAATGCGCCCACCAAAGCTAACATAACCGCGTCTCGGAGGAGAGGCCTCGACTGAGTCCTCGGGAAATGGTCACCAGAGTCGACGATTTCTAAAGGAACATCTTGTCGTTACGGAACACCCGTAGGACAGAATATAACCAAAAGAAACCTCGTCTGGGTGTGGGTCTTCATGAACGACTTAACGTAGCAACATGTTACGCAAGCCTCATGACTATCCACTCTAAAACCTGTGTGTACGCTCAAGCCTGGGTAGTGGGCTTATCTCTCATAGAACAACCCATCCCAACAGACAACCAACCCCACAGATCCAACAGATATAGCAATCATATGTACACAATGCAATAAGATAAAGCAGATAAATGTTGAAAGTAAATAACTGTACAAAAGAATAAACACCCCACCAACAAGAAACGCACAAAAGCTAGGAGGGACTTGCATAGGGAAACCAGGTCCCCAGCAGAGTCGCCAGTTGTCGCAACGCGAAAAACAACCGGCGAAAAAAAAAGAAAACAGAAGAGTCGCCACTGTTCGTTATTTATCCCAAAGGAGGGAAAGGAAACGATCGAAGAAAACCTGAAGAGAAGGAAAAGACAAGGTCTCGCAACCAAATCTAGGGTTCGGGAGTCGATTATGCGAAGGGAAGGTATTAGCACCCCTACGCATCCGTAGTACTCTACGGGATCCACTCTTGTTGTTCTCGTCTAAAGGGTGTTGGTATATCTAAGATACTATTTACTAAAAGAAAAGTCAAAAGAAAATGACTCACAAGGATGTCGCATCCACTGCCTACATATCTCATCTGAGTATGAGAATCAGGGTCTTCGTAGCTCGGCTACCTATGGGTTAAAGAGAAGTGTGCTCGCTAAGACATCGCGTCTTATGCCTACGTATCTCATCTGGAATGAGAATCAGAGCAAAACGTAGTTCAGCTAACTACGGGAACAAGGGTCTCGATTGCAACTAGGGCAAGAGAAAGGGAAAGTCTCGATCGCAACGAGGGAGAGAGAAGAATTGCAGCAAGGGAGAAAGCAAGCAAGGATTAGTTGTTAGTTGTCAGTCAAAACTCGGCAAGACATCACATCTCGTGCCTACGTATCTCATCTGAACATGAGAATCAGAGTTGCCGTAGTTCGGCTAACTAGGGGTTAGGGATTGCCATCTGAACATGGACTTACAAAAGAGGACACCAGTTGTGTCAAAGGAAAGTGGGCAATGTGTTCAACGTCCTAGCAGTAGGTGTCGCAGCTCGCTGAATCGAGTCTTAGGAAGTTACCTCTTTGCAATAGAACGGATTGACATCCCATAAGATCGGAGACGCACGGAAGGTCTAAAAGTGGGGAAGCTTTGTCCTAGAGTTGTCATGCAATGTGGACCTATGTGTTAGGATTTACAGAGGGGAACATCTACCTAATGTTAGCATGCAAAGAATAAGGGGATTCTACATATGTTATCATACAAAGGGTTCTACCTAATGGGTGCTACCTAAACGGAACAAGAGTCGACGGACGGAGCAAGGAGAGAAGCCACGGATAAGGGTAGATGGCGATACATGAAGCAATCGACTTACAAGAGAAATGGCGATGCCTGAGGCAATCGACTTACAAGAGGATGGATGAATACGTGCTGGTTCTATTAAGTTTTGAAAATGATCACTCGACGTTGGATCGAGCTTTTGATCTTGTTTTGAAATGGTTATCGGATGTTCGTTTTAATTCTTATATTAACATATGTATAAATAATGAAAGAAATAAATATTATACACTTTATGGGAGAGGGGTACATTTGTTATGAATGGGGATGGTTCATGGCAATCAAACAATAAGAATATATGCCTCATACATCATACAAGTAGGCAACAGTTATCAATCAGATCGGATAAGTAAATAAGTATATAATCAAATCAAAGAATCAAAGAATGAAATAAAGGTGAATTAAACAATGCGTGAGAGGTATGAACATGTTACACAATCAAGACATAATAAGCATGGATGAAAGAAACAAGTATAACAAATGACAGATGGATCAGACAGATGAAAAGATGCACACAAGGGGTCCACTGAATAATTTAATCAAGAAATGAGGCAAAGATCAAATAAAATCAAGGTAAAAAGCCTCTAATACATGGCATATGAGATGAACAAGGGAGGATCAAAAGATCTCTTCAATTTCCATAAGCAATCCCTAAGTCAAACATCGATCATAGAAGTCAACTGAAAATTCAAGTCAACTTAAAAAATAGCAAATAAATAGCAAATTAATCAAGAAAATTATGAAAAAATACTTATGGATCGAAGAGATCGAAACTTAGGAAAATGGTCTCCAAAATGGGAGGGACCGTTTCAAATAATCCGAACATTTACGAACAATGCCTACGAAATTCAAGAACTAGGCATGGATCAAAGGATCTTAAGGGTAAATGGGAAATATTCTACAAAATATAAACCTATGCTAAAAGAGATTCAAATCCAAACATAGTGAAAATATTCATTAAATTGTTTAAAAAGCCAAGATGACATACAAAGTGGTCAACCGGCCTTACAAGGGCCGCTACAAAAAGAAAAGTCAAACAGGAAATGTAGATTTAAAATCCTCAAAAAAAGGTCGTCTCAAGACCGATTCGACTGTCAAGATGGATTTTCTTCCCCCGCAGCTTCTTAATATTGGCCTCGATCTTAAGGGCCTTTTCACCATGTGAAATCCCTTTCAGAACTTCATGGTCGACAATATCTTGAGTAGGAAGCAGTTCGCCTGTATCTAAAGAAGCTTTTTGTGCTTCTACTTCAGCAATCTTCTTGTTATGTTCGACTATTTGAGCTTGATAGTCCGAAATTTGTTGATCGAAAGCTTGTTAGTGACTGAGACACTCTTGTTTCTTGGCCTCAAAGTCACTGAGTTTCTTCTCACACGCTTCACTGAAATCCCACTCAAGCCTCATCTCGTTGATCTTGGTCTTGATCTGAAAATCAGCATGTCGACAAAGGGCAAGATCCTAGACCAATTGGGTGAAGAAAGCCTCGAACTCAATCAAGTACTTGACAGCGGGGGCAGGAAGCTCATGAAGGGAAAGTTCGTCGAGAAGCTTAAATATTTCGCTCATCATACCTTCTTCTTCTTCGAGGACGGTAAAGAATTCACGCTCAAATAGATGATCTTTTAGCTGTTTGAGTCTGGAGGTGACGTCTGTTGGTGTAAGCCCTAGAGGCCAATACTTTTGGTACTTGTATCGAATTATTTATTAATAATAAAAGGCTTTTTATTTATTACGTTTGTTTAATAAAGTCCCTAGAATAGCTAGTCTGTTTAATGTATCAAGTATGACTTAATCATGAGATCACATTAAACATAAGGACATTATTCTTAAAGTATCCGTAGTCGAGCTTTATTGTGAAGTGGGATGACATTAAAGCATTAAGACTATTATGTATATATACTGATGATCACATCTCATGGATCATGGATAAGGAGTTATCAAGTCTTAAACATAGGTACGAATATTAAGAGTAATATTTATACCAGATTGACCCGCTATGAGAATACTATATAGAAAGTTATGCAAAGTGTCATAAGTTATTCTCATGGTGATAATGGTGTATACCACTCTTCGACCTGAAACCACTATGGACCCTAGATGTAGAGTCGAGTGCTTTATTGCTGATCAAACGTTGTCCGTAACTGGATAACCATAAAGACAGTTGATGGGTACTCCACGAAGCATGCTGAGGGACATGAGTGACCTAGATGGAATTTGCCCATCCTGCATAACAGGATAAATGACTATGGGCCCAATATTGAACTGGACAAGGATGACACGGTCTATGCCTTGTGTTCAATATAGACATAAGGGCAAAAGGGTAATTATACACATAAGTATTATCACAGAAGGAATTGTCAGATCACATGACATTTACGTGTCTTGGGTAGCAGTGATGTGTTGCTAGATACCGCTCACTGTTTATTATGTTAAATACATGATTTAATATAATTGCCAATGCCGCGAAAACCTACAGGGTCACACACAAAGGACGGATTGATGAGAGATAGAGTAACTAAGGAACACCGTAAGGTACGGTGCCCTTAAGTGAATTGTAGAACATCGTAAAGGTACGGTGTACTTAAATAGAATACTAAATATGGTAAGATACCATGAGCTTAAGTGATTTTGGGCATATTATAAGATATGGGCCAAAATACACTTAAGTGGCCTTTTTAGCTTGAAGCCCACACAAGTGGTTCTATAAATAGAACCCTTGTGCAGAAGCATTCATAGCGGTTGCATTATTTTCGTTTTCTCTCTCTCTCTCTCTCACTCAAAGCCTTCGTTCGTACCAGCTAGCACTGAGATTGAAGGAATCCGTTCGTGTGGACTGAGTAGAGACGTTGTCATCATTCAACGTTCGTGATCGCTCCGTGGATCTGCATCAAAGGTTTTTATCGTCACAAGAGATCTGCACCAAAGGTTTCAATCATCACAAGAGGTAAATATTTTATCACTGATCATGACCATTCGTAAGGATCTCTAAAGGAGAAATTTTTTAATTTCCGCTGTGTTTTGGATCGCAATTCTCCTTTAACGTCTATCCCTGGCGAAGGTACAACAGTCGAAGAAGAAGGCTGGGTCTCAGTCAAAACATGACGGAGTTGCTGCAACTTCCTCAAAGCTTCTTCCGGATTTTGTTACTTCATATCCAAAACCTCTTCCGGAGTCAAAGTACTGGTAGAGATTCCTTTTCCAGCAACAATTGGAGGGGCTTGAGTTTGTTATGCAGCGAGATGTTATTGAGCCTCAGGCGACACGCTCTAAAACTCGTCTTGTCTTTGAGGACTCAAGATAGCCTCAGCTGCTTGATTTTTGACCCTTGTTTCAACTACGGGCTCAACTGGAGTCGAATCGATCACATGTTCCTAGAATCAAGAAGTCAGAACCCACATCAGAGAGTAAGTTCGTGAGTTGGTAAAACAAAGAGAGACAAATACCTGAGAGGCCCCGTGTTGTGGAGAGACATGAGGACTTCTTTCTGGACCATGAGGGGTGAAGACCTCACTAAGATCATCTGGAACTACGGGCTTCATGGTCGAATGAGCGACCCTTGAGGGGGGTTTCTTAGCTTGGACTTTCTTTTTTTCGTGTCGGAGTAGGTGGATTCATCGGTGGCACCTTCGATGTTGGAAAAATATGTGAATGCACACTGCCATCGGAATCTTCATTATCGACCAAAGGGACTTCTTCAGGAACTTGAGTCATAAGACAAGTGAGAGGGTGACGAAATTGTTAAAATATAAGGCCTCATGAAACGCTGACACTAAGTACCTTCGGCTTCGGAGTCGATGACACCCTTTGCCTTTTGGAAGGTTTGCCAATGGTTGGTTAAGTTGTTGAAACCCTTTTTCGACCCTAACAACAGAGAAAAAGAGTGTTTATTTTTGCTCTCTATAAAGAAAGGAAAGGTGAGAGAATAAGTGGTTACCTTTTTTGGGGCTTCGCCAACGTTGATAATTTGGATTGTTGCGTTGGGAGCATCAGTATATGGTGGTGGAGGCGGAATTTCGCCAGTGAGAGTGGAAAAGGAATCAATCATATGTTGAAGAAAGAGATCACTAGAAAAGGCTTGACGTTGGTAGTCGGTCCACCGTTCGTCGAAATCGACGGTTGTCAAAAAAGATTGTTGGAACTTAAACACAGGTAGTTCAAGGTGTTGAGTGGATTTTTGGAAACGCAAGAAAGCTTTATGGTCATCAGCGTTTAATGATCGACCAGAACATACGATGTCATTCAAATGTGACACCAAGGCCTTCGGTAGCATTTGACTAAGGCCGAATTGACGAGCCACCAAGTTGGGTTGGTAACACATGAAGCCATACCCCTTTGACCCCAAGTCGATCATAAAGGATAGAAACGTGGGGGTAAAAAACGCCATCCATACAACACTTGATTGTGCTGCAGCTTGAGGGGAGTCACCTGGGAAAGGATTTTAAAACCATTTTGGGCCAAAACTTTGATCCACGAATGGAGCCATACCCAGAGCAAAGTTGTCAGCCTCGATGAACATGTTGAGGTACTTCATGAAAAGATGTTTGTTGGGGGTTTCTTGGCATGTCATCGGGGCAAGTCTTGCCCCTTCGACTAGTCGGTCCTCATTTAAACGTATGATGCGCTCCGACACCGGGTAACCCAACTGATATTCAAAAGTGGCATTCAACCAATGTTGCAAAAGTCACATAGTACCTGACAAGTTCAGGACCTTGGTAGTAGAATGAAGGTATTTTAATTTCAGGGTTGCAAGCCCTAAGGAGTGGTACAAAGAAGCCAGTAAAAGCTTACCTAGAGAGACCTGTCGACCCTCGTAAATTTGGATCGTCGGACTTATGTAACTTTTGGCTATCTACAATGATCCAGGACATAAAACATAATATGAAAGCTATAATATTAGAAAAGCAATATGATCTTCGTCAGAAACCTCGACATAATCCTTGTTGTGGTGATCTTCGACGTAGTTTGGGAGGCTAGCACGATGGAACGAAAATGTGGTCTCCTTTGGAAGTGTGGGGTCGAAAGTTTCGCCCAGTGGCGATAAGCCTGTAAGAGCTTCCACATCGAAGAGAGTTGGCGTCAACATGCCACATCGAAGCTGGAAAGTATTGGTCGAACCTTCCCAGAAGTACATCGAAGCCAGCAACATGCAGGGGTTGATTCGGTGAGCATGCCTTGAGATCTGGATAGTGTTGGAGATCCCCGCGCTTCTCCACTAGTCTTGGCGTTTTCGTTGGACTTTGTTAAGCCAAGCCAAATACTATTTGTTGCCTGGGGTAGGCTTCGATCTGAAGACTCTTGCCTTTGGGTCCATGAATCTGACGTCGATAACTTCATCTTTGTCGAAAGTTGGAGGGGGCAGCAGAAGCGTAACCAGGAAAATAGCCTTGAACCATTTTTGGTTTAGATTTTGTGTCTGGCTAAGGTTCGTAAAATGCAATTAGTTTGTCGTTAACAATAAATGGAATGAGCATCTGGCGTTGCCAGATTTTTACCACTACCTCATCAGCAGAAGTGGGTTGAGGAATACGTTTCGTACTTTCCATTGTAGTAAGTTGAAATGCAATGGGGTTGTTGTCAGTGTTAAAGGTGATAGCGTTTTTGGTACGAGTAGAGGAAGCCATTGCTATGAAGGATGAAGAAAATTTTGGAAAAACTAAGATTGTTGTGAGAAGTTGCAGAAGGGATGCGCAGATGAAGAAGCAGGAAGAGAATTATGAGGGTGAAAAGTGGTTATTTATAGGCGAACCAAGGGATACTCAAGCATCGGTCGATTGACAGTTGTCCGACTAGGATGTAATGGGAAAGTTGGTAGCTTTAGTTGAGATCCCACAACCTAGGAAATAGCTCATAATGATGACAATTTGTTTGGAAAATCGCAGAGAAGGAAAGTCATCATTGCACGCAAAAAACATCATTAACGATTAGATGGCCAACCGAAATTTGGAAAGTCAAAAGTCAAGTTTCTTGGTCGAAGCGCCTAAGTCGAAACCAGCCTTTTCGGGGGGCAATTTGTTAGCTGAAAATTTCAACCTAAGAAGCATGAAGCCAGGTCGACCAATGAGAAGTCGGAAGCAGGATCAACGAAGGGAAAACCAAGAGAGCTGGGTCGACGAAGGAGGCGAGTCTGTCGAAGTCGAAGGTCAGATTATCATGGGGGGAATTGATCGTGGGAAGCAGAGAGTGGGAAGTTTCCAGCAACGTCGGTGACAGGCTCCGACACGTGGCACATCATGAATGGACTATAACCTCCTAGTAGTTATTTCTTACTACTATTTAAGTAGATATAATTTTCATTTCAATGGTGGCATTTTTAGCATTGCAATAGGAATGCACTTGAGGTATCAAGCGTTAGAGAGAAAAAGGTTAACTTCCTGCAAAAATGTATTTTTGCTTCCACCTTTATTTTCAAATCATTTAACTTGCCAAGTTGCTTTCATTTACTTTGTTCATTTACATTTGTATCATATCTTTTATCTTTCCTTACTTTTACTGCATTTCTAGTTTTGCAAATCATTTCACTTGTTGTTCAAACATTCCAAGCACCTCACCAACAAAACCACCATATACTTAACATGCATCGGTCTAGGACTTTATAGCCGGTCCTGCAAGTAAACCTCTATAGGAAGGGTAGAGATTGTTGCGTAAACACAAACATGGCTCGTCTTCATCGCCGTTGTGGAAAAGTAATTTATTCAAGAGACAAGCCTCCGATGGAGATGCTCTTATGGAACATCTGTCGTTTCGAGAAACTACAGAGGGAGTTGGTTCGTCGGTTAGACAGAAACATACCTGAAGGCAAAAAAATTAGAAGTATTGAGGGACTCGATGTCTTAGTGGATGGGTGTGAGTGAAAAATGATAAGGATGTTATGGAAGTGATGTTTGGACCAAATGATATCAGTTTGATTATTGTAATCAGTTAGAAATGTTGTTTTTAAATGTTATGCTTAAGTATTTTTATCTGTTTTGATATCTGTTGTTTGTGTTGTTTATTCAGACCTGTTCGGTTTTAAGTGTGTTTAAGTTGGAGTGATGTTTGTTGTTAACCTTGTTGTAACAAAAAGTTATTAATATATCAAAATCAAAGGTTACAAAAATTGAAATGAGGTACTAAATTATGATACAAAGGTTGCTCCGAGATCGGGATATTTTTCTTATTGTATCCGAGTTGACGACATATACTACATAATCTTATCATTTTATCAGTCGTATCCATTTCTATTCTAATACATGTGTTGTTTGGCCGTCCTTTTTTATTTCTCCGCATCTCATCATTGTGTCAAACTATGTCCCCTTGATATGGAGGTCAATATTCCTTCATTGCTAGCACTAAGAAGCTTGCATTATAGACATTCATAACGGTAATGGCCTTGTAAACAACAAATAGATGGTTGTAAGCGTCCTGGCGAGTATGTGCGCATGCCACAATGACATGGGAGCAAGGAATACGAAAGACCTGGAACTTTCCACAGTCGCACAAACTTCTGTTTAGTCTGACAACATAGGATAAATTTGGCCTCCCTTCATTGTGTTTCCTGTACACTGAAATTTTTCCTATGACGGTCAAAGATTATAACCGCATTGTGCTAGCTTTGATAGTTTCCTCTTTCATCACTTTCATACAACATTCATTGGATAATTGACATGACATTAACACTGCACTCCATCTTTCACCTCTGGTTGCGAAGGTCGATGCCAACCTAAAATAGGTTGTTCTGACCAATGCAATTATTAGTAGATTTCTAATGCCTTTGAGTACGCTGTTCATGCATTCAACAAGGTTTGTTGTCATGTGGCCCCATCGACATCCTCTGTCAAATTCCCTTGTCCACTGCTCTAATGGTATGTTATCCACCCACCTTCCTACATTTGCATTTGAAAATCTAATTTCGTCACGGTAATGTTGAAATGATGGCTGAGTTAGAGCATACTCTACATTCACCACTTTTTTGTGAAGGTTCTTGTCTTTGGTTGCACGTGTGAAGTTACGTGCGGTATGTCTAATACAATAGACATGAGTAGAAGGATGATTATGCCATCTGTTGTCATGGTTATTGTAAGCACTCTCAATAATAACATGTCTATCTGAAATCAAATAGAGATTGGCTTGTGGAGCGACATGTGTTCTGAGATGACTAAGAGAATGACATCTACGAAAAGTTAAGGACCAATGAAACTTTTTGCAAAGCTTCGTTAGATCTGAGTGTCGAAAATGGAAGCACCGACAAGACCATGTCTTAACTGACGTTGTGATGCCAACCGAAGAAAAACAAACTCGTAATTATATGGCTGGTACAGATCGGTTGGATTTTAGTTCCTCGCCGAGGATATGTACCTATACGACCCACACCATGTAACTTACACACAAGAAGGTTCAACATCTAATCAACAACATTGTCAGACCGGTTACTCACAACCCCTTATCCATAAAAAAATTTGGTCCACAAACAGACAAACTTACGACCATAACATGCCAAACATCCAACCACAATACCAAGAGCATACCTCGTACCACCACCAACAAGTAGATCATCATCAAGACACCCAACATCATTATGCACCAAACACATCACCATATCATATCCACCATAACCAAAATACTGAACGATCATTTAACATCAACCGTCCCTCCTCCTATTATAGCCAAGAAGCTCAAACATCAAAAAACCAAAACATGCAACAATCATATGGCTACCAAACACCACAACAATCATTTCAACATTTCGTCGACGCATCATTCACACCAATGTCGTCCTTCAATAGTCATGGTCGCCCTCCAATAACTCAAACACAGTCCAACTACTCTAGCATAGGTCACGAACTCAGCTATAGCGATAACGCTTCACTGCATACACATGATTACGTGAAGTTGCCTGAATATCTTAGACAATCTCATGCTGGTGGTGGTGATGTTCCTGGACCCTCAAATCCTCAAACATCTGGGGTGAATCATCAACTTGGGTAGGGTCACGCGCTCGGGTAACTAGGGGACGTGGTTCCGGAGGTCGGTTAGGTTATCTAGGTCAACGACATTAGTCTTTTTTATTATAGTATATAAACGCATATTAATATTAATATCAATTGGTCCAATTTCAACTTTTATCTAAAATGTATATTATTTTTCAAAAAAAAATACACAACACACATAGGTGGCAAACCAATTGGTGTCTTCTTTAAAAATAATACACAAACGCCAATTTTGAAGAGGTGACGTCAGATGAATTGGCATCTGCTCTCTAAATACATAAGTCATTTCAATTGGCGTCACCTTTCTAACTTAGAGAGCATACGCCAATTCATTTGACGTCACCTCTTCAAAATGAAATAGTTTGGGAATTAATATGAAAACTGAGTTATTTTCGAAATTTTTTGAATAAAAAATTTACAAGATCAACTTGTGAGATACTATTTTCAACCATATAAGAGATAGAACCACAAACACTCAAATATGAATGAGGAAACAACGTTGTTTTGGGGTTCCTTTTGATTGATTTTTGATATGCTAACCAGATTGGAAAAGTATTATTACCTCACGTATTTTAAGAAACTTGGTTAAATGTATTTAATTTTTAAATTTCCATATAAAACAAATATTAAATATATTAACACATTTTGGTTAATATACAACTACTCATATCAAATATTTTTTAATTAAATAAAATACTACTCCTTAATGGTTTATTAGTAAAAAACTTAATGGTTTATAAGTAAAAAAAAGTTTGTATATATTTTTCTTTAAGTCTCTCTCTCTCTCTCTCTCTATATATATATATATATATATATATATATATATATATATATATATATATATATATATATAATTTAATCATTGAACGTAAAAAATCAAATTTTATGAAAAAAAAAATGAGAGTGCAGCCAAATTAAATGCAATTTGCGTTAAATGTAGTCCAGGAAAGTAGTAAACTTTTTCATTAAAGACCTCCAAAGATAGTGTAGAAATCATGCTACTTGTCCTGAGACTCAAATTTACAGCTATTGGGCAGGGAAGAGGCTGAAGGGCATGATTTATTTGTCCGAATTAATGAGAGCATTTATTAAACATTGTGAAGAAAATAAGCTACATGATGAGTGGGTGACACACGAGAATCATCAATGGAATTACAAAAGGATACTACTGGATGCCAACTAAGAAACAGAGATGCCAAGTTAACAAATTACAACTGTAAAGTAAATATGATAAAAGAAAAAACACCAATGTTATTTTCAGTTTCATGTTTATGTTTGTACAACAACTAATCAAGCACTCACTACAAAAGAAATTTAGTTTCCATAAAATGTTCTTTTGGTTTGATTCTGATTAATAGCAAATTTATCAAGGTGTAGAAGGACAGGGGTAGGTATTAGAAAAGTTTCATTTGGTATAAATCATGAAAAACATGTTAGTGACAATGAAAATGAAAAAAATAATCATCAAAACAAGAAATATAAATGTCACATTAACCATCAAAACAACGAAAATGTCAAACATAATGTGGAAAAATGTATAGCCACTCTAACAAATGATTAAGAATAGTCAATCAAGGTGATTGATTGGATACATGAAATTAATAGAACAGAAGCAAAATTCAATGAACAATAAATAATTCAAGGACCGTGACACTGAACAAGCAAGAAGAGCTTCATCAAACATTATGTGGTAAAATGTATATAGCCATTCTTATAAATGATTAAGAAATGCGGTTACTAAGAGATAGTATCAATGTTTGTCCACCTTCTGAAAGCACAGGGCACAAAATTGAACTTGGACCTGAACATCGACCATCGGTTGTCATTGTTATTGCTGTTATTGCTGGTTGAAGGAGAATCATCAATAAGGTTTACTTCATTGTCAATAGGTGGAAAAGCCATGGTAGTTTCTTGAACTCCGACATCACTACCACTTCCATCCAATCCTTCAACTTGATTGTGATCAAAATTGAAAGCCAAAGAACTCCTCCTTACACGCATCCACCCCGCGATTTCACCAGTAACTTTCACACACTTTCTCACCTTGAGTTTAACCAAATTAGGACACCCAGAAGCAAATGCTGCAATGCCAACATTGGACACAGGACAACCCTTAATGCACAATTTCTTAAGTGCTATACATTTAGCAGCAAGACACTCGATATCGGCATCAGTAACCGTACCGATTCCGCAAAGAGCAAACCTTTCCAAACCCTGGCAACTTGAAGCAATTTCAACCAAACTCAATGACGTAGGATACATAGCAATCAACACAAGCTCTTGCAATTTAGGACAGTTTTTCGCGACAGAAATCAAACCATCGTCACCAATTCTGTTAGTCCTCCACCCATCAATGTGAAGCTTTTTCAACATCTTGCAACGCTCTGCAACAGCAACAAGACCAGCATCTGAACACTCAGGTGTTTTCACAAGGTGCAAAGTTTCCAACTTCAAACATTTCGATACACCAACAAGACCCACATCACTTACCTGAACCTTCTCAAGATGAATCTCAACCAAAGTATTCAACTTCCCCACCGTCCCAAGCGTCAAGTCCCAATTTCCCACGCACCCAATCAGCTTCAGTGTTTGAAGCTTCTTGGAACCAATTATCAACTGCATAAAACTATGCCCGTTAGCAAGCTCCTTCAAACAAATCGATTTCAACGAAGAACAACCATTACCATAAACCGATTCACCATCCTCATCGTTATCTCCTCGAAGCCTCTTAACAGAAAGCTCCTCAATAACATCACTATTATACACAACAGCATGAATCCCCTTAACACCAAACAAACACGACACAATCGAAAGCTTCTTCAAATTCTTACAATTTTTCGCAAGCCCTAACATCCCGATCTCGGTAATCTCCCTACACCCACGCAACTTCAAGCGCGTGAGATTCTTACAACGAAGCGAGATCAGAATCATAGCATCATCATTCACGCTCGTCGATTTCCGGTTACAACGTAAGGCTAGCTTCGACACCGAATCGAAACGAGCGAACAGAGAAGGAACGAAATCCAACAACTTCGCCTCCGCGTTTAGGGAAAGCCTCTGCCGGCTCTCACCTTCCACGCGTAACCACCGACGCGAAACAACGGAGCAGTTTTTCCGATCTCCGGCATCCAGAAACTGAAGAATCCCAGCCAAGCACTCATCAGGAATTTCATCCGTATAATCACGGCGTGAACCTCCGTTAAAGTCATCGGAGGAATCTCCGTAACCGTAACCGAATCGGTTTATGTTGGAAACATCGCGGCGGTTAATGTCCGGCGAGGGAACGGAGGTTGACGGCGACTGACCCATAAAATGAAAGAAAAATAAAAATACAGAAAGAAAATGAAATTTAACGATGTTGTAAAATGAGAGAAAAGCATGAAATGAAAAGAAACGATGGAGTTGGAGAGAGATATAGGGTTTCAACATTTCACCCGTCAAAGGGTGAAGCGCGTGTCGTCTCAGTAACCACCCAGGATGACGAGTTTAATATGCTGTATATCATTTTCAAATCAAAATTATAGACATCTAGAAATATTGAAAATGGTAAAATAATAATTACTATTTTTATTACATGACTAGGAATTCATCCAAATAGCTCAAATTTTGATTTTCTTATAAAATCAACTCAAATTTGGTTATTCATTATTATATACATAAGTTTTAGAATTTAATTCATTTACTTCCATTGTGTCAAAAGTATTTTCTATGTATAACTTTTTTTACTTTTTACTTTTTCCTTTTTAATTGTATTAATAGATCAAATATATTGATTATTTGATAAATCTAAAAAATCAAATTTTTCTTTTAAAGATCTGAAAAATAGTATAACAAAAGTGTGATTTACATCTCAATTATTAGTTAATCTACCTGTGCTTTAAATTTAGTAGAGAGAATCACAATTTAACCCACCAAGACGTTGAATTTATATTATAATATTTCATTCATTTCCTTCCTCCAATTTTATAAACAGTATCAAATTTTTAATTGTTTGTTTTCTACCAATTGTTATTTTTTAGACTACTAAGATTTTCAAAAGATTTTCTTTTTAATATATGGTTTTTATTATAAAATAATAATTTTAAATACATTAAATAATGAATGTATTTGACATATATATATGAATCAAATTCGTTAATTATTTGATGCATTTGATAAAAAAATGTAATTTTTTTTATATTAAGAAAATAAGGAGTACATGATAAGAATATTATAAAAAGCTCAATCACATAAATTTGTTTCAAAATTTTATTTTTGAAATCAAAATTTTTGCTACTTTAATCTAGAAGGTGTTAAAATTTGTTTATATTTAATGCATTCCATGTTTAAAAACAATTAAGATTTTGGTGATGAGTTTTTAATATATTTTAAAAATGATACATAAAATCAATAAAAAAGCTTTAAAATTAAATGATAATTAAACATATTTCATTTTATCAAGAGAAAAATTACTTGCAAAATAATTTTGAATGGTATAGAAGCTAGATGTTAGGAAAAAAAATTTAACAGATTAAGCATGAAAAATTGTAATTTTAATTTATTAAAAGGATATTTAATCCTTTTATTACTAATTAACTTATTATTTGTTAGTTTTATATTTTTTTATCTATTTTAAATTTTATATTTTTACAATAGTTATTACTTTTTTTAATATTTTGCAATTATTATTATTTTATTTTACTTTTTAATATTTTATATGTTAAAAAAATATATAAAGATTAACCCTGTCATGTCAAACCAGCTCGGTAATAGGGCAGAGATATTAGATCTGTTGGACATAGATATTAGATGTTGAGATATAAATTCAAATTTGTGATATCTCATTTTTTCATCTTCAAAAAATAAACCAGCTCAGTAATTGATTTATCTTATGAGTTGTTGGTTGAACTATTGCTTATGTAATGAAGCATAACTAATTAAACTTTCTTATAATTAAAAAAATCAAATAAAAATGTTTAAAAATAATTAATAATCATTAGTTTATAATATTAATTTTAATAAAATATCTATAAAAAGTATATTAAATATAATTTAATAAAGATGTATTGTCAAGATAAAAGAGTTTTATGAAATTTTTACTCAAATAATCGATTTTTTCAAACATACTTCTATAATGTCCCACTTTACCACATATTTCTCAAATTAATCAATTTTAAATAAATAAAAAAATTAAATACAGGGTCAGCGCTATACAAATCGACGAGTGCACTTAAAATTATAGTGATGACCCCAATCGAATCGACGATTGCATGTGGTATTGTTAATTCAATTGACGCCTCGATGTATGATTAGATAGAAAATTTATACTTCCTAAATGATTTAAGCTTATTAATTGATAAGTCTTTGGTCAAACACATTTTTAACAATATTTTGAAAATAAATAAATTTTTATAAAAAGGTTTAAGGGTGTGTTGAATTACTTTAGGACTTTGAGAGCTCCTTAGTTGTTTATATATGTAGGAGCTCCTAGGTTGGCAACTTCTGTTGATAGTGAGGAGACCAAAAGTTTTTTTTTTGAAAATTCACCTAACATGGTAAAACATCTAAAACTATTGTTCACCAAATCCTCAATCAATGGTAAGAAATTTAGTTGAGTATTTGTTAATGGAGGCGTTGCACTCAATTTTAGGTCATTTATGCCTTTAAAGTTGTTGGGAAAAAACACAGAGGATATAATTTCCATTGACGTGAAGATGTCGAGTTTCACGTATGAAGTATCCAACATAGTTGACATTCTAATGGTCGGTGTATTTGTTGGACCGAAAAATGTTCAATCAACTTTCTTTGTGATAGATGGAAACCCCTATTGTTTTGTTATTTCAGATATAATCTAGATCCATACTAGTGAATGTGTGTGTTTTCTACCCTTCATCAAAGGCTTATGTTTTGTCAACTGACATGGTTGAAACCATGGAATCTAACAAAAAAAAACATTTTTTAGTTAAGGTTAAGATGTTCGAAGAATTACTCTATTCACCTCACTTAAGCTTTTTTATGGTTTCCAAGCAATATAAGGAAAGTGATTTGGAAGCTTGCAACCTCATTATCGAAGGCTTCTAATTGAAAACTTGGGCCAACATACGATATTCTATTGGGTTGTTTAATTGTTAGTCTACCTCCATTGTTGAGGAATTTATTGGATATGTTGACATCTTTGACAACTGAATCTAAAATATTTTGCACTATGTCTTCGAAAGGAGAATGTGAGAGTGAACACAAGAATCATGAGTCTCCAAAGACTCTAGTTGAGAATCTTAGTAATCACGTAACTAAATCCATAAGAGTCTAATTACATTTTTAAATTAAGTGTTCAACCTACAATATTAGAGGTCAATTTAATAACTCCAAAAAAACCTAGAATGATAAAGGTCAATAGTCTCTTGACATAGGTGTAGAGGAATCAGTTGGTGAACATGATTAAACTATATAAAGATTTTTTTCCTAAATCTAATCAAAATTATAATTTAGATTCTATGTTTGTTACTCCACTAATTGAAATAATTGTTTTCACAAAAGCGTAATTTGGACTATGTTTTCGAAACACAAAAGCGTAGATGGAGAAAACGAAGATGTCATAACACATACACCCAACAATGAGAAAATTATATAATCCATGCAAATAGTATTAATTAAAGTTAGAGATATATTTTACCAACCACAATATTTTGAATAATATAATTAATTTTAGATGCTCTCTGTGTGCGAGGTTAATAGGTCTTTCATTATTTGAGAGACCAATCAAGACTACACACATAAGACATCGTCTTAGTTTTGCGTGCAGATATCTCTCGTCCATCAACATACAATATTTTGAGTTATTTTTTAATCTAATAACTAAAAAAAACACAATATCATATTCAACATTTTCAACAAAAAAAATTAAATTGGACAACACATCTCCTTTAAAAAAGCACCAAGTCCATAGATTACATACTTCTACTTAATTAAAAAAAATTATTTGACACCCTTTTAATTAGACATGACACCTTCACATAATATTGATTTAACTGTAATATCATCTGTTTAAAGAATTTATTAGATTTTTTTAAAAAATCAATAAATTCTATTTTGTAAATAATATTATAAGTTTACCTATAAAATTTGTTATGGAATTTTATGGTTTTTCTGCCATTTTTAATTATAAGATTTTAAACATTTTTTTCCAAATTTTAAAAATAATAATATTTAATTTTATGTATTTTCAAAATTTGATAAAAAATTTATTTTTTAATAATATTTTAAGTGTTTGATATTTTATATATGGAATTTGTTGCGAAATTACCTGTAGATTTTTCGGCGGATTTTGAATTATATGCTGTATCTGCATTGCTTCTGAATTTTTAAAAATTGATACGTATTTTTTTATTGATTTTTTTAAAATATCTAATTATTTTTGTGCATTTCTTTTAAAATTTAATGAAAGCTATTTTTTTAATAATAGTATTTTAAGTATTTGAATTTTACCTAATACTAATTTTTTCTGTAGAATTGACTTCAGAAATATATTACCTGCAGATACTTTTACACATTATGAATTATATGTATTTTTATCTAATCTTTTGTATGTTTGAGAGAAAAAATTTCTAACATATAATTAATAAAAAAATAAAAGGAATACTTTTTACAGTTTATTAATATAAAATATGAAGTGCCAATACTAAGTTTTATTCAATTTAAATGCTATACGTAGTTTCGAGTACGCGTTTACAAGCGTGCTAGTTACTAGCGTGTGATACTGGTCATTCTATAAAAAATAATACTAATAGTTTAAAATCATTTTAGGCCTAAGTCACCGATGATTCTTCAAGTTCGAGTTTAATTCAAAGAAGAATTTGGAAATGGAATGGAATGGTTATTGTGGGGACCATCTATTTGGCTTTTGCTGAATTGCTTCGGCGTTGGCATCAATTGATAATGCCTAGTTTCTTTAACAAAGCAAGATATGTGTTATGACTTTAGACGGTGATGACTGTGAAAGTGGAAATTTTGACTTGGACCTGGTCCTCTTTCTATACTTTTCACTTTCTTATGTTCTTCATTTTTATTTTATTTTTAGGCGTTCATCTTGATTTTATTGATTTTCGGTCTTTGAAAAAGGAAAAAGTTTGAGCTAGTTTTATTCTTTTTCTTTACGTTCCATTTCATTATTAATTTTAACCACCGACGTGACACGGCGGAGCAGCTTTCCGATCTCCGGCATCCTGGAACCGAAGAATACCGGCCAAGCATTCGTTAGGGATTTCATCCGTGTAATCATGGCGTGAACCTCCGATGGAATCTCCGTAACCGTAACCAAATCAATTTGTGTTGGAAACTTCGCGGCGGTTTATGTCCGGCGACGGAAGAGAGGTTGACGGTGACTGTTGGATCAAATTTTGGCTACTTTCATCTAGAGTTTTTGGCGTTAAAATTTGCTTATATTTTATTAGTTCCATGTTTAAAAACAATTAAGATAGTGATGATGAATTTTTAATCATGTTTTGAAAATGATACAAAAATCATTAAAAAGTTTTAAGGGTTACTCTTATCACATTAAGATAACTATGAATAATCTAAGAATTGTCCGTCTTAACTAACTAGCACAACCGAATTTGTTTGAAGTTTAATGAATTTAATCTCAATGTTCGAAAAAAATTGTAATAAATTTTTAATGGATAAAATAATAAGATTAAATTCAGATTTTCTTAAATGTTTAGAATGAATAGCTTGAACTACCCGTTGAGAATCACTTTTGAAAGTTACATTATTTAACGGTAAAGAAATAACACTTTACAAAGTTTCTTTTAAAGTTATGGCATATGCTTCAATGGTGGATAATAGACCAACGTCCCAAGCCACAACTGTGATAATAAATCTACCTAAATTATCTCCCACACACCATCATCTATCTGTTGTGTCTCTTTCACTATTAAATTCAGCGTCTACATTACACTTCAAGCTCCCTTCATTAGAAGGACACTAAATTGTAGGGTGATACGGGACATTATCTATACCACTCTCTTTTTGAGTTGAAAACCAATCTTGCCAATTGAAATACGCCTGTAATCTAATTTTCGACACCTCCTCTCGAACATTATTGCAAACAACATTAATATATTCTTCCATAGCACATCAGTCATCACAACAAATCTACCAACATCCCTTTTATCCTCTCTATTACAAAAGTCAAGAATAATGGATTTAACATCATTAAAATTATGAACACGGGAATCAATTATAGATGACAAATCTGCTGCCCGCCAACACTGGATTGCAGTAGTACATCCAAAAAAACATGTCAATCATCCTCATTTTCAATCTCACAAAGCTGACAAATAGAAGGGCATTGGACATAATGCTGACGGAGCCTAGATCGAGACCGTATGCAACCCCTACAAATCCTCCACAACAAGTGTTTGACTCTAGGGTGCGCGACAATATTCCAAAGATTTCCCCAATTTCCCTCCACTCTTCTATTCAAATGATTCGCTTGGGAGTTTCTCCACAATTTATACCCAGACTTGACATTTTACACTCCATTTTGTTCCTCTTGCCAAATCAGACTATCTTCTAACACATCCTTTGAAGGTGAGAAAAACAAGAAAGGGGGGTTTGAATTGTTTGGAAAAATAAGCGCTTTTCAAAAAGAAAATCACACAAGGATTTTATACTGGTTCGCTTATAACACAAAGCTACTCCAGTCCACCCGGCCAAGGTGATTTCGCCTTCAACAAGGACTTAATCCACTAATCTTGAAAGATTACAAACAACGCCTAAGAGAAAAATCTCTTAGTCCTCTCAAGTTTACAGACTACACTAAGTCACTTGAGGAAATCAACAAACAATAAATGAAAGATTTATGTAATCTAGAGTGCTTCTAAGAAAGCAAATATTACAGTATTAAGAACAAGAGTTTTTCACGTTGTAAGCAAAAGCTTTGTGAAGATCTTAGAGAGTGTTTTTCTTGAGTGTTGATGTTTCAGTATAATTTTGGCTTGTTGGCTTGCTAATTAGTTCAAGGTTGATTTGCAGCCTATTTATATATTCGTTGAAGTAGTAGTTGAAACTGGTGGATATTGAGATGAAGTTACGCCATCACATAAATAGCTTTTGCAGGATGACTTTTTCTTCTTGAAATGACTACTTACCACAAGTAGTATTTTCTTTATTGAGATTGGAGATTAACGTCTCTTTCTCAATTAGGAAATCCATTTGCAAATCTTTTCTTGACTTAAACGTTACTCCTTCATGATTAGCAATTCCATGATCAGAGTCTTCAAGTATTTGAGAATCTTGAAATCTTGCTTCTGATGTAAATCTCTTTTGAGTTCTGATGGATTTCTTCAGATAGCGCTGATAACTTCTGGAGTTAGACAACCGTTGTTCAGAGTCAGAACTTCTAGAGCGTATTCTTGTTTAGATGCCTCTGATGTATTACTCAGAGTTAGACTTTCTTGAACTTGTCTTCACTTCAGATGCTTCTGATAATTTGATAATTTGTATCTGATCTGGTTTTGTATCTGATGACATCATCAGATTTCTTCCTTCTTTCTTTAGAACCCTGCACACTTAGAAACTTTTCGTTAGGGAGCCATTTTTGGTTTCATCCTTTGTTATCATCAAAATCAAGGAATCTGTTGTAGAACAATTTTTGTTCTTACAATCTCCCCCTTTTTGATGATGACAAAACAACCTTAATTAGCAGATGAAACATGAATAATATTAGATCAGATAGACAGAAGCTCCCCCTGAGATAATGCTAGGGAGTTCAGAAGTTCTTACCAGAGTTTCTTAAGTACAGAGGTTTCTGAAACTTTCTGCAATTTCTTAAGTCCAAGTTAGATAATTTTATTTTTAAGAAAATATATGTTGCAGAATGCTTAAGGTATTAGACAATATTTTCATCAGAGCTATTAATGACTTCTCCCCCTTTTTGTCAGAATCAAAAAGACATAGTAAAAAAAAAAATAAAGAGAAAAACTTGAATTCATAGATAGAAGCACAACGACAATAAGAAAACATCAGATCCAGAGAAGGTAAAAAATCCTAAGTGCCTAGGGGTTCGGAGGCGGAGGCATTCTCTGAAACAACAGGCAAGCAAAATAAATAAAATCCTAAGTGCCTAGGGGTTCGGAGGCGGAGGCATTCTCTGAAGCAGCATTGCAAGCATATTCTGGATGTTGTCGTTGACAGTATCTTGCTTGTCCATTCTGGCCCGGAGTTCATTCTGATCTTGCTTGAGTTCTTTCAGAGTCTGAAGAACCATAGGGATCACAGAAGAGGACTCCCCCAGAGTCAGAGCTTGCTGAGCTTCAGCTTCAGCAGCAGCTTGTGCTTCTGCATCCGCCAGAGCCTTGGCTTCAGCTTCCTTTTCCCTTAGGATGTCAGCTTCCTTAGCAAGTCTTTCTTCTTCTAGCCTTCTTGCTTCTTCTTCAGCTTCCTTGGCCAATCTCTCTTCCTCCAGCCTTCTGGCTTCAGCTTCTCTGGCAAGTCTCTCCTAGAGTCTTGCCTCAGCATCTCTGATGAAGCCATTTCTGACTTGTTCAGAGATGCCCTTCAGTCTAAAGGCCTCAGATGTCATCCAGCCAATGACTCTGTTCCAGTGTGTCCTTACAGATTTAGGATCATCACTGAGTTCAGAGTTAGTGACCAGAGAATCGACCTTTTGAACTGAAGCCTCTGCAATCATCAAGATGGCTTCCTTAAGGGTAGGTTTAGAAAGTTCAGGTTCAGGTTCTGGTTCAGAGGTATGAGGTGGAGAGTTTGGAGGGCTGAGATTTAAGGTTTGAGGTGCAGATTCTGACTCAGGTTGAGGTTCAGATTCTGCTTCTGGTTGAGGTTCAGATGTTTGGGGTGAAGCATAAAGATGGTTTAAATCTAAAGGTTCAGATTCTGGTTCTGGTTCAGCGGAGATGTTTGGTGGGTTGATATCAGAAGTGGGATGGTCAGAAGGTTGGTTTTCAGAAGGTATGGTGGTTGTTTGTTGTGGTGGAGGTGAAGTTGCTTCAGATTGTGTTTGTGTTTGTTGTTGTGAAGCAAGTTTATGAGCATAAATTGTGGCTATGGTTGGAGAATCAGGGTCAGAAAATTCAGGGTCAGAAGAGAGGGAACAATATGGGGGTGATTCTGGTGCTGAGGATGATGAAGAGGAAGTGCTTTGGTGAGTTAGTTTAGGTTCAGAGGGAGGTATGAATGTACGGGCTACATTTAGAACTGGTGTAGGTTGGGAGGTTCTGGTGATTGAGGGTGAAATATCAGAGGTGGTATAAATAGGTTGTGAAGAGAGAGGATTAGAGGAAGCCATCAGAGGATTAGAGGTAACAGGAGGAACAGACGTACCAGTAGAGATATTCAGAGGAGCTGAAGATTTGCTTCCAGAAGCGTCTCCAAGTCTGGCCTTCTTTGCCTGAGATGCTACCTTCTTTTCAGAAAGACCTCTCTTGTATCTGACGAAGTCTTCTTCAGAGTCCAGACAGTCGTTGAGGCTGAAATCAGAGATGTCAACACCATCATCCAGCAGACGCTGAAGATAGATAGCAACAGCGTCTCTGGGTTCATTTTTGAAGAACCTGGCAAGGCCATGAGGCATCTTCCTCTGATCTTTCAAACAATCCCAGGATGTATCCAGAGTGGGTCTGACTTGAATCTTCTTAATTATCCCCATACTCTTGAGATTTCTGGCATTCAGAGGCTTCCCAACATCTATTGCCAGATCATCCATCAATTTGGTCTTTTCCAGATGGTCTACCAGTCCATGCTCAATGAAGACATCAGATAGCAATCTTCCCAGAGGAATGTAGGATCTGGGCTTCATGTTGTTTCTGGTTTCTCTGACCGAATCTCTCAGATATCTGAAAAGGAGAGCAGGGAGGGAGATCTTCACACCCTTCTGAATGCAGTACAGAATGCATTTCTGGTCTGCATTGATGTAGTCAGAAGAGTTAGAGGCTGGACGGTGGTGAATGGTTCCCAGAATAATCTTCAGCCACACTCTGAGGTTCTGGTGCAGCTCCTTGTTCTTTGAAGGATTTCCTTCAACGTTGGGTTTGAAGATTGTTGGGTTGATAACATCAGTAATGCGCTTTGACCTAGGAGGGATGTTGTAAATCCTTTTTCCTCCACTTCTCTCCATGTTCAACAGAGAGGCAATAGACCCTTCAGTAATAACAATCTTCACCCCCAGAACATATGAGACGATGAAGTTGTCATCTGCATCTGCAAATCTCCAGAACTCCTTGACGAGAAGTGGGTAAATAGGACCATAAAGTCTTTGGAAATAGTTTTCCCACCCTTGTTTGCGAAGTTCTTCAGTGAGATCAACGCCATTTCTTCTTAGGTTGTCGAAATCAACTAACGATTCACACAACACGTCCAAACCTTCAAAAGGGGTTGAAAGGTTGATATGGCGTTCACGGTCAAGAACATGGGGTTCTTTGTAAACAGGGGTTATGGTGACGCCTGTAACCGTTGGTGTTTGAGTGTTTGAGGTTTGAGCAGTAGAACTAGATTCCATTTGTTGAGAGAAGTTAAAGACTTCTTGTTGTTGAGCGTCCATGGTGAAGAAGAAGATGAAGATTGAAGAACTTGCAGAGAATGCTTCAGAGAGGGGTTTAGGGTTTTAGAGTGAGTGAGAGTGATAAGTGTGTGAAATGTGAGAAAAGTGTTTATATACTCTAAGTTCAAACACATGCAAAACGACACACATTCCAGCGTTAGCACAAAAATCAAAATAGCACGTTTGGGGGGAAAAATGATTACAGCTAATAAATGAATGTCTAATCCCACAGTACGCACACTGCTCGAGGAGAACTCAAACGTTCTGACCTTTGAATTTCTTTTGACAGCTGTCTAGAAGTTCTAGGGTTAGACGCTTAGTGCTCCACGTGTTGATGTATCTGATCTTCAGGAATACCAAAGGATTGGTTTCTGAAGATTTCTAACTCAGATATCTTCTTAACTTGGTAGAAGTATCAGAGTCAGAGGCAGAAGTACATTTGTTTACATCAGAGTCACATTTTACATTTTCAGAGCCATACTTCATTCTGGGCAATTTTGAATGTTCAGATTTTTTAAGATAAAAAGAAATCTATCTTCAGCTAGAGGCTTAGTAAAGATATCTGCCCATTGATGTTCTGTATCAATGAACTTCAATGTTACTATCCCTTTCTGAACATAGTCTCTGATAACATGATGTTTTATTTCTATGTGTTTGGCTCTGGAATGTAGAATAGGATTCTTACTTAAACAAATAGCAGCAGTATTATCACAAAAGATAGGAATGTTACTCTCAAAGATTTGTAGATCTTCTAGCTGATGCTTCATCCAGAGCATCTGAGTTGTGCACAGTGATGCTGAGATGTATTCTGCTTCTGCAGTTGATAGAGCAATAGTTGACTGTCTTTTGCTAGCCCAGGAGATTAGATTGTTTCCTAGAAGCTGGCATTTTCCAGAAGTGCTTTTTCGTTCTATTCTATCTCCTGCATAATCTGCATCACAATAACCAGAAAGTCTATACTCTGATGTTTTCTCATACATCAGGCCCAGGTTAGGAGTTCCTTTCAGATACTTAAGAATTCTCTTAACTGCTGTTAAATGAGATTCTCTAGGATCTGATTGGAATCTGGCACAGAGACAGACACTAAAGAGAATATCAGGACGAGTAGCAGTCAGATAGAGGAGAGAGCCTATCATACCTCGATAGAGCTTCTGACAAACCTTGTTGCTTACCTCTTCCTTTTCCAGAATGCAAGTTGGGTGCATGGGAGTTTTTGCAGAGTTGCATTCAGTCATGTCAAACTTCTTCAGAACGTCTTTAATGTACTTGCTTTGATGAACGTACGTGACTTCTGGAGTTTGATTAATTTGAATTCCCAGAAAGAACTTTAATTCTTGCATTAAACTCATTTCAAATTCTGCCTGCATTAACTTAGAAAATTCTTGGCAAACAGAGATATTAGCAGAACCAAAAATAATATCATCAACATAAATCTGGCATATCATGAGATCATTATTAAGGTTTTTACAGAAGAGTGTAGAATCAACTTTCCCTCTGATAAAATTTTGTTCCAGAAGAAAACTACTTAAACGTTCATACCAAGCTCTGGGAGCTTGTTTAAGTCCATATAAGGATTTCTTAAGTTTAAAAACATGTTCTGGAAAGTTTGAATTTTCAAAACCTGGAGGTTGATTGACATACACTTCTTCTGAAATATAACCATTAAGAAATGCACTCTTGACATCCATTTGATATAATTTAATAGAATGATTAATAGCAAAAGATACAAGAAGACGAATAGATTCTAACCTCGCGACTGGAGCAAAGGTTTCATTATAGTCAATACCTTCTTGTTGACTGTAACCTTGAGCTACCAGTCGAGCTTTGTTTCTGACAACTTCTCCTTTCTCGTTCAGCTTGTTTCTGAAAACCCATCTGGTTCCAATGACATGAGTGCCTCTGGGTTTAGGAACGAGATCCCAGACATCATTCTTTGAGAATTGATCCAATTCTTCTTGCATAGCTGCCACCCAGTCGTTATCCTGAAGTGCTTCATCACAAGACGTAGGCTCAATCAGAGACACTAGTCCCAGAGTGGTATCTTCAGACGTTCTGAAGGTAGATCTGGTTCTGACAGGTTCGTCCTTGTTTCCCAGAATCAAATCTTCAGATACATTGATACGACTTTTTGACTTTCTTTGGGATTTCTGGAGATTTAAATTCTTCAGAGTTTTGAGTGACAGTTGCTTCTGGAGTTTTATCAGATTCTACAAGAGTGATTTCCAAATCTGCAAACTTTTCAACTAGCTTTGACTTTTCAGGGTCAAGCTTATCATCAAATCTGACCTGAATTGATTCTTCCATAATTTTGGTTTCTGTGTTGTATACTCTGTAGCCTTTAGAGCGTTCTGAGTATCCTAACATAATACCTTTCTGTGCTTTGGAATCAAACTTGTTCAGATGTTCTTTAATATTTAATATAAAACAAGAACATCCAAAAGGATGAAAATATGAAATGTTTGGTTTTCTTCCTTTACACAGTTCATAGGGAGTCTTTTCTAGAATAGGTCTTATAGAGATTCTATTCTGAATGTAACACGCTGTATTTACAGCTTCTGCCCAAAAGTGCTTTGCTACATTGGTTTCATTGATCATGGTTCTGGCCATCTCTTGGAGTGTCCTATTCTTCCTCTCTACAACTCTATTTTGTTGTGGAGTTCTAGGGCAGGAGAAATCATGGGATATTCCATTAGAATCAAATAATTCTTCAAAATCTTTATTTTCAAATTCTCCACCATGATCACTTCTGACTCTAATAATTTTAGAGTCAAATTCTTTTTGCACTTTGGAACAGAAACTTGTGAATACAGAGTGAGACTCACTCTTGTGCTTTAAGAATTTTACCCATGTCCAGCGACTGTAATCATCAACAATGACTAGTCCATACTTCTTTCCATTAACTGATGCTGTTTTCACAGGACCAAATAAGTCAATGTGAAGAAGTTCCAGAGGCTTAGAGGTAGAAACAACATTTTTCTTTTTAAAAGATGTTTTTGAAAATTTTCCTTTCTGACAAGCTTCACACAGAGCATCTGAAGAAAACTTCAGTTTAGGTAGGCCTCTGACTAACTCGAGTTTAGTTAGCTGAGAAAGTTTCCTCATGCTAATGTGGCCCAAGCGTCTATGCCATACCCATTGCTCTTCGTGAACTGACATTAGACATTTAACATTTTGATCTTTTAAATCAGAAAGATTTATTTTGTAAATGTTGTTTTTCCTCTTGCCTGTGAAAAGGACAGAGCCATCGTTCTGATTAATGGCTTTACATGTTTTTTGATTGAAGATTACATCATAACCGTTATCACTTAATTGACTTATGGATAACAAGTTATGCATTAATCCTTCTACATAAAGAACATCAGATATAGAGGGAAGAGTACCATTACCAATAGTTCCGGAGCCTCTGATCCTTCCTTTCTGATCTCCTCCGAAGCCTACAAATCCAGCGTAAGTTCCAGACTTTGGAACATAGACTTTCTTCCCGTCATGTGTCGCGAGCATCCAGAGTCCAGGTACCATGACTGGTGTCTGAACTTTGCTGCATAGGATATCTGCAACATAGATAATCTTATCTTTCGGTACCCAGAATCTCTTGGGTCCTTTCAGATTAGTTTTCCCAGAGTTTCTTATAACTTTGGGTTTTCTAGCATTTTTAAATTTTTGTTCTTGTGTGTGTGTGTAATGATATGAAAAAGGAGATTTAATTTGATCACTTGTAGAAGTTTTATCTTCCTTAGGATCATACCCAATTCCCCTTTTATTGTTCTGACTTACTCCATAAATCATGGATGCCATAATACTCCTATCTATCCCATTCTTCAGAAATTCTTGAAAGGCTTCTTCATATTTATAAATAATTTTATTTGAAGTTTGTGGTGCTTGAGACAACGCTTCTTCTAATTCTAAGCTTTTTGTTTTTGCTCCATCTCTTTCTAACGTTAAAGATCTGATTGTATCTTCATGTGCTAGAATTGTTATCTCAAGTTCACTACATTCTTCAAATTTTGTTTTAAGACAGCCTTTAATGTTTTTAAACTTTTGTTTTAATTTCTGATAAGAGGTAAGAGTTTCTGACAAACATGATTCTAAGTCAGATCGAGAAAGTTCAGAAAATACCTCTTCAGATTCTTCGTCTGAGCTGTTGGATGTGGTAGCCATAAGTGCTACGTTGGCCTGTTCATCAGAGTCAGATTCTGATGATCCAGATTCACTGTCATCCCAAGTAGCCATCAGTCCTTTCTTTGTTCTGAAGGTGTTTTTCTTGAAGCTTTCTTTTCTAGGGTTGTCTTTCTTTAGCTTAGGGCATTCATTCCTGTAATGACCTGTTTCTTTACATTCATAACAAGTAATATCTTTGTTAGCTTTACCTTTTGAAGTTGACTCTGATCGATCCCCTCTGGGTCTTGGTCTTCTGAAGTTGTTGTTCCTCTTTTTCCAGAGTTGCTTAACTCTTCTGGTTAGTAGGGACAACTCTTCTTCATCATCAGAGTCTTCAGGTTCAGAGTCGTCAGTATCTTCAGTTTCTGCCTGGAGAGCTTTGGTTTTGTCAGGTTTCCGTCTTTCAGATCTGGACTTTAGCGCTACGGACTTGTTCCTTTTCTGAGGTTCATCCTCCTCTAGTTCTATCTCATGACTTCTGAGAGAACTAACAAGTTCTTCAAGGCTGATATTGTTCAGATCCTTTGACAGCTTCAGAGCAGTAACCATAGGTCTCCATTTCTTTGGCAGACTTCTGACTATCTTCTTAACATGATCTGCAGTTGTGTATCCTTTGTCTAGCACTTTAAGACCTGCAATAAGAGTTTGAAATCTGGAAAACATAGCCTCTATAGCTTCGTCATCTTCCATTTTGAAGGCTTCATATTTCTGGATAAGCGCCAGAGCCTTCGTCTCCTTGACTTGGGAGTTTCCTTCATGGGTCATCTTCAGAGAGTCAAGTATATCTTTGGCTGTCTCTCTGTTGGTGATCTTTTCATATTCGTTGTATGATATAGCATTTAGAAGTATTGTTCTGGCCTTGTGATGATTTTTGAAGATACGTTTCTGATCTTCTGACATCTTGTTTCTAGGAACTTCAGCTCCATTTTCCAAGACTGGAGGTGTATATCCATCTGTGACAATGTCCCAGAGGTCAGCATCATAACCCAGAAAGAAACTTTCGATTCTATCTTTCCAGTAATCAAATTTCTCTCCATCAAAAACAGGAGGCTTAGCATTGTAAGAATCTCTTTCATTTGAGTGGGCCATTGTTTTTCTCGTACTGGATCTCTCTACACGGTTAAGTGTTTGATTAGAAAATCAATAACAGAGCCGAAGCTCTGATACCAATTGAAGGTGAGAAAAACAAGAAAGGGGGGTTTGAATTGTTTGGAAAAATAAGCGCTTTTCAAAAAGAAAATCACACAAGGATTTTATACTGGTTCGCTTATAACACAAAGCTACTCCAGTCCACCAGGCCAAGGTGATTTCGCCTTCAACAAGGACTTAATCCACTAATCTTGAAAGATTACAAACAACGCCTAAGAGAAAAATCTCTTAGTCCTCTCAAGTTTACAGACTACACTAAGTCACTTGAGGAAATCAACAAACAATAAATGAAAGATTTATGTAATCTAGAGTGCTTCTAAGAAAGCAAATATTACAGTATTAAGAACAAGAGTTTTTCACGTTGTAAGCAAAAGCTTTGTGAAGATCTTAGAGAGTGTTTTTCTTGAGTGTTGATGTTTCAGTATAATTTTGGCTTGTTGGCTTGCTAATTAGTTCAAGGTTGATTTGCAGCCTATTTATATATTCGTTGAAGTAGTAGTTGAAACTGGTGGATATTGAGATGAAGTTACGCCATCACATAAATAGCTTTTGCAGGATGACTTTTTCTTCTTGAAATGACTACTTACCACAAGTAGTATTTTCTTTATTGAGATTGGAGATTAACGTCTCTTTCTCAATTAGGAAATCCATTTGCAAATCTTTTCTTGACTTAAACGTTACTCCTTCATGATTAGCAATTCCATGATCAGAGTCTTCAAGTATTTGAGAATCTTGAAATCTTGCTTCTGATGTAAATCTCTTTTGAGTTCTGATGGATTTCTTCAAATAGCGCTGATAACTTCTGGAGTTAGACAACCGTTGTTCAGAGTCAGAACTTCTAGAGCGTATTCTTGTTTAGATGCCTCTGATGTATTACTCAGAGTTAGACTTTCTTGAACTTGTCTTCACTTCAGATGCTTCTGATAATTTGATAATTTGTATCTGATCTGGTTTTGTATCTGATGACATCATCAGATTTCTTCCTTCTTTCTTTAGAACCCTGCACACTTAGAAACTTTTCGTTAGGGAGCCATTTTTGGTTTCATCCTTTGTTATCATCAAAATCAAGGAATCTGTTGTAGAACAATTTTTGTTCTTACATCCTTCACCAACGAGACCTTTGAGATCTTTTCGGCCACTGTATAGTAAAATAAATAATTTATTACTTGTATATGCCATTGTTTAGCATTAGACAACATGCGATTTTTAACATAAAGATCGTACAACTTCATCATGAATGCTCAAGAACAACAAGTCTTCGAGTTCTCTCAAGAGATGAATGCCAGTGAACAACAGGTTGAATCCCCTTAATAAGTCGCATCCACCACTGTTACTTAAACAACAACTTCCTATAAAGAACCCCATGTTCTTGATCATCTTGCCCACATAAACCTTTCAACTCCATTTGAACAACTTGAAGTTCTTTGTGAGTTACTAGTGGACTTCGACAACCTCAAAGAAAATGGTATGGATCTTACACCCGAATTGAAGAATCAAGGTTGGCTTACCTACTTCAATCGTCTATATGGCCCTATCTACACAAACCTGGTGAAGGAATTCTGGAGATTCGTTGATTGCGATGATCACTACATTGTTTCTCATGTTATGGGCATCAAGATGGTAATTGTAGCGGTAAATTCACGACCATCGAGCTATGGATAAGCTTATCGTCAATAAAACCAGAGTCGCCACCGAGCTTTTATTGTTTTCAAAGGAAAAGGGAAAAGTACGAACAAAACCCAAAGATAAGAAGTTTTCAAATCAAAACTAATAAAATGTCAGAGATTACAGGTAAGGGGGTTGGTTACATATAGGGAAGGTGTTAACACCCAAAGTGTCCTAGGTACTCCTAGGGAGTGTCGCATCCGCGAAAAACAACCGGCGGGCTAAAACAAAACAAACAGAGCCGCCACCGTGCGTTATTTATCCCAAAGAGGGAAAGGAAACGCTCGAAGTAAACCTGGAAAAGACATGGTCTCGCGACCAAAGAGAGATGGGATCGGGAGTCGGTTATGCGAAGGGAAGGTATTAGCACCCCTACGCATCCGTCGTACTCGACGGGATCCACGCTCAAAAGAATAGAAGAAAGGTTGCTAAAACACTGCTCGAAAGAATGCACACACACACTGACATAAAACACAGGAGGGAGAAGAGGGGAAAAGGCTCGCTAGGATATCGCATCCTATGCCTACGTATCTTCTCGGACTAAAGAAGAATCAGAGCACTCGTAGCTCGGCTAACGCACGCCAAACAAAACCACACAGGAAACCGACTGCCAATCGCTGGACTTACGTCAGACTCCACACAAACGGGCAAACATGGAAACCGAATGCCAATCGCTGGACTTACATCAGACTCCAAACCAACAAACACACACGCAGGAAACCAACTGCCAATCGCTGGACTTACGTCAGACTCCAACAAGCAAACAAGACACAGGAAACCGACTGCCAATCGCTGGACTTACGTCAGACTCCAATCAGAAAAGGAGAAACAACTCACACAAACAAAACAAAAGGGCGCCCGGAGAGATCAGCTCATCTCCTGCCTACGTACCTCATCTGGTATGAGGATCAGGTCGACGTAGTTCCCCTACGCAGGGACAAAGGACTAGCCTAACCAGATACAAAGGGAGACACAAACTACTAGGGAGATTGCGACTCGAGCCTAGAAGTTATCATGCATATCATCCCTAAGTTAAGGTTGCTATCTAACTTGCGCAGGGAGCAAGCTATCCTAAACAGCACAGGCAAATCAATCATTCACACAAATAGCACACACTATATACAAACAAAGTGGGCTCACACAAGGTTAGGCTTTAGTCAAGGGGTCATGTCAACCTCGACAAACAAGCCACTGTAACAGGGTGATGTTAGCTCTTAACCCTAACATTGAGAGTTAGGGTGAAGCATATGAAGTAGGAAGTGAGGGGTGTGCCTCACAGCTCTTATCCCTGGCCTGGGAGAGCTTCAAGACAAAGAAGGTGTGGGAGTTCAGAAAGCAGGAACTCTTCTATCCACATGACTGACACAACAAAGATCTTGGGCTATTATCCACAATGCATCAACACAAGGTGTGTGAGCAAAGTGGATGACTCACTGATTAACAGGAGATGGACTACACATCTCTTGTATCTGCCAATGCCTCTTCACTTAGGAGGTCTTTGATATGTACAGGGGACAAAGATAAACAAACACAAGCATTGCCTCTTAAGGAGGACTTCAGACAGGTGCCTGGCCAAGTAACAGGACAGGTCTTCCAGACTACATGAAGTCAGAGAAGTTATACCTCAATGCTTAAGCTATCAAGCAAAGCAAAAGCAAGTTCACAATGAACTATAGCAACTAAGGTACCTGAAAACAATCCAACTCAGTCAGTACACTACTCAACAAAGTCAAACAGACAGTTAATAACCAATGGTCAACAGACAACTGTACAAAGTCAAACAAGCAAGGCAACATTGCATAATGCACAAGCTCAACTCAAATGAGCTGAAAGCCACCTACAAAACAAATCAATGTTAGTCAACATCAACCAAACAAACCAATGTGAATCAATCTCCTCAAGGCCATATGCTTCTTATCCTGAAAACAAAGCTCAAACATGAGAAGCAAACCACTAGGACAAGGCCTAGGGTCAAAGAGGGAGAAATAATTCAAAACAGAACATGAAAATTGGCAAGAATCAAGCTTAATCAATTAAGAACAATATCCAAGTGGTCTCATATCAATAGCATCAACCAAGTTCATTTCACAAAGCACATAAGGCAAAGCATGCAAGTTCAAAGCTCATAGAAGAAACCAGAATGAACCAATCCACATCAACTCAAACATAATTCAATAAATCCCCAGAAAAATCATGGCTAAACAACACACATCAAATGATCAACATACCAAAAATCAAGGCATTTGGACAAGTTTAAGCATGGCAATTAAATTCCCTAAGGCAAGGCAAGCAAAACAAGCTCAATTAGGGCATAATTTCATGCATCAAGTTCACACAAGCCTAAAACAGAATCCAAACATGATAAATGACCCAAACCAAAGCCACAATAAACTTCAAAGTGTCTAGAATCAATGTACCAAATTTCAAGTTCATAGGACAAACATCAAGCATTTCACAAATCATCTAAGTTCATGACTATCAAAAAGTGCACAAATGACAAGCCAGCAAGAAAAATCCCAAACAAATCAGAAATCATTCCAAAAATTCCACAAAAATTCACAAGCAATCCTAACATCCAGAAGTAGCATCATGCAAAAAATATCATCAATTGGCATTTAATTGGCATGGCAAATAAAATCCACAAGTTGAGCAAGCAATGGTGTGACACACATTGTCACACCTACCTTAACCAGATCATATCTCAACAACCAGAAATGAGAAAAAATCAAACTCTATACCAAAATGACCATTAAGATGTCTATTTTAAGCATACAAAATTTCACAATCATAGGATCAAAACTCATCATTTCATGAAGCAAATGGCAAGGTAGGTGCAAGATAGCATACATATGAACAATCCCTAAGCCAAAACAAATTCCATCCGTGCACAATTTGTGAAAAAATAGTCATAAAATAGTAGACATGATAAGGAACAAAGTGCAAAAAACCTCATCTCATTTGGACCATTATTCATGAACTTATGAATTTTTGAAAATGGAGAAAAAATTAAAAACCACATGAAAGCATGGTACATGAATGGCATGGAGAAATGAATTAAAATGCAAAGCCTAGTTTGAAAATGCACACGGCCGGATTTGAAGTGAGGGAGAATTTGAATTGAGCGCGTTTCTTCATGAAATGTGCCGTTTCATTAAGCTTAGGTGGCGGTGAGAATAAATCCTGGCCAATCAAATAACCACGCTGGACACACGTGGACCAGTGCATGATTAGAAACACAAAAAACACATGCAATAGGCGCTGAAACGGATCAATCATGTTTCTGGACTTAAAACCCTAAATGTTCATACGTGTTCTTCACAAATTTTCCAGGTCATGTACAAATATTCCAGAAATGCAAAATGAATATACCGTTGGCTTCATCTTTCCAAGCACATCAACAATCAATGATCAATTTGCTCTAATTCTCACTAACATGCATGGATCGAGCAGAATAAGTTTCATACATCAATCTTAGATCTAACATAACTTATTCATTTCTTGATGAAATTCGATGATACAAAGCTCAGATTAATCGCCTAAGAAAGATCTACAACATGCATACATCAATTTCACGAATTATGAGGATCGATTTCTGACCTTAATTGAAGTGCAGAAGTGGAATCGTAGCTTTCAAGCCTTGCAATGTCCAAACAGTTGCTCCAACACTCTTGTATAATGGAATGGATGAAGGTTTAGAGGTTAAGCATGCACGATTTGGCTTGAATATTCAACTGCCATTGGTGAGCATATGCTTCAACAGTTCTAAAATCTGCTCGAAAATGATGGATTCTTGCTTCCAAAAGGTTCAATTATGCTTGTGGATCAATGATTGATCAAGAGCAAAGCAATGTTTGTGAAGAATTTGGACGAAAAAGTGAGAGAAAAAGTTTGAAGAGATTTTGCAAAATGGATCTAGATCTGAGATTTTGATGTGTTAACCAGGTTTTCTGTTATGATTATCTTTATATATGGTATGCTAATGAAACTCCTAATCACAATTAGCCAAATGCAAGTGTATTAAGTGAAATGAAGGTGTTATGGCAAATTTGCAAATGCACCCTACATGCATGAAAAGGATGCTACAGTACACGAAATCTGTGCCAAATCCACTTGAGAGTCTGTTTTGGAGCCAAGGCAAGTGATTGGAAGTGAAAGCAATGCCTATTTTTCAAATTGTAATTTTCCCTCCAAATTTCAAATGAAAAATGCCAAAATTTTGTAATGGAAGTGCATGATATGTGATGCATGAATTGGATAGTTCATGTCAAAACAAGAATGTTGCAAAAAGAACCATTCCATTTGGCCTTTTGGTTCAAAAGTTATGCAAGTTTGAAGTTCAAATTCATTTGACAAGGATTGATCCATATCTTCTCAACCACACATGAGAAATTCATGTTCTTGGACTTTTTGGAAAGGTGAGAGCAAGATATTCAACTTTCATGTTGGACAAAATTTCATTTGAAGCTTGCTTCGACATGTAAATTTGAGGAGAAAACCTTTCCATTTTTGGCAATTTCAAATTACAGGTCACTTACTATTTTTGGAAAGTTTTCATCTGACCTCAAATTCTTCAATGTTGATCTTTGAAATGTCAAATGAGACTTGTATGGACATGAATGAGGCCTTTCTAACCATCTCCCACCTTCAAATCCATGACTTCATTGACAATTGACTTTGGTTGACTTTCTAGGGTTTCAGATGAATTGATCAATGACTGATGAGCTTTGAGCATCCAATCTTTGGCCAAACCACTTCAAAATGATCCCTAGGTCATGTGAACTCAATGAACCAATCCTAGGGCTTTGCCTCAATAGGAAGTGCACTTGCTTGCTTGCACAACTGGATCTCTTGACCAGTCTTGACTGATGACTTGCACTTGGGCAAAAAGGACAATGCAATGCTATGCAGTGGACAATGCAATGCTAATGACCTAAACATGAAAATGTATGTACAAAATGGGAGGTGCAAATTTGAGGTGCTACAGGGAGCCTTTTTTATGTGTGTATGTGTTTTTGGTATAAATGATGTTTGAGAAAAATAGAGTGTATGGATGAGAAAAGAATTCATTTGATTATATTTTTGTGTTTGACAAAACCTTCGGTCTTGTGCATACGTACCAACATAAAAATGAGGGATCAAAACCTCGTAGTTTGTGATAAAAAATTCAAAGTTGGTGAATTGCTTTTAACAAAAGTTTAATAAGAAAGGCACAAAGGGCCAAACGTTTGAATGAAGTTGTTAGTTCTTTTTGTCTTTTGAAAATTTTAAGTCAATATGGTTAAGTTTATTTACAAATTTGATTTAAGAAAGAGTTTGAAAATTCATTAGCATAAGACCAAAGTTTCTAATCATTAAAACAAAGTCTAAGTTTGAAATCACAAGCAAATATTTTTTTTTGAAAAGGGGGAGAGATTTTTGAAATTTAAGAAGTGGGAGGAGATGAAGAGGCTATCCTAAGCACAAATTTAAAAGTTAATGGTTGAAAAGGTCTGAACAATGGGATGCAATCCAACAGACAAGAATGTCATATAGAAACCCATTTTTCTTTGGACTTTAATTAAGCAATAATTAATAAGCAATGAGCAATATCCAGGCATCATGAAGATCAAGGCATCAAATAAAGATAGCCACATCAAAGCAACCAATCCCAAAAAAGCTAACACTCTTCTTTGTCTTCTCATGTATCAAATGAAATATTCCTTGATCAACTTAGAACAAAGCATTAGACATAAGATCAAAATAACAGTTAAACACAAAGACAGAGTAGCAGATGAATTTAAACAAAATCCAAGGCTTGCATCAAATGAGGGCTCAGTTCACAATAACTTGGTCTCAAAATGTTGGCATTGGCCAGGTCCTTTTTGCACAGGGAATGTTGCCTAATCCTAAGTCCAAAAGTTCAGATCAAAATCAACAGTCCACCATATGTTTTTTTAGTGTTTTTGTTGTTATTAAGTATTTTAAGATCCTAAGACCACAAACAAAACAAAAATACACAAACAATATATACAATCACAAGATATGGCTCAAATGAGCAAAGTGAGAATGACATAAACATAAACAAGTTAAATGAAGTGTAAATGGCAATGAATGATAAATGACTGAAATTTAAATTGAATAAAGTAAATGACTTAAAAGTAAAGCAATATTAACAAGAATTGCTCAAATGTTAGTCAAAAGGTTAGTCATGTGTTAGTGGTGTTAGTAATGTTTTTTTAATTGATTAAGTCATTCTTTGAAGAACACTCAACCATTCATTCACAAGTATGAATCCTTAAACCAAGACATCTTCCATGAGAAGAGCTCCAACTTGGATAATTCAACAAGTATGCCACTAGTTCTCATGAAAGGAAAAAAGGTCAAGTCTCCACATAATGCCATGAAGAATGGAGACTTACAATCTCACTTACTAGAATGCTATGCCTTGAGGGTCAAATTTAGATCTATGTTAAGCAATCATAATTGGACTTATGTAGAAGTCACAACTATCTGAGGCCGGACAATAAAAATTTAGGTGTTAATGCATGTTAGAGATTTGTTATGAAGAACCAAACTCCTAAAACATACCACACATTAAAAGAAAAAATCAAAAGGGAGAGACCTATCTCAGTCACACATGTATTGATTCATCTGACACAAGGTCATTGATGAACCAATTAGCCTTTAAACATTAGAGATTTCATTGGTCAAATGAGGGAATGAGGAAGAATATGGATGAAGATGAAGAGGGAGGGAAAGATAGAAACACAAATTGGTCATGGGAGGAATTTTATCAAATCAAAACCATCCATTCATTTTTGGAGATGAAATGTACATTTCATCAACCCCTAAATCCAATGGTTTTGATTCAACAAAAGTCAAATCAACCTTGACCAAGGCCCAAATAGAAAGTCAAACATCACAAGACCATAAAAATGGCCCAACAACATTTTTAAACAATTAATCAATTAAAAATCACATTAAAAAAGAATTAAAATACATTTTTATTTGGACAAAACCTAAAATCCCTTCAAAACACCAAATAAATGGCCAAGGGATTTATCCTAGGTCAAACAAGGTCAAAGGACCTTAGACAAAAAATTTCACTATTTTTAAAAGGTCAAAAGTATTTTTAAACAATTAAAAATATGCATAAAAACATTTAACTCATGAAAAATATCAAAATTAATCCAAAAAATAATTTTATTTCAAAATATGGAAGAGAAAAATATTTAATAATTTTTGGTGAAAGTCTCATACTTTTTGGATTAAAAATGAAATTTCTATGAATTAAACAAAATAAAGCAATTAAATGAAAATTCAGAAAATAAAAAGAAATTGGAAATAACGAGGGCCATCAGATCTCCCTCATTAATTGAGGTGGCAGATCTAATGGCCACGCGCACGCTATCCACGATGCACCTCAATCAAAGCATCACACGCGTGGTAATAAAAAATAATGGCTCAAATTAAAACGTTCAAACATGACCAGATGGCCAGGAGGCGTGCCGACACACCACCGGAGCTAGGACTCCGGTCTTCTTCTCCGGTGAACTTCACCGGACTGGTCCAACTTCATCTAAATGGAAAATGAAAAATAATGACACTATTTCAAAGAGAAAATGCTTAGGATCTCGAATCTGACCTTAATTGTCTCCAATTCAAGTATATCAAAAGATACAGGGATTTGAATTTTGAGGATCATGAATTGAGTTGCTTCAATTTGACCTCAAAGCAACTCAATCTTGTTGCCTACATTGGTAGGACTTCAGCCAACCAAAAATCAAAGAGAATGGTGAGGAATTGAGAGAGAATCAAAGAGATGAAGTTTCTAAAAAATCACCTTCGAGGGAGCTTGAATCTGGCTTGATCTTGCTTCCAATTGGCCTTGGGTTGACTTTAGATGCTTGCAGGAAGTTAATTGGATCAAGGAAAGGCTTGGATTCTTGGAGTTTCAACTTCAAAACAGAAGTGAAATTGAAACTCAATTTTCAATTGAAAGCCTTCAAGTTTATCCTCTAATGGTGAGGGTTATGGTTGTAGGATCAAAGCTTGGGCAAGGTGTCCCCAATTCTGAGCAAGATGGGTTGTATTTATAGGCTATGCAATTGGTTTTCACACCCTTCCATTAAAATGCCAAAAATAGTAATCTCACTTGCATGGATGCATGGGTGTGTGATAGGCCCATCAAATGATGCTAAATGATCCAATATTTTGTGCTATCCAACCTGAAATGACGTCACATAACCATGCATAAAGGAAATGAATTTTGACCATAAATCTTACCAAATGGAACCTTGTGAAGAACTCATGCGCAAGTCACTCAATCCTTGGCCAAATGAGGTGGTCATGGACTTTTTTTGGAAATGTGAGATCAAGGGGAACAACGTTCATGTTGAACACTTTTCCATTTGAAGCTTGGATCATGATGAATTTTGAGGTGGAAGTTTGGAAAATCAAACATAAATGAAATTTGTCTAAGTACCAAGTCAAATGTTCACTTCTTCCACCTTGAATAACTTTTGCTATGAGCTTCAAATGGAAAACGTTTATTCATAAAAATTGTAGTTATTTCAAACCTATTCAATTAGGTAATAAATTTGACCTCATATGGATTTGGCATGAAGGAGTTATGCATTTTAGAAGTTGAGGAAAATCTCTTGTTTAATAGTAATGACCCAAAATGACCTATAATGTTTTCTCTTGGCACATGCCCTTGCATCTTGAATTTGAAGTTCTTCAAAGAATAAAAGTTGGAGAGGAAATCTTGAAATTGATCATGAAACTTGTATGGCCTTAATCTCATGAAAATTGAGTAAGTTATGGTTCTTGGAAGTTGACCTCCTAACTAGGGTTTAGACAAAATGACCTATAATTTTTCACCATAAAAATGACTTTCTAAGCAAAACTAGCTCTTGAACTAAACATGAAAGTTTTTTGGAATGTCATAAGGAGTAACTTTTCTCTTGGAATCATTTTAATTTGATAAAAAAATGTAGGATATAGGGTCTAGGGAACCCCAGTTTTGACTAGTTAACTTTTTATGGTCAACCACCATGAACCAACTTGCAAAATTGAAGTTCTATTGATCTCTTGGACTCATGGAGGATCATATATGCATAATATGATGTATAATAAAGTATCCCTTGATATATTTGATCAAATGATGAAGAAAATTACTGAGGAAGTCACACAAGATACCCATATGAATTAGGGCTTCCAAGGCAAACAAGCTTCAAACTCTTGGTGAATTCTTGATAAAAATGATAAATAAAGATCATGAGGATCCATATATGATGTCTAGAATTAATGTGAACCATCTCTTGATTGATCTTCTTGCATTTAGGGTATCAAACCCTAGATATGAGCTTGATGAGGCATTGGTGGATACACACCCTATCTACAAAAGAAACAAAGCTACACATAGACATATTTTTGGTATTTTGGTTAGTAAACAAAGAAAACAAAGTATGATAGAATCAAATGTGCTTGGTGATCTCTCCCAATGCAAACCTAATGAATGAGGGGTAAGGAGGATGCCAAGGTGTGATCTCTAAAGCCAATGCATATGATGAGATAGCATGAGGGATCTTAGGGTCAAAATTGGGGTCTTACAGCTGCCCCTATTTAAGGACATTCTAACGGAGGATGTGAAGGTTAAAATCTTTGTATCGACTTAGTAGAATGAACTTAAATAACAACATATAGAAACAAATTTTGGTCCTTAAGAGACCTCATGATGTACATGATATGAATGTTAAAATAATCTTTGTGGGGAATATATTGCCACAAAGGAAAAGAATCTGGAGAGACTGAAAGTCCACAGGAGCATAATGCATTCCATAAGGAAACCTCACTGAGGAGACAGAGACTCTAGGGATAAAAAGTTATGCGTAGACCAGGCTATGACTTAAAAACTGTTGAAGACACGAGGACATTTCCATGAAAATAAATCAATGGAAGGACTCGGTCCGGTAATAAGGGAAAATCTGCAGGGGATAGGAATAGATCAGAATAAAACTGAAGTATTCAAACCAAATAGAGAGTTGGAGATTATGCTAAGGAAATACACACTCGGACTCAACTAGGGAAGAATGAACTTCGACACAGGAGTACCCGAGATATACTATCTACTATCAGTTATTGGGTAGGAAGATAATACATTCTGACAGAGGTACATCCGTTACCGGTTAGGGTAAACATATCAAGGATGACTCACTGAGGGGAAAAAGATGTATTCGTTACCTGTTACTGGGTAAGAATAACCTATTGGGGAAAGAACTCAAATAGGATTTACAACTACCGGTTACTGGGAAGAAGACCGAAGAGAGAGTATCCTCCACTGGTTAAAGTGAACATATCAAGGATAAACTCAAAGGAAGAATATCCGTCATCGGTTAGGATGAACATATTAAGGATAAACCACCATGGGAAAGAGGAAGAATATTCGTTACCAGTTAGGGTAAACATATCAAGGATAGACTGCCTGGGAGAAATATGAATTATATCTATCAGTTACTGGATAGAATACCAAAGAGAGAATATTCGTCACCGGTTAGGATGAACATATCAAGGATAGACTCAGAGGGGAAAGATAAAATAGGAATTACAACTACCGGTTACTGGGTAGAATACCAAAGAGGGAGAGAATCCGTCACTAGTTAAAGTGAACATATCAGGGATTAACTCTCTGGGGGATAAAAATAGGGATTACAACTACCTTTTTTACTGGGTAGAAAACTACAAAGGAAAAGTATCTGTCACCGGTTAGGATGAACATATCAAGGATAAACTACCTGGGGAAACGTGGTAACGAATCCGCTGGGGAAAACAAAGGAGGTAAATTACATTTTACTGGGTATTGGGCAAAAGTAATATACTCAACAATCGAGAAGGATATTACCAGTTACTAAGTAATAGACTCTCAGGAGACCAAAATATCTATCTAGATAATAGCTAGAAAGAATTGGTCAAACAAAGACTCAACCCGATGAGGATATTACTCAAGGGGAGTGGTTCCATCCAGATAATTATCTGGGGAGGAAACTGAAATAATAATCATCAATGAGGAAATAACTCAGTGGGGAATGAGAAAGTTTAAACTCTTTCTACTTAATGGGCTGACACTCTACAGTTGAAGGAGGACAAACACACCAAACCTACATGGGGAGATAAAATCACCAAGGCATGAGATCAGAAGAAAAATCAATGCGATAAAATGTACAATGAAATATCTGGTGATGTATTATATGCATGAATATGTATGTATGTGATTATGATTATGCTGACAAAAACAACACAAAGGATACAAATAACGAAGGTTTGAATCATCACTACAACACTCGGCTAATCTCAACAAGATGGAAACGCCATTGGGAGAATATGCTAAGGATGAAAATAAATCATCTAGCTCTGAATAACTCAACTCTGGTTAGGGAAAGCCATGGAGAACAAGCTTTCCATCAATCATGGCAAACTCCGTGGGGAGAAAAGAATATTACTGAAGGAAGATCAACCAATCATGCTAAGGATATGAAATATCCACTGAGGATCAAATTGTCAACACTGCGGGGAATTTTAGGTTAACACCATATCAAATGGGAGACAACCTTGCAGGGGATAAAGACAAAAACTGCTCAGAATCTAAAACTGTCGGGAATAAGGGATCTTCTTGTTAGAAGATGAACTCTGTCGAGGAACACAAGAGATAACAATCTGCACAGGGATTTGAGCAAATTGCTGAGGATGTTATGACCAAGATCATCACATTCCTCAGTAACCAACAAATTCTTCTTGGAATTTGCGAAATAAACTAATTCCAAGGCAAAGATAACCGGATCTGATTCTCTCAAAGGAAAAACAAACTGCCGAAGTTATGCAATACAATTATAGAAATGGAAACCCAATAAAGGTTCCAAATTTTCTTGGGTCCAATCATAAACTGGGAGGATACAAAACATGAGCACCTCAGATGGGGAATATGAACTTGCAAAGGGGACCGATCACCAATTCAACTCTACTGGGGTTGTGACCTACCAACTCAGCTAGGGATAACTGACGAACTGTTAGGGATGAAAGTAATTACCAAACCAACTGCTTGGGGAAGACCAACAAGGCTTAGCACTTTAAAACTTACCTGTTCTCAGATTGTTGTTGACATTCCTTACTGAAATCGATTATTCTTAAAGTGATTGTTTTTATTATTTTTAAGAAAAACAATTATTATTCATTAATTTATTTCAAAATTATCATCATAAAAATTCAAATTTATTTAGCATAAGTAAATAAGAATAAAATCAATTGGGTAAAAGCTCAACTTTATTTAATAGAATGGTAGTCCGTAAATGACGAGACTCCATAGATCTTTAGAAAGTTTGAAAATGGTAATTTACATGGAAAATGGCTACATTTAATATAATGATCACTACTCTCCCTACCATCTTCAATATCCATTATGCTTGTCTTTGGTTGAGAATGATGAATCAGAACCAAATGACTTGCTCAAAACCGATTTCCATGATTAGGACTAACCGAATGCAGTTACAAGCCATAATCCATGATTTTTGCCTAGATTGCCCCAAGGTGGAGTACTCAATCTACCGGGATAAATTTTCTGTTTTATGTCTCTAACTTTTTCCCGGATCGTCCTTTCGGGGTTTCAACCCACCGAGACACTCATTTTTGCCTAAGTCGCCTTTTCGAGTTTTCAACTTAGCGAGTTGTTCTTTTCTTTTTTAGGCGAAGTATTTTTTGACTACATCGGCGTTCACAGGACGAGTGAACTCTTCACCATCCATAGTTGTAAGAATCAAAGTACCTTCTGAAAAGGCTCTCTTAACAACATATGAGCCTTCATAATTAGGAGTCCATTTGCCCCTAGCATCAGGTTTGAAAGATAAAATCTTCTTGAGCACAAGGTCACCTTCCTTGAACACACGAGGCTTGACCTTCTTATCAAAAGCTTTCTTCATTCTCTGCTGATATAACTGACCATGACACATGAAAATCAATCTCTTCTCTTCAATAAAATTTAACTAATCATATCTAGTCTGGCACCATTCAACTTTTGTCAACTTGGCTTCCATTAGCACACGCAATGATGGGATCTCAACCTCTACGGGGAGTACAACTTCCATACCATAAACAAAAGAGAAAGGGGTTGCCCCTGTTGAAGTGCAGATGGATGTACGGTACCCATGCAAAGAAAATGGGAGCATCTCATGCTAATCCTTGTATGTCACAACCATTTTTTGAATGATCTTCTTAATGTTCTAGTTCGCAGCTTCAACATCCCCATTCATCTTAGGCCTGTAGGGAGAAGAATTATGATGTGTAATCTTGAAGTCTTTGCAGAGAGCTTCCACCATATTGTTATTCAAGTTTGATCCATTATCAATAATGATCTTACTTGGCACATCATAACGACATATAATCTGATTCTTGATAAACCTTACAATAACTTGCTTGGTTACATTCACGTACAATACCACTTTAACCCACTTTGTGAAGTAATCAATAGCCACCAGAATGAAACGATATTCGTTCAAAGCTTTATGCTCAATCCTACCAATCATATCAATTCCCCACATGGAGAAGGGCCATGGAGAGGAAATGACATTCAACGGTGTCAGAGGAACATGGATCTTATCTGTATAAACTTGACACTTGTGGCATTTCTTCACAAACTTGCAACAATCAGATTCCATTGTCAGCCAATAGTAACCTGCTCTCAACATCTTCTTTTCCATAACATGTCCATTGGAATGGGTACCAAAGGAACCTTCATGGACTTCTGTCATCAATAAGTCTTCTTCTAGTCTATCCACACATCTGAGCAAAACCATATCGAAATTTCTCTTGTAAAACACATCACCATTCAGGTAGAAGTTGCCAGCTAATCTTCTCAAAGTCTTCTTATCTTTCAAAGATGCCCTAGGCGGGTAAATCTGACTTTGGAGGAAACACTTGATATCAAAATACCATGTCTTTTCATCTTTGACTTCTTAAACATCAAACACATGAGTTGGCCTATCAAGACGCATCATAGTCAAATTGGGAACTTCATTCCAAAATTTCACCATAATCATTGAAGCCAACATTGCAAGAGCATCCGCCATCCGATTTTCATTTCGAAGGATATGATGAAAATTAACTTTTGTAAAGAAAGTTGAAATCCTCCTCGCATAAATATGAGATGTTGAATGTAATGTCACGACACTAATATCTGAATTACACTAACAGAAGAAAGATGTAGAAAAGTAATGCAAGAGATACACAAGCAATTGTTAACCCAGTTCGGTCCAACTCACCTACATCTGGGGGCTACCAAGCCAGGAAGGAAATTCACTAAAATAGAATCAGTTCAAAGACTCTCCGTACACTTCAACAAGTTACAGTCTTTCTCACCTAATCTCTACCCGTGCAATTTCTACCTAAGCACTCTTAGATATGAGAACCCACTCACTTCCCTACAATCACACTTGTGATCTTAAACAACAATCCCTTGAGAAAAGAAAACACTTTTCAATAACACACTCTTGATTTTACTTCACAGTTTCAATCAAGAAGACACACTCTTGATCTTGCTTCACAGCTTTGATCAAGAAGACACACACTTGATCTTGCTTCACAGCTTTGATCAAGTAGACACACACTCTTGCTTAACAACTTTAGAGTGATAAATTACAACCACAAATTAGTCCAATTCAATCATCAAAAGATGACTTGAATGGCTTACAAGTCTTACGACTAAACATACACAAACCCTAGCTCTCTCTCTATATTTCGCTCAGTATTGGTTATGTTATAAAACAGGTTTTCTAAGTCCCTTTTTATAGAAGCTTTCAGCTGGGCTTGGACATCTTGAAAACCCTAAATCTATTTTCCAATCAAATCTTCTTATGACAGCTGGTTAGATCTATTTGGAAAATAAGTAAATCAGGTTGTAATCAATGATTGAATGCGCCTGTAAATCAGATCTTCAATCATACAAAGATTGCCATTAATTGTGCAATCACAAAACACCAGACATTCATACTGAATATTTTGTGTACAGGATGTCATGACATCCTGGAAAAATCCTGCATAATTCCATAATTCCTTCTATAACTTCCAGTAGGTACAACCATATCAGATGCCAAGACTTTGTGTATGACATCTTGAAACAATCCTGCATGAACATGTCTTTCATTTAAGCTCCAGCAGGTACACATATATCAGATGCCATGACCTTGTGTATGACATTCTGAAACAATCCTGCATGAACATGTTCTTGAACTCCAGCAGGTACATAGGATATCTCATGTTAAGACATCACACATAACATCTTGTGAACACTCTTTGTTTTACCAAAATTGCTGCCAACACTAAGAATCAACAAACTCCCCCTTTGGCAAATTTTGGCTAAAACATATATCTGTCCTTTTTGTTCACAAGGTAAACTATCAACAGTTAAACAACATATCAGTAGTTTAAACAGTAGCAAAAGCAACACAATTACTATCTAGTTACTAGTAATACACACATGCACAAGGGTACTTCTCCTCCCCCTAAATCTGTGCAACAAAAACAGAATTACTAGTTATGGATGCAACTAGTAAGACACACAAATGCACAAGGGTACTCCTTCTCCCCCTAAATTTGTGCATACATCAAACATCTTCCATGAACATAACAGCTACTGTAACCACAGTACATGTACCAGCCAGAATGTCATTCTGACATCTGCTTCAACATCAACACTTGTGCACCATATCAGACATCCCCTTTGACATTTGTAAATAGAACATCATTATGTTTTTAACACTTGTGCACATCCTTCAATAATAGTTGTCCTTATGTCCAGCCACATACATCTCCTCACAGCTCCAGCTCCACATAAACACTTCTCCCCCTTTTAGTCAAAATTGACCAAATGTGACCAATTAGACAAAATAAATGTCAATTAGCCTAGCAGAGAATGTCAGCACAAATGTTATAACATATAATATGTTAAAACATAATTGTTCAGGAGATACAAACCAACATCATACACAACTGTGATAGCTGAGATAATGAACAAATCCAAGGAACTCATTAAGAGCCCAAAATATTACAAACAGGCATCAATGAGGACTGCCACAAAATACACATTTTCAAAAAAACAATAAAACTGCAACATCTAAACAGCAACACCAGAACAACTTCCAAAATATCATCCACCACAATCTTCACAGCACACTTCACACCATCTTCAGTCTTCAACACACAGGGGGGGACCATCAATCAGAGGAGGAAGTATCACCTTCACCTTCAGAGCCTTCAGAGCTTTCAGAGCTGCCACTGGATTGGGCTTTTGCATCTGAATCCTTACCAACCTTCTCCATTTCTTCCTTTTCCAGGCTACAAATAAGGACCTCCAAAGCTTTTTTTCTTGCCTTGGCCACCCTTATACCATTATCCAATTCCTTGCAGGTATCTTTTAGTTGATCAATTAAGCTCCCTTGAGATGCAGGCTCCCTTCTGGCAGATGTCATGACAACATCATTGACATGACTTCCCTCAAACAGCTTATAATGAATGGATAAAGGGGGTTTTCTTCTGCTTGGCATGTCCTTTGTATTAAGAATGCATGGTTGTTGACTCAAGATAATCCCACAATAATGGATGGGAAGGCAATGGGCAACTTCACAATAATTATGGAGGCATGTCTGATGGTTTGATCAAATATAAACTTTCCAAAGTCATAGTTTATCTTGGTTCCAATTGCATGAATGATTCTTCCAAGACCAATGGAGATGGTAGAGATATGATTAGTAGGCACCCAGTTGGCTGAACCAATCTTGTGTAAGATGGCATATTTGACAGTGAGCTTGCCAGCTGATAAGTGATTCCTACTAGGCCATTCCTTAACTTGGCCAGCTGTAATAATCCTACAGACCTCATTGTCTGTAGTCTCTAGGTCCACTCCTCCATCAGTTCCTCTTCCTAGGAACTTGTTGATAATGCTTGGTGAGAATTTCACACATTTTCCCCTTACAAACACCTTGCAGAACTCCCTGCTTCTCTTTTCATAAATATCCTCAGGGATATTCACAATAAACTCTTTTACCAACCCCTCATAACATTGGGGTAGAGCTACCACAATCTTCATTAGTCCAGCATTTTTGATCAAATCAATTACTTCCTTTACCTCTACAACCTCTTTTCCAAGCTCTCTTTCAATAGCTATCCTCCTCTGAATGACAAATTTCCATTTTGCAGCACCATCTTCTAAATGAAAGGAGATATTGTCTAGGTGCACAGCAACAGCTTTTCCAGGAGACTTCTGAACATATTGCCTTTTTGCAGGGGAGATGTCTGGGACATCGTCTTCGACATCCTCATCAAAGTCAGAACTGTCTCTTTCTTTCCTTTTCCTAACCTCAACTTTACTCCAGGTTTTTGAGGGTCCTACACCAGCAGTCTTTTTCACTCTTCTTGTTGTTCTCATTTTAGCCACACTTTTCCCTTTTCTAGTCCTCAATTTCTCAGCTACACTAGGTTTTACAAGATGGACCAAAGAGTCATCCTCTTCTTCAGAGCTTTCTTCCTCTAAGTTAATAACATTCTCCTTAGACATATTTTCTGGTTTCTTGCTAGGTTGGGTTTTACCTAGAGAACATAGTCCCTCAGCAACCACTTCCTTTTCTGATCTAGATGAGTCATCATCTTTCTCAGCTTGGGGTTCCTCCTCAGGAGAGGGGTCCCTTCTGGATAGAGGGGTAGAAACCCCCTTTACTTCATGCCCTTCACTTAGAATCCTAGTAACTAGGTTCCTAATGGCACGATCAACATAATGCATGTCATTTGGAAGAGGAGATTTATTAGGGATATTACCTTGTTGGTTACCAGCCATGGAAGAGGGACCTGGGGTGTCACCTGGTATCACACAAATGGGAGTAACATCTAGTACGTCTTCATCTAGACACTCCATGGAGGGAGTCTTTGCATGGTGAGAGGGTTTTGAACCAGATGATGATGGATGTTGAGACATGTTGTAGAACTTTTGAGAGAATTTTCTTTGCCCTAGCTGAGTTCCTCTGAGAAGTTGAATGGAGATGGAAATTGCTGTGTTTAGGTAGCGTGTGCTAAGGGCATAGATACTATTTTCAATGCTAGGGAATGATTTTTCATTAATGTGGCTCTTTCTTTTAAGAGGGCAGACACTATTTCCTTTTCTTTTCCACTTTAATTGCCATAATTTCACAAGAGTCCAAATTCCTAATTTCCCTCTCTCATATTCAATTTGAATTTCACCCAAATTCCTTGCAACTTTGTCAGCTAGTTCCAGTCCATGCTTTAGACATATGAATTTGTCTTCCACGAATTTTCTAATGGAGTGATAATAGCAAAAACAGTACTTGGTCCATCTGTGTTGAATATGATTTTTGGACCTAGTTTCAGTATTCAGGTTGTCATAATACAATGTCATGAATCGTGTGTGACATTGTATGCAGTCATCAGTAGTTACATCCAACTCAGTTGAGCCCAACTGCTTTCATCTTCTATATGAACACCATTTTTACCTTTCACATGTGTAGGAGCAGGTGTCATCCCAATCTTCTCCACATTGTTCTTGGCATTTTTGAACATAGTCCCTTGTGACCTAGTTCCAACAATGCTCTCTCCAGACTGCTTATGACTGGTCACATGTCCACCTATTTGGTCTAACCTCTCAGTTTTTTGAGCCATCATAACCTTTTCTCCTATGAAGGCGAGGTTAAGTCTGAGCTTCTGGTGTGACATCCTTGTCTGACATTTCCCACAGACTTGTTTTTCATCACTCTTGAGGGTTCTTCTAGCATCTATACTCATCTCCATCCCTTCCTCTTTGACATAGGAACACTTTAAGGAATAATCTTTTTGAGAGCTCCACATGTAGCAGTTGTCTTTGGTCCTGATTCCTTTCATAATCACTTCACTATCTTTGTTAAAAATTAGACATTCAGTTTTGGTGAAGTTAACATTCAGACCTTGATCACATAGTTGACTGATGCTTATTAGATTTGCAGTCAAGCCCTTAATAAGTAGAACCTTGTCAAGTTTAGGAACTCCAAGACAATCAAGCTTACCTGTTCCCTTGATTTCACCTTCTGCTCCATCTCCAAAGGTTACATGGCTTATGGTATGATGCTGCAGGTTAGTTAGCAGGTTTTGGTTTCCAGTCATGTGTCTGGAACATCCACTATCAAAATACCACTCTTCTTTGGCGGAGACTCTGAGGGGAATGTGAGCTATTAGGCTTGTAACATTAGTCTTTGGAACCCATTCCTTCTTGATGATATGCCTGTGCTGTTTGGGTCTGGGTTGATAGTGATTCTGATGTTGAGCAGGCCTAGGATAACCATACAGTTTATAGCAGAAAGGCTTAAGATGCCCAAATTTCCCACAGTAATGGCATCTCCATCTTTGTTGTTTCCCCTTCTGCTATTTTCTCCTCTGGTGTTGTGACATATGATGTGACATCACAGGTTTAGTTTTATTATGGATGCACTTAGGTTTGGCTCCAGTGTTACTGTTCTCAGGCTTTGAGTCATTATACCCAATGCCAGATTTGTCTCCAGTCATTTGTCCAGTTTGGAGAATCTTGTCTAAAGAGTCAGATCCATTGCTTAACATCCTTACATACTTGGTCATCTCTTCTAGTTTAGAATTTAGGAACATGGCTTCAGTTTTCAGCTTAGAGATGGTTTTCACATGGTCTGCCTTCTCACTTTCCAACTGTGCTATCTTCTGACTTTCAGCTTGTGGATTTTCAACTAGCTTGGCATTCAGAACCACTGCTTCTGTTTGTAATTTGGAGATGGTTTCCAAGTATTCTACCTTCTCATTCTCAAGTTGAGTCATTTCCTTCTTCTGGCTTTCAACCTGTTTGCACAACTCTACACTTTTGTGACACAACTTTCTGTAGGTAGAGGCCAATTCTTCAAAGGTTACTTCATCATCACTTGAGTATTCATCAGATCCCCATCTTCCTGTCAAGGCAGTCACAAGATTTGCAGCCTCCTCTGTTTCACTTTCATCAGACCAAGTGGCAACAAGACTCATCTTCTGCTTCTTGAGGTAAGTTCCACATTCAGTCCTGATGTGTCCATACCCATCATATTCATAGCAATGTACCTCTTTTCCTTCTTTGAGCTTCTCATCTGATCTTGCTTTTCTTCCAGCATTGTTGGATTTACTGATTTTAGATGAGATGTTCCTGACATTTGCCTTAGATCTTACATCCATCTTTTTCAACAGTTTATTGAACTGTCTTCCCAGCATTGCTACTTCATTGACCAAATCTTCGTCAACCTCCTGACTCTTTTCTTCTTCTGTGTTTGACATAAAGGCCATGCTCTTGGTTTTCTTTTCAACACCATAATTTAATCCCATCTCAAAGGTTTGGAGGGAACCAATTAGCTCATCAACCCTCATGTTGGAAATGTCTTGAGACTCTTCTATGGCAGTCACCTTCATTACAAATCTCTTAGGAAGTGACCTAAGTATTTTCCTTACCAGTTTTTCATCTGTCATCTTCTCTCCCAGGGCTCCTGAGGCATTAGCAATTTCAAGGATACTCATGTGAAATTCATGAATGTTTTCATCTTCTTTCATCCTTAAGTTTTCAAACTTGGAGGTGAGCAGCTGAAGTCTAGACATCTTTACCCTAGAGGTGCCCTCATGAGTGGTCTTGAGAATGTCCCAAGCATCTTTGGCCACTTCACAGTTGTTTACCAACCAGAAAATATTCTTGTCTATCCCATTGAATATTGCATTCAATGCTTTAGAGTTTCCAAGAGCTAGATCATCTTCCTCCTTGGACCATTGTTCTCCAGGCTTCTTCTCAGTAGTGGCTTCTCCTTCTTTAGTAATGACAGGATGCACCCAGCCTGTTAACACAGCTCTCCAAGCCTTGTTATCAAGAGATTTTAGAAAGGCTACCATTCGAGGTTTCCAATAGTCATAGTTAGAACCATCCAAAATTGGTGGCCTATGAACAAATCCTCCATCTCTCTCCATTGTACCAGAAAGTATTGTCCTTAGATCTCACCCAGAACCAGAGCAGGATGCCTGCTCTGATACCAATTGAAATTCTGATATCAGATATGAGATGTCGAATGTAATGTCACGACACTAATATCTGAATTACACTAACAGAAGAAAGATGTAGAAAAGTAATGCAAGAGATATACAAGCAATTGTTAACCCAGTTCGGTCCAACTCACCTACATCTGGGGGCTACCAAGCCAGGAAGGAAATTCACTAAAATAGAATCAGTTCAAAGACTCTCCGTACACTTTAACAAGTTACAGTCTTTCTCACCTAATCTCTACCCGTGGAATTTCTACCTAATCACTCTTAGATATAAGAACCCACTCACTTCCCTACAATCACACCTGTGATATTAAATAACAATCCCTTGAGAAAAGAAAACACTTTTCAATAACACACTCTTGATTTTACTTCACAGTTTCAATCAAAACGACACACTCTTGATCTTGCTTCACAGCTTTGATCAAGAAGACACACACTTGATCTTGCTTCACAACTTTGATCAAGTAGACATACACTCTTGCTTAACAGCTTTAGAGTGACAAATTACAACCACAAATCAGTCCAATTCAATCATCAAAAGATGACTTGAATGGCTTACAAGTCTTACGACTAAACAGACACAAACCCTAGCTCTCTCTCTATATTTCGCTCAGTATTGGTTGTGTTATAAAACAGGTTTTCTAAGTCCCTTTTTATAGAAGCTTTCAGCTGGGCTTGGACATTTTGAAAACCCTAAATCTATTTTCCAATCAAATCTTCTTATGACAGCTGGTTAGATCTCTTTGGAAAATAAGTAAATCAGGTTGTAATCAATGATTGAATGCGCCTGTAAATCAGATCTTCAATCATACAAAGATTGCCATTAATTGTGCAATCACAAAACACCAGACATTCATACTGAATGTTCTATGTACAGGATGTCATGACATCGGGTCTGACATCTTGGAAAAATCTTGCATAATTCCATAATTCCTTTTATAACTTCCAGCAGGTACAACCATATCAGATGCCAAGACTTTGTGTATGACATCTTGAAATAATCCTGCATGAACATGTCTTTCATTTAAGCTCCAGCAGGTACACATATATCAGATGCCATGACCTTGTGTATGACATTCTGAAACAATCCTGCATGAACATGTTCTTGAACTCCAGCAGGTACATAGGATATCTCATGTTAAGACATCACACATAACATCTTGTGAATACTCTTTGTTTTACCAAAATTGCTGCCAACACTAAGAATCAACAGTATCAAACTGGGTTAATTCATTTCCCATTCACCTTTGATCTGATTCACAACCAAAGTTGAATCTCCATAGGCGTCAAGATATTTAATTCTGAGATCAATGGCCTCTTCGAGCCCCATAATGAAAGCCTCGTACTCAACCATATTGTTTGTACACTTGGGAGTCAATCTAGCTATAAATGGAAAATGAGTGCATTGAGGAGTAATAATCACTGCCCCAATGCCATTACCATGAGAATTAACAGCTCCATCAATTACCATGCCCCAACGGGAACCAGGTTTTGGCCCTTCTTCAAGCAATGGTTCATCACAATATTTCATCTTCAAGTACAAAATCTCTTCGTCAGGAAAATCATATTGCACAAACTGATAATCTTCAATAGGTTGGTAAGCCAAATGGTCCGCCAAGACACTACCTTTGATAGCTTTCTGAGATCAGTATTCAATATAGTAGTCAGATAACAACATCTGCCAACGGGCAATCCTACTAGTTTAAGTAGGCTTTTCGAAAATATACTTGATTATATCCATTTTGGATATCAACAAAGTGGTATGATGTAACATATACTAGCGTAGGCGCTTAGCAGCCCAAGCCAATGCGCAAAATGTCTTTTCAAGCATAAAATACTGAGTCTCACAGTCAGTAGACTTATTACTGAGTTAGTATATTGCATACTCTTTCTTTCCATATTCATCTTGCTGACCAAGAACACAACCCATACTTTCTTCTAGTACAGTCAAATACATGATCAATGGTCTTCCTTTAACAGGCGGAGACAGAATCGGAGGCTCAAGCAGATACTCCATGATACTGTCAAAAGATTTCTGGCAGTCTTCAGTTCAATCACAAGACTGATCTTTCCAAAGAAGCTTGAATATAGGCGCACATTGTAGCGGTAAATCATGATCATCAAGTTATGGATAAGCAAGACATCAAATAACAAGAGTCACCACCACGCTTTTCTTGTTTCCAAGGGAAAATGGAAAAAGTACGAACAAAACCCAAAAGTAAGAAGTTTTCAAATCAAAACTAATAAAATGTCAGAGATTACAGGTAAGGGGGTTGGTTACACAGAGGGAAGGTGTTAGCACCCAAAGTGTCTTAGGTACTCCTAGGAAGCCCTTTTTTGTGTGCATATGTATTTTGTACAAAGTGATGTTTACAAACAAATAGAGTCAGGGGATGAGAAGAGAATTCATTAATTATATTTTTGTGTTTGACAATGAAATTCTGGTATCAGATATGAGATGTCAAAGGTAATGTCACGACACTAATATCTGAGTAATGCAAACAGGATAAAGATAAAGAATAGTAATGCAAGAGACACAAGCAATTGTTAACCCAGTTCGGTCCAACTCACCTACATCTGGGGGCTACCAAGCCAGGAAGGAAATCCACTAAATAGAACCAGTTCAAAGACTCTACGTACACTTCAACAAGTTACAGTCTTTCTCACCTAATCTCTACCCGTGTGATTTTTACCTAAGCACTCTTAGATTTGAGAACCCACTCACTCCCCCTCAATCACACCTATGATTTTAAGCAACAATTCCTTATGAAAAGAAGACACTCTTCAATTACACACACTTGATTTTACTTAGCAGTTTCAATCAAGTAGACACACACTTGATCTTGCTTAACAGCTTTGATCAAGTAGACACACATTTGATCTTGCTTAACAACTTTGATCAAGTAGACACACACTCTTGCTTACAAGCTTAGAGTGACAAATTACAACCCACAAATCAGACCAATTCAATCTTCTATGGATGAATTGAATGGCTTACAAGTCTCACGACTAAACAAGATATAAACCCTTATATTCTCTCAATATTTCGCTCAGTATTGGTTGTGTATCAAATTAGGTTTTCCATGTCCTATTTATAGAAGCATTCAGCTGGGCTTGGACATCTTGAAAACCCTAAAACTATTTTCCAATTAAATCTTCTCATGGCAGTTGGTTAGATCTCCTTGGAAAATAAGTAAATCAGGTTGTAATTAATGATTGAATGCGCCTGTAAATCAGATCTTCAATCATACATAGATTTCCATTAAATGCGCAATCACAAAACACATAACATTCACCCTGAATGTTCTGTGTACAGGATGTCATGAAATCGGGTCTGACATCCTGGAACAAACCTGCATAATTCCATTTATAATTTCCAGCAGGTACATAATATCAGATGCCATGACATTGTGTATGACATCCTGAAACAATCCTGCATAATTATATTTTTAAACTCCAGCAGGTACATAGATATCTTATGTTAAGACATCACATGCAACATCTTGTGAACACTCTTTGTTTTACCAAAATGGCTGCCAATACTTAGAACCAACAAACTCCCCCTTTGGCAAATTTTGGCTAAAACATATATCTGTCCTTTTTGTTTACAAGAAAAACTATAAGCAATTAAACAACAGTTTAAGCAGCAGCAGAAGCAAACAAAATTACTAGTTATAGAAGCAACTAGTAAAACACACAAATGCATAAGGGTACTTCTTCTCCCCCTAAGTCTGTTCAATACAGACATCTCCTTTAACATATAACAACACCTGTAACAATCAGAGTCACCCTCTGACATCTACTTCAACATCACCTATGCACCACATCAGACATCTCCTCCAACATCTGTAAACAGAACAACATTCTGTCTTACATCAAACACACCTCCTTCAATAATAGTTGTTCATCTGTTCAGCTACACCAGCACATACATCTCCACACAGCTCCTCATATTTAACTGCTCCACATCATCACTTCTCCCCCTTTTTAGTCAAAATTGACCAAAGGTGACCAATTAGACAAAATAAATGTCAATTAGCCTAGCAGAGAATGTCACAGCAGATGTTATAACATTTAAAATGTTAAAATATAATTGTTAGGAGATACAAACCACAATTATACACAGCTATGATAGCTGAGATAATTAGAAATCCATGGAACTCATTAAGAGCCCAAATATTACATAAAGGCATCAGTAAGGACTGCCACAAATTACACACATTTCAACAACAAAAAAAACAAATTCTTCAACATCCAAAGTAGTCAAAACAACAGGGGGACCAGTCTTCATATCAGCACACAGAACAACCAAACCAACCCAGTCTTCATCACAGCAGGAACCATTACCACTCAGTCTGATGAAGTAGCATCATCTTCACCTTCAGAATCAGAACTACCACTAGATTGAGCATTGGACCTCTCACTTGAGGTATTGGCATCTGAATCCTTGGTCTCACTAGCCTTCTCCATCTCTTCCTTCTCTAAGCTACCAATAAGAACCTCCAAAGCCTCTTTCCTTGCCTTGGCAACCCTAATACCAGTATCCAGCTCCTTACAAGTTTCCTTCAGTTGATCAATTAAGCTACCTTGAGAGGCAGGCTCCTTCCTTGCAGATGTCATGACAACATCATTGACATGGCTTCCTTCAAACAACTTGTAGTGAATGGATAGTGGAGGATTTCTTTTGCTTGTAATATCACTTGTGTTGAGAATGCCTGGTTGCTGGCTCAAGATAATTCCATAAATGATGGATGGAAAGGCAATGGGCAACTTTACTGCATTAGTGGAGGCATGTCTGACAATTTGATCAAACATAAACCTTCCAAAGTCAAAGTGTAGCCTGATTCCAATAGCATAAATGATTCTTCCGAGACCAATAGAGATGGTTGAGATATGATTAGTAGGCACCCAGTTGGATGAACCAATCTTATGTAAGATGGCATATTTGACAGTTAGCTTTCCAGCTGATAGGGGCTTCTTACTAGGCCACTCCTTAACTTGGCCAGTAGTAATAGTCCTACAGACTTTATTGTCCGTAGCCTCTAAATCTACACCTCCTTCAGTTTCTCTCCCTAGGAACTTGTTGATTATGTTTGGGGAGAACCTCACACATTTACCTCTTACAAAAACCTTGCAGAATTCTTTGCTATTTTTTCCAGAAATATCCTCTGGGATATTCACAACAAACTCTTTCACTAACCCCTCAAAACATTGGGGCAAAGCAACAACAATTTTCATAATTCCAGCAACCTTAATCAATTCCATGACTTCCTTCACCTCTACAGCCTCCTTTCCCAGCTCCCTTTCAACAACAACCCTCCTTTGAATGACAAACTTCCACTTGGCAGCACCATCTTCTAGATGGAAAGAGATGTTATCTAAGTGCATAGCTGCAACTTTGCTTGGAGACTTCTTAACAGTCTGTCTTTTAGCAGGAGAGATGTTTGGGACATCGTATTCGACATCATCATCAGAGTCAGAACTCTCTCTGACCTTCCTCTTTTTAACCTCAACTTTACTCCAAGATTTGGAGGGTCCTACACTAACAGTCTTCTTCCTAGTTCTGGCTGTCATCATTTCAGCCACAGTCTTCCTTTGTCTAGTCTTCAATTTCCTAGCAACATTTGGTTTTACATGAGGAACCAAGGTGTCATCTTCTTCCTCAGAACTTTCTTCCTCCAGATCAATAACATTCTCAGCAGTTTCATGAGACACATTTGCTGGTTTCTTACTAGGTAAGGTTTTACCTAGAGACCATAATCCCTCAGCAGCCACTTCTTTCTCTGATCTAGATGAATCATAATCTTTTTCAGTTTGGGGTTCTACCTCAGGTGAGGAGTCCCTTCTAGACAGAGGGGTAGAAACACCCTTGACTGTATGCCCTTCGTTTAGAATCCTAGTTACTAGGTTCCTAATGGTTCTATCAGTAAAGTGCATGTCATCCTTATGAGGAGGTTTATCATGAATGTTACCTTGATTACTTCCAGCCATGGAAGAAGGGCCAGGGGCGTCGCTTGGAATCACACAAAGAGGAGTAACGTCCAACACGTCTTCATCTAGAAACTCCATGGAGGGAGTACTTGCTTGATGAGTGGGTTTTGAACCAGAGGATGAGGGATGTTGAGACATTTTGTTGAACTTTTGAGAAAAAGTTTGTTGCCCTAACAGAGATGATATGAGAAGTTGGATGAAGATGGAAATGGTTGTGTTGAGGTAGCGTGTGGAAATGACATAGATACTAGTTCCAACACTAGGTAATGATTTATCATTAATGTGGCTCTTTCTTTTAAGTGGGCAGACAATATTTTTATTGCCTTTTCCACTCCACTTTAATTGCTATAACTTCACAAGAATCAAAATCCCCAATTTCCCTCTTAAACATTCAAACTGATTATCATCCAAAACCTTTGCAAATTTGTCAGCTAATTGCATTTCATGCTTTAGAGCTGTGATTTTATCTTCCACAAATTCTCTAATGGAGTGATGACAGAAATCAATGTGCTTGGTCCAACTGTGCTGACTAGAATTTTTGGACATAGTTGTTGCTCTCAGGTTGTCATAGTATAATGTCATGACATCGTGTGTGACATTGTATTCAGTCAACAGTAGTTTCAACCAACCCTGTTGAGAACAACTACTACCAACTGCTATATATTCAACACACACACCATTTTCATCTTTCAAATGTGTAGGAGCAGGTGTCCTTTCAGTCTCCATCCCAATCTTTTTAACATTGTTCTTGGCACTTTTGCTTTGAGATAGACACATAGACCCTTCTATCTGCTTGACTTGTAGCTCAAGTCCAACAAGGCTCTTTCCAACTTTAGACTGTATATGACTAGCAACATGTTCAACCATCTGATCCAACCTCCTATCTATTTGAGCCATCATGAGCTTTTCTCCTTTGGAAGTGATATCAAGTCTGAGTTTCTGGTGTGACATCCTTGTCTGACATTTCCCATAGACTTTCAATTTGGGAGTTCCTCTAGCAGATATAATCATCTTCATCCCTTTCTCTTTGACTAAGGTACATTTTAAGGAGTAACCAATTTGAGAGCTCCACATGTAACAATTGTCTTTGGTTCTGACTCCTTTCATGATCACTTCACTTTCTTTGTTGGTAATCAGACATTCAGTTTTAGTGAAGTTAACATTTAGACCTTGGTCACATAGTTGACTGATGCTTATTAGATTTGAAGTCAAGCCTTTAACAAGTAGGACCTTGTCAAGTTCAGGAACTCCAGAGCAATCAAGCTTACCTATCCCCTTGATTTCACCCTTTGCTCCATCACCAAAGGTTACATAGCTTATGGCATGAGGATGAAGGCCAGTTAGTAGGTCTTTGTTTCCAGTCATGTGTCTGGAGCACCCACTGTTAAAGTACCAATCTTCTTTGGCTGAAACTCTGAAGGGAGTGTGAGCTATTAGACTTGTAACATTTGTCTTAGGAACCCATTGCTTCTTGTTGACAGGCCTGTGCTGTTTGGGTTTGGGTTGAGCCTGATGATGAACAGGGCTAGGATAACCATACAACTTATAGCAGAAGGGCTTCAGGTGGACAAAGTTTCCACAGTAATGGCATCTCCATCTTTGGTGTTTCCCTTTCTGCTGTCTTCCCTTCTGATGTTGTGACATGTGATGTGACATTGCAGGTTTGTTATTAATATGGATGTACTTAGGTTTGGATTTAGGTTTGCCATTTATGTAACTGCAATCACCCTTAGATTCATTGAACCCAATGCCAGATTTGTCTCATGTAGTTTGACCAGTCTGGAGAATCTTGTCTAAGATGTTAGATCCATTGTTAAGCATTCTTACATACTTGGTCATCTCATCTAGTTTGGAATTCAAGAGTACAACTTCAGTTTTCAACTTAGAGATGGTTTCCTCATGTTCCCCTTTTTCATTCTCCAACTGAGCTATCACTTTCTTCTGGCTTTCAACTTGTCTGCACACTTCTGCATTTTTGTGACACAATTCTCTGTAGGTAGTGGCCAGTTCTTCAAAGGTAACTTCATCATCACTTACCTCTTCATCAGAACCCCATCTTCCTGTTAATGCAGTCACAAGATTTGCAACTTCTTCTGTTTCACTTTCATCAGACCAAGAGGCAGCAAGACTCCTCTTCTGTTTCTTGAGGTAGGTCCCACATTCAGTTTTAATGTGACCATACCCATCACATTCATAGCACTGAACTCCTTTTCCTTCTTTGGGCTTTTCTTTTGACCTTGTTCTTCTTCCAATAATGTTGGATTTACTGATGTCAGAAGCGATGTTCTTGACATTGGCCTTAGATCTTACATCCATCCTTTTCATAAGTCTGTTGAACTGTCTTCCCAACATTGCTACCTCATTTTCCAGATCTTCATCAGTCTCTTGACCGCCTTCCTCATCTTCCCCTTCAGTGTTTGTCATGAAGGCTATGCTTTTGGCTTTCTTTTCAGATCCACCACATATTCCCGTCTCAAATGTTTGGAGGGATCCAATTAGCTCATCAACTCTCATATTTGAGATGTCTTGAGCTTCTTCTATGGCTGTCACCTTCATAGCAAATCTCTTAGGGAGAGACTTGAGTATTTTCCTTACTAGCTTTTCATCTGACATCTTCTCTCCCAGAGCTCCAGCGGCATTGGCAATTTCAAGGATATTCATGTGAAATTCATGAATATTTTCATCTTCTTTCATCCTTAAATTCTCAAACTTGGTAGTGAGCAGCTGTAGTCTAGACATCTTTACTCTAGAGGTGCCTTCATGAGTGGTTTTGAGAATGTCCCAAGCATCTTTAGCCACCTCACAGTTGTTTACCAACCTGAAGATATTCTTGTCTACTCCATTGAATATGGAATTCAATGCTTTGGAATTTCCAAGAGCTAGATCACCCTCCTCCTTGGACCATTGTTCTTCAGGCTTCTTATCAGTTGTGGCTTCTCATTCCTTTGTAATTACTGGATGTACCCAGCCTGTTAACACAGCCTTCCAAGCTTTATTATCCAGAGATTTTAAGAAAGCTACCATTAGAGGTTTCCAATAGTCATAGTTATAACCATCCAAAATTGGTGGCCTATGAACAAATCCTCCATCTCTCTCTATTGTACCAGAAAGTATTGTCCCTAGATCTCACCCAGAACCAGAGCAGGATGCCTGCTCTGATACCAATTGAAATTCTGATATCAGATATGAGATGTCGAATGTAATGTCACGACACTAATATCTGAATTACACTAACAGAAGAAAGATGTAGAAAAGTAATGCAAGACATACACAAGCAATTGTTAACCCAGTTCGTTCCAACTCACCTACATCTGGGGGCTACCAAGCCAGGAAGGAAATCCACTAAATAGAATTAGTTCAAAGACTCACCGTACAATTCAACAAGTTACAATCTTTCTCACCTAATCTCTACCCGTGTGATTTCTACATAAGCACTCTTAAATATGAGAACCCACTCACTCCCCCTCAATCACACCTGTGATTTTAAACAACAATTCCTTATGAAAAGAAGACACTTTTCAATTACACACACTTGATTTTACTTAGCAGTTTCAATCAAGTAGACACACACTTGATCTTGCTTAACAACTTTGATCAAGTAGACACACACTTGATCTTGCTTAACAACTTTGATCAAGTAGACACACACTTGATCTTGCTTAACAACTTTGATCAAGTAGACACACACTCTTGCTTTCAAGCTTAGAGTGACAAATTACAACCCATAAATCAGACCAATTCAATCATCTGTGGATGAATTGAATGGCTTACAAGTCTCATGACTAAAAAAGACACAAACCCTTATATTCTCTCAATATTTCGCTCAGTATTGGTTGTGTATCAAATCAGGTTTTCCATGTCCTATTTATAGAAGCATTCAGCTGGGCTTGGACATCTTGAAAACCCTAAAACTATTTTCCAATTAAATCTTCTCATGACAGTTGGTTAGATCTCCTTGGAAAATAAGTAAATCAGGTTGTAATTAATGATTGAATACGCCTGCAAATCAGATCTTCAATCATACATAGATTTCCATTAAATGCGCAATCACAAAACACACAACATTCACCTTGAATATTCTGTGTACAAGATGTCATGACATCGGGTCTGACATCCTGGAACAATCCTGTATAATTCCATTTATAATTTCCAGCAGGTACATAATATCAGATGCCATGACATTGTGTATGACATCCTGAAACAATCCTGCATAATTATATTTTTAAACTCCAGCAGGTACATAAATATCTTATGTTAAGACATCAGATGCAACATCTTGTGAACACTCTTTGTTTTACCAAAATTGCTGCCAATACTTAGAACCAACAGACAAGACCTTCAGACTTGTGCCTACGTACCAACATAAAAATAAGGGATCAAAACCTCGTAGTTCGTGATACAAATTTCAAAGTGGATGCATAACTTTTAACAAAAATTTAGTTTGAGAGGCACCAAGGCCTAAAAATGGTTTGAATGAGTTAGTTCTTTTTGTCTTTTTGAAAGTTTAAGTAATGTATGGTTAAGTCTATTTACAAGTTTGATTAAGAAAATAAGTTTGAAAATGCAATGACATAAAGCCAAAGTTTCTAGTTTGCAAAGTGGTCAAAGTTTAGAACAAAACTAGTTCAAGCAAAGAAGAATTTTTTTAAAAGGAGAGAGGGATTTTGAAATTAAAGAAGTGGGGAAGAGATGAAAAGACTAATCCTATGCACAAAATTAAAAGTTAAGAGTTGAAAAGATCTGACCAATGGGTAACACTCTAATAGACAAGAATGTCTTATAGAAACCCAAATTCCCTTGGACATTTTGAATCAAGCAACACACAATGCATAATTTTATCAATCTTGAAGAGAAAGGCATCAAATAAAGATAGCCACATCCAACCTCAGCCACTCCATGATCTTCTTCAAATTAACCCATGTAGCAGATGAATTCCTCAAGTCACAGGTTCAAAATAACAGCTTCACAATTATCATGTTCCAGATGAACTCAAAGGGATCTTCAAAGATGTACCAGATGAAGTTTCAAATTACAAACACTTGGTTACACACATGTTGGCATTGGTCAAGTCCTTTAGCATAGGGAGATTGCCTAGATTCTAAATCCAATTTGTCCAAGATCAAGTCAACAGTCCACACAAAAGTTTTTTAGGGTTTTTGTTCTTATTATGTACATTAATGGTCAAAGACCACACAAATAAACAAAATATACACAAACAAGATATATCACACAATATGGTCCAAATGGACAAAGTGAAAATTACATTAACATAAAAAATTAGAATGGTATGAATAATGGCAAATGAATAGAACTTAAAAATTAAAGTGCATTAAAATAAAGGACTTGAAATTAAATGTTAGTTGTTAATGAGTTAGAAGTTAGTATTGTTTTGCTTTTGCTTTTCCTTTTAAGTCATTCTTTGGAGAACACTCAACCCACTTATCACAAGCATGTATCCTTGAGCCAAGACAGCTTCCAAAGGAAGGAAAAAAGGCCAAGTTTCCACACAATACCATGAAAGAGGGGAGACTTACAATCTCACTAACTAGAATGTTATGCTTTTTGTGTCAAAAATTTAGCGCTATGTTAAGTAATCTTAATTGGACTTATGTAAAAGTCACAACTATTTGAGGCCGGACAATAGAATTTTGGTGTTAATGCATGTTAGAGACATAGTATAATGGACTATGCTCATGAAACATACCACACACAAAAAAGAATATGCAAAAGAGGTCGCCTAATCTCATCCATACTCATGTCAGTTTTTCAATCAACTAGCCTTAGGATTATGAGATATCATATGCCAAATGGAATGAATGAATGAAGAAAGGGAGTAAGATGAAGTGGGAGGGAAATGGATCAAAACTCAAATTGGTCAAAGGAGGACTTTTACCAAATTAATATCATTCATTCATTTTGGGAGATGGAATATACATCCCATCAACCCCCTAAATCCAATGATATTAACTTAACAAAGTCAAATCAACCTTGACCAAGGCCCAACAACATAAGTCAAACTTACACAAATCATCACAAGAGGTCAACACAATTATTTGACATTTATTCAAATTAAAAATACTAAAATAAGGCATTTAATTAAATATGGTTTACCAAATTCCTAAAACCTCATCAAAACACCAAAGAAATGGCCATAGGATTTATCATAGGTCAAACAAGGTCAAAGGACCTTGGAGAATTTTTTATAGAATTTTTAAAGACTTAAAAGTATTTTTAAATAATTAAAAATAATCACAAAATCAATTAAATCATGAAAAATATTAATAATGATCCAAAAAATAATTTTAATTCAGAATATGAAGGAGGAATTTATTTAATTTTTTTGGGTGAAACTCTCATATTTTTTGGATCAATATTAAAATTAATATGAATTAATGAAAATTAAATGGATTAAAACAAAAATCAAAAAATCAAAAAAACGTGAGCCACTTGATCTCCCTCATTAATTGAGGTGGCAGATCAAGTGTACAAAAACGCGCGTTCCACAATAGACCTAAGTCAATGCACTGCAGGGATGGTAATTAAAACCAACGCGTGAGATTAAATCATTTCAAATGAGATTAATGGCTCAGAACCAGTCCAGCACACCACTGGTGCTGGACCTCCGGTCACCTTCTCAGGCGAGGTTCACCGGACTGGTTCACACATCACCATCAAGAAAATGAAAAAGGAGGACATGATCTGAAAGAAAAAATGGCGTAGAGCACGAATCTGACCTTAATTTCAACTAACTCCAAATATATAAAAAGATATGAGAAGTTGAATTTTGAGGTGTGTCAACTGAGTTGCTTCGATTTGACCTCTAAGCAACTCAATCTTCTTGCCTACATTGGTAGGACTTCAGACAACCAAAGATCCAAGAGAATTGAGTGAGAATCGAAGAGATGAAGTTTTCTGAAATTTACCTTCAATGATGTGCAGAACTTGATATTGCTTGCTTCAACCTTGATCTGATCACACTTGAGAAGCTTGCAAGAGAGGTTTAGCAGTGGTACAAAGCTTTGGATCCTGGAGTTCTTGAATCTCCAAACTGTGAGATTCAAACTCAATTTTCAAGTTGAAAATTCTTAGGTTTTCCTTGGAAATGTGAGGGTTTCAATTGGAGGGCAAAGTCGGCGCGCAAGGTGTCTTTGAATTGAGCTCAAAGGCCTTGTATTTATAGCATTTGGGATTGATAATTGCACACTTGGAAATTTGCTAAATTTGGCAATGTGATGCACAAGCTTGCATGGGCGTGTACAGGCCCATGAAGCAATCCACTTTGATCCATATCCAACTGTTCTGAAGTTCAAATGAGGCTTGAGTGGCAAGGCAATGATAAGTGGAGTTTTGGATATTTGATTTTCTCCAATGATGCAACTCTGTTAAAGCCATGTGCAGACCTAGCAAACTTTATCCAAAATGCATGAACTTGGGTTCTTTAGAAAGCTTATATCAAGGGGAACAAGTTTGATGTTTAACACTTTTTCATTTGGAACTTAGATCATGGTGAATTTAAAGGTGGAAGTTTGGATATTTCAACATGTTGAAATTTTTTCTAAGTGTCAAGCCATATATCTCAATATTCCACATTGCTTATCTTTTTATGTGAGCTTCAAATGAGAAAAGTGTATTCATAAAAGTTGTAGCTCTTTCAAATAATTTCAAAATGGTCACCAATTTCATGTCATTTGGATTTTTAATGTTAGAGTTATGCATTTTTGAAGTTTGGAAAAATCACTTGCCCAATGGTATAGGTAAAAAATGACCTATAACGTATCCTTTTATCATATGCTCATAAAAGTTGATTTAACTCTCACTCAAAACATCAGAGTTGAAGTAGACATCTTGAATTTGATTTTGCAACTTTGAAATATTTCATCTCATAAAAATTGAGCAAGTTATTGCCTTGGAAAGTTGACTTTCAAATTAGGGTTTAGACAAAATGACCTATAATGTTTTAACATAGAAAATGATTTTCCAAGCAAAACTAGCCCTAGGTATAAACATGGAAGTTGTTGGTAATGCCATTTTGAGTAACGTTTCTCTTGGAATAATTTTCATATGGTGAAAATTGTAGGAGATAGGGTCTAGGGAGACCCAATTTTGATAAGATGAATTCATCTGGCTAACCACCATCAATCAACTTGCTAACTTGCAATTCTCTTGACTTATTAGGCTCATGGTAGATCATATATGAATAAGATGATGAATTTTGAAGTGTCCCTTGAGAAATTTGATCAATTGGTGAGATGGCTTGTTGAAGAAGTTACTCAAGATACCTAGACAAACTAGGGTTTCCAAGGCACACCACTTCCAAACTCTTGAAGAATACTTGATCAATATCACATGTAGGAATGATTGGGACTCATATATGATGCTTATAACCATTTTTGGATCAATCCTTAGTTGTGCTTTTATCCATGAGGGTCTTAAACCCTAGATATGAACTTGATAGATCAATGGGAACCATGCCCTTCCTACACTACAACAAACAAGACCTTAGACAGCGCTTTTTTTAGCCTTAGACAGCGCTTTAAAGCGCTGTCTAAACCTCCGCTACTAAAGGTTTAGACAGCGCTTTTTTAAATCTTAAAAGCGCTGTCTAAGCCCCCCCCTTAGACAGCGCTTTGGCCAAAAGCGCTTTATAAGACCCTCTTATTTTAAATTTTTTAGGTATACCTTAGACAGCGCTTTTGAAAAGCGCTGTCTAAGCCCCACCCCCTTAGACAGCGCTTTGGCCAAAAGCGCTTTCTAAGACCCTCCTATTTTAATTTTTTTAGGTATACCTTAGACAGCGCTTTTCAAAAAGCGCTGTCTAAGCCCCCCCTTAGACAGCGCTTTTGCCTAAAGCGCTTTCTAATCCCCCCCTTAGACAGCGCTTTTTACAAAAGCGCTGTCTAAGGTATACGAAAATTTTTGAAGCTTTTGTTTTAAACCACATTTTTTCCAGGTTTATAAACCAGAATTTCTACCTGTTTTCAACCAGATTTTGACAGACAATTATCACATTTTATATATGCCATTTTGGCCTTTTTTCTACCAATTTTTGGCTAACAAATATATATATATATATACCAATTCAAACCAATTTTGCCTTAAATGTATCAAAATATATACAAATTTATGTACACATTTACAAGTCATAACATATACTACAAATGTACACATTAATTACACAAATTTATGAACAAACATTGAGCTTTATCATGAATTGACACCACTCCTCTTTGATTTCGTCCACTTGATCCTTTGTATAAAATGCACACTTGAATTCATCAAAGTACTACATAATAATATAACATATTTTGAATTAATTCCAACTATTTAATTATATGAGATATGTGTAAATATAAAAATAACTCATAAGTTAGAAATACATACATCGGTGGGAATCTTTAATCGGCCCAAAGCAAGAGTATCTCGCATAAACCTCAACATGAAATACCCGCAATCTATTTGATTACGTTGTTGAGGACACTACATATGAAAAAAAAATATGGATTATAAATCCTAAGTTTTATCAAGTGTCATCACTAATATAATAAAAAATGTGGTAATTAAAAATATACCGCCACTTTAATCCATGTAATGGAGTTGGCGCCCCTCCTTGAGGTTCGGATATCTCGTTGGGCCCGAAAAGCTTGTAGGACGCTAATAAAATAAAAATGAAGCAATTAGAACAATTCACATAAACTAAGAAAATTTTTGAACATTCTCACTTACGTGTCAATTAGGACCTTCATATCCGGGTATGTTGTCCAATCATTTCCTAACGAGTCAAGATAATACACAATTTCTCGGATAGGATTGATTGCGAGCAACAACCAATGTCCACTGTAATGATTAGGCAAATGTTAGATGGTAACTTGGAAAATAATTATAATAGATGAATTTAGAATGAAATGCTAACCCGGTATTAAACGGTATAAAAAACAACTTCTCCGCATCTTTATTGTCCATGAGGATCCGAAGAACGTACTCCGTCACGGTATCCGGTCTACTTAAGATTAAACCTAAGTTGACGGTCGCGGGTGCTAAGAATCCGAATGACACGTCCAAACCATTGGGGCGCATCAATTTGCAAATAGATTTACTTTTAGCAATCTCTACGCTTTATCTTAAGTCTAATAGCTATCATGTCATACCTTGTTTTATGTTCTGAACCTTACCTAGCAATTCAACTTCTCCTCCCCACTTACCCTAAGCTTAACCTTTTTGTGATGAAACGTAGTAGCGGCCGATATTTACCATTGCAGCAAACCCAAAAACTGCAATGTATATCCACCATTGCAGTCATGGCGCCGCAATTTGATAACACTAAACACAACACAGACTGCGCTATATATCTAAGCAATATGGGACTAAATCCACCCCTTCAAACCCAACACAGTGAAGGTGTTGGAGGCTGCAATGAAGGCAGACCAAATGCTACAATTTAATCGACTAGGGGTGGACATCAAGGCATAAATTTCAACGCACCTCCTCACGCTTGGGCCTCAATGAGACTGAAGCGTGAACGATTTAGGCGACTAGGGACGGACCGCAATGAAGACGGAAATTACAATGTCTATCCGGTGTCTAGTGACTGTGTATGTGCTTCATAGGTCATGATAAATATACTCCTTTGGATTTGAATTTCAAATTAAGGTTAAACTGAGAGTCCGATACATAAAAAAACTAGAAAGTGGGCACTTTCCATTAACCCGGAAGAAAAACAATACTGACAAAATAAAAACTTTCTTCCACCACACACATAAAAAATCATCCATTCAAAATCAAACCAAGTCATAATCAAATCTAGTAGCTATCTATATAATAGACAGCCAATTTCACAGATCCAAATTAATGAAATTTCACAGACAAGTAAAATACATTTAACCAAAATCATTAATGAGTGAATGCTAAAACACTGATTATAAGAAAAAACCAAACCTGAGATTGACATATCAATATGGCCAGAAGAAGATGGTGATAAATTTGCCGAGCCCATTGTTACTCACATGCTAAAGATGAAAAAATTTGTCCATCAATCTTCCAAGTAATGCACCATGAACCTAGCAGCTACCTCAATACCATAATATGGCAACCTTACCTTGCAGTTTGATCCATCACCATTGCTCCATGAACATCCTGCAATGCAATAGCCACAATTGGACTGCATCATGTCAGCATACCACAAACCTGTTTCAAACTCAAGCCAAACAAGGCAGTCCTGCAACATTACATGGATCAGTAGAAAACATAATTACTTTTATACTAGATGATCCTGCAGCAACACACCACTGACCTACACTGTCATCATGCCAGAATCTATCCCACTAAAGTCCTGACCTGCAGCCAAACAGCAACATCAGTGCAACCAAACATTGTACCACAAAACTACATAAATGCCACACCACAGTTAAATTGGATAAAGGTTAACATGGTTCATTCATAATGCAATCAGTCCACAAGCTTACCTAAAGAACAACTTTACAAACCAAGGTCATAACCAGCAAGAAGCATCATCAATGCCAAGCCACGAAGTGTGTTGACTTACCATAGAACTAAAACCACAAAACTTGCCATTGAACTACCAAGACCATTGCATGAATCAACAACCAACAATTTACCTACAAGAAGACCAACCAACCAGGTTGTACAAAAAAAAAACAAGTAACGCCATACCAATTGGAAATAATCCATGACAGAATGAAATTCAAATCCTTGTCACACCAGGGGATCCAAGTCAAAACTTGGCAATTATTTTGTAGCATGAGTGCCAGATTGTATTGTCTTTCTTGAATCAGTTGAAGCATACCACCTGCAACAGTTGAGTAGGGCATCAATTACAGGGCTTGCCAATGTTGTATCATACAACAGAACCATCATGAACCTGCATCCACAAGCTCATGTTAGTTACCATCCAATTCTAGCCTGGCAGGAGGTTTCAACATAGCTCATGGAAAGCATAATCAATCTACAGACTAAACTGATGCGACAATCATAAGCCAAATGCAGGTATGCCTTTTTTCAATAAGTCAGAAACTACACCAAGCTGTAATAGTAGCCAATTGACATAGTCATGAGCTGAACCTGCAACATGTGTAAAATAGGAGCCATTGCCAAACAAACTTGCATCAAGCCACCAAAGCCTGTAATCAAGCCATGCCAGCACCAGGTTTTACAAACCAGCACAGTGAACTTGCAATGCTTGAAACTTACTTGTATTGCAGCAATGCACAATGGTCCTAACATAACACTACATCAAAGAACAAAAAACAACATAACAACATAACATTTCCTAAATTCAAGTTACTAACCAAATTGGCATTAAAAAGGGAACATGTTCAACAGGTCATCAATCAAGCTTCACAACAAATGTCACTTAAGTCAACCTTCCACAACCAGCCACTAATAGAATCATCCTAACCTAAGTAACTAACTTCATCAAACTAACTGCCAACTCAGTGAGTTAATAGAATAAACTCACTAAGTTCATCTCAACTAACTCCAAACCAACTCCTAACTTATTCCAAACCTATTCTATTCCAGACCTAGTGCATATATATCATCATCTCCATCATCATTGCAAGGGCTTGACATCATTCCCTCAAGCTCCTAAGCAATCCTCTCTGAATTTTCTCCCTCTTCCACACTACACGCATGATCCCAAAGCTATTAAAGCTCATCATTAGAGCTTCAATTTCACTTGTGCTAAACTTCTCCCACACAGTACCAAAGCACTCAATTCACTCAGGTTTTGAATCCAGAAGAAGAAGAAGAATCAAGGAGAATAAGAAAGTGCGACCAGTACAAGGAACAAGCTTTGAAAGACATTACCTGGAAGGTCATCATCGCCGTCAACAACTTCGGCAAGGTAATTATGAAAAATGTCGCTTTTCTTCAAATGTTGGTTACCAATATGTAGAGGATGATGAGAGGATTCAAAGTCCTCATCCCTGGGGCTTTGAATCAGTGAGGATAGAATTTAATTGGAGATTTTCGTGTTAGGGTTCTTGGGATGATTGGTTTAGGTTAGGTATTTAGAGGTCCAATTGCATCAAATTAACTAGGGATTTGGGTAGAGCATGAGTAGATGGAGATTTTGGCAGCTCCAATGTTGGTTTTGGTGGCCATCGCCGCCAGGAGTGATGGACGACGCGGTGGCATGTGTCATCTCCGACAGGCATGGAGGGAAGTAGTGTTGTTGACTCTTTCAAAATATTGTTGAATTTGATCTTGATGGGCTTGATTTGGCCAGATCCATATCTTGATCTTGAAAGACTTTAAACAGCGCTTTCTCAAAAGCGCTGACTAAGGTCTATATTTAAAAGCGCTTTCTAAAAGCGCTGTCTAAGGGGGGGTCTTAGACAGCGCTTTCTAAAAGCGCTGTCTAAGACCCCCCCTTAGACAGCGCTTTCATTATTTTTTTAGAACATTTTCCGTGTTTTATTTTTATTTTAACCTTAGACAGCGCTTTCTTTTAAAAGCGCTGTCTAAGATGCGCTGTTAAAAAACCTTTTTGGCGTAGTGCTACAAAAGAGTTAGGCAAATGCAAAAGACATATTTTTGGTATTTTGGTTAGTAAAATGATAATATACAAGTATGATACAATCACATAGTGCTTCGTGATCTCTCCCAAAACAAACCCAATGAGAGATGGGTAAGGAGGATGCCAAGGTATTATCCCAATGCTAATGCATATGAAGAAATTGCATGAGGGATCTTAGGGTCAAAATTGGGGTCTTACAGCTGCCCCTATTTAAGGACATTCTAACTAAGGAGGTGAAGGTTAAAATCTTCGGCTCGACTCAGTAGAATGGGCTTAAATAACAACACATGGAAACAAATTTTGGTCCCTAAGAGACCTCATGATGCATACGATATGAATGCAAAAGTTAATGCCCTATGGGGAAATATTGCCACAAAGGAAAAGAAATCAGAGAGACCGAAAGTCCGCAGGAGTATAATATATTTTGTAAGGAAAACTCACTGAGGAGACAGAGACTCTGAGGGGGATAAAAGAGGTTATGCATAGGCTAGGCTACGACTTAAAACTACTGGTGGATTAGAGGAATTCCATACAAAATGGAAAGACTCAGTCGGGGAAACAAAATATCTGCAGGGGAAACAAGTAGATCAGGATAAAACTGACGTACTTGAATCATGTAGGAAAAGCGATTTCACTAAGGAAATGCGCACTCAACTAAACTGGGGAGAAATAAACTTCAATATAGGAGGAGTAGAAATCTACTATCTACTACCTTCTACTGGGAAAGGAGATAATAAAAGTCTGACAGAGAGGACATCCGTCATCGGTTAGGATGAACATATCAAGGATGACTCGCTAGGAACCGCCAGGAGGGAATATATTTTATCGGTTACTGGGTAAGAATAACCTTGTTGGGGAAAACTACAGAAAATAGGATTTACAACTACCAGTTACTGGGCAGAAGACCAAGGATGAGAGTATCCGTCATCGGTTAGGATGAACATATCAAGGATAAACTCAACAGGGAAGAAAATCCGTCATCTGCTAGGATGAACATATCAAGGATAAACTTTCCTGGGAATTATCAAGGAGGATATCCGTCATCGGTTAAGATGAACATATCAAGGATAAACCAACTGAGCAAAAATTAGGAATTACATCTATCGGATGCTGGATAGAATACCGTCACAGAGAAAATCCGTCACCTGTTAAGATGAACGTATCAAGGATAGACTCTGTGAAGGGAACAAAAGCAGGATTTACAACTACCGGTTACTGGGTAGAAGATCGCAATGAAAAAGAAATCCGTCATCAGTTTGGATGAACATATCAAGGATTAACTCTCTGGGGAACAAAAATAGGGATTACAACTACCTTTTTACTGGGTAGAATACCAAAGATGAGAATATCCGTCATCGGTTAGGATGAACATATCAAGGATAAACTCAGGCAGGGGAGAGAAAGATATCCGTCACCAGTTAGGATGAACATATCAAGGATATACTTCCTGGGGAATAGATCCACTAGGGACTCTATTGAGGAGAAAAACATGGGTACTTTTGTCGGGTATTGGGCAAGAAGTAACAAACTGCAAACTAAGAAGAATATTACCAGTTACTGGGCAATAAACTCTTAGAAGACTCAAAGCATCTATCTAGGTAAGAGCTAGAAAGAAACGGTCAATTAAGACTCAACCCAATGAGGATATATCTCAAGGGGAGTGGTTCCATCCAGATAATCGATTGGGGAGGAAAAACTGAAACAATGACCATCCATGAGGAAATAACTCAGTGGGGAAAGGAGAAAGGTTAAAGTCTTTCAGCTTAAGGGGCCGACCTTCTATAATTGAGAGAGGACAAACACAGAACTTGTATGGGGATAAAGTACCGTCATAACAGAGCATAAGTATCTCAGACAATGATTTAGCAAATATGAATGATACAAATATGCAGATATGAAGTTATATGAGTATATATATATATATATATATATATATGATGATTATGCTGACAAATCGATCACAAAGGATACAAAGGTGTCGCAAAATTTGAATCATCGGAACAATCCTCGGCCAATCCAGAAAAAAGGGAACCACTATCGGAGAAAATAGAGAATAACATCCCGAAGGCTCAACCCTAGCTGGGAAAGGAGAAGATCTGCTGAGGAAAGGAAACATTATCGAGTCTGCGGGGAATTTTAGGTCAACACCATATCAAATGGGAGACAACCATACAAAGAATAACACAAATAACTGCTTAGAAACCAGGAGGAAACTCGGACTGGGAGCGGGTCGGATGGCGACGGGTGGAGAAACCAACGCGATCTACTGGGGAAATCAGCTTATTCTGCTGAAGATCCAAAATCAAACCTGCGGAAAAATACACAAAATCTGCAGGGTGATACCGAAACTCTATCAGGGATAAAAACAACTCTGCAGGGTATCGAATCCACTAACTCAACTAGGAAAATGTACGGGAGTTCCGTCGAGGATCAAACATGCCGCAGGGGAACTAGATCAACAACTCGACAAGGGATACCCGTAGGGTTAACTACTTTGGGGAACCCTCAATGCTTCACACTTAAGACTTACTGCTTTCGAAATGCTGTTGATGTTTCTTTTTAATTGCTTTGAAAAGTTCTTGCTTTTATATATTTGAGAAAAATGATTTTGATTAAAATTTTAATTTCAAAAATGATCATAATAAAATTTAAACTATTGGCTGAAGTAAAATAAGAGTGAAAACAATTGGATAAAAGCTCAACTTTATTTAATAGAATGGTAGTCTGTAAATGACAAGACTCCATAGATTTTTACAAAGTTGAAAATGGTAATTTCCATGGAAAAGGGTTACATTGAATACAAATGACCACTAATCCTTCTACCAACTCTTGATGTCCGTTGTGCTTTTGACCGCTACCGGGTATGATGAATTGATGTCAACCCTTGTGCTCAAAGTTTTCTATAAAATCTGAAGATCAGCAGAGTGCAGTTACTTGCCGTAATCCCTAGTTTTTGCATAAGTTGCCCCAAGGTGGGGTACTCAACTTATCGGGAAATTCTTTCTGTTTTATGTCTCTAACTTTTGCCTGGATCTCCCTTTCGGGTTTTCAATCCACCGAGACGCTCATTTTTGCCTAAGCCACCCTTTCGGGTTTTCAACTTAGCGAGCTGTTCTTTTCTTTTTAGGCGAAGTATTTCTTGACTGCATCTGCGTTCACAAGACGAGTGAACTCTTCACCATCCATAGTTGTAAGAATCAATGCACCGCTTGAAAATGCTCTCTTAACAACATATGGGCCTTCATAATTAGGAGTTCATTTGCCCCTAGAATCTGGTTTGAACAATAAAATCTTCTTGATAAAAAGATCACCTTCTCTAAACATACGAGGTCCGACCTTCTTATCAAATGCTTTCTTCATCCTCTGCTGATATAACTGACCATGACACATGGCAGTTAATCTCTTCTCTTCTATCAAATTCAACTGATCAAATCTGGTTTGACACCATTCAACTTCAGTCAACTTGGCTTCCATAAGCACATGCAATGAGGGAATCTCAACCTCTACGGGGAGCACTGTTTCCATACCATAAACAAGAGAGAAAGGGGTTGCCCCTGTTGAAGTGCGGATGGATGTACGATACCCGTGCAAAGCAAAGGAGAGCATCTCGTGCCAATCCTGATACATTACAACCATCTTTTGAATGATCTTCTTGATGTTCTTGTTCGCAGCTTCAACAACCCCATTCATCTTGGGTCTGTAGGGAGAAGAATTATGATGTGCAATCTTGAAGTCTTTACAAAGGCTTCCACCATATTGTTATTCAAGTTTAATCCATTATTAGTAATGATCTTACTTGGCACACCATAACGACATATAATTTGATTCTTGATAAACTTTACAACAACTTGCTTGGTTACATTCGTATACGATGCCGCTTCAACCCATTTTGTGAAGTAGTCAATAGCCACCAAAATGAAACGATATCCATTCGACGCTTTAGGCTCAATCATCCCAATCATATCAATTCACCACATGGAGAAGGGCCATGGGGAAGAAATAACATTCAATAGTGTTGGAGGAACATGAATCTTATCAACATATATTTGACACTTGTGACATTTCTTCACAAATTTACAACAGTCAGATTCCATTGTCAGCCAATAGTAACCTGCTCGCAACATCTTCTTTGTCATTGCATGTCCATTGGAATGAGTACTAAAGGAACCTTCATGGACTTCAGTCATCAACAGGTCTGCTTCGTGTCTATCCACACATCTGAGCAAAACCATACCGAAGTTTCTCTTATATAATATGTCACCATTTATGTAGAAATTGTTGGCTAATCTTCTCAAAGTCTTCTTATCTTTTACGAATGCCCCAGACGGGTAAATCTGACTTTGGAGGAAACACTTGATGTCGTAATACCATGACTTTTCGCGTTCGATCTTTTCAATAGCAAACACATGATCTGGTGTAGCAAGACGCATCACGGAAAAATTGGGAACCTCATTCCAATGCTTCACTACAATGATTGATGCCAACGTTGCAAGAGCGCCTTCCATTCGTTTTTCATCTCGAGGGATATGATGAAACTCGACTTTTGTAAAGAAAGTTTAAATCCTCCTTGCATAATCTCTATATGGTATTAAATCGGGTTGATTCGTCTCCCATTAACCTTTGATTTGATTCACGACTAAAGCTGAATCGCCAAAGACATTTAAGTGCTTGATTCTGAGATCAATGGCCTCTTCGAGCCCCATAATGCAAGCTTCATATTCTGCCATATTGTTTGTACACTTGAAAGTCAATCTAGATGTAAACGGAAAATGCGTGCCTTGAGGAGTAATAATCACTACCCCAATGCCATTACCATATTGATTAACAACTCCATCAAATACCATGCCCCAATGGGAACCAGGTTCTGGCCCTTCTTCAAGCAATGGTTCATCACAATATTTCATTTTCAAGTACAAGATCTTTTCATCAGGAAAATCATACTGCACTGACTGATAATCTTTAATTGGTTGGTGAGCCAAATGGTCAGCCAAGATACTACCTTTGATTGCTTTCTGAGATCGGTATTCGATATCATACTCTGATAATAACATCTGCCAATGGGCAATTCTCTAAGTTAAAGCAGACTTCTCAAATATATACTTGATTGGATCCATTTTGGATATCAACCAAGTGGTATGATTCAACATATACTGACGCAGACGATTAGCAGCCCAAGCCAATGCGCAACAAGTTTTCTAAAGCATAGAATACCGAGTCTCACAGTCGGTGAACTTCTTACTGAGGTAGTAAATTGAAAATTCTTTCTTTCCAATCTCATCTTGCTGACCCAGAACACAAACCATACTATCTTCAAGCACAATCAAATACATGATCAATGGTCTTCCTTCAACAGGCGGAGACAAAATTGGAGGTTCAAGCAGATATTCCTTATTACTATCGAAAGCTTTCTCGCAATCTTCGGTCCAATCATAAGACTGATCTTTCTAAAGAAGCTTGAATATAGGCGCACATGTGGCAGTCATGTGCCAAATGAATCTGGAAATATAATTCAAGCGGCCGAGAAAACCTCTGACTTGCTTCTCAGTTTTGGGCACAAGCATCTCTTATATTGCTTTGACCTTGGTAGGATCAACTTCAATACCCTTCTCGCTGACAATAAAGCCCAACAACTTACCAGAATGAACACCAAAAGTAAACTTTTTGGGATTCAAGCGGAGTTTATACTTCCTCAAACGCTGGAATAGCTTCAACAAATGCTCAACATGTTCCTCTTTATCAATCAATTTAGCAATCATGTCATCGATATAAACTTCAATCTCTTTATGCATCATATCATGAAAGAGAGTAGTCATTGCTCTTTGGTAAGTTGCACCAGCATTCTTTAAACCGAAAGGCATCACTCTATAACAGAATGTTCCCTAGGGTGTAATGAATGTGGTCTTCTGCATATCTTCGGGTGCCATCTTGATTTGATTATATCTGGAAAATCCATCCATAAACAAAAAGACTTTGAATTTAGCAGTATTGTCTACCAACATATCAATGTGTGGTAGAGGGAAATCATCTTTCAGACTGGCTTTATTCAAATCTCTGTAATCGACACACATGCAGACTTTTCCGTCTTTCTTCAGCACAGACACAATATTGGCCACCCATTGCGGATACTCAACGGTCACGAGGAAACCAACGTCAATCTATTTCTGCACTTCCTCTTTGATCTTCACATCCATATCAGGATGCGTTCTTCTCAACTTTTGCTTGACTGACGAGCATTTTGGCTTCAACGACAATCTATGCTCTACAATCTCAGAATCCAAACCAAGCATGTCTTGATAAGACCATACAAACACATCTGAATACTCTCGAAGAAGATCAATCAACCCCTTCTTGACATTTGGACACAGTCGAGACCCAATCTTGATTTCCTTCACATCATCCTCAGAACCCAACTTGACTAGCTCAATCTGCTCTTTGAACGACTGAATGATTCTTTCATCATGCTCAAGAAGACGAGACGGTTCATCACTCACTTCTCCGTCACTTTCCTCCTTGACCTCAAACACAGGGAATTCAAAATTTGGAGAAGGAGAAGGATCATTGAATTCAATGGGGTTAGAAACCAACCTGCATAATGATTTGATATTTTGATTTTAGAGAAGTGAATTTCTGACCAAATATTATGCATATGACAATTATATTGTTTATTTATGGTTTTTGTGATTACCATTTTCAGAATAAAGCAAAAAGTAAAAACAAAACATCATAGACGTGGATGGATAGAATTAATTTTATTAATGATCAATTTCAAAATGCCCAATAATGTTCACTTCTCCCTTAGGCATAGTAGAAGGATTTTGAAAACATATAAAAGTGTAGCGGGAAATTCATGATCATCAAGCTATTGACAAGCTAGAGATCAATTAACAAGAGTCGCCACCGCGCTTTTATTGTTTCCAAAGGAAAAGGGAAAAAGTACGAACAAAACCCAATAAGTAAGAAGATTTCAAATAAAAACTAATAAAAATCAGAGATTACAGGTAAGGGGGTTGGTTACACAGAGGGAAGGTGTTAGCACCCAAAGTGTCCTAGGTACTCCTAGGGAGCCCTTTTTATGTGCATATGTATTTTGTTCAAAGTGATGTTCACAAACAAATAGAATGGGGGGATGAGAAAAGAATTCATTAATTATATTTTTGTGTTTGACAAGACCTTCGGTCTTGTGCCTACGTACCAACATAAAAATGAGGGATCAAAACCTCGTAGTTCGTGATACAAATTTCAAAGTGGATGCATTGATTTTAACAAAATTTAAGTTTGAAAGTCACAAAGGCTTAAAATGGTTTGAATGAGTTAATTATTTTTGGCTTTTTGAAAGTTTAAGTCAAGTATAGTTAAGTCTATTTACAAGTTTGATTTAAGAAAAGAAGTTTGAAAATGCAATGGCTTAAGGCCAAAGTTTCTATCTTTTTGCAAAAGTGGTCAAAGTTTAGAACAAATGTAGTTCACCCAAAGAAGATTTTTGAAAAATGGAGGGAGAGATTTTGAAATTAAAGAAATGGGGAGAAGATGAAGAGACTATCCTATGCACAAAAATTAAAAGTTTAAGGTTGAAAAGATCTGAACAAACGGGTAGCAATCCAATAGACAAGTAGGTCAATAAAAACCTAGAATTCCCTTAGACTTTTATAATCAAGCAACACACAAATGCACAATTATATTATCTTGAAGAGCAAGGCATCAAATAAAGATGGTCTCATCCAAGCTTATCCATTCCATGATCTTCTCCAAAATAGGCCATGCAACAGATGAATCCCACAAGTCACAGGTTCAAAATAACAGCTTCACAATGATCATGTTGCAGATGAATCTTAGAGAGATTTTCCAAGATATATCAGATGAAGTTCTAATTGCAAGCACTTGGTTCTTCAACAAATTGGCATTGGCCAAATCCTTTAGCTTAGGGAAGTTGCCTATATTCTAAGTCCATTTGTCCAAGATCAAGCCAACAGTCCACTCAAAAGTTTTTTTAGTGTTTTTGTGATTATTATGTACATTAATGGTTAAAGGCCACACAAACAAAATATATCACAAAATATGGTCTAAATGGACAAAGTGAAAATTACATTAACATAAACAATTAGAATGATATGAACAATGACAAATGAAATAGAGTGCTAAAAGTAAATTGCATTAAAGTAAAAGCTTGAAATTAAAAGTTAATAGTTAGTAAGTTAGAAGTTAGTTTTGTTTTGCTTTTCATTTTAAGACATTCTTTGGAGAACACTTAACCCACTTATCACAACCATGTATCCTTGAACCAAAACATCTTCCAAAGGAAGGAAAGAAGGCCAAGTTTCCACACAATACCATGAAAGAGGGGAGACTTACAATCTCACTAACTAGAATGCTTATGCCTTTTATGTCATAAATTTAGCGCTATGTTAAGCAATCGTAATTGGACTTATGTAGAAGTCACAACTATTTGAGGTCGGGCAATAGAATTTTGGTGTTAATGCATGTTAGAGACATAGTATAATGGGCTATGCTCATGAAACGTACCACACACAAAAAAGAATATGCAAAAGGTGTGGCCTAATCTCATCCATACTCATGTCAATTTTTCAATCAACTAGCATTAAGACTTTGAGATGTCATATGCCAAATGGAAATGAATGAATGAAGAAGAGGAATGAGATGAAGTGAGAAGGGGATGAATGGAATCACAAATTGGTCAACAAAATTTAATTGGCATTTATTCAATTAAAAATAATAAAATAGTGTATTTAAATCAAATATGTTTTGTCCAATTCCTAAAATCTCATCAAAACACCAAAGAAATGGCCATGACATTTATCATAGGTCAAACAAGGTCAAAGGACTTTGGAGAAAAAATTTCATAATTTTTGAACATTTAAAAATAAATGCAAAATCAATTAATTCATGAAAAATATTAATAATGATCCAAAAAATAATTTTAGTTGAGAATATGAAAGAGAAAAGTATTTGATTTTTTTTGGTGAAAGTCCCATATTTTTTGGATCAATATTAAATTTAATATGAATTATTGAAGAAAAATGTAATAAAAATGAAAATTCAGAAAACCAAAAATACGTGGACCATCAGATCTCCCTCATTAATTGAGGTGGCAGATCAGATGGTCCCTAGCGCGCTATCCACCATACACCTTAGTCAGCGCGTGGCAAATGTGGTAATCAACACCAACGCTCAGGATTATAACGTGAGAGAAGGATCATGTGGTTCAGATGCTAGCCAAGTCATCGCCAGAGCCAGAGCTCCGGTCATCTTCTCCGGTGGCCTCACCGGACTGGTCCACCATGAACCATCACCATAATGAAAAATAAGGACATGATCTTGAAGAAAAAATGGCACTGAGCTCGAATCTGACCTCCAATCACTCCAATTCCAAGTATATTGAGAGATATATGGAATTGAAATTTGAGGTACATGAACTGAGTTGCTTCGATTTAACCTCAAAGCAACTCAATATTCTTGCCTACATTGGTAGGACTTCAGACAACCAAAGAATCAATAGAATTGAGCAAGAATTTGAGAGAATCGAAGAGTTTAAAATTTCTGAAAAATACCTTTAATGGAGGTCTGAATTCGATGGATCTTGATCTTGCTTATGCTTGGACTCACTCCACTTGCTTGTAGGAGAAGGATTAAGTGGTTTAGAAGCTATGGATTCCTGGAGAATTGAATTCTAAAATAGTGGAGATTCAAGCTCAAATTCAAGAGAATTTGTCATGCTTATCCTTTGAGAATTAAGGGTTTGAAATGGGGGATCAAAGCTGGCGCGATTGTGTGTGAATTTCTGAGCAATTGGAGCTCTATTTATAGCTGAAATGGTTGATAATTGCACACTCACATTCACTTTCCAATTTTGGAAAATGGTGATGTAATGGTTCATGGGCGCGCGTAGGCCCATGAAATGATAGTTGGAGGTCCATAATTAAAGATCAGATGCACTAAAGTAAGCTTGGATTGCAAGGCAAATGTACATTGATGCTTGAAGTTTGATCCATGCCAAATGATGTCATCCTGTTTAAGCCATGCGCAGCCTATGCATTTCTTGTCCAAAATTAATGAATTTGAGCTCTTTGGAAAGGTGAGATCAAGAGGAACAACTTTAATGTTCAACACTTTTTCATTTGGAGCTTGGAACATGGAGAAATTTGAGGTGGAAGTTTGGAAAGTTTTGACATATCAAATTTTTTCTAAGTGTCAAGCCATATGTCTCAATATTCCACCTTGCTTAACTTTTTATGGGAGCTTCAAATGAGAAACGTGTCTCAATCAAAGTTGTATCTCTCTCAAAGACCTTCAAAATGGTCACCAATTTCATGTTGTTTGGATTTGAAATGATAGAGTTATGCATTTTTGAAGTTTGGAAAAATCACTTGATCAATGGTATAGGTCAAAAATGACCTATGATGTAGCCTCATATCACATGCTCAAAAATGTTGAATTAGCTCCCACTCCAAACATAAAAGATGAAGTAGACACATTGAATTTGATTGTTCAACTTGGAAATCTTTCATCTCATGAAAATTGAGCAAGTTACGGCCTTGGGAAGTTGACTTTCAAATTAGGGTTTAGACAAAATGACCTATAATTTTTCAACATAGAAAATGATTTTACAAGCAAAACTAGCTCTAGGTATCAACATGAAAGTTGTTTTTAATGTCATTTAGAGTAAGTTTTCTCTTGGAATCATTTTCATATGATGAAAATTGTAGGAGATAGGGTCTAGGGAGACCCAATTTTGATTAGATGAATCCATCTGGCCAACCACCATCAACCAACTTGCTAATTTCCAATTATATTGACTTTCTTGGCTCATGGTAGATCATATATGCATAAGATGATGAATTTTGGAGTGTCCCTTGAAAAATTTGATCAATTGGTGAGATAGCTTGTTGGAGAAGTTACTCAAGATACCTAGTCAAACTAGGGTTTCCAAGGCAAATCACCCTCAAAATCTTGAAGAAAACTTGATCAATATAACATGTAGAGATCGTTGGGACTCATATATGATGATCATAACCATTCTTGAATCAATTCTTGGTTGTGCTCTTTGTTCATGAGGGTCTCAAACCCTAGATGTGGACTTGATGAATCAATGAGATCAATGCCCTACCTACAAAAGAGTTAGACAAATGCAAAGACATTTTTTTGGTATTTTGGTTAGTAAAATGATAAAATACAAGTATGATATAATCACAAAGTGCTTGGTGATCTCTCCCAAAACAAACCTAATGAAAGAGGGGTAAGGAGGATGCCAAGATGGGATCCCAATATTGATGCTTATGATGAAATTTCATGAGGGATCTTAGGGTCAAAATTTGGATCTTACAACCCCTTCTTAGCTTCTAGACACAGTTGAGACCTAATCTTGACTTCCTTCACATCATCCTCGGAGCCCAAGTTGACTAATTCAATCTGCTCTTCAAATGACTGAATGGCTTTTTCCTCATGCTCAAGTAAACGAGATAATTCATCAAATACTTCTTTGGCGTCATTCTCTTCCTCAACTTCAAACACAGGGAAATCAAAGTTTGGAGAGGGAGTAGGATCATTGTATTCAATGGGTTTGAGAACCAACCTGCATAATGATTTGATATTTTGATTTTAGAGATGTGGAGTGCGAACAAATATTATGCAGATGAAAGATCATTATTTATTTATGTTTTTTTGTGATTACCATTTTCAGAAAAAGCAAAAAGTAAAAATAAAACATCATAGATTTGGATGAATAAAATTGTATTTTATTGATGATAATAATAAAAATGCCCAACAATGTCCACTTCTCCCTTAGGCATGGGTGTAATACCCCAAAATTTACCCTTCATTTTTCTTGGAAGCATGGGATTATGTTTCACATTTCATTGACATCATGCTAGTCATACTCATTGCATACTGCATTAGTGACTGGGAAATCAAGTTTTGATTGGTCACTCCTTGACAGAAGGAGCCCACACAAAGAAAGACTGAGAATTGGACTTCATTTTCTATGTATACAAGTCTCAAGGGTCTCAAGGGTTTCCATATGTTTTATTATGGTCCTCAGTTCATCAGTGGAAGATTCAGAGCTCTCAGAGTGTGCATCTGCACTTAATCAGAAATTAGGGTTTCATGGCTATCTGCAATAGGTAGTGTTTGGTTGGAAGTAAAGGGGGCTCATTCATATCATGATTAGAGAGGCATCTTGGTCTAGGAAGACTCACTTTTATCTCAGAAAAATCCATTGGCAAGCAGTGCAATTAGTGCCCGATCAATTTTGCCCTAAACTAGGGTTTGGTATAAAATCAGTTTATTTCTGATTCCTTGGGTGAAACTCTTTTCCATGACCCTCCATATGTCCACAAGGGTCTACATACAAAAAATCAGCTCTTTATTTGAGCCAGAGGTGCTTCAATTGATCAATGGAATCGGGAATCACACAGTTTGGGAAAAGTCAACTGTGGGGCCAGAAAAGTCAACTCCTAACATTTTGAAAGTGGAATCTCAAAATTCATGCCTAAGGGTGCCTACATGTGAAATTTGATCAAGATTGGATCATGGATTCATTATTTAATCAGGAGTTGGAAAAGTTACTAAATTTGGAAATAGTTGACTTTTCATTTAAGGCAAGTTTTCATAATTGTTGCACTCACTTTGAGCCCATTTTCCATAAAGATTCAAGCTCCATTTTAAAATTACTCCAACATGAAAGTTGTTCCTCTTGTTCCAAGCTTTCTATAGATATAAAGTTTGTTTTATTTGGATTAGAATTGAGAAAGTTATGCTTGGTCAAAGTGAGACATTATTTTAGGACACTTAGAAAATTTTTTAAGTCCAAAATTTGCAAAATTTGTCAAGACTTATGGGCCAGTTTTCTTTCACTTCAAGGCATCTTTTGAAAATACTTTCTTCATGACAATTGTACCTTGCCATGTCCTCTTTCACATCCTTTTGTAATCATCCCATTTGGATCATTGGTTTGAGAGATGAACTCATCTAAAGTTGGCATCATGAGTTGAATTTTTAGGCAGCATTTAGGCCAAACTGGCCCAACCATTTTGCAGTTATGGAACCCGAACTTTAAGGACATTTTTCACCTTCTTCCATTCACCATTTCAACTTGTGTTCAACATGAAAGATGTTAAGCTCCATGCCCTCTTCCTACTGTTTGCATTGCCTTGTCATTTGGTCATGTATACATCAAGATACAAGGTCTCAAAGTCACCCTATTGCATTGTTTTCTTGCCAGACCAAGACAACCAAGTCAGACCACAAACCAACCAACACACTTTTTACCTCATTTGGCCATGTACTTTTGGTTCTACTCACTTAAGTTTTGCCACATTTAGAACTTACTTTCACACCTCACTTTTTTGCATTGCATTTTGCTCATAAACCAAACCAAACACGCACAAGCCCATTAGCCATTTTAAACCCAACATACATAAGCATCTAAACCCTAATCTGAAGAGATAGAGGCTGCTATTTCCAAGCCGAGCAAGAGCAAGCAAGTTGGCAAGGCTGGTTTTCATTTCATCTTCCATTGCACAAGCATCAAAGCATCTTCCATTTTCCTTCCACCCTCTCCAACACCAAGAGGCAGTGGACCTTGCATCCACTAGGTAAACCTTTACTTCTCCATTTCCATGGCCGTATATTCGTGCTCACCATCAATACTTACCATGCTTATGCTTGCTACTGTTTTTTCTCCATGCCATTACCATGCTTGTTTGCCATTATACCATGTTCATCATCATGTTGTTATTGTGCCATGCTTGTCCATGAAATCCTCACCATGAGGCATTGTTTTTAAGCTTGAAGTTATGCTGTTATTTTCTGGCGGTATCCGTGTTCATATGCTTGTCTTGTTGTTCACTTTTCTTCATGCTAAGGCCATTATTTTCATTGAAACAAGACACCATCGTGTTCTACTCATTTAGTACTAGAACTTTGCTTTTTATACCTTGTCATTTGGTGCACTATATTGTTGGCATTTCATTGTGGAAGATGAGCAAGATACCACTGTTTTTCGCGTTTCCCTTCATGCATGCATGGCTGTGATTATTGTTCCATGAAGAAGACGCGACGTGTCTCTCTCTATAACCGTCCGATTCCGCGCCTGTTTCTTATCACCACCATCCATCCAATTTTGTCATTTAGTAACTTAAAAATACTGGACCGATTGACATAAGTCACATGGTTTTTTTTAATGAACATTTTATTTATGCTGTCACGCGCTGGAATGGATCATGTGGACCGAGCCTAGCTCGCTTGCTGTTCACACCACCCGCCTGGCCCATTACTATTATACCATCCTATTTTCATTTCCTTTTTTTAAAATTAATTCACTTTTATTTTTCTGTTTTGTTTTTAATTCTTAAAAATATTTTATTTATTAATAAAAAATACCAAAAATACTTTTCACATCTCTTAATGTTTTATTTGATTTTATTTAATTTTTATTTTCATATTTATTTAATGTTAATATTTTTTTTTCAATTATTTATTTCAAGTGGTTCTTTTAAGCATATATTTTTTTTATTAATTTTATTTTCATGTCTAGAATTATTTTTAATTTCTGATTTTTGGGATGAGGGTTGACCAATGTCTCATGGTCAACCTGACCTTTTCTTGGAATTTTATTTCCCATTTTTAATTTATTTTGGATTTATTTTTTGACCTAGTTTGCTTGGTTGACTTTTCATTTGACTTCTGTTTTATTTCAATTAATTTATACACTAATTCACATTATTTTTAAAATCGTTTTGGGGGATGATGATGTCCTGACCCCACCTCATTTAGTTTAATTTTTCATAATTTTCTTGATTAATTTACTATTTATTTGATAATTTTTAAGTTGACTTGACTTTACAGTTGACTTTTCTATGATCGATGTTTGACTTAAGGGATTGCTTAGGGCAATTGAAGAGATCTTTTGATCCTCCCTTGTTCATCTCATATGCCTTGTATTAGAGGCCATTCATCTTGATTTTATTTGATCCTTGCATCATTTCCTGATTAAATTATTCAGTGATCCTTTGTGTTCATAGTTTCATCTGTCTGATTCATTTGTCATCTTTTATACTTGTTTCTTTCATCCATGCTTCTATTGTTTGATTGCTTAACATGTTTATACTCCTCATGCATTGTCTAATGCTTCATTATTTCATTCTTTGATTATTTGATTTGATCATATACTTGTTGATATATCTTATTGATTGATAACTGTTGCCTACTTGTATGTTGTATGAGACACATATTACTATTGTTTGATTGCCATGAACAATCCCCATTCATAACAAATGTACCCCTCTCCCATGAAGTGTATAATGTTTATTCTTTCATTCTTTATTCATCTGTTAATACGAGAATTAAAACGAACATCCGATAACCTTTTCAAAACAAGATCAAAACCTCGATCCAACGTCGAGTATTCATTTTCAAAACTTAACAGAACCAGCACGTATTCATCCATTCTTTTGTAAGTCGATTGCCTCAGGCATCGCCATTTCTCTTGTAAGTCGATTGCTTCTGGCATCGCCATCTACCACCGGTAAGTCGATTGCTTCATGCATCGCCATCTACCCTTACCCTTGGTTCCTTTCCTTGCTCCATTCGTCGATTCTTGTTCCGTTTAGGTAGCACCCATTAGGTAGAACCCTTTGTATGATAACATAGGTAGTATTCCCTCATTCTTTTATATGATAACATAGGTAGAATTCCCTCATTCTTTTGTATGATAACATAGGTAGAATTCCCTTATTCTTTGCATGCTAACATTAGGTAGATGTTCCCATTTGTAAATCCTAACACATAGGTCCACATTGCATGACAACTCTAGGGCAGAGCTTCCCCACTTTTAGACCTTCCGTGCGTCTCCGATCTTGTGGAATGTAGTCCGTTCTATTGCATAGAGGTAACTGCCTAAGACTCGATTCAGCGAGCTGCGACACCTGCTGCTAGGACGTGAACACATTTCCCACCTTCCTTTGACACAACTGGTGTCCTCCTTTGTAAGTCCATGTTCTGATGGCAATCCTTAACCCCTAGTTAGCCGAACTACGGCAACTCTAATTCTCATGTTCAGATGAGATACGTAGGCACGAGACGCGATGTCTTGCCGAGTTCTTTTTTTGACTGACGACTAACAACTAATCCTTGTTTGCTTTCGCCCTTGTTGTGATTCTTTTCTCTCGCCCTCATTGCGATCGAGACCTTCCCTTTCTCTTGCCCTAGTTGCAATCGAGACCCTTGTTCCCGTAGTTAGCTGAACTACATTTTGCTCTGATTCTCATTCTAGATGAGATACGTAGGCATAAGACGCGATGTCTTAGCGAGCATACTTCTCTTTAACCCATAGGTAGCCGAGCTACGAAGACTCTGATTCTCATGTACAAATGAGATACGTATGCAGTGGATGCGACATCCGTGCGAGTCATTTTCTTTTGACCTCTCTTTTAGTAAATAGTACATTAGATAAACACACACCCTTTAGACAAGAACAACAAGAGTGGATCTCGTAGAGTACTACGGATGCGTAGGGGTGCTAATACCTTCTCTTCGCATAATCGACTCCCGAACCCAAGATTTGGTTGCGAGACCTTGTCTTTTCCTTTCCTTTTTCTTCAGGTTTTCTTCGAGCGTTTCCTTTCCCTCCTTTGGAATAAATAACGCACGGTGGCGACTCTTCTGTCACATTTCTTTTTTCGCCGGTTGTTTTTTTTCACAGGTTGCGACAATGGGAGAAGTATTTTTCTTAAAACAATAAAACAAATTACTTAGAACAATGAGTGACAATAGGAACATCAACAGGAACCCAATTATTGCAAGTCTGGTCGTACGTCACGAAGTTGGCGCAAGCTTCGTCTTCATCACCATTGTCTTCAATAATGGCAGCTGAGTGTTAATCATTCCCATGAAAAAACCCTCCACTACGGAAAATTGGTTGCATAAATTTGGCTTTGGCGTTGAATGGCCCTGGTTGAAATCCTAGTCCATCTCTGTTTTTGTTCTCGGCGACCTCTATAACATGCCCCCACTTGTCAATGCTGCCAGCCTGAATAGCCTCTTGCGCATCTTTCAAAGAAGACATGGTGCCCGAGTTTTCTTCATTTCATCAGCAATAGATAAGGCTTGGAACGGTGTTCCAACCTCCTCTTCAGCATCAATGCACGTGAAAGATGACAAATGGCTCACCAACAATGCCTTCTCTCCACCAACAACGACAAGCTTGTTGTTCTTCACAAATTTCAGCTTTTGGTGTAGAGTAGACGTCACTGCTCCAGCTTCATGAATCCATGGCCTTCCCAACAAGCAACTGTAGGCCGGGTGGATATCCATTACCTGGAAAGTAATATGGAAATCACTCGAGCCTATCTTCACTCGAAGGTCCACTTCACCAATGATAGTTTTATGAGAACCGTCGAACGCTTTGAGAACCACGCCGCTATATCTCATTGGGGAGCCTTGATAAGAGAGTCTTGACAAAGTTAATTTTGGTAACATATTAAATGATGACCTAGTGTCAACCAACACGTTGGACAGAGCGTCCTCCTTGCAATTCATAGAAATGTGTAACGTCAAATTGTGATTTCTGCCTTCCTCGGGAAGCTCTTCATCACAAAAACTCAAATTATTACAAGAAGTAATGTTGGCAACTATGTGGTCAAACTGATCCACGGTCACATCATGCTCAACATAAGCCTGTTCTCTCACTTTCTACAATGCCTCCCTATGCGCTTTAGAATTCATCAGTAATGATAGCACGAAGATCTTTGACGGAGTCTGGAGCAACTGCTCTACAACATTGAATTCACTCATCTTAATCAACTTTAGCACCTCATCATCATCATTAGTCTTCAATTTGCTGGATTCACCAGACTGACACATTGGAGCACTAACCGGATTCACTACTGCAATCGTTGCCTTCTTAATTGCAGAAACATCTTCTTCTTCTTTTGGATTTACTAGACTGAACACACGACCGCTATGGGTCACCTTTTCTATATATGCGATATTCACCATTGAGTCTGTAACTGGTAGAGGAACCTCTTGACCATCTTCAATCATGGTGGCATTGTATTGATATGGCACAACTTTATCGGATGCATACGGGACAGGGCCTGCTAACCGCATGACCAATGGCGATACCGATCTATTGACATTATTGTTGTTGCTACTTTCAAATTGAATAACTACCCGCTCAGGGGTCTTGAACACTGGCACAATCATATTCACATAATCTCCCATATCCCTCGACTATTGAATCTAGATTACATTCCCATCCATCAACTTTTGGATATCTCTCTTGACGACCATACACCCACGGGGGTTTACGCTACAGATTGCACAACCATCATGGTCATGTTCACAATCACTGATTAAACACAAAGTCTTATGCATCTCCACCAGAGATCTTCGGATACGTCTCGTATCAAAAACTCGGAAATTCCCTGGACAACCGTCCACCATGTTGACAGAAGCGCTACCATGCGCAGGCAACAGATTGGCTTTCACATTCGGTGCTCTGTCCTCAAAGGACACCATACCACTCTTCACAAGCTTTTGAACTTCTTACTTCAACGGATAACAATTCTCTATGTCATGGCCAGGGGCTCCCTGGAGAAAAGCACAATGAAGGTCAGGTTTGAACCACCATGGTAGTGGCTCTGGAATTTACGGAGGATTTCTTGGCTGAATGAGGTTCTTGAGAACCAATGATGGGTATAACTCTAATACGTCATAGGAATAGGGTCAAAGGAGACCTTCTTCCTCTTGAAATTTTGTTGATAATGATTGTTGTTGTTGTAGTTGGTTCTTTGTTGCGGTTGTTGATGTTGTTGTTGCTGAATTGGAATTGATTGATTGGAATTGTTGGAAAAAACCAGAATTATTGAAGAAACCAGGATTGTTGTTGACAAGGTTGAGAACTCTTTCTGACTGAGGCCTCCTCTATCTCCCCACTAACACTGAGTTGGTTTCTCCTTCCTTCCTCTTGAATAAATTCCCACCATATTTTTTACTGGCTGATGCTTCTTCTTTAGACAAACGTCCTTCACTGACTCCTTCTTCTATCCTCATCCCCATGTTTATCATTTTGGTAAAGTCATTTGGGGCACTCTTAATCATACGTTCGTAGTAAAAGGAACTCAGCGTCTTCAAGAATATTTTCGTCATTTCTTTCTCTTCAAGAGGTGTACTTATCTGAGCAGCCAATTCTCTCCATCTCTTGGCATATTCTTTGAATGTCTCTTTATCCTTCTGAGACATAGACCTCAACTGGTCTCTATCAGGCGCCATATCCACATTGTACATATATTTCTTGATAAAGGCCTCCCCTAAGCCATTGAAATTACGGACGCTTGCACTGTCCAAACCCATGTACCACCTCAAGGCAACTCCAGTTAAATTGTCTTGGAAATAGTGAATCAGTAACTGATCATTATCAGTTTGAGTAGACATTTTTCTGGCATACATAACAAGATGGCTTAGCGGACAAGTATTCCCTTTGTACTTTTCAAAGTCTAGGGCTTTGAATTTCACAGGGATCTTAACATTGGGGACCAAGCAGAGTTCAACAGCACTTTTCCCAAACAAGTTTTTCCCTCTAAGAGTCTTCAACTCTTTGTGCAACTCGAGGAATTGATCTTTTATTTCATCCATCCTCTCGTATACATCTGGACCCTCAGATGGCTCAAAATGGTAGATAGTGTCCTCAACACGAGGCAGAGCGTGAAAAACTGGAGGTGGCACTGACATGACTGGGCTAGATGCTGGCAAAGAAACAAAGGTGGGCGCATACCCTTCTAGCATAAAATTTGATGTCATTCCCCAAGGGAATCCAGCAGGCATAGAAGGAATGGATTGACTAGCAGCAATAACAGGAACAGTTGAGGTAGCAACCTCAGAAATAACAGTCCTCTGGAGAGAAGGAGTTATAGGAGTGGGTGATGACTGATTCTGTGCAGCAATGAAAGATTCCATCAGCGCCATTAATCTGGCGATCTCGTCCTTCAACTCTCGGTTCTCTTGCTCTAGATGCTCCATGATCTTTGATTGATTAGCGCAAGTGTTATAATGGTGAGTCATCTTGGCTGATGCACAGAAAAAGAACCGATAAGACATCTGGCGACAGAAACCTGTTGTGCAAATGATGCATGAAATGCAATGTTTTTTATTGTTTTTAATTTCAAGGAACATATGAAGTCCTATTTCCAAATATATATTCAAATAATAACAATAACAACAATTTGATAAAATCTCTTTTCATTCATAAAGTTTTGGAAAATTACACTGAGTAGAATTTCAGAAACCAAAACAAAAATACAAGAGAAAAGGAAACTATCATCCTAAGGATCCCTTAGCATTTGCATCAGATGATCTGACCATGGGTGCATACTTCCTTCGGATGCGGCGAATCTCAGACTCAAAGGATGTCTTCATCCGAGCCTTCTCAACAACTAGCTGATCAACAATCTTCTTCCAAGCACCGAAAGGATGAGACATACTAGAGGAAGATACACCATCTGGCTCTCTCTATCTCTTCACTGCTCGATCTTCAAGAATCTCAATAAGAGAATCCTTGTCTTTCAACTCAAGTTGAAACTCTTCATGATTTCGGCTCAAAGCGTGGAACCTCTCTTCCTACATATCTTTCTCTTGCTTCATTTTGGTGAGTGCATCTTCCAACTCCTCTACATCTTGGTTAGGGAAAGTTGATGGCTCAATGATAACCATAGACATAGGTCTTTCACAAGAGTACGTCATATTGAGCTCCAAAGCTCTCTTCTTCACCCAAATAGTGTAAGCTTCCAAAGTTATACAGTTGCGTGGACCAAGCTTGGATCTTCCTTTCTTATGCGCATTATACCAAGCATGTATCATCCTTTGCTTTAAATGTTGAGGATCTTTACCCTCTTGATAGAATAAACCTTTTAACTGAGTGTTATTAGGTTTATCTCTTGAGGGGAACCCAAGTTGATGACGAGCTAAAGCAGGGTTGTAGTTGATTCCTCCTTGTGTACCAATAAGAGGAACATTAGAGAATTCACCATAACTATCAATAATATCCACACTACTCAATGCAGAATCATACCAAACAATATCATCATTAGTGAGAGACATAAGTCTCTGAGACCAACGTAGACATTGCTTGTTCTCTAGAAAAGAAGACGTCTGAGGCAAGTGAGAAGTAAACCACTTGTATAGAAGAGGAACACAGCACACAATAGTCCCACCACCCTTAGAATTCCTTAAATGCAAATATAAATACATGTCAGCCAACAGAGTAAGAACAAGATTCCCAATCAAGAAGATTCTAACGACGTTAACATCAACAAAACTGTCAATGTTAGGGAACAAGGCTAAACCATAGATGAGCAATACAAAGATGGCCTCAAAAGCATCCATACTACCGACTTGAGCAAATACAATAGCTTTACCAATGAGGAACTCAGAAGACAACCCAAGAATACCTCCTTTCTTCACCAAATGAACATCAATTTTAGATTTCTACAGAGGAAGAGCTTCAACTATAATATGATATCTGGGAATCTCCTCCAATCCACTAAAAGGTACTCTATCAGACACGGGTATTCCCAAGAGATGGGCATACTCCTATAACGTAGGTACAAGATGATAATCGAGAAAAGTGAAACACCGGTAGAGAGGATCATAAAACTGAACCAAAACACTCAGAAGTCCTTCAACCACATTAGCAGATAATACACACAAGAGTTTCCCATGAAGTTGCTTGAAGTCCAAGGGATCTAGTACAAAAGATGATAACTTCCTTAGCTCTTCCAAATCAGGACATCTAAAACCGTACTTCTTAGTGTTCCTTCGTCCACAATCCATGGTCTAAAAATATTTGCCAATAAGACCTTAATTCCTTGAAATTTTACTTTTTTATGATGAATGTAATGATGCGCATGTATGCCTGAATGCAACAATCACACACAAGGCAAACACAAATAAAGGTCAAGGGATGGATAAAGTCATCATCAAGATCAATCATCCATTTTGGTGGATTATGGTTTTCACCTTATCAATAAACAAGTTCCATTGATATTGATGAGACTTGATCGGATCAACCGATAATCAAAGGGTTTGTTATGAGTCACGAGCATGGAGTCAGGTTAAGAACCATCCCAAAGGAGTGTACTAAGGACAAAAACATGTAAATCATGTTCTAAAGAGTTCCCAGAGTCTTGATCTCATCTATCAAATATTATAGGTTAGGATGACTGACTCATCAACCCATAATATTCTCAAGAGAAACTCGTCTGAGTTTAGTATCGTGTAACAACTATTATCAGGTATACACCTGAATAGTCTCCGTACTACATCCTAAATAGGTCAAGTTGAGTTAAATGTTCTACGATCCTCAGCTTCTCGGATCCAAATCAGAGAAAGTAATGCCTATCCCCAAATAACTTATGTGACATCAGTAACTCCAAAAGTGTCTCCACTGAGTAGGTGGGTCTCAAGCCAATTTGTTAAGGACTACTCCACACAAGTTGAACATGACTATACCATTCTCATATCTTAATTGCACTCAAGTTCAGGTTAGAACTTATCTCACCACTCAGAGATCACCAAGCACAATAGACAAATTATATCATACAAAAAATATATACAAACATCAAATATACAAATATATACACATAAAAACGTAGCTTAAACCCACTGAGGACTATTTTCCCAGCAGAGTCGCCACTTAATTTATGTAGCGGTAAATTCATGACCATTAAGCTATGGATATGCTTAACGTCAATAAAACCAGAGTCGCCACAACACTTTTATTATTTCCAAAGGAAAAGGGAAAAGTATGAACAAAACCCAAAGGTAAGAAGTTTTCAAATCAAAACTAATAAAATGCCAAAGATTACATGTAAGGGGTTTGGTTACACAGAGGGAAGGTGTTAGCACCCAAAGTGTCCTAGGTACTCCTAGGGAGTCCTTTTTTATGTGTGCATGTGTTTTTGGTATAAATGATGTTTGAGAAAAATGGAGTGTGGAGATGATAAAAGAATTTGTTGATTATATTTTTGTGTTTGACAAGACTTTAGGTCTTGCGCCTACGTACCAACATCAAAATAAGGGATCAAAACCTCGTAGTTAGTGGTAAAAATTTCAAAGAAGTTTGGTGAATTGATTTTAACAAAGGTTTAAATGAAAAGGCATAAAAGGCCAACGATTTGAATGAGGTTGTTAGTTCTTTTTGTATTTTGAAATTTAAGTCAATATGGTTAAGTTTATTTACAATTTTGATTTAAGAAAAGAAGTTTAAAAATTCAATGGCATAACGCCAAAGTTTCTAATCATTAAAACATGTCTAAGTTTGAAAACATAAGCAAAGAAAGTTTTTTAGAAGGGGGAGAGATTTTGAAACTTAAGAAGTGGGAGGAGATGAAGAGGCTATCCTAAGCACAAATTTAAAAGTTGAGAATTTAAAAGATATGACCAATGTGATGCAATCTAACAGACAAGAATGTCATATAGAAACCTATTTCCTTGAGACTTTAATCAAGTAATAATCAATAAGCAATGAGCAAGATCCAAACATCACGAAGATCAAGGCATCAAATAAAGATAGCCACATCCAAACAAGCAATTCCCATAACTAGCAGTCTTCATTGTCTTTCCATGTACCAGATGAAATATTCTTTGATCAACACAGAGAAAAGCATCAGGCACAAAATCAAAATAATAGTTAAGCATAAAGACAGAGTAGCAGATGAATTCAAACAAATACCAAGGCTTGTATCAGATGAAAACTCAGTCTACAACGACTCAATCTCAGAATGTTGGCATTGGCCAAGTCCTTTTTGCACAGGGAATTTTGCCTAATCCTAAATCCAAAAGTTCAGATCAAGTTCAACAGTCCACCAAATATTTTTAGGGTTTTTCTTGTTATTAGGTATTTTAAGGTCCTAAGACCACAAGCAAAATCAAAACTCACAAGCAAATATATATAATCACAAAGTAAGGCTCAAGTGAGCAAAGTGAAAATGACATAAACATAAACAAGTTATATGAAATGTAAATGACAATGAATGATAAATGACTGAAATTTAAATGCATAAAGTAAATGACTTGAAAGTAAAGAAATATTAACAAGATTTAGTCAAATGTTAGTCAAGTGTTAGTGGTGGTTTTAATTGATTAAGTCATTCTTTGGAAAACACTCAACCATTCATTCACAAGTATGAATCCTTAAACCAAGACATCTTCCATGAGAAGGGCTCCAACTTGGATATTTCAACAAGTATGCCACTAGCTCCCATGAAAATAAAAAAGGTCAAGTCTCCATATAATACCATGAAGAATGGGAGACTTACAATCTCACTTACTAGATTGCTATGCCTTGAGGGTCAAATTTAGCTCTATGTTAAGCAATCGTAATTGGACTTATGTAGAAGTCACAACTATCTGAGATCGGGCAATAAAAATTTAGGTGTTAATGCATGTTAGAGATTTGGTATGAAGAACCAAACTCCAAAAAAATACCATACACTAAAAGAAAAAGATCAAGGGGGAGGGACCTATCTCAGTCATACTTGTATTGATTCATCTAACACAAGATCGTTGTTGAAACAATTAGCCTTTAGACATTAGAGATTTCATTGGTCAAATGAGGGAATGGGGAAGAATAGGGATGAAGATGAAGAGGGAGGGGAAGATAGAAACACAAATTGATCATGGGAGGAATTTCATCAAATCAAAACCTTTCATTCATTTTGGGAGATGAAATGTACATTTCATCAATCCCCTAAACCCAATGGTTTTGATCCAACAAAAGTCAAATCAACCTTGACCAAGGCCCAAACAGAAAGTAAAACATCACAAGACCATAAAAATGGCTCAACAATATTTTTAAAGATTTAATCAATTAAAAATCCATTTAAAACTGAATTAAAATACATTTTCATTTGGTCGAAACCTAAAATCCCTTCAAAACACCAAATAAATGGCCAATGCATTTATCCTAGGTCAAACAAGGTCAAAGGACCTTAGACAAAAAAAATTCATTATTTTTGAAAAGTTAGAAGTATTTTTAAACAATTAAAAATATGCACAAAAACATTAAATTCATGAAAAATATCAAACTTAATCCAAAAAATAATTTTAATTTAGAATATGGAAGAGAAGAATATTTAAAGATTTTTGGTGAAAGTGCCATATTTTTTGGATTAAAAATGAAATTTCTATGAATAAAATAAAATAGGAGCTATTAAATGGATGAGAGGAAGCCAACTCACAACCGGAGCCCTAGCTCCGGTCATCTTCTCTGGTGGACCTCACCAGACTGGTCCACCCTCAACTCAGTGAAAAATGAAAAACAAGGACACTATTTCAAAGGAAAAATGCTCAGGAGCTCGAATATGGCCTCAATTTTCTCCATTTCCAAGTATATTGAAAGATACATGGATTTGAATTTTGAGGATCATGAACTGAGTTGCTTCGATTTGACCTCAAAGCAACACAATCTTGTTGCCTACATTGGTAGGACTTCAGCCAACCAAAAATAAAAGAGAATGGTGAAGAATTGAGAGAGAATCAAAGAGAGAAAGTTTCTAAAAAATCACCTTCAAGGAGCTTGAATCTTGCTTGGTCTTGCTTCCAATTGCCCTTGGCTTGACATCAGAAGCTTGCAGGAAGTGAATTAGATCAAAGAAGGGCTTGGATTCTTGGAGTTTCAACTTCAAAATAGAAGTGAAATTTGAACTCGATTTTCTATTGAGAACCTTCAAGTTAATCCTCTAATGGTGAAGAGATGGTTGCAGGAGAAAAGCTTGGGCAAGGTGTCCATAATTCTGAGCATGAGGCAATGTATTTATAGGCTATTGATTTCCACACACTTCCATTCAAATGCCAAAAATAGGAATTCTCACTTGCATGGATGCATGGGCGTGTGATAGGCCCATGAAGTGATGTCAAAAGGTCCAAAGTTGATCATGAGTGATGCTGAAAGTGTGACATGAAGCCATGCATTTGGAATTGAGAAGTGGTCATGAAATTCATCCAAATGGAACCTTGAAGAAAAGCCATGCACAAGTCATTCAAACCTTGGCCAAATGAAGTAATTTTGGACATTTTGGAAAGGTAAGATCAAGGGGAACAACTTTCTTGTTGAACATTTTTCCATTTGAAGCTTGAATCATGATGAATTTTGAGGTGGAAGTTTGGAAAATCAAACATAATTGAAATTTTTCTAAGTACCAAGTCAAATGTTCACTTCTTCCACCTTGAATAACTTTTGATATGGGCTTCATATGGAACATATGCCTTCATAAAAGTTGTATATCTTTCAAAACTATTCAATTTGGTCATAAATTTGACATCATTTGAATTTGGCATGAAGGAGTTATGCATTTTAGAAGTTGAGGAAAATTGCTTGTTCAATGGTAATGGCCCAAAATGACCTATAATGTTTCCCCTTGGAACATGCCATTTAAAGTTGAATTTGAAGTTTCTCAAAGAATAAAAGTTGTATAGTACATCTTTAAATTGATCATGGAACTTGTATGGCCTTCATATCATAAAAATTGAGCAAGTTATGGTCCTTGGAAGTTGACCTCCTAACTAGGGTTCAGACAAAATAACCTATAATCTTTCATTATAAAAAAGGACTTTCCAAGCAAAACTAGATTTTGACATCAACATGAAAGTTTTTTGTAATGTCATAAGGAGTAACATTTCAAATGTTGAAGAAACTTGCTGAGGAAGTCACACAGGATACCCAGATGAATTAGGGCTTCCAAGGCAAACAAGCTTCAAACTCTTGGTGAATTCTTGATCAAAATGATAAATAAAGATTATGGGGACCCATAAATGATGTCTAGAGCCAATGTGAACCATCTATTGATTAATCTCCTTGAATTGAGGGTCTTAAACCCTAGATATGAGCTTGATGAGGCCTTGGTGAATGCACACACTACCTACAAAAGAAGTAAAACTATACACAAACATATTTTTGGAATTTTGTTTAGTAAACAAATAAAAATAATGTATAATACAATAAAATGTGCTTGGTTACATCTACCAATGCAAACCCAATGAATGAGGGGTAAGGAGGATGCCAAGGTGTGCTCCCTAAAGCCAATGCATATGATGAGATAGCATGAGGGATCATAGGGTCAAAATTGGGGTCTTACACTCACCAAACCTAATGATCTCGGATTTGGGGGGGGGGGGGGCTCAAGGTGGTTTTAATAGGTTAATATTGAAGCATATTTGAGTTGTTTTGGGTGGTTGAAGTTTGGTTGGGGGAAAATTAGGTTTAGGAGGCCAATTTGTTGATGATTTGAGCTTGACCCTTAGGTTTTTGAGTCACCACAAGTTGCCTATCCATATTGATGAACTCCCAGGGGTTTGATTATGTGATTAAACAAGTTCCAACCACTTCAAAGTTATCCATGCTCATCGATTGGGGTTTTGAATCCTTGAACAACTGTTTGCTAGCTCCAAGTTAGGGTTTTGAATGATCTAGAGCAATCAAACCCTAATCAGGTGTATCCCTTGATATCTTGATGTCAATTTGCATTAACTTTGACCATGTGAACTATTTGATGAACATATCCTTTGGATTGAGGAGATTCTTTAGGGAGAGTTTGACCTTGCCAAGTCAAACCTCTTGAAAGAGATGATGATGAATCAAGACTCATCTCTTTGTGCAGTTTTTGCATTTAATAAGCATCTTACTCTTGAGGTGGTTACCTCCTTGCATGAGGGGTTAGCGGACAAGTTAAGTCCAAAACCTTAATCCTCACAAGTGTATGAAATGATGAGGGATCAAGTTGGGTGAGTCAAATTCTCAAGAAGCAATTGTAGTGAAAACCCTAGGTATTGTATCCCATGAACCAAGTTGTGATTGCCCATGCTTGATGTTTAGAAGTGATATGATGTTATGATATGAATAATGTTATGATAGATGTATGATATGTATAGATAGGTGGTAAAAAGGGTAGGGTAAAAATGAGGGTATGATAATGACAAGATCCAATTATGCTTGGAGGATCACCACAAGTTTGAAGACATTATAGGTCATTTGTGGACTTAGTGAAATTTGACCTATTTTCAAGTGACTTTTTTCTCATTTTTCAAGGATCACAACTTCTTCAATGTTTAACATTTGAGGCTGATTCTTTTTGTAGAATAGTAATTGTGATTCCCCTGTAGCGTTAAATTCATGATCATCAAGCTATGGATAAGCTAGACATCAAATAAACAAGAGTCGCCACTGCGCTTTTATTGTTTCCAAGGGAAAAGGGAAAAGTACAAACAAAACCCAAAAATAAGAAGTTTTCAAATCAAAACTAATAAAATGCCAGAGATTATAGGTAAGGGGGTTGGTTACATAGAGGGAAGGTGTTAGCACCCAAAGTGTCCTAGTTACTCCTAGGGAGCCCTTTCTTGTGTGCATATGTGTTTTTGTACAAATGATGTTGCAAATAAATAAAATAGGGGGATGAGAAAAGAATTCATTAATTATATTTTTGTGTTTGACAAGACCTTCGGACTTGTGCCTACGTACTAACATAAAAATGAGGGATCAAAACCTTGTAGTTTGTGGTATCAATTTCAAAGTGGATGCATTATTTTTAACAAAAAATTAAGTTTATAAGGCACAAAGGCCTAAAAAATGGTTTGAATGAGTTAGTTCTTTTAAGTCAAGTATATTTAAGTTTATTTACAAGTTTGATTAAGAAAAAGTTTGAAAATACAATGGCATAAGGCCAAAGTTTCTAATTTGTAATATGGTCAAAGTTTTTTTTATAAAAAACAAGCACACGCAAAGATGTTTTTAAAATGAGGGAGAGATTTTTGCAATTAAAGAAGTGGGAAGGAGATGAAGAGACTAATTCTAAGAACAAAATTAAAAGTTGAGGGTTGAAAAGATCTGACCAATGAGCTGCAATTCAGTAGACAAGAATGTCATATAGAAACCCAAATTTCCCTTGGAATTTAGAATCAAGCAACAATCGATGCACAAAATAACAACTTGAAAAGCAAGGCATTAAATAAAGATAGCCACATCCAAGCTTAACAACTCCATGATCTTCTTCAAATTTGCCCATGTAGCATAAATCACAGGTTCAAAATAACAACTTCACAATGATCATGTTGCAGATGAACTCAAATGGATCTTCAATGATATATCAGATGAAGTTTCAAATTACAAGCATTTGGTTTCATGAAAGTTGGCATTGGCCAAGTCCTTTGCATAGGGAATGTTGCCTAAATTCTAAGTCCATATATCTCAGATCAAACCAACAGTCCACACAAGATATTTTTTAGGGTTTTTATTCTTATTATGTACATTAATGGTCAAAGACCACATAAACAAACACAATATACACAAACAAAATATATCACAAAAATATGGTCCAAATGGACAAAGTGAAAATGACATTAATATAAACAATTAGAATGATCTGAATAATGGCAAATGAATAAAGCTCAAAAAATAAATTGCATTAAAAGTAAATGACTTGAAATTAAATGTTAGTTGTTAATGAGTTAGAAGTTAGTATTGCTTTTTCTTTTCTTTTGTTTAAGTCATTCTTTGGAGAACACTCAACCCATTTATCACAAGCATGGATCCTTGAACCAAGACATCTTCCAAAGGAAGGAAAAAAGGCCAAGTTTCCACACAATACCATGAAAGGGGGGAGACTTACAATCTCACTAACTAGAATGTTATGCCTTTTATGTCAAAATTTAGTGCTATGTTAAGCAATCGTAATTGGACTTATGTAGAAGTCACAACTTTTTCAGGTCGGGCAATAGAATTTTGGTGTTAATGCATGTTAGAGACATAGTATGATAAACTATGCTCATGAAACATACCACACACAAAAATAATATGCAAAGTGGGGGGGACCTAATCTCATCCATACTTATATTGATTTTGCAATCAACTAGCCTTAGGATATAGAGAAATCATAGGTTCATGACATGAATGCATAAAGAAGGAGAATGAGATAAAGAGGGCGGGGAAATGGATCAAACTCAAATTGGACAAAGGAGGACTTATACCAAGTCAAGATCATTCATTCATTTTGGGAGATGGAATGCACATTCCATCAATCCCCTAAATGCAATGATCTTAACCTTGCAAAGTCAAATCAACCTTGACCGAGGCCCAACAACACAAGTCAAACTCACAAAGGCAATTAAAATGGCTCAACAAAATTAATTTTACATTTAAACAATTAAAAATAATGCATTAAATTAAATATGGTTGGTCAATTTCCTAAAACCTCATCAAAACACCAAAGAAATGGCCATGAGATTTATCATAGGTCAAACAAGGTCAAAGGACCTTGGAGGAACAATTTCAGAATTTTTGGAAACTTAAAAATATTTTTAAACAATTAAAAATAATCACAAAATCAATTGAATCATGAAAAATATTAATAATGATCCAAAAAATAATTTTAACTCAGAAAATGAAAGAGATTTTAGTTAAATTTTTTTGGTGAAACTCTCATATTTTTTAGATCAATATTAAAACTAATATGAATTAATGAAAATCAAAGGAATAAAAATAAAAGTCAGATAATCAAAAAAATGTGGACCACTTGATCTCCCTCATTAATTGAGGTGGCAGATCAAGTGGTGGAGAGCGCGCGTTCCATGATGCGCTTGAGTCAACTGATCACACGCTGGGTAATCACAATGTACGCTCCTGATTAAAACATTTTGAACTCATCTAATGGCTCTAAACACTTCCAGCGCATCGTCGGAGCCAAAGGCCGGTCATCTACTCTGATGACCCTGACCAGACTAGTTCAATCATCACCACATCATAAATGAAAAAAGAGGAAATGATCTTAAAGAAAAAATGGTATAGATCACGAGTGTCACCTCAATTTTAACTAACTTCAAATATATAGAGAGATACGTGGAGTTGAATTTTGAGGTGTGTCAACTGAGTTGCTTCGATTTGACCTCAAAGCAACTCAATCTTCTTGCCTACATTGGTAGGACTTCAGACAACCAAGGATCCAAGAGAATTGAAGAGAATGGAGAGAGAATCGAGGAGAAGAAAAATCTGGAAAATACCTTCAATGCTTTGCACAAATGGATCTCTCTTGCTTCAATTCATGTTTGATCTTGCGGAAGTAGGTTAAGAGTAATTCAAAGCTTTGGATCCTAGAGTTTTTGAATCTCCAAACAGTGAGATTCAAACTCAAATTTCAATTGAAATTTCTCAGATTTTCCTTTGAATTGAGAGGGTTTGAATGATTGAGGGCCAAGTTGGCGCACAAGGTCCTTTGAACTGAGGCATTGGACCTCTATTTATAGCAATGAGAAGCTTTATTTGCACACTTGAAAAATTCTCCAAAATTGGCAATGCAATGCACATGCTTGCATGGGCGTGTGCAGACCCATGAAGAAATCTAATTAGGTCCACAATCAACTGAAATAAGGTCTGCATGAAGCTTGGATGGCAAGGCAAAGTTATTTGAACATTTGAAGCATGAATCTTGCCAATTGATACAAGCCTGTTTAAGTCATGCGCAGGCCCATCAAACTTTGTCCGAAATGAGTGAATTAGGACTCTTTGGAAAGCTTAGATCAAGAGGAACAACTCTTATGTTTGACACTTTTCCATTTGGAGCTTTTACCATGCTGAAGTTTGAGGTGGAAGTTTGGAAATTTCAACATATCAAAATATTTTCTAAGTGTCAAGTCACATGTTCAATTATTCCACCTTGCCTAACTTTTTATGTGAGCTCCAAATGAGAAAAGTGTATTCATCAAAGTTGTATCTCTTTCAAAAACCTTCAAAATGGTCACCAATTTAACATCATTCGGATTTAGGATGAGTGAGTTATGCATTTTTAAAGTTGAGGATAATCACTTATTCAATGGCATTGGTCCAAAATGACCTATAATGTATCCTCGCATCACATGCTCATAAAAGTTGATTTAGCTCTCACTCCAAACATCAAATTTGAATTAGGAATATTGAATTTTATTGTTCTACTTGGAAATCTTTCATCTAATAAAAAATGAGCAAGTTATGGCCTTGGGAAGTTGATTTTCAAATTAGGGTTTAGACAAAATGACCTATAATGTTTCAACATAGAAAATGACTTTCCAAGAAAAATTATCTTTATACCTCAACATGAAAGTTGTTTAGAATGTCATCTAGAGTAACTTTTCTCTTGGAATAATTTTCATATGATGAAAATTGTAGGAGATAGGGTCTAGGGAGACCCAGTTTTGATCAGATGAATCCATCTGCCCAACCACCATCAACCAACTTGCTAACTTGCAATTTTCTTGACTTTTTAGGATCATGATAGCTCATATATGCATAAGATGATGAAATCTTAAGTGCCCCTTGAAAAATTTGATCAATTGGTGAAGAAACTTGTTGAAGAAGTTACTCAGGATACCCAGATGAACTAGGGTTTCCAAGGAAAACCAACTCTAAACTATTGAAGAATACTTGACCAAAATAACATGTAGAGATCATTGGGACTAAATATGATGCTTAGAGCCATTTTCTATCATTCCTTGGTTATGCCCTTAGCAATGAGGGTCTTAAACCCTAGATGTGAATTTGATAGATCAATGGTGATCATGCCTTACCTACAAAAGAGTTAGGCAAATGCAAAGACATATTTTTGGTATTTTGGTTAGTAAAATGATAATATATAAGTATGATACAATCACATAGTGCTTGGTGATCTCTCCCAAAACAAACCCAATGAAAGAGGGGTGAGGAGAATGCCAAGGTATGATCCCAATGCTAATTCATATGATGAGATTGCATGAGGGATCTTAGGGTCAAAATTGGGGTCTTACAGCTGCCCCTATTTAAGGACATTCTAATTGAGGAGGTGAAGGTTAAAATCTTCATATCGACTCAGTAGAATAGGCTTAAATAAAAAATATATAGAAACCAATTTTGGTTCCTAAGGGACCTCATAATGCATATGATATAAATGTAAGATAAACTCGTTGGGGAAATATTGCCACAAGGGAAAAGAAATTAGAGAGACCGAAGGTCCGCAGGAGCATAATGCATTCCATAAGGAAAACTCACTGGGAAGACAGAGACTCTATGATAAAAAGGGTTATGCGTAGGCCAGGCTACGACTTAAAGACTAATGGGAGACTAGAGGAATTCCATGAAAATGGAAAGACTCAGCCGGGGAGACACAGGAACATCTGCAGGTGAAACAAGTAGATCAGAATAAAACTGAAATACTTTAGTCATCCAGAAACAACGATTTCATAACGCACTCAACTCAACTAGGGAAGAGATAAACTTCAACACAGGAGGAGCAAAAATCTATTATCCACTACCGGCTACTGGGTATGGAGATAATAAATTTCTAAAAGAAAAGACATCCGTTACCGGTTAGGGTAAACATATCAAGGATGACTCACTGAGGGTCGCCAGGGGGTATATTCATTACCAGTCACTGGGCAAGAATAAACTCGTTGGGGAAAGCTGAAAATAGGATTTACAACTACCGGTTACTGGGCAGAAGACCAAAAAGAGATAATATTTTCCACTAGTTAAAATGAACATATCAAGGCTAGACTCAAATGGAAAGACAATTCGTCATCGGTTAAGATGAACATATCAAGGATGAAATCGCCTGGAAATGTTAAGGAGGATATCCGTCATCGGTTAGGATGAACATATCAAGAATAAACTAGCTCAACAAAAAGTAGGAATTACATCTATCAAATACTGGATAGAATACCAATCAAAGAGAATATTCGTCATCAGTTAGGATGAACATATCAAGGATAGACTCTGAGGGGAGAAATAGGGATTACTGTAACAACCCAATTTTAGTAATTATTTCTTATGTTAGTATTACTATATTTTATTTTATTTATTTGGAGTGTTAATTAATTAATTGGTTGTTGGGTAGTATAATAATCGATTATATTAATTAATCTGGTGTGTTAATTAATTATTTAGTTGATATGAGATATAATGAGTAATGGAATTAATTAATTTGGTGTGTATATTGAGTCGGTTTGATTTATTTGAATTAAATAGAGATATTTAAATATTAGGTCTTATTGGGCCTATTAATTAAACTAAAGGTATCATGCTTTAAGCCCAAATAGAATACTAGTATATAAGAGGTGAGGAGAGTGAGAATTAGGATTCATTTGATCATTTGACAACAATAGAGAAAGAGAAGAGGAAAAGTAAGGAGAAAAGGGGAAGAACAAGAGAGGAGCTAGGGTTTCCAGAAAATTGAAGAGGTAAGGGGGGAATCCTTGTTATTATGGGTTAGTATGATCGGGTCAATGGGTAGATGTATGTTTAGATTAAAATCCCTAATTTTGTATGGTTGTTTGAAATTGTTAGGTTGATGAGTATTCTCGAATTATGGTGATTTGATTGTGTTAAAACTGTAAATTAATGTTATATACTTAGAGTATTGTATGAGTCATAATTTTCTGAACGTTTGGCTTTTTACGAAATCGAAATCGGAGGTCCGAAAGTCCTCCAACGATGAAAAACGCAGAAAATTCTGCATTCTGTTTTATGTTAACCGGTTACCCACCGAGCATTAACTGGTTACTAGCTTAAAAATCTGTTGATTCTGTTTTGTGTTAACTAGTTACCCACCGAGCGTTAACCGGTTACTTACTTAAAAATATGTTGATTCTGTTTTATGTTAACCGGTTACCCACCGAGCGTTAACCGGTTACTTGCTGAAAAATCTGTTGATTCTGTTTTGTGTAACCGGTTAACGACCGAGCGTTAACCGGTTACTTGCTTGAAAATCTACGTAGGAAATTAATTATGTTTTATGTTAACCGGTTACCCACCAAGCGTTAACCGGTTACTTGCTGTGAAAAATGAAAAATTGAGATTTTAAAAGTTGTAATCATCTTGGAATGAAATCTAATTGTGCGTACTTGATAATTAGTTTATATATGGTGATATGGGGAATGTTAAGATAGTAGAGATGATCTTAATTGCATATTTGTGAATGATATATTGTTATGAATGTGTATATGTACCATTGGTGGATAATTCATAGAGTTGAATTATGGTGATATGTGGAATGTTAAGATGGTAGAGATGATCTAAATTGCATATGTGTTGGTATTTGTACATTCATTCATGGCATGGTCGGCTTCATGGTGGAAGCGGTGAAACTGTGGGTTCACATGGTATTAGACGTTGATCCTTGAATGGAAATAGGCGTAGCAGACGTTGATCCTTAATTGGAAATAGACGTAGTGGCTTGGATTCTAGATATTGAATCGGAAAGCGGTGGAACGTTGGGTCCATATAGACGTTGATCATTAATTAGAAATAGGCGTAGTGGCTTTGATCTTGTCCGGATCGGAAGCGTGGCTTGGATTCTAGATATTGAATCGGAAAGCGGTGAAACGTTGGGTTCACATTGAGGTACCGCATGCATAGAGTCACATGTCTTGCATTGAGTCACATTAGAGTTATGTGATAATTGAGTGTATGCATTGTTGTGATTGTGATGTGTGTATGAGATATGGTAATTTAATTTGGTGATGTTTGAGTACATAACTTGGCAAAATATGTGATTATGTGATAATTGTAGGTATGTGCATTTTTGGGAATATAGTATTGGATTTTAATATTGTACTCCTTGAGTTTTGATGGATGTTTGAAACATGTGAAATAAATGTTGACGAATTCCTTTAATTGTTGATTTCATCATTGTGCCTTGTTATACTTCTTCATAATGATTTGAATTCTCACCCTTTCTGTTTGAATGTTACCTTTACATGGGTATCGTGCAGATACTCCAGAGTAGTATTGCTGAAGTAAGTGGACGGTAGCTCGCTCGAGATTAGCCGGAGAGTTTCTGTATTTTAGTTTGAAGACTAGGTAATGAGTCAATGCTCTGGTCATGTAACACTGGGTAGATTAGTAGTATTAAACTCATATCTTATTTGGATATGCATTATGTTATTACTTGTTTTATTTTATCTTGAGGTGACTATTGAGAGATGATCATGGTATGGGACATGGATCATTTTATGAAATACATGAGTATTCATTATTTTCTGCTGCGAACGCATATTCTTGAATATTCATGATAATTGAAATGTGTTATTTTAAATGACCAGGTGTATTGTATATTGATGATGAACGAGGTTGGTTTTTTAAAGCGTTTAGTTTTTGAAAACGTCGATGTGACGCCCTTTTAATTATATGCGTGCTTATTTACTCTGATTATATGTTAAGTATTTTGGGGTAGAAAAAGGGGTGTTACATTAGTGGTATCAGAGAAGGTCGGTCCGTCCGACCAGGTTGTTTAATTATGTTTGTTCCCTAGTATGCGACATGTGTGTGAGAAAACTGTCGATGCTTGTTTTATTCTCCATTGCAGGTTGGGAATGAGATAAGTGGGGGAGAAGCGTCTGCTTATCTTGGATGTTCCAATTGTATCGAGCTTGGACATTATGTTGTTGCATGCTAGAGTGCAGTGTTGGCCAGTTAACCTGTTTTGAGAATGTTGTGCTTTTCCTGAACCCGAAGAGAGGTCGGATTCGAGGATGGTGTTGGTTAGAATTTAATCGGATGTATATCAATTGTTTTGAGAAGACGGTTATTTTCCCGAGATTGGTGCGAAGGAAGATTGGTTTGTGTCTGCTAAGCAAGTTGATGAATCGGTGCAAGATGGTGCTGAGTTGTTTATGTTGTTGGCAACTTTGGATATTTGTGAGAAGAGGACGATTGAAGAATTGCCAATAGTTTGTGAGTTTGCGGAGGTATTTCCGGAAGATATAAGTGATTTACCACCGGAACATGAGATTGAGTTTTCGATTGATTTAGTTCCTGGAACTAGTCCTGTATCGATGGCTCCCTATCGAATGTCTGCTTCTGAGTTGAAAGAGTTGAAGAGTCAACTTGAAGACTTGCTCGAGAAGAGGTTTATTCGTCCTAGTGTGTCGCCGTGGGGTGCACCTGTTCTGTTGGTCAAGAAGAAAGAAGGTTCTATGAGATTATGTGTTGATTATAGACAATTGGATAAAGTGACGATTAAGAACAAGTATCCACTTCTGAGGATTGACGATCTGATGGATCAGCTGGTTGGAGCTTGTGTGTTTAGCAAAATTGATTTGAGGTCTGGGTATCATCAGATTCCTGTAAAGGCTAAGGATATTCAAAAGACTGCTTTTCGGACAAGGTACGGTCACTACGAGTACTCCGTGATGCCTTTTGGTGTGACTAATGCACCTGGTGTATTTATGGAGTATATGAATAGAATTTTTCATGATTATCTGGATAAGTTTGTTGTTGTGTTCATCGATGATATATTGATTTATTCTAAGAGCGAAGAGGATCATGCCGAGCATTTGAAGGTTGTGTTATCGGTGTTGAAAAAGAAGAAGTTGTTTGCTAAACTCTCTAAATGTGAGTTTTGGTTGAGTGAAGTAAGTTTTCTTGGACATGTGATTTCGAGTGGTGGTATTTCTGTGGATCCTACGAAGATTGAAGTTTATCTCAGTGGGAAGCTCCTAAGTCTGTTGCTGAGATTCGAAGTTTCCTTGGTTTGGCTGGTTATTATAGGAAGTTCATTGAAGGATTTTCTAAGTTGTCGTTACCATTGACGCAATTGACTAGGAAAGGTCAAGCTTTCATTTGGACTTCGCAGTGTGAAGCGAATTTTCAAGAGCTTAAGAGACGATTGACTACGGCTCCTATTTTGATTTTACCGGATCCGTTAGAAACTTTTGTTGTGTATTGTGATGCTTCTTTGTTGGGTTTGGGAGGTGCTCTGATGCAAAAAGGGCAAGTGGTAGCTTATGCTTCAAGGCAACTTAAAGTTCATGAGAGGAATTATCCGACGCATGATTTAGAGTTGGCCGCCGTTGTGTTTGTGTTGAAGCTTTGGAGACATTATTTGTTTGGATCGAGATTTGACGTGTTTAGTGATCACAAGAGCTTGAAGTACTTGTTCGATCAGAAAGAATTGAACATGAGGCAAAGAAGATGGTTGGAATTCTTGAAAGATTATGATTTTGGTTTGAATTATCATCCGGGAAAGGCGAATGTTGTAGCCGATTCATTGAGTAGAAAGTCATTGCACATGTCTATGTTGATGATTCGAGAGTTTGAATTGTTGGAGCAATTTAGAGATTTGAGTTTGGTTTGTGAAGCGACGTCTTCGTGTGTTAAGCTTGGTATGTTGAAGCTTACGTGTGGCATTCTTGACGAGATTAGAGAAGGTCAGAAGTCAGATTTGAAATTAGTCGATGTTACGACATTGATTAATCAAGACAAAGGTGGTGACTTTCGGATTGATGAGAATGGTATCATGAGGTGTCGTGATCGAGTTTGTGTTCTGGATGTTGCGGATTTGAGAAAGAGGATTCTTGAGGAAGGGCATAGAAGTGGTATGAGTATTCATCCTGGTGCTACTAAGATGTATCAAGACTTGAGGTAGGTGTTTTGGTGGCAAGGTATGAAGAAGGATGTAGTGGAATTTGTGTATTCATGTTTGACTTGTCAAAAGTCAAAGATTGAACATCAAAAGCCGTCTTGTTTGATGCAACCGTTATCTATTCCCGAGTGGAAGTGGGATAGTATCTCTATGGATTTTGTTTCGGGCTTGCTGAGGACATTGAGTAATTGTGAGGCGATTTGGGTCGTTGTGGACAGGTTGACGAAATGTGCTCATTTTATTCCGATAAGGATGGTTATTCGATGGAGAGACTTACGAAGTTGTACATCGAAGGGATTGTATGTTTGCATGGTATTCCGTCGAGCATTGTTTCGGATAGAGATCCGAGGTTCACTTTGAGTTTTTGGGAAGGTTTGCAAAGTGCTTTGGGTACGAAGTTGCGTTTGAGTTTGGCATATCATCCGCAAACTAATGGGCAAACGGAGAGGACTATTCAGTCACTTGAAGATCTTTTGAGGTCTTGTGTTTTGGAACAAGGAGGAAATTGGGATAGTTTCTTGCCTTTGATCGAGTTTACGTATAGCAACAGTTTCCATTCGAGTATTAGAATGGCACCTTTTGAGGCTCTTTATGGTAGAAGGTGTAGAACTCCTTTGTGTTGGTACGAATCGGGAGAGAGTGTTGTGGTTGGACCCGAGTTAATTCAAGAGACTACGGATAAGATTAAGATGATTCAAGAGAAGATGAAGGCTTCTCAGAGTCGTCAAAAGAGTTATCATGATAAGAGGAGGAAAGCTCTTGAGTTTGAGAAAGATGAGCATGTGTTTCTTTGAGTTACGCCAATAACGGGTGTTGGTAGAGCTTTGAAGTCACGTAAGTTGACGCCGCATTTCATTGGTCCTTATCAGATTTTCGAGAGGGTAGGTGAAATGACATATCGGATTGCATTACCACCATCATTTTCTAATCTTCATGATGTGTTCCATGTGTCTCAATTGAGGAGGTACATTGCGGATCCATCGCATGTTGTTCCATCAGATGATGTTCAAGTGAGGGATAATTTGACGGTTGATACATCACCTATGCGAATTGAAGATCGAGAAGTGAAGAAGCTTCGTGGTAAAGAAATTGCTTTGGTGAAAGTGATATGGGGCGGAGCCGCCAATGGCAATATTACTTGGGAACTCGAGGATAAGATGAAGGAATCGTATCCGGAGTTGTTCGTTTGAGGTATTTTCGAGGCCGAAAATCTTTTATGTGGGGGAGAATTGTAACAACCCAATTTTAGTAATTATTTCTTATGTTAGTATTACTATATTTTATTTTATTTATTTGGAGTGTTAATTAATTAATTGGTTGTTAGGTAGTATAATAATCGATTATATTAATTAATCTGGTGTGTTAATTAATTATTTAGTTGATATGAGATATAATGAGTAATGGAATTAATTAACTTGGTGTGTATATTGAGTCGGTTTGATTTATTTGAATTCAATAGAGATATTTAAATATTAGGTCTTATTGGGCCTATTAATTAAATTAGAGGTATCATGCTTTAAGCCCAAATAGAATACTAGTATATAAGAGGTGAAGAGAGTGAGAATTAGGATTCATTTGATCATTTGACAACAATAGAGAAAGAGAAGAGGAAAAGTAAGGAGAAGAGGGGAAGAACAAGAGAGGAGCTACGGTTTCCAGAAAATTGAAGAGGTTAGGGGGGAATCCTTGTTATTATGGGTTATTATGATCGGGTCAATGGGTAGATGTATGTTTAGATTAAAATCCCTAATTTTGTATGGTTGTTTGAAATTGTTAGGTTGATGAGTATCTCGAATTGTGGTGATTTGATTGTGTTAAAACTATAAATTAATGTTATATACTTAGAGTATTGTATGAGTCATAATTTTCTGAACGTTTAGCTTTTTACGAAATCGAAATCGGAGGTCCGAAAGTCCTCCAACGATGAAAAACGCAGAAAATTCTGCATTCTGTTTTATGTTAACCGGTTACCCACCGAGCGTTAACCGGTTACTTGCTTAAAAATCTGTTGATTCTGTTTTGTGTTAACCGGTTACCCACCGAGCATTAACCGGTTACTTGCTTAAAAATCTGTTGATTCTGTTTTATGTTAACCGGTTACCCACCGGGCGTTAACCGGTTACTTGCTTAAAAATCTGTTGATTCTGTTTTGTGTTAACCGGTTAACCACCGAGCGTTAACTGGTTACTTGCTTGAAAATCTACGCAGGAAATTAATTCTGTTTTGAGCGTTAACTGGTTACTTGCTGTGAAAAATGAAAAAATGAGATTTTAAAAGTTGTAATCATCTTAGAATGAAATCTAATTGTGCGTACTTGATAATTAGTTTATATATGGTGATATGTGGAATGTTAAGATAGTAGAGATGATCTTAATTGCATATTTGTGAATGATATATTGTTATGAATGTGTATATGTACCATTGGTGGATAATTCATAGAGTTGAATTATGGTGATATGTGGAATGTTAAGATGGTAGAGATGATCTTAATTGCATATGTGTTGGTATTTGTACATTCATTCATGGCATGGTCGGCTTCATGGTGGAAGCGGTGAAACTGTGGGTTCACATGGTATTAGACGTTGATCCTTGAATGGAAATAGGCGTAGCAGACGTTGATCCTTAATTGGAAATAGACATAGTGGCTTGGATTCTAGATATTGAATCGGAAAGTGGTGGAACATTGGGTCCATATAGACGTTGATCCTTAATTGGTAATAGGCGTAGTGGCTTTGATCTTGTCCGGATCGGAAGCGTGGCTTGGATTCTAGATATTGAATCGGAAAACGGTGAAACGTTGGGTTCACATTGAGGTACCGCATGCATAGAGTCACATGTCTTGCATTGAGTCACATTAGAGTTATGTGATAATTGAGTGTATGCATTGTTGTGATTGTGATGTATGTATGAGATATGGTAATTGAATTTGGTGATGTTTGAGTACATAACTTGGAAAAATATGTGAATATGTGATAATTGTAGTTATGTGTATTTTTGGGAATATAGTATTGGATTTTAATATTGTACTCCTTGAGTTTTGATGGATGTTTGAAACATGTGAAATAAATGTTGACGAATATTATTTACATGGTTATACGAAGTGTGATGAATTCCTTTAATTGTTGATTTAATCATTGTGCCTTATTATACTTCTTCATAATGATTTGAATTCTCACCCTTTCTGTTTGAATGTTACCTTTACATGGGTATCATGCAGATACTCCAGAGTAGTATTGCTGAAGTAAGTGGATGGTAGCTCGCTTGAGATTAGCCGGAGAGTTTCCGTATTTTAGTTTGAAGACTAGGTAATGAGTCAATGCTCTGGTCATGTAACACTGGGTAGATTAGTAGTATTAAACTCATATCTTATTTGGATATGCATTATGTTATTACTTGGTTTATTTTATCTTGAGGTGACTATTGAGAGATGATCATGGTATGGGACATGGATCATTTTATGAAATACATGAGTATTCATTATTTTCCGCTGCGAACGCATATTCTTGAATATTCATGATAATTGAAATGTGTTATTTTAAATGACCAGGTGTATTGTATATTGATGATGAACGAGGTTGGTTTTTGAAAGCGCTTATTTTTTGAAAACGTCGATGTGACGCCCTTTTGTTGATATGCGTGCTTATTTACTCTGATTATATGTTAAGTATTTTGGGGTAGAAAAAGGGGTGTTACAATTACAACTACCTTCTTACTGGGTAGAATACCATCAAAGAGAATATCTGTCACCGGCTAGGATGAACATATCAAGGATAAACTCTGCAAGGGGAGAAAAACAGGATTTACAACTACCGGTTACTGGGCAGAAGACCGTAAGAGAAGGAAACCCATCATCGATTAGGATGAACATATCAAGGATTAACTCTCTGGGGATCAAAATTGGGATTACAACTACCTTTTTACTGGGTAGAATACCAAAGATGAGAATTTCCGTCACCGGTTAAGATGAACATATCAAGGATATACTCAAAGCAAGGGAAGAAAATATCCATCATCGGTTAGGATGAACATATCAAGGATATACTTCCTGGGGAAACATGAAAATGAATCCGCAGGGGAGAAAAAGGTTACTTTTGTCGGGTATTGGGCAAGAAGTAACAAAATGAAAACTAAGAAGAATATTACCATTTACTGGGTAATAAACTCTTAGGGGACCCAAATCATCTATCTAGGTAAGATCTAGAAAGAAAAGGTCAATCAAGACTCAACCCGATGAGAACATAGCTCAAGGGGAGTGGTTCCATCCAGATAATCAACTGGGGAGGAAACTGAAACAAATCATGGTCCACGAGGAAATAACTCAGTGGGGAAAGGAGAAAGGTTAAAGTCTTTCTTCTTAGGGGGATGACACTATACATTTGAAGGAGGACATACACCAATCTTGCATGGGGATAAAGTACCACAATAACAGAGAATTAAAAATTACGAGAATGAATCAACAAGTGTGATGATGCAATAAGGAAATTATATGAGTGTATATGTATATATGATGATTATGCTGACAAAACCATTGCAAAGGATACAAAAGTGTCGTAGATTTGAATCATCGATAAAATTCTCGGTCAATCCACAAAAGAGGGAGACAACTGTCATGGAAAAGAGAGATCAACCTCCCAAAGGCTCAACCTTAACTGGGGAGGATGAGATATACTGAGGAAAATCGTTATCAAGCCTGCGGGGAATTTTAGGTCAACACCATATCAAATGAGAGACAACCATGCAGGGGATAAATACAAATAGCTGCTCAGAAACCAGGAGGAAACTCTGACTGGGAGCGAATCTGATGGCGATTGGTGGGAAAACCGAAGTTCTGTCGGAAACACAAAATCTGCTGGGGAATAAATACTAAACTCCGTAGGGGATCAATCAACCAACTCAGCTGGTGACTTTACTGGGGAAATGGTGAACAATAAGTGTCTGGAGAAATCAACAAACACCAAGTGCTAAACAATGATGTCGGGGATGAAAGAGAAAATGCGCCTTCTGCTTGGGGAGAACCAATAATGCTCCACACTTAGGGCTTACTGCTTTCTAACCACTGTTGATATTCCCTTTAAATGAAATCGATTGCTTAAAAATTCATGCTTTTATATGTTTAAGAAAAATGATTTTGATTTAAAAATTAATTTTCAAAAAATGATCATAATAAAATTTAAAACTATTTGGCTGAAATAAATGAGAGTAGAAACAATTGGATAAAAGCTCAACTTTATTTAATGGAATGGTAGTCTGTAAATGACAAGACTCCATAGATCTTTACAAAGATGGAAATGGTAATTTACATGGAAAAGGGCTACATTGAATACAATGATCACTAATACTTCTACCAACTCTTGATATCCACTGTGCCCTTGACCGATGCTATTGGGGATAATGAATCAACATCGATTGTTATGCTTAAAAACATCTCTAAAAATGAAGATCAGTAGGATGCAATTACTTGCCAGAATCCCTAATTTTTGCATAAATTGCCCCAAGATGGGGTAGTCAATTTATCGGGATAATTTTTTTCTGTTTTATATCTCTAATTTTTGCTTGGATCGCCCTTTTGGGTTTTCAATCCACCGAGACGCTCTTTTTTGCCTAAGCCGCCCTTTCGGGTTTTCAACTTAGCGAGTTGTTCTTTTATTTTTAGGCGAAGTATTTTCTTGAATGCATCTGCGTTCACAGGACGAGTGAACTCTTCACCATCCATAGTTGTAAGAATCAAAGCACCGCCCGAAAAGGCTCTCTTAACAACATATGGGCCTTCATAATTAGGAGTCCATTTTCCCCTAGAATCTGGTTTGAAAGATAGAATCTTCTTGAGCACAAGGTCACCTTCTCTGAACACGCGAGGTATGACCTTCATATCGAATGCTTTCTTCATTCTCTGTTGGTATAACTAACCCTGACACATAGCAGTCAACCTCTTCTCTTCAATCAACTTCAACTGATCATACCTGGCCTGACACCATTCAGCCTCAGTCATTTTGGCTTCCATCAAAACACCCAGTGATGGGATCTCAACCTCTACGGGGAGCATAACTTCCATATCATATACAAGAAAGAAAGAGCTTTCCCCTGTCGAAGTGCGGATGGATGTACGATACCCGTGCAAAGCAAAGGGGAGCATCTCATGCCAATCCTTATATGTCACAACCATCTTCTGAATATTCTTCTTGATGTTCTTATTTGCAGCTTCGACAACCCCATTCATCTTAAGTCTGTAGAGAGAAGAATTATGATGTGCAATCTTGAAGTCTTTGCAAAGAGCTTCCATCATACTATTATTCAAGTTTAATCCATTATCAGTAATGATCTTACTTGGCACACCATAACGGCATATGATCTGATTCTCGATAAACCTTACAACAACTTGCTTGGTTACATTCACATTGGAATCCGCATTAACCCACTTTGTGAAGTAGTCAATAGCCACCAGAATAAAACAAGATTCGTTTGAAGCTTTGGGCTCAATCATGCCAATCATGTCAATTCCCCACATGGAGAAGGGCCATGGGGAGGAAATGACGTTCAACAGTGTTGGAGGAACATGAATCTTATTCGCATAAATTTGACACTTGTGGCATTTCTTCACAAATTTACAACAGTCAGATTCCATTGTCAGCCAATAGTAACCTGCTCGCAACATCTTCTTTGCCATTGCATGTCCATTGGAATGAGTACTAAAGGAACCTTCATGGACTTCAATCATCAACAAGTCTGCTTCGTGTCCATCCACGCATCTGAACAGAACCATATCGAAGTTTGTCTTGTACAAAACATCACCATTCAGGTAGAAGTTATCGGCTAATCTTCTCAAAGTCTTCTTATCTTACAAAGATGCCCCAGACGGGTAAACCTGACTTTGGAGGAAACACTTGATGTCATAATACCACAGTTTTTCGTCTTTGACCTCTTCAACAACAAACACATTAGCTGGCCTATCAAGACGCATCACGGTCAAATTGGGAACTTCATTCCAATATTTCACTACAATCATTGATGCCAACGTTGCAAGAGCATCTTCCATCCGGTTTTCATCTCGAGGGATATGATGAAACTCAACCTTTGTAAAGAAAGTTGAAATCCTCCTCGCATAATCTTTATATGGTATCAAACCGGGTTGATTCATCTCCCATTCACCTTTGATTTGATTCATAATCGAAGCTGAATCTCCATAGACGTTCAAATACTTGATTCTGAGATCGATGGCCTCTTCAAGCCCCATAATGCAAGCTTCATATTTTGCCATATTGTTTGTACACTTGAAAGTCAATCTAGTTGTAAATGGAAAATGTGTGCCTTGAGGAGTAATGATTACTGACCCAATGCCATTACCATACGTATTAACACCTCCATCAAATACCATGCCCCAACGGGAACCAGGTTTTGGCCCTTCTTCAAGCAATGGTTCATCACAATCTTTCATTTTCAAGTACAAAATCTCTTCACTGGGAAAATCATACTGCACTGACTGGTAATCTTCAATCGGTTGGTGAGCCAAATGGTCAACCAAGACACTACCTTTGATCGTTTTCTGAGATTGGCATTCAATATCATACTCTGATAACAACATATGCCAATGGGTAATTGAAATTCTAGTTATTAGACTTTAGATGTCACACGGGTTGTTATGACATCCAATTCTGCACAGTCAAGAATTATGCAGAACTTAAAAGTAAGTGCAGTAAATAACACAAGTAATTGTTTACCCAGTTCAGTCCAACATGACCTACATCTGGGGGCTACCAAGCCAGGGAGGAAATCCACTATCAGTAGTATTAATTCAAAGCTAAACTCACCCGTTTACAACTCGTCACTTAATCCCTACCCAGTGCAATTTCAATCTTACTCTAAGATCAGAGTTCCTACTCACTCCCCCTCAATCACCTCAGTGATTACTACCTTTAATCAATATTAAAGACAATTTTGAAGTCACACTTCAAACAACTCTTGATTGTGCTTAACAGCTTTAATCAAGATACACAACACTCACGCTTAAAAGCTTTGAGCGACACAACACTTACAACTCAATGAACACCCTATGCCAAAGCAATCATCTACGTGATAATGACTTGGCTTACAAGATATGTCTAATATAAGACTCACAAAAATACAGCACTGAAGTATGATGGACACACTAACTCTTCACGCCTCAAAAATCCCCAGTTTTGAATGAAGGAACGACTTCCTTTTATATTGCAGTACTTGGGCCTTTGCACTTGTATTCTCCTGAATTTAAGGTCACGCGAGTTCCCCTAAATTCCACAATCTAGGTTACTAACAAATAGGCTATTTGTTAGGTTCATTAAATGTAGCTTGGTTGTTGATTTCCTGGATTTTCTCTCAGCTGTTGAATCCCTGAAGAATAGCCTGAGAAAAAGCTAAAACAGAAAACTGAACAACCTACAATATAGCATATGCTGTCAGGAATGAATGTCACGACATTCAGCTTGACATCAAGGATCATATGCTAAGTCTGTTTTCCAGAAAACAGACTGTACAATTTTGCTGACCTGTATATGACCAAAATGACCATACTACAGTAACAACTTACATTAATAAATGTCAAAGTATCCAATTTGACATTTACACATTTGGCCTTAAGTCAGTTCTGTTATCCTCTTGAAGAACAGACTAAGAAACATACTGAAGTATAGCAGAACACCACTCTGTCTATTGTTCAGTATATGCTGTCAATGATGAATGTCATAGCATCCAGTTTGACATTCAGTCAGTAGGCCTTATGCTAGGTCTGGTATTTCCTTGATAACCAGACTGGAAATAAATACTAAGTTCTAACAGAACACCAGCTGTTCTATTTCTTAGTATCTGCTGACAGGGATGAATGTCACAACATCCAGTTTGACATTCAATAAATCATGTATTAGCTAATCCTGCAGTAACTACTCAAGTGTGTCATGACATCAGTCAAGACATCAGAGTACAGTTAGATATTCTAACCTACAGTGCAGTCACATATACACACCATGTCATGACATCAGTCAAGACATTAGAATCCAGCTAGTGTTTTACCATATAATGCAGCCAATTAAACACCTACAAACTCCCCCTTTGGCAAATTTTTGGCTAAAACACTTTGATCCCCATACCAGAGTTCATAGCAGCGGAATCCCACAGCTAGCAGGAAATAGACCTAGCTGATACACTCAGAGTGGCAGCACACTCACACACATGGAAGTTAAATAAAACTTCACATAGCAGCACACAAACAGAAGTTAAATAAAAACTTCTACACACATCAGCTGCAGGGGAGGGAATCTTGAATCTGTCATGAATATCTGTTTCAACACACTAATTTGTTGTCTATTGTCCTGGGGTATCACCTGTTACTCCCCCTTTTTGGCAAAAATGTTGCCAAAGCAACACAGACTTACACATAACTGACAGACTTACAAACTTGGTTTTACTTCACAGTTTCAACCAAGTTAGCACCCACTTGATCTTGCTTCACAGCTTTGATCAAGTAATTACCCACTTTTGCTTTACAGTAGGTACATCCATATCGGATGCCATGACTTTGTTTCTGACATCCAGAACCACTCCTGCATGAACAACATCCTTGAATTCCTGCAGGTGTATAGGCCTTCTCACGTTAGGGTGTCTCCTTACCCTCTTGTTGCCACACTTGTTGTACGTGGCATAGCTGTGATCTGTTGACCAATCAGAGCATAGTTTCAATTGTTTAATAGGCAGAGATATTAAACAATACATCCCAAACATCAATGGTTGCTATAAGTTCGTAGAGAGACATATTCCCAGTTTGCCCCTTAAGTTTTCAAACTGAGTAGCATCCAGAGCCTTTGTAAATATGTCAGCCAGTTGAAGTTCAGTGGCTACATGTTCCAAGGTGATCACCTTGTCTTCCACCAGATCTCTGATGAAGTGATGTCTAATGTCAATATGCTTGGTCCTGCTGTGTTGGATGGGATTCTTGGAGATATTGATGGCACTGAGATTATCACAGAACAATGTCATGACATTTTGAGTGACATTGTACTCAGTGAGCATCTGTTTCATCCAAACCAGTTGGGAACAACTGCTTCCAGCAGCTATGTATTCAGCCTCTGCAGTGGACAGAGATACACAATTCTGCTTCTTGCTGAACCAAGATATGAGATTGTCTCCCAAGAAGAAACATCCTCCTGATGTGCTTTTTCTGTCATCAGCACTCCCAGCCCAGTCAGCATCACAGTACCCAGATAGGACAGGCTCAGACCCATGTGAGTACAACATCCCGTAGTCACAAGTCCCATTGATGTACTTGAGAATCCTTTTGACTTGATTCAAGTGGCTCACTTTAGGCTCTGCTTGGTATCTAGCACATACTCCAACTGCATAAGAAATGTCAGGTCTACTTGCAGTTAGGTATAGTAGACTGCCTATCATGCTTCTGTACAAGCATTGATCAACTCTAGGCCCTCCATCATCTTTGGTTAACTTCAGATGAGTAGGAGCAGGAGTCCTCTTGTGCCTAGCATTATCCATACCAAACTTCTTAACTATGTTTTTGGCATACTTGCTTTGGGAGAGAAACATAGAGTCCTCCATTTGGTTGACTTGCATTCCAAGAAATTAGGTTAGTTCCCCAACCAGACTCATTTCAAACTCAGATTGCATTTGTTGAACAAAATGTGTTACCATTTGTTCTAACATACCACCAAAGACTATATCATCCACATAGATTTGAGCAATCATGATTTTGCCGTCTTCATCCTTCACAAACAAGGTTTTATCTATTCCACCTTTTCTGTATCCATTTAAGGTCAGAAATTCGGTCAACCTTTCATACCATGCTCTAGGTGCTTGCTTCAACCCATACAAGGCTTTCCTCAACTTGTATACATGCTTAGGTTGGTTAGGATCACAGAACCCTTTAGGTTGTTCCACATAGACTTCTTCATTCAAGTAGCCATTCAAGAATGCACTCTTCACATCGATTTGGAACAGTTTAAACTTCAGAATGCATGATATACCTAACAGCAATCTGATGGACTCAAGCCTAGCCACAGGAGCAAATGTCTCATCAAAATCAACCCCTTCAACTTGAGTGTATCCTTGAGCTACTAGTCTTGCTTTATTCCTAGTAATTACTCCTTTCTCATCAGACTTGTTTTTGTAGATCCACTTGGTGCCAATGATGTTGGTCCCTTCAGGTCTTGGAACTAGCTCCCATACTTCATTCCTTTTGAACTGCTCAAGTTCCTCTTGCATGGCATTGATCCAGTATTCGTCAGTCAGGGCTTCTTTCACATTCTTGGGTTCAACCTTGGAAATAAAACAGGAATTAGAGCTCATTCCCCTTGACCTGGTAGTCACACCACTATTGGGATCCCCTATGATAAGATCCTTAGGGTGATCTTTCTGAATTCTGATAGATGGCATTTTGGTGGTTGCATCTACTTCACATTCAGGAGGAGGTTCATGTACTTCTTCAGACTTGACTGGAATGTCTGTTGAACTGTCAGGGAATGTTGCAACATCCTCTATGACATCGATTCCTTCCTCTTTATCATCCACAATAACATTTATGGATTCCATCAGGACATTGGTCCTGTAGTTGAACACTCTGTACGCCCTGCTGTTAGTGGAGTAACCTAGAAATATACCTTCATCACTTTTGGGATCCAGTTTCCTTCTCTGTTCACGATCTGTGAGAATGTAGCATTTACTTCCAAAGATATGAAAGTACTTCACAGTGGGTTTTCTGCCTTTCCATATTTCATACAGAATGGAGGAGGTTCCTTTTCTCAAGGTGACTCTGTTGTGAACATAGCACACAGTATTCATAGCTTCAGCCCAAAAGTGCATAGGGAGCTTCTTTGCATGAATCATAGCTCTGGAAGATTCTTGGATAGTTCTATTTTTCCTTTCAACTATCCCATTCTGCTGGGGAGTTATAGGGGAAGAGAATTCATGACTTATTCCTTCAGACGAGCAAAACTCATCAAACTTGGAATTCTTGAATTCCGTACCATGATCACTCCTAATTCGGACAACACAACTGTCCTTTTCCCTTTGGAGTCTGATGCACAGGTCTTTGAAGACATCAAATGTATCTGACTTCTCTCTGATGAAACTTATCCACGTGTATCTGGAATGGTCATCAACCACCACGTATGCATATCTCTTTCCCCCCAGACTTTCAACCTGCATAGGTCCCATTAAGTCCATGTGCAGCAGTTCCAGAACTCTGGAAGTAGTAGGATGTCCCAGCTTCGGATGTGACATCTTGGTTTGCTTGCCCACCTGGCATTCTCCACAGACTCTTCCTTCATCAATGAGCAGCTTTGGAATTCCTCTGACTGCTTCCTTGGATATGATCTTCTTCATTCCCCGTAAGTGGAGATGTCCAAGGCGTCTATGCCACAACTTCACCTCCTGTTCTTCCTTGACTGAAGAGCATATTGTGGATAAGTTTGAGACTTTAGGTTCCCACAGATAGCAGTTATCTTTGGACCTAGATCCTCTCATAACTTCCTGATTGTCACCATTCGTCACAATACATAGCTGTAAGACCCCAATTTTGTCCCTAAGATCCCTCATGGCATCATATCATATCATACCATTGCCTCAAGGATCTTAGAACACCTTTGCTTCCCTCCTAGTGGATGGGGTATCTTGTGAGTTTGGTTCTTGATCACCAAGCATGTATTGCATTTGTATATCATTGCTTTTCATCTGTCTATTAACCAAAGGTACAAAAATATTGTCATCTAACCATGTTACTTGCAGATGAAGCCAATTAGGTCAAATCAGTCAAAAACAGACATTGAGCAGTGGATGGTGGCCATTCTTGAAGAATTTGGGCACCATGATCATTCATCAAGAGTTCATATGAGTTATGACATCATTTTGAATCAAGATATCAAGTGGTAGGGGCTTGGAATTCATCAGAACATGGTTCAGTCAGCCAAAACCCTAGCAAAGTCAACTGAAGTCAACTGTGGTCAATTGTGCATTTAATCAGTGATTTGATGGTGGGAATTGGTCTGAGAGGTCTCATTCATGTCCATATAAGCCTCATATAACATGTCAAACATCCACAGTGAAGAATTTGAAGTCAGACAAGAAATTTCCAAAAATAGAAAGTTGACCTGTAATTGGAATTTGCCAAAAATGGAAAGTTCTTCTCCTCAAAATTACTTCATCATACAAGCTTCAAATGAATTTTTGTCCAACATGAAAGTTGAAGATCTTGTTCTCCCATTTCCAGAAAGTCCAAGAACACTCATTTCTCATGTGTGGTTGGCAAGTTATGATCAAATCTTTCTCAAAACCTTTTGAACTTCAAAGTGGCATATCTTCCAAACCATTTGGCCAAATTGAGTGAGGTTTTTTGCTACAAGTCATATTTGATGTGCTCTATCCAAATCCTTCATCACATTTTACCAAAAATCAACCAATCAAAATGGCCTTTTTCAAGTGGTTTGAATTTAAAAAGAGGAGGTGAAAAATGAACTTTCAAATTAATCATTTCCAATGCATTTTACCATTTGCCAATGTTCAGAAATCATGTTTTGGATATGTGTTAAAGCCCATTTTGCACTGTAGAGCCATGTACATGCAACTTAAGTGAATTTCATTAATTGGCAAAAACACTTCATTTGAACTAAATCCAATTACCATTCCACTAACCAAGCTTAGCATTGTTAATGAGAAGTATATATTTCACATTTCTGTTAGAGAAACCCTAGCCACTATTCACCAAAACAGATCAAACTTCATTTTTTCTCAAAAACACTCTCATTCTCCATTTGGAATTTTTGCTGAAAATTGTCAAGAGGATTCGTGCTTCTGTGCTTTTGTCCATCATTCACAAACCTTGTTGAAGCTTTTGCAAGGGTAGGATCACGACTGTAAAGCCTTTATCCAGCACTGTTACATTGAACCATTTCCATGGCAGCTTGTGATTAGAGGAAAATGGAGCACAACTGAGCTGAAACCATTCATTCATTCATCAACCTGGACCTGGTAGAGTTTCTGTTTCCACCTTTCAAAGCTCAAAACTCACAATTCCAGATCTGGCATCACTTGAAGGTTAGAAATCGACCCTTACCATTCTTGAAATCATGATGTGTTTTGGATAGATCTTTGATTAAGGAATATGCTGCACTTTGTGGTTTTCATTTTCATTAAGAATCGATTGAGTTATCGTGATTTTAAATTTGGTTGTCAAATCTTTCCTTGCTCGTTTTGTTTGATATGATTAGAGTCATGCTAAATTAATGATGTATTGTTGATGAGTGTTGAAAGGTGGTACGAATGCTATGCTCACTTCCAATTTCTGGAAAAATTGTTCTTCGTGATGATGAATGTGGTACTATTGCGTTAAAACCCTAATTTCTAAAACCCAGAACTCGTGTTGGTCTGCTGGAATTTCTCTCTTTGCATGAAGTCCCTATTCCATTGCCATGTGACCATTAGCCGGACGCCACCTCACTAAGTGAAACGCGGCGTTTCACTTAGTGACTCCCTTATTTACCGTTTTGCCATTCCCGGTTTTATTATTTCAATTAAATCATTTCTTTTTTCTATTTTATTTCATTTGGCTTGGCAACTTAGAAAAAATCATAAGTCACTCATTTTTAATTCAAATTTGATGGGATTTTTTGTGAAATGCTCCTCATGATCTCTAGTTTATTATGGTGATTTTTCCAGATTTTTTGCACGTGTGGATTTTAAAATGTGCTAGGGTTTGTTCATGTTATCCATTTTATGTATGTTATGCCAATTTGATTGTGAAATGATGATACTTAATCCAATGCCTTTGAAATTGTTTGTGCTTAAACTAGACATGTTCATGGTGATTTTGGTGTAGAGTTTGTGAATTCATCATTGCTGGTTGATGAGATATGATTTTTTGAATAGGGGTGTGACAATTTGTGTCACACCATTCATGTCCAACTTCATGATTTTATTTACCATGCTTATTGAACTCAAATTGGTCTGGATTTTTGCATGAACATACTTATGGATATTAAGTATACATGTGAATTTTTCTGGAATTATTGATGGCATTTCCTATTTGATTGGAATTTTCTCCCCTGTTTGGTCATTTGTTGACTTTTTGTGACACATGATGTTATATGATTTGTGAAATTCTAATTCTGAATTGGATGGACTTGAAATTTGACATGTGAATTGTAGACATCTTAAAGTTTGTCATGGTTTTAGTCCCATTCATTTATCATGTGTTTTCACTGTTTTATGATTTATTGAAGTTGGTGCATGTTTTGATGCTTTGTTTGAGTTTGCTTGAACTTGCTTTGACTTTCTGATTTTCATTGACCTACTTCCCTTGATCTAAATGAGCTGAAATTTGGTATGCTTATCATGTTATGGGTGATGTTTGATCATGATTTATTTGAGGATTTATTGAAATGTTTGTGATTGGATTTGACTTGAATCATTCTGTTGACTTCTTTGAAGTTCTATATGACATGCTTTGACCTAGTTTGTTTGTGAAATGATAATGATGAATGATATGAATGTGAAACCACTTGGGTTTGTTCCTTAAATGTTTGAACTTGATTTTGGATATCTTTCACTTGCTGTTTTGGATTTTTTTATCTCCTTTTGACCCTAGGCTTGTCCTAGTGGTCTTGTTTCTCATGTTTAAGTTTGCTTTTCAGGTTAAGAAGCAAATGCCTTAAGGAGACTTATGCAAGTTGATTGAGTTTAATTGATTATCATGAACTAACTTGTTTGTTTTGTAGGATGCTTAGCTCATATGCTTTGAGCTTTGTGCATTGCACATTTGACTAATTCTGTTGATCCTTATCTTATATTGGTTTTGAATTTGAATTGTATACTGATTTTACTTGATTGATTTCAGGTACCTTTAGTTGCTCAGTTCTTTTAAGAACTTGCTTTGCTTTGCTTGATAGCATTTGCACTGAGGTAGAATCTCTTTTCTTCATGTAGCCTGGAAGACCTGGCCTGTTACTTGGCCAGGCAACTGTCTGAAGTCCTCCTTAAGAGGCGATGTTTTTGCTTGTTTACTTTTGTCCCAAGCAGGAAAAGTCCTTTGAATAAGGCAATTGGTAGACAAAAGAGATATGTAACCTATCTCCTACTATTCTGTGAGTCACTCACCTTACTCACACTACTTGTGTTGATGCATAGTGAGTAAAAACCCAAGATCTATAGAGTCTAACTTGTGGAGAGAGTTCCATCTTTCTGAACTCCCACACCTTCTATCATTTGAAGCTCTCCCTGACCAGGGATAAGAGTGATGAGGCACACCCCTCATATCCTTTCATCTGCTTCACCTTGGCTCTCAATGTCAAGGTTAAGAGCACCATTAACCCTATTCCAGTTGGCTTTAATGCCCACCCTTTGTATGAGCCTAATTGTTTGGTTATAGAGTGTGCTGAATGACTTTGATTGTTTGATTACTTATTTCATATGCACATATCTGCTTGCATGCTTTGTGCGTTTTATCATCATTAATTGCTCATTAATGCATGATCATTTCATTTGTCTTTGTGACATATCTTTGTTGTTTGCCCATTGAGGACAATTGTAAGACCATTCATTGGCCATTGTTCCTATGATATGGAAGTGAGTATAAGACCATTTCATTGGCCACTCATCTTCTCTTTGCTTGATGCATTTGTTTGATTTATGTGAGGATGCAATTGTAAGTCCATGTAATTTGGCATTTGTTTTCCTATGATCATATGTTGGAGGTTAGAGTAAGCCCAGATAGATTGGCATCTGACATCCAAATGTTTGCTTTGTTTTTGTTGGAGATTGGTATAAGCCCAGATAGATTGGCATCCGGTATCCACTTTTTATTTCTTTGTTGAGGAGATTAGTATAAGTCCATAGAGTGGCCTCTGATATCCGGTTCTGTTTTAGGAGATTGGTATAAGTCCAGTGATTGGCATCCGGTATCCGCTTTTGTGGATTTTCCTCTTTTGCTTGTTTGTTATTGCTCATTGCCTATTCCAAAGGACACACTTGAATCATCTTCTATATGATTTCAAGAGGTGAACCTTCTAGGAAGTTTGACACTCCATCTTCATCCATTTATCCATTTTGTCCTAAACTTTTTCACACTTTACTTTCAAAACTTGAGATAAATATTGTGCAAACATCTTCATGCTTTCAAATTAAAAACCTGGACCCCAAGTCCTTGACTTTTTTCAAACTCCATTTCCTAATACTTCTTTTGAATCAATCTTAATCATACTTTGACCCTCCTTTTGTGAATAATCATAATCAATTAACTTCACCCATTCAATTGTTTTGTGGCTTTGTCCATTCTTGCTAAGTTTTCATACATTAGCCATAGGTTTGATTTATCCTAGTTGGTTGATGTCAATCTCACCTATTTGTCCTTAGTTGATTGAATTGTAAGTCTTCCTTGCTTATTATAGGGTTAACCCCTCACTAGCAAGTTTAAGCTTTTCTCACATGGTGGACTTGTTGATTGTATAAGGTTGAGTTTTCTCCCGTGGATAACGTAAGACCTTAGGGCTTGTGTTTAAAATTGAATCCACTAACTTTTGGAAATCTTTTAGCCGAACTACGGCGTTTTGATCCTTACCTTTGATGGAAGGTACGTAGGCAACGGGTTCATCCGTTCGAACACAAAAACAATAAAAATTGTATATTCTTTCCTCATCATCCCAATCATGTTTGCACAATAAATATTTCATAACAAATAACAATTTTACTACAACAAGTGTGAAAAGGGCTCCCTAGGAGTACCTAGGATGTAGTGGGTGCCTAACACCTTCCCATTGCGTAATTTACCCCTTACCCAGACTCTTTGATCTTTCCATTAGTTTTCTATGTGTAAAACTTCTTAGGCTTTTGTTCGCTTTTTAGCCAGTCCTTTGGATAAATAAAAGTGCGGTGGCGACTCGAATTCATTGTATGCTTTGCTTATGGTTTAATCAATAAATCATATAGCGACGAATACACCGCTACAGAAAAGTGGCGACTCTGCTGGGGATAAATCCCTGGTTGTATTGCCTACTTTTCACCCTTGTTGTGTGATATATTATTATTTGTTATATGACATATTTTTGTACCATTTGGGATAACTGTATTGATTGTAATGTTTGAATTGCTTGATATACAATTGCTGTTTGCTTTGGTGATCTGTGAGATGAGTTCTATACCCGAACTCGAGTGCACTCTAGGATAGGAGAATGGCATAGTCTCGTTGACTGGTGTGGAGTATTCCTTAGCCAGTTGACTTGCGAGCCCATTCACTTGGTGGAGGTCATGTTGGATTAATAATGTCACACAAGTTATTTGTGGTTAGGCATTATTCTTTCAATCATGTGCCGCAGAAGCCAAGGACCGTAGTTTACCAAGCCCCTCTTGGCCTATTTTTAGGAACGTAGTGCGGAGGTCGTTCAGATGTAAGTTCTGATGCGATTGTCACGCGATACTACACTCATAAGAGTTTCTCTTGAGAATATTCTTGGAATACGAGTATTCGTTCCTCCGATAATATTCGAAAGATGGAACGATGATTATGGGAACCTCTGGTAGAACATGTCTGGCAGGTTTAAACCCTAGTACACTCCCTTTGGGTGGTTCTTAACCGAGACTCCATGCTCGTGACTCTCAACAAACCCGTGATTCGTGGTTGAGTCGTTCAGACAACCTTAATATCAATGGAACCTGGGCGTTGATCAGGTATAAAACCTAAATCCCCCAAAACGGATGGTTGATATTAAGGATGTTCGAGCCGGTTCATGTACCGTTAATATCAATGGAACTTGGGTGTCGATAAGGTGAAAACCTAAATCCACCAAAATGGATGATTGATATTAGGGATACAATGAGCTTTCCCATGACCTTTGTTTGGTGTGACTTGCTTGATCCTTGAGTGTGATTGTTGCATTCATGCATTCATGCATTCATCTGCACTTCATGTCATCAGAAAAAGAAAATTTTCAAGGAACTTAAAAGGGTTTATTTGCAAAATTTTCAGACATGGAAAGACCAAAAAGGCATACGAAGAAGTACAGCTTTAAACAGCCCGATGTAAAAGAGTTAAGGAATCTGACATCTTATGTATTAGATCCCTTGGGTTTCAAAGCTCGCTATGGGAAGCTTCTGCCTCTGTTGACTACTCAGGTTGACGAAGGGTTGATGAGTACTCTGGCTCAGTTTTATGATCCGCTGTATCATTGCTTCTCATTTCCGGACTTCCAGCTGTTGCCAACTTTGGAGGAGTATTCTCATCTCATTGGGATTCCGATTCTGGATCAAGTGTCGTTCAGTGGCCTAGAGAGTATTCCGACTGCTCGAGAGATTGCCAATTTGTTGCACATAGATGAAGATTTGATTAGGGCTAATCTGACTACCAAAGGCGGAATTCAGGGTTTTCCTTCCGAGTTCCTCATTGCCCAAGCTACCTTTTATGGGAAGGCCATGAGTGAGGATGCCTTTGAGGCTTTGTTTGTGCTTCTCATCTATGGATTAGTGTTATTTCCCAACTTCGACAAGTTCGTGGACATGAACGCTATTAGGATCTTCTCAGTTCTTAATCCCGTTCCGACTTTGTTGGGCGATGCCTATGTCTCTTTGCATCTGAGGAACGCAAAGGGTGGAGGAGTTATTGTCTGCTGTCTACCTCTGCTGTACAAGTGGTTTATTTCGCACTTGCCGCAGACAGTTGCTTTCAAGGAGAACAAAGGATGTCTACGGTGGTCCCAGAGACTCATGTCTCTCACCAATGATGATATCACTTGGTATGATCGTGTGTATGATACCGTCCAGATCATTGATTATTGTGGTGAATTCCCTAATGTGCCTCTTCTTGGCACATGTGGTGGGATCAGCTACAATCCTATTCTCGCACGACGTCAGCTTGGGTTCCCCCTAAAGGATAAACCTCATAACATTCTGTTAGAAGGTGTGTTCTTCCAGGAGGGTAAAGATCCCCACGGCCTGAAAGCCAGATTTGTCCGTGCTTGGCGCAATATTCACAAGAAGAGTAGGAATGAGTTGGGTCCAAAGAACTGCATTGCTTTGGAGCCATACACCTCTTGGGTCAGACAGAGAGCTGCCGTGTACTTAATGCCATACGATCATCCGAGACCTACACCGTTGGATGTGGCTGGGCCTTCAACCCTCCCTACCCAACGTGTAGAGGAGTTGAGAGAAGAAGACCTTTCACGTGCTTGGATCCGTGAAAGAGAAGAATTGCTGCAGCAGCTTAAGGAGAAGGACGCTATGATTGAGTTCCTCGAGCATCGAGTGATCGACGATCCGAACGACACTTGGACCTCTTTGCTTCCTCAGTCTTCCAAATTCTGGAAGAGGAGGTATGATCGACTTGCAAAGGAGAAAGCAGACATGGAAGCGGCCTATGAGAGAGAGATCAAGAAGCTGTGTACTTCTCGTCTTCCAGCATCCCGAGCTTCTAGGGATCCATAGGATGTTTATTTCCCTTTTCTCTTTGTAATGATCAAAAAATGCTGTACTTCTTTGTCTTGATATATTGAATGAAATATTTTCCGTGGGAAATTAAAATGCTTTAACTATTCAAAATATTGCAAATAATACCCTAAGGGTTCCTTTGAAAATAAACAAAGCATCTGCACAAGCATTTCATGCATCATTTTTTGCATAAGCAGGTACCCTTTGTTTCTGGTCTTCTTGTCCTAACTCTGTTCTTCATTTATTTTGAGACAAGCTGACTCACCGGTATTATACTCGAGTCAATTCTGCGAGAGTCATGGAGCAGCTAGAACAAGAGAATAGAGAACTGAAAGAAGAGGTCGCCAGACTTGGCGCTTTGATGGAGCAACTCCTCGCTGCTCAAAATCAACCTGCTCAACCGCCTGCAACGCCTACCCAGAGGACGGTTATTTCAGAGGTCTCCACTTCGACTGTGCCAGTCAGTGCTCATGTGCCCAATGTTATGCCAGCCGGGTTCCCGTGGGGGATGCCTCCAGGTTTTATGCCTGATCGGCCTGCGCCAACTTTTGCTCACATGCCGGCATCTAGCCCGGTCCCTGTTCCCGCTCCTCCTGTCGTGCATACCATGCCAAGGGTAGACGACACCATCTATCACTCCGAGCCGTCTGAGGGCCCGGATGTTTATGAAAAGATGGATGCCATGAACGACCAATTCCTCGAGCTGAGAAAGGAATTGAAGACCCTTCGAGGTAAAGATTTGTTCGGCAAGTCTGCTGCCGAGTTGTGCCTTGTTCCCGGAGTGAAGATACCGATTAAATTCAAAGTACCTGACTTTGAAAAGTATAAAGGGAACACCTGTCCACTCGCACACCTGGTCATGTACGCCAGGAAGATGTCTACCCAGACTGATAATTATCAGCTTCTGATTCATTATTTCCAAGACAGTCTGTCTGGTGCCGCGCTCAGATGGTACATGAGCTTGGACAGTGCCAACATCATATCCTTCAATGACCTTGGCGAAGCTTTCGTCAAGCAGTATAAGTACAACGTCGATATGGCGCCTGACCGAGATCAACTCAGGTCCATGTCGCAGAAGGACAAGGAAACGTTCAAGGAGTACTCCCAGAGATGGCGAGAGCTGGCAGCTCAAATTACTCCACCGCTTGAGGAGAAGGAAATGACCAAGATCTTCTTGAAGACTCTTGGCTCATTCTATTATGAGCGGATGGTAGCAAGCGCTCCCTCTGATTTCACCGAGATGGTGAACATGGGGATGCGTCTTGAAGAAGGTGTCCGCGAAGGACGTTTGGCGAAGGATGAGAGCTCTTCCTCTAAACAATATGGAGCGTTTAAGAGGAAGGAAGGGGAAGCACATGCTGTGCAATCCCATCCCAAGCATAGAAGACCCTCTGCTCAGAGGAAGCCTTCACATCGTGCCGGTCATCAGCACCAGGTGGCTCATATAGCACCTGCCTTTAAAGACAATGCTCAGCAACATCAGCAATATCAACATCAACAACAATATCAACAACCTCTGTATTAGCAACAACACCGTCCACAGCAACAGGCTTACCAGCCTCGTGGCAGTACAACCAATCAAGCTAACCTGAGTTATGATAGGAAGAAGATCAGCTTCGATCCAATTCCTATGACATATGCAGAGCTTTATCCTTCCTTGTTGGAAAGGAAATTGGTTTCTCCCAGGGATCCTCCTGCCATTCCTGCAAATCCACAATGGTGGTACAAACCAGATCAGCATTGTGTTTACCATTCCGGTGCTCCAGGCCATAACATCGAGAATTGCTACCCACTTAAGACTAAGGTTCATGACCTTATGAGGTGTGGAATCTTGAGTTTTGAAGATTCAGGCCCGAATGTTACCAAGAACCCATTGCCTGCGCATGGGAAATCGGTTAATATGGTTCAGGAATGCCTTGGGAAGTACAAGGTCAGATATGTAAGCCACATTAGGCAGTCGTTGGTTGAATTACATCGTTTGCTGTGTCAGTACAGCTACTTGGAGCATAACCACGACAAGTGTCGCGTCTGCTCGGTTAACCGCTTGGGTTGCGATCAAGTACGAAGAGAACTCCAAAAGTTGTTGGATGAGGGTACCATTGAGATTCTGCAGAATCGCAATGTTGACGAAGACGAGCCTGAAGTGAATGTGGTTTCTCCAGTGATCAAGCTGCCCGAGCATGTTGTTATCCGCTATGATAGCAGCAAGCCGAAGGCTTCCCCTTCTTTGGTCATTAAACCTGCCGGCCCTGTGCCCTATTCATCTGACAGAGCCGTGCCATTCAGATACAATCCTGTCGCTGTACAAGATGGGGTAGAAGTGCCTTTGCCTTCAACTTCCGTAACCAACGTCGCTGATGTAAGTGGGTTGACCCGAAGTGGTCGTGTCTTTTCTGCGCCTCCTAAGGTTGTTGCTTCTGATACTGTCGAGCGTCCGGTTGGGACAGCTGTGAATGTTCAGAATCAGGCACGTGATGTTGCCAAACCACCCTCCTCTGTACAAAAAACTCCCGTTTCTTCAGTTGGCCCGAGTGGCATTGTAGATGAAGAATCTGATGAGATGCTGAGGCTCATCAGAAAGAGTGAGTACAACGTTGTAGACCAGCTTCTACAAACGCCATCCAAGATTTCCATTCTTTCCCTGCTGCTGAATTCAGAACCCCATAGGGAGGCTCTGCAGAAAGTCTTGGATCTGGCGTATGTTGATCACGACGTCACCATTGAGCAATTTGATAGTATTGTTGCAAACATTACCGCTTGCAACACTTTGAGCTTTTGTGACGCTGATCTCCTTGAGGAGGGAAGAGACCACAACATGGCTTTACATATCTCCATGAATTACAAATCTGATGCAATGTCCAATGTGCTGGTGGACACTGGATCGTCTCTAAATGTATTGCCAAAGACCACACTCTCCAGATTGTCATATCAAGGTCCTCCTATGAGGTAGAGTGGGGTTGTTGTGAAAGCATTCGATGGGTCGCGTAAGACCGTGATTGGGGAAGTTGATCTCCCAATCAAAATTGGACCAAGTGATTTCCAGGTTACCTTCCAGGTGATGGATATCCACCCATCTTATAGCTGTCTCTTAGGCAGACCATGGATTCACGAGGCTGGCGCCGTGACATCCACCCTACACCAGAAGTTGAAATTTATCAAAAACAAGAAATTGGTTGTAGTAGGGGGAGAAAAGGCTCTCCTGGTTAGCCATTTGTCTTCTTTCTCGTACATTGACGCCGAGGATGAAGTTGGAACTCCATTCCAAGCTTTATCTATTGATGAACCAATCGAGAAGAAGTCTCCTTCATTCACTTCCTACCGTGATGCAAAGCTGGCCATTGAATGTGGTGTAGTTGCTGGATTAGGGAAGGTGATTGAACTTAAAGACAATAGATCCCGGGTTGGCATTGGCTACTGTTCTGGGGCATGTAATGAGCAAGGTTTGTTCACAAGTGGAGGATTCATCCATGATGATCAACCTGAGGAGGAGGCTGCTGTCTTGGAAGAGGACGCAGAGGACGTGAACAACTTCGTTATTCCTGGTGGTGTATGCCACAATTGGGTCGCTGTAGATGTTCCTACGGTCATCCATAGATCAGAGTAATTGTTCACTTTGTTTAAAACCCTTCTCCCATGCCAAAAGGAGAAGTGATGACATTGTTGGCAAAGCATATATACAATGATGTTTTCATTCAATTAATGCATAGTTTAACATTTGTTTTTCCTTTGTTTTCACTTTTTGCTTTTGCATGAAATCAGTGATCACAAAAAAAAAAAAACCATAAAAACAAGAATAAAAGCAATCTTTTTTCATCTGCATAATGGTTTGTTTGTTTAAATGCTAAAGTTTTTCATTAACCAAAATCATTATGCAGGTTGATCCTAAAACCCATTGAACATAATGATCCAACGCCATCTCCCAATTTTGAATTCCCTGTATTTGAGGCAGAGGAAGATGATGTTGAGGGGATTCCTGATGAGATTACCCGTCTCCTTGAGCACGAAGAGAAGATCATTCAGCCGCATCTCGAAGACTTGGAAACAGTCAACTTGGGGTCTGAGGATTGTGTTCGCCTGGTGAAGATTGGGGCACTTCTTGAAGGGTCTGTTAAGGAAGATTTGATCAGCTTGCTACGAGAATATTCAGATATCTTTGCTTGGTCCTATGAAGACATGCCGGGTTTAGATACATATATTGTGCAACATTTCCTGCCTTTAAAGCCTGAGTGCGTGCCTGTGAAGCAGAAGCTCAGAAGAACTCATCCAGATATGGCAGTGAAGATCAAAGAGGAAGTTCAGAAGCAAATTGATGCGGGGTTTCTGGTGACTTCTACATACCCTCAATGGGTGGCCAATATTGTGCTTGTTCCTAAGAAGGACGGAAAAGTCCGTATGTGCGTTGATTATAGAGATTTGAATAAAGCTAGCCCGAAAGACAATTTTCCTCTACCACACATTGACATGTTGGTAGACAATACAACTAAATTCAAAGTCTTTTCGTTTATGGACGGATTTTCAGGATATAATCAAATCAAGATGGCACCCGAAGATATGGAGAAGACAACATTCATCACACCTTGGGGAACATTCTGTTATCGAGTGATGCCCTTCGGTTTGAAGAACGCCGGAGCCACGTATCAACGAGCTATGACTACCTTGTTTCATGACATGATGCACAAGGAGATAGAGGTCTATGTTGATGATATGATTGCTAAGTCCCGAACGGAAGTTGAGCATATTGAGCATTTGTTGAAGCTTTTTCAACGTTTGAGGAAGTTTAAACTTCGCCTGAATTCGAACAAATGTACATTTGGAGTCCGTTCCGGCAAATTGTTGGGTTTTGTGGTAAGTGAAAGAGGTATTGAGGTTGATCCTGCAAAGGTCAAAGCAATACAAGAGATGCTCGCACCCAAAACTGAGAAGCAAGTCCGAGGTTTTCTTGGCCGCTTGAACTACATTTCCAGATTTATATCCCACATGACTGCCACATGTGCGCCGATATTCAAGCTCCTCCGGAAAGATCAGTCTCATGATTGGACCGAGGATTTCCAGAAAGCTTTCGACAGTATCAAAGAATATCTGTCTGAACCTCCGATATTGTCTCCGCCTGTGAAAGAAAGACCTCTGATCATGTATTTGACAGTTCTTGAAGACTCGATGGGTTGTGTACTCAGTCAACAAGATGAATCAGGGAAGAAGGAATTTGCTATATACTACCTCAGTAAGAAGTTTACTGATTGTGAGTCTCGGTACTCTATGCTTGAGAAGACGTGCTGTGCTTTGGCTTGGGCTGCTAAGCGTTTGCGCCAGTACATGATAAATCATACAACTTGGTTGATGTCCAGAATGGATCCAATTAAGTACATCTTCGAGAAGCCTGCTTTAACTGGGAGGATTGCCCGTTGGCAGATGTTATTGTCTGAGTATGACATTGAGTATCGAGCTCAAAAAGCTATCAAAGGTAGTATCTTGGCTGACCATTTAGCGCACCAGCCGATTGAAGATCATCAGTCTGTTCAGTATGACTTCCCTGATGAGGAAATTCTGTATTTGAAGATGAAAGATTGCGATGAGCCTACACTTGATGAAGGTCCGGAACCTGGTTCCAGATGGACGATGGTGTTTGATGGCGCTGTTAATCAATATGGAAATGGAATTGGGGCAGTGATCGTTACTCCTCAAGGTTCACACATTCCGTTTACAGCGAGGCTAACTTTCAAATGCACGAATAATATGGCGGAGTATGAAGCCTGTATTATGGGACTTGAAGAATGCATTGATTTGAGAATCAAGTATCTTGATGTGTATGGTGATTCGGCCCTGGTTGTTAATCAGATCAAGGGAGAATGGGAGACGAATCAACCTGGTCTCATCCCATATAGAGATTACGCAAGGAGAATTTCAACATTCTTCACAGAAGTTGAATTTTATCACATTCCTCGAGAGGATAATCGGATGGCAGATGCGCTTGCTACGCTCTCTTCCATGATTGTAGTCAGATGGTGGAATGATGTCCCCAATATTACTGTGATGCGCTTGGACAGACCAGCTCACATATTTGCAATCGAAGAAGTGAAAGATGACAAGCCTTGGTATTTTGATATCAAGAATTTCCTCCAGAACCAGGTCTACCCGCCCGGGGCATCTGTGAAAGATAGGAAAACTTTGAGAAGGTTGTCAGGCAGTTTCTACCTCAGTGGTGAAGTGTTGTATAAGAGAAATTTTGATATGGTTTTGCTCAGATGCGTGGATAGACACGAAGCAAACCTATTGATGACTGAGGTCCATGAGGGTTCATTTGGTACTCACTCCAATGGACATGCCATGGCTAAGAAGATGTTGAGAGCAGGCTACTATTGGCTGACAATGGAGTCTGACTGTTGCAAGTATGTGAAGAAATGTCACAAGTGTCAAATTTATGCGGATAAGATTCATATTCCTCCGACACTTCTGAATGTGATTTCATCACCATGGCCTTTCTCTATGTGGGGAATCGACATGATCGGCATGATTGAACCGAAAGCGTCCAACGGACACCGGTTTATTCTCGTAGCAATTGATTACTTCACCAAATGGGTTGAAGCCGCTTCGTACGCGAATGTAACCAGGCAGGTGGTTGTGAAGTTTATCAAAAACCAGCTGATTTGCCGTTATGGTGTGCCAAAGAGGATCATTACTGATAATGGATCTAATCTGAATAATAAGATGATGGATGAGTTGTGCGCTGAATTCAAGATTGCACACCATAATTCCTCTCCCTACAGACCCAAGATGAATGGGGCTGTTGAAGCTGCTAATAAGAATATCAAGAAGATTATCCAGAAGATGACTGTCACGTACAAAGACTGGCATGAGATGTTGCCATTCGCTTTGCATGGATATCGTACGTCTGTACGCACTTCAACAGGGGCAACCCCTTTCTCTCTTGTTTACGGCATGGAAGTTGTTCTCCCAGTAGAGGTGGAGATCCCATCAATGAGAGTCTTGATGGAAGCCAAGTTGACTGATGCTGAATGGATTCAGAGTCGTTACGACCAATTGAATTTAATTGAAGAGAAGCGGTTAACTGCCATGTGTCATGGTCAGTTATATCAGCAGAGAATGAAGAAAGCATTCGATAAGAAGGTCAAGCCTCGTGTGTTCCGAGAAGGTGACCTTGTGCTCAAGAAAGTTTTGTCTTTCGCGCCCGATTCCAGGGGCAAGTGGACTCCAAACTATGAGGGTCCATATGTTGTTAAGAGAGCCTTTTCAGGCGGAGCTTTGATGCTTACAACAATGGATGGGGAGGATTTCACTCGTCCTGTGAATTCAGATGCAGTCAAAAAATACTTTGCCTAGAAAAAAAGTATATGCAAATGAAAAAACAGAATAGCTCGCTAAGTTGAAAACCCGAAAGGGCGGCTTAGGCAAAAATGAGCGTCTCGGTGGAGAACCCGCAAGGGTAATCCAGGCAAAAATTAGAGACTTGGAAAAAAAGGAATATTTGCATCCCGCTAGATTGAGTACCTCACTCTGGGGCAATCTAGGCAAAAATTAGGGATTTGGCAAGTAACTGCATCCTGACAAGACTTTCTGTTCACCAGCTGCCATTTCGTCAGAGGATTCTCGATTCGTCGTCAACTGAAGCTTCGAATACATCGAGATTCAAATTGGTAGAGAAAGGATCATTATGTTCAATGTAGCCCTCTTCCAATATATATCACTGATTTCAAATTTGTACAAATCTATGGAGTCTTGCCATTTGCAGGCTACCATTCCATCAAATGAATTTGAGCTTTTATCCAATTATTTGCACTCTTATTTGTTTCAATTCAACAAATGTTTTGCATGTTTTAATTGATAAAATATCATTGTTTTTTTAACAAATCAAATTTTTCAAAATTTGCTGTTTTAAACAAAGTGAATATTCACAATATCGAAAGGATACTCAAAGATATCTCAGTGCTCTCCCAAGGGTGGCATGATCTCCAACAGGTAAGACATTTGGTTCATATTCCTGGTTGGGTTGTATCTTCTTTCTCCAGATCTTGTGATGGGGTTGTGTCCCTAGCATAGTTGCAAGCAGAGTGTTGTTGAAGACTCAGTTTTCTCCAGCAGCAGTTTCCCCCAGTAGAGTTGCTTATGCAGTTGGATTCTACTTGGACGATGTTATTCTCCTTCAGTGGGTTGTTCCCCGGAGTTGTTTGGAGTTGCAAAGCTCTTTTGTTTCTCAGTTGATGCTGAGATCCTCTGTGGATCTTCGAGATTTTCTCTTGTTCCCCAATAGATTCGTCTTGGTGGCTGTTTTGCCCGTTGTGACTTTCTGTACCCTGGTTGGGTTGTTTGCTGATCCATCACTCAGAGTTTTGGTGTTTCCTGATATCTCTGATCCTCTGCTTCTCCAGCAGTACCCGCAGATCTATGCTTTATAGCATGTAGATCTCCACAGATTGACTTTCCAGTTGGTTTTCCCTTGGAAGTATAGTACTGGGCGTTTGATTCCTGGACCTGTTTGAGTTAGATATGTCTGTTTTGTCAGCATTCATCAAACATAAATCACGCATATTCATGCATAATCATAAACATTCAGATATTCATGTTGCATTTCTTGCCATATATCTTTTGTTGATTGTTCCTTGCTATGGTGGTGCAGATCCCCAATAGATCTCCCCTAGCAGATGTCGGGTTTTAAATCTCTCCATATAGAGTCAACCCCATAAGCAGAAAGTGTCTGTTATCTTTCCTTCTGCAGTTCCCCACTGAGATATATCCTCGTGGATGACGGTTTCTTCCGTTTCCTCCCAACATATATATTGGGATGGATTTTCCTATTTGAGTTACACCCTCATTAGGACGTGTCTTGATTCAGTCTGTCTTTTCAGATTATTCCCGGATTGGCTATTTGTCAACTGTCTTGTGCTTCCCAGTGGGTTGTTCCCCAGCGGAGTTTTTCGGGCCTCTACCCTCATACCGGTAGTTGTAAGTCCTATTTTCCTTGCCCTTTTGATGGAGTTGGTGGTTATATACCTTTATTCCGCGGCAAGAGTTTTGATTTTCTACCTAGCAATCGGTAGTTGTAAATCCTATTTTTCCTGCTCTCCAGCAGTTTGTGGTTTGTTATGAGCCCTATCTTGGTTTCCCGTGCGGATTTGTGATTTGTTCTATCCCCACGCAGAGTTGTTGGTCTTCTACCCAGTATTCGGTAGATGTAAACCCTAATTCATGGTTATCCCCACCAGAGTATGGCTATTACCTCGTATTCGGTAGTTGTAAGTCCTATCTCTTTTCCCCTAACAGAGATAACCTTTGTGGTTCGTCCTGTTTGTAAGTGGATTCCTGTTGTAGTGGTTTTATCCCTAACAGAGTTGGTGTCTCCCTGTGGTGATTTCTATCCCCAGTTGAGTCTGTGGTCTTCTACCCCGTATTCGGTAGTTGTAAATCCCAAGTGTTGATGTTTCTCCCCAGCGGAGTTTGTGCCTTGTGGTACAGTTGGATAATTGCCGGATGCTTGCAATTTATCCCCAGCAGGTCTCTTTTCATTTACCCTTGTGTTGGTGATGTTGTTGCTCCCTTTGATTGGTCATCATTATATACCTAGTTTGGTATCCCGATACCTTTCTTTTCGGTTGATTTATCCGTTATTAACCCAGTAACCGGTTGTGGATAATCTTCCATGCGAGTATATTATTCACGGTCTGCCGGTAATGAATAATATATCTCATGCGCTCTTCAGTCGAAGCCTTTTTTGTTTCCCTGGTCGAGTAAGATTTGTTATATCCCTTTGCGGAATCGAATATTCTGTGTTGTTGGATAATTGCCGGATGCTTGCAATTTATCCCTTTGAGTTGTCTTTCATTTACCCGGATGCTTGGTATCGATTGTCTCTCTTTTTGGTTAGTCACCTATTATATACTTCGGTATCTCTGGTGTCTTTTCCTTTCGAGTATATTATTCACGGTCTGCCGGTAATGAATAATATGTCTCATACGCTCTTTAGTTGGAATCCTTTGTTGATTTTCCCCAGCTGAGCAAGATTCGTATTCTTTGTAGAATCGAATATCCATCCTTTAACCAGTTTGTGTTTCGGATGATGAGTGTTTTGGCATATATACCAATTCACGTGTTCGGTAGATCACCTATTATATACCTCGGTATCTCTGGTGTTTCTTACCATGCGAGTTTATTATCTACGTTCTGACGGTAATAGATAATATATCTCATGCGAGTTTTCTTATCCACGGTCTGCCGGTAATGGATATTATATCTCATGCACTCTTTGGGTTTGTGTCCCCAGTTGAGTAAGGTTCGTTTTCCCGTTGTGGATTCGAATGTCCATCCTGTAAGTCGATTTGCTTTTTCAAGCCCTCCTTTCGGATGATGAGTGTTTTGGCATATATACCAATTCACGCTTTGGTCGGTCACCTATTATATACTTCGGTATCTCTGGTTTCCTTCCTGTCTGCTCCCTATTATGACTTTGGTCCCTTGTGGAGTCAGATTTTCCTGAGTTTATGTACCTTTTTCAGGTCTTTCTCAGATGCTTGGTTGATTGATATCTCTCACCCTTATACCGGTCTTAGATATTCATTCTTCCTGAGTTTGTTACCCTTATACCGGTAACATCTCATTCTTTGGTGCTTCCCCAGTGGAGTTTCCTATTGCTTTTTCCCAGGAGTCAGCTTGTGTCTCTCCAATAGATGGTTTTTCCTTTTGGAATTTTCTCTTCCCCAGTGTGAGTCCTTCACTCCCCAGTGAGGTCTCCAAGTCTGATTTCTGTTATTACCCTAATCAGAGTCGTGTCTTGTTCACGCTGTGTCAGTTTTGTTTTTTCCCCAACTTGAAGTCGTGTCCTGCTTACGCAGTCTTTTTCTTTTGCTATCCCCAATGAGAGTCTTGTTAGAGTCTCTGTTCCTGGTGAGTGTATTACTCCGACGGATCGTCTTTTCTTCTGTGTGAACCATATTCCCCACAGAGTTTGTGTCTTTTGCATGCATACATTTGTATCATGAGGTCTCTTAGGGACCAAAATTTATCTCATTACTGTTATTTAAGCCCATTCTACCGCGTCGAGATGAAGATTTCTAAACTTCACTTCTCCGGCTAGAATGACCTTAAATAGGGGCATCTGTAAGACCCCAATTTTGTCCCTAAGATCCCTCATGGCATCATATCATATCATACCACCTCAAGGATCTTAGAACACCTTTGCTTCCCTCCTAGTGGGTAGGTTATCTTGTGAGTTTGGTTCTTGATCACCAAGCATGTATTGCATTTGTATATCATTGCTTTTCATCTGTCTATTAACCAAAGGTACAAAAATATTGTCATCTAACCATGTTACTTGCAGATGAAGCCAATTAGGTCAAATCAGTCAAAAACAGACATTGAGCAGTGGATGGTGGCCATTCTTGAAGAATTTGGGCACCATGATCATTCATCAAGAGTTCATATGAGTTATGACATCATTTTGAATCAAGATATCAAGTGGTAGGGGCTTGGAATTCATCAGAACATGGTTCAGTCAGCCAAAACCCTAGCAAAGTCAACTGTGGTCAATTGTGCATTTAATCAGTGATTTGATGGTGGGAATTGGTCTGAGAGGTCTCATTCATGTCCATATAAGCCTCATATAACATGTCAAACATCCACAGTGAAGAATTTGAAGTCAGACAAGAAATTTCCAAAAATAGAAAGTTGACCTGTAATTGGAATTTGCCAAAAATGGAAAGTTCTTCTCCTCAAAATTACTTCATCATAAAAGCTTCAAATGAATTTTTGTCCAACATGAAAGTTGAAGATATTGTTCTCCTATTTCCAAAAAGTCCAAGAACACTCATTTCTCATGTGTGGTTGGTAAGTTATGATCAAATCTTTCTCAAACAATTTTGAACTTCAAAGTGGCATATCTTCCAAACCATTTGGCCAAATTGAGTGAGGTTTTTTGCTACAAGTCATATTTGATGTGCTCTATCCAAATCCTTTATCACATTTTACCAAAAATCGACCAATCAAAATGGCCTTTTTCAAGTGGTTTGAATTTAAAAAGAGGAGGTGAAAAATGAACTTTCAAATTAATCATTTCCAATGCATTTTACCATTTGCCAATGTTCAGAAATCATGTTTTGGATATGTGTTAAAGCCCATTTCGCACTGTAGAGCCATGCACATGCAACTTAAGTAAATTTCATTAATTGGCAAAAACACTTCATTTGAACTAAATCCAATTACCATTCCACTAACCAAGCTTAGCATTGTTAATGAGAAGTATATATTTCACATTTCTGGTAGAGGAACCCTAGCCACTATTCACCAAAACAGATCAAACTTCATTTTTTCTCAAAAACACTCTCATTCTCCATTTGGAATTTTTGCTGAAAATTGTCAAGAGGATTCGTGCTTCTGTGCTTTTGTCCATCATTCACAAACCTTGTTGAAGCTTTTGCAAGGGTAGGATCACGACTGTAAAGCCTTTCTCCAGCACTGTTACATTGAACCATTTCCATGGCAGCTTGTGATTAGAGGAAAATGGAGCACAACTGAGCTGAAACCATTCATTCATTCATCAACCTGGACCTGATAGAGTTTCTGTTTCCACCTTTCAAAGCTCAAAACTCACAATTCCAGATCTGGCATCACTTGAAGGTTAGAAATCGACCCTTACCATTCTTGAAATCATGATGTGTTTTGGATAGATCTTTGATTAAGGAATATGCTGCACTTTGTGGTTTTCATTTTCATTAAGAATCGATTGAGTTATCGTGATTTTAAATTTGGTTGTCAAATCTTTCCTTGCTCGTTTTGTTTGATATGATTAGAGTCATGCTAAATTAATGATGTATTGTTGATGAGTGTTGAAAGGTGGTTCGAATGCTATGCTCACTTCTAATTTCTTGAAAAATTGTTCTTCGTGATGGTGAATGTGGTACTGTTGCGTTAAAACCCTAATTTCTAAAACCCAGAACTCGTGTTGGTCTGCTGGAATTTCTCTCTTTGCATGAAGTCCCTATTCCATTGCCATGTGACCATTAGCCGGACGCCACCTCACTAAGTGAAACGCGGCGTTTCACTTAGTGACTCCCTTATTTACCGTTTTGCCATTCCCGGTTTTATTATTTCAATTAAATCATTTCTTTTTTCTATTTTATTTCATTTGGCTTGGCAACTTAGAAAAAATCATAAGTCACTCATTTTTAATCCAAATTTGATGGGATTTTTTGTGAAATGCTCCTCATGATCTCTAGTTTATTATGGTGATTTTTCCAGATTTTTTGCACGTGTGGAGTTTAAAATATGCTAGGGTTTGTTCATGTTATCCATTTTATGTATGTTATGCCAATTTGATTGTGAAATGATGATACTTAATCCAATGCCTTTGAAATTGTTTGTGCTTAAACTAGACATGTTCATGGTGATTTTGGTGTAGAGTTTGTGAATTTATCATTGCTGGTTGATGAGATATGATTTTTTGAATAGGGGTGTGACAATTTGTGTCACACCATTCATGTCCAACTTCATGATTTTATTTATCATGCTTATTGAACTCAAATTGGTCTGGATTTTTGCATGAAAATACTTATGGATGTTAAGAATACATGTGAATTTTTCTGGAATTATTGATGGCATTTCCTATTTGATTGGAATTTTCTCCCCTGTTTGCTCATTTGTTGACTTTTTGTGACACATGATGTTATATGATTTGTGAAATTCTAATGCTTAATTGGATGGACTTGAAATTTGACATGTGAATTTTAGACATCTTAAAGTTTGTCATGGTTTTAGTCCCATTCATTTATTATGTGTTTTCACTGTTTTATGATTTATTGAATTTGGTGCATGTTTTGATGCTTTGTTTGAGTTTGCTTGAACTTGCTTTGACTTTCTGATTTTCATTGACCTACTTCCCTTGATCCAAATGAGCTGAAATTTGGTATGCTTATCATGTTATGGATGATGTTTGATCATGATTTATTTGAGGATTTATTGAAATGTTTGTGATTGGATTTGACTTGAATCATTCTGTTGACTTCTTTGAAGTTCTATATGACATGCTTTGACCTAGTTTGTTTGTGAAATGATAATGATGAATGATATGAATGTGAAACCACTTGGGTTTGTTCCTTAAATGTTTGAACTTGATTTTGGATATCTTTAACTTGCTGTTTTGGATTTTTTATCTCCTTTTGACCCTAGGCTTGTCCTAGTGGTCTTGTTTCTCATGTTTAAGTTTGCTTTTCAGGTTAAGAAGCAAATGCCTTAAGGAGACTTATGCAAGTTGATTGAGTTTAATTGATTATCATGAACTAACTTGTTTGTTTTGTAGGATGCTTAGCTCATATGCTTTGAGCTTTGTGCATTGCACATTTGACTGATTCTGTTGATCCTTATCTTATATTGGTTTTGAATTTGAATTATATACTGATTTTACTTGATTGATTTCAGGTACCTTTAGTTGCTCAGTTCTTTTAAGAACTTGCTTTGCTTTGCTTGATAGCATTTGCACTGAGGTAGAATCTCTTTTCTATATGTAGCCTGGAAGACCTGGCCTGTTACTTGGCCAGGCAACTGTCTGAAGTCCTCCTTAAGAGGCGATGTTTTTGCTTGTTTACTTTTGTCCCAAGCAGGAAAAGTCCTTTGAATAAGGCAATTGGTAGACAAAAGAGATATGTAACCTATCTCCTACTATTCTGTGAGTCACTCACCTTGCTCACACTACTTGTGTTGATGCATAGTGAGTAAAAACCCAAGATCTATAGAGTCTAACTTGTGGAGAGAGTTCCATCTTTCTGAACTCCCACACCTTCTATCATTTGAAGCTCTCCCTGACCAGGGATAAGAGTGATGAGGCACACCCCTCATATCCTTTCATCTGCTTCACCTTGGCTCTCAATGTCAAGGTTAAGAGCACCATTAACCCTATTCCAGTTGGCTTCAATGCCCACCCTTTGTATGAGCCTAATTGTTTGGTTATAGAGTGTGCTGAATGACTTTGATTGTTTGATTACTTATTTCATATGCACATGTCTGCTTGCATGCTTTGTGCGTTTTATCATCATTAATTGCTCATTAATGCATGATCATTTCATTTGTCTTTGTGACATATCTTTGTTGTTTGCCCATTGAGGACAATTGTAAGACCATTCATTGGCCATTGTTCCTATGATATGGAAGTGAGTATAAGACCATTTCATTGGCCACTCATCTTCTCTTTGCTTGATGCATTTGTTTGATTTATGTGAGGATGCAATTGTAAGTCCATGTAATTTGGCATTTGTTTTCCTATGATCATATGTTGGAGGTTAGAGTAAGCCCAGATAGATTGGCATCTGACATCCAAATGTTTGCTTTGTTTTTGTTGGAGATTGGTATAAGCCCAGATAGATTGGCATCCGGTATCCACTTTTTATTTCTTTGTTGAGGAGATTAGTATAAGTCCATAGAGTGGCCTCTGATATCCGGTTCTGTTTTAGGAGATTGGTATAAGTCCAGTGATTGGCATCCGGTATCCGCTTTTGTGGATTTTCCTCTTTTGCTTGTTTGTTATTGCTCATTGCCTATTCCAAAGGACACACTTGAATCATCTTCTATATGATTTCAAGAGGTGAACCTTCTAGGAAGTTTTACACTCCATCTTCATCCATTTATCCATTTTGTCCTAAACTTTTTCACACTTTACTTTCAAAACTTGAGATAAATATTGTGCAAACATCTTCATGCTTTCAAATTAAAAACCTGGACCCCAAGTCCTTGACTTTTTTCAAACTCCATTTCCTAATACTTCTTTTGAATCAATCTTAATCATACTTTGACCCTCCTTTTGTGAATAATCATAATCAATTAACTTCACCCATTCAATTGTTTTGTGGCTTTGTCCATTCTTGCTAAGTTTTCATACATTAGCCATAGGTTTGATTTATCCTAGTTGGTTGATGTCAATCTCACCTATTTGTCCTTAGTTGATTGAATTGTAAGTCTTCCTTGCTTATTATAGGGTTAACCCCTCACTAGCAAGTTTAAGCTTTTCTCACATGGTGGACTTGTTGATTGTATAAGGTTGAGTTTTCTCCCGTGGATAACGTAAGACCTTAGGGCTTGTGTTTAAAATTGAATCCACTAACTTTTGGAAATCTTTTAGCCGAACTACGGCGTTTTGATCCTTACCTTTGATGGAAGGTACGTAGGCAACGGGTTCATCCGTTCGAACACAAAAACAATAAAAATTGTATATTCTTTCCTCATCATCCCAATCATGTTTGCACAATAAATATTTCATAACAAATAACAATTTTAGTACAACAAGTGTGAAAAGGGCTCCCTAGGAGTACCTAGGACGTAGTGGGTGCCTAACATCTTCCCATTGCGTAATTTACCCCTTACCCAGACTCTTTGATCTTTCCATTAGTTTTCTATGTGTAAAACTTCTTAGGCTTTTGTTCGCTTTTTAGCCAGTCCTTTGGATAAATAAAAGTGCGGTGGCGACTCGAATTCATTGTATGCTTTGCTTATGGTTTAATCAATAAATCATATAGCGACGAATACACCGCTACAATAGCTCCTTAGTAAACTGAACATAGAACCCTTGATCACACAGTTGGCTTATGCTGATGAGGTTTGCAGTTAGTCCTCTTACTAACAACACATTATTCAGTTTTGGAACTCCAGAGCAGTCCAGCTTACCCACACCTTTTATTTTTCCTTTAGCACCATCACCAAAGGTCACATAGCTGGTAGTGTGAGGTTGGATATCTGCCAATAGATTTTCCATACCAGTCATATGTCTTGAGCATCCACTGTCAAAGTACCAGTCTTCTTTGGTAGAAGCTCTTAGAGCTGTGTGGGCTAACCTAGCATACCATTGTCGCTTCTTGTTGGAGACTTGGTGCCTAAATGTCTTATGCTTAGGTCTGACATGAGGGACTTGGTTCGGGTAACCATGAAGCCTGTAGCAGAAGGCTTTTATATGCCCAAGCCTACCACAGTGGTGACATTTCCATTTCTGGAATTTCCTCTTCTGATGATTAGTCATCCTGGTTCCCCGATGTTGAGACATTGGATGTGACTTCCCTTTGAATTTCTGAACTTTAGCCTTTGGGCGTTTGCGTTCAGCTGAGGATCTTTTTCCAAAGCCTAAACCAGATGTGGTTCCAGACTTCTGTCCTACCTTTAGGATCTCTTCCAAGGTGTCAGTTCCTTTATTCATCATTCTGATGGATTTAGTCATCTGATTCAGCTTGGAGGTCAGCATGGTTATCTCACCATTTAGATCCTCTATGGCCGCCAGATGCTTCAGTTTCTCATCTTCCAGCTCCTTGATGAGTTTCTTCTGCTTTTCTCCTTGTATACGTACTTCTGTACTGGTGACACACATCTTCTTATAAGCTGCAGCAAGTTCATCAAAGGTCAGTTCATCTGCACTTGAGTCATCATCAGTGGCACAAACACTGGTTAGTGCAGTGACATGTTTAGCAGATTCTCCTTCAGATTCACTTTCAGTATCTCCTTCAGACCATGTGATAGCTAGCCCCTTATTTTGCATTTTGAGGTAAGTAGGGCATTCAGCTCTGACGTGTCCATACCCTTCACAACCATGACACTGGATTCCCTTGCCGTGGTTGAACTTCTCTTCAGAAGTTGATCTTTTCTTAATGTTAGACGGGATGTTCTTGACATTAGGTCTACCTCTTTGATCAATCTTCTTCACGAACTTGTTGAATTGTCTCCCAAGCATAGCTAAGGCTTCTGATATGCTTTCATCACCTCCAGTGTATCCTGCTTCTGACTCCTCTTCAGCATTAGATACAAAAGCTACACTTTTGTTCTTCTTTTCAGCATTCTCACCCAAGCCCATTTCAAAAGTTTGGAGAGAGCCAATTAGTTCATCCACCTTCATATTGCAGATGTCCTGTGCCTCCTCTATGGCTGTGACCTTCATAGCAAATCTCTTAGGCAAGGACCTGAGAATCTTTCTTACAAGTTTCTCTTCAGCCATTTTCTCACCTAGTCCACCAGAGGTGTTTGCAATTTCAAGAATATTCATGTGAAAGTCATGAATAGTCTCATCCTCTTTCATCCTCAGATTTTGAAACTTGGTGGTCAGCATCTGAAGTTTGGACATCTTCACCTTGGAAGTACCTTCATGAGTTACCTTGAGGGTATCCCAAACTTCCTTAGCTAGTTCACAGTGGTGAACCAGCCTGAAGATGTTCTTACTGATTCCATTGAACAATGCATTCAAGGCCTTGGAATTTCCAAGAGCTAATGCCTCTTGCTCCTTGTCCCACTCTTCTTTAGGAATCTGCACACTGACTCCATCTTCACCTGTCTTTGTTGGATGTTCCCATCCTTTGTTGACAGCTCTCCAGACTTTGCTATCTAGAGACCTTAAGAAGGCTATCATACGAGGCTTCCAGTCATCATAGTTAGATCCATCCAACATGGGTGGTCTATTTGAGTGTCCTATATCCTTGTCCATGGTACTAGAAAGTAACTTCCCTAGATCTCACCCAGAAATTTACAGGCAGGGTGCCTGCTCTGATACCAATTGAAATTCTAGTTATCAGACTTTAGATGTCACACGGGTTGTTATGACATCCAATTCTGCATAGTCAAGAATTATGCAGAACTTAAAAGTAAGTGCAGTAAATAACATAAGTAATTGTTTACCCAGTTCAGTCCAACATGACCTACATCTGGGGGCTACCAAGCCAGGGAGGAAATCCACTATCAGTAGTATTAATTCAAAGCTAAACTCACCCGTTTACAACTCGTCACTTAATCCCTACCCAATGCAATTTCAATCTTACTCTAAGATCAGAGTTCCTACTCACTCCCCCCTCAATCACCTCAGTGATTACTACCTTTAATCAATATTAAAGACAATTTTGAAGTCACACTTCAAACAACTCTTGATTGTGCTTAACAGCTTTAATCAAGATACACAGCACTCACGCTTAAAAGCTTTGAGCGACACAACACTTACAACTCAATGAACACCCTATGCCAAAGCAATCATCTACGTGATAATGACTTGGCTTACAAGATATGTCTAATACAAGACTCACAAAAATACAGCAGTGAAGTATGATGGACACACTAAATCTTCACGCCTCAAAATCCCCAGTTCTGAATGAAGGAACGACTTCCTTTTATATTGCAGTACTTGGGCCTTTGCACTTGTATTCTCCTGAATTTAAGGTCACGCGAGTTCCCCTAAATTCCACATCTAGGTTACTAACAAATAGGCTATTTGTTAGGTTCATTAAATGTAGCTTGGTTGTTGATTTCCTGGATTTTCTCTCAGCTGTTGAATCCCTGAAGAATAGCCTGAGAAAAAGCTGAAACAGAAAACTGAACAACCTACAATATAGCATATGCTGTCAGGAATGAATGTCACGACATTCAACTTGACATCAAGGATCATATGCTAAGTCTGTTTTCCAGAAAACAGACTGTACAATTTTGCTGACCTGTATATGACCAAAATGACCATACTACAGTAACAGCTTACATTAATAAATGTCAAAGTATCCAATTTGACATTTACACATTTGGCCTTAAGTCAGTTCTGTTATCCTCTTGAAGAACAGACTAAGAAACATACTGAAGTATAGCAGAACACCACTCTGTCTATTGTTCAGTATATGCTGTCAATGATGAATGTCATAGCATCCAGTTTGACATTCAGTCAGTAGGCCTTATGCCAGGTCTGGTATTTCCTTGATAACCAGAGTGGAAATAAATACTAAGTTCTAACAGAACACCAGCTGTTCTATTTCTTAGTATCTGCTGACAGGGATGAATGTCACAACATCCAGTTTGACATTCAATAAATCCTGTATTAGCTAATCCTGCAGTAACTACTCAAGTGTGTCATGACATCAGTCAAGACATCAGAGTACAGTTAGATATTCTAACCTACAGTGCAGTCACACATACACACCATATCATGACATCAGTCAAGACATTAGAATCCAGCTAGTGTTTCACCATATAATGCAGCCAATTAAACACCTACAGTAATCCTCCCAGTTAAAGTAGGCTTCTTAAATATATACTTGATTGGATCCATTTTGGATATCAATCAAGTGGTATGATTCAACATATATTGACGCAGACGCTTAGCAGCCCAAGCCAATGCGCAACAAGTCTTCTCTAGCATAGAATATCGAGTCTCACAAGCGGTGAACTTCTTACTGAGGTAGTAAATTGCAAATTCTTTCTTTCTAGTCTCAACTTGCTGACCAAGAACACAACCCATACTCTCTTCAAGCATAGTCAAATACATGATCAACGATCTTCCTTCAATAGGTGGAGACAAAATCAGAGGCTCAAGCAAATATTCCTTGATACTGTCAAAAGATTTCTGGCAGTCTTCGATCCAATCACAAGACTGATCTTTCTGAAGAAGCTTGAATATAGGCGCACATGTGGCAGTCATGTGTGAAATGAATCTTGAGATATAATTCAAGCGGCCGAGAAAACCTCTGACTTATTTCTCAGTTTTGGGTGCAGGCATCTCTGGTATTGCTTTGACCTTGGCAGGATCAACTTCAATACCCTTCTCACTGACAATAAAGCCCAACAACTTACTAGAACGAACACCAAAAGTACACTTGTTGGGATTCAAGTAGGGTTTATACTTCCTCAAATGCTGGAATAGCTTCAACAAATTCTCAACATGTTCCTCTTCATCAATAGATTTAGCAATCATGTCATCGACATAAACTTCAATCTCTTTATGCATCATATCATGAAAAAGAGTAGTCATTGCTCTTTGATAAGTTTCACCAGCATTTTTTAAACCGAAAGGCATCACTCTATAACAGAATGTTCCCCAAGGTGTGATGAATGTGGTCTTCTCCATATCTTCGGGTGCCATCTTGATTTGATTATATCCATAAAATCCGTCCATAAATGAAAAGACTTTGAGTTTAGCTATATTGTCCACCAACATATTGATATGTGGCAGAGGGAAATTATCTTTCGGACTGGCTTTGCTCAAATCTCTATAATCGACGCACATACAGACTTTTCCATCCTTCTTCGGAACAGGAACAATATTGGCCACCCACTGCGGATACTCAGCTGTCACCAGGAAACCAACACCAATATGCTTTTGCACTTCTTCTTTGATCTTTACTGCCATATCAGGATGAGTTCTTCTCAACTTATGCTTGGCTGGTGGGCATTCTGGCTTCAACGACAATCTATGCTCCATTATCTCAGAATCTAAACCAGGCATGTCTTGATAGGACCAAGCAAACACATCTGAATACTCTCGAAGAAGATCAATCAACCCCTTCTTAACATCAGGACACAGTCGAGACCCAATCTTGACATCCTTCACATCATCTTCGAAACCCAAGTTGAGTAGCTCAATCTGCTCTTCGAATGGCTGAATGGACTTTCCTTTATGCTCAAGAACACGAGACAATTCATCACTCACTTCTTCATCACTTTCCTCCTCATTCTCAAACACAGGGAATTCAAAATTTGGAGAAGGAGAAGGATCATTGTATTCAATGGGGTTAGAAACCAACCTACATAATGATTTGATATTTTGATTTTGGAGAAGTGAATTTGTGACCAAATATTATGCAGATAGACAATTATATTATTTATTTATGTTTTTTTTGTGATTACCATTTTCAAAATAAAGCAAAAAGTAAAAACAAAACATCATAGATGTGGATGAATAGAATTATATTTTATTAATGATCAAATTGAAAATGCCTAAACAATGTTCACTTCTCCCTTAGGCATAGGAGAAGGATTTTCAAAAAACAAATGAAAGCAATAACTTAGATTGATGCATAATATCAGGAATATCAACAAGAGTCCAATTGTTGCAAGCTTTTCCCTGCATCACAAAATTGGTGCAGTCTTCCTCTTCGTCATCCTCTACCATAGCAGCTAAGTGTTGTTCATTGCCATGAATGAACCCTCCACTATGGAAGCTGAGTTGCACATCATCAGATCTAACAACTGACGACCTTGCTGGAAACCCAAACCGGTTATGTTCTGTTTGTTGGAGACCTCTACCATTTGTCCCCACTGATCAACATTTCCATCTTCAACAATCTTCCTTGCATCTTTGAATGAGGACATGGGTGCCCCAACTCTCTTTTCAACAACAATAGATAAGGCTTGGAACGGAGTTCCAACCTCATCCTCAGCTTCAACATAAGAGAAAGATGACAGGTGGCTGACTAACAGTGCCTTCTCCCCGCCAACAATGACTAACTTCCCATTCTTGACAAACTTGAGCTTCTGATGCAACATGGAGGTAACAACTCCCGTCTCATGGATCCATGTCCTTCCCAACAGACAACTGTAGGCCGGGTGGATATCCATTACTTGAAAAGTAATCTGGAAGTCACTCGGACCTATCTTCACCGGAAGGTCCACTTTCCAATCACCGTCTTGCGCGAACCGTCAAAAGCTTTGACTATCACGCCATTATATCTCATAGGCGCTCCTTGATATGCCGACTTTGACAATGTTGACTTCGATAGCACATTCAACGAAGATCCGGTGTTAACTAGCCCATTTGAAAAAGCGTCATCTTTGCAGTTCATGGAGATATGCAAAGCCAAGTTATGATTCCTACCCTCCTCGGGGAGTTCTTCATCACAGAAACTGAGATTATTAAAAGAAGTGATTGTAAGAACAAATTTAGTTCTACAATGTATCTCTAACATTTTGATGATAACAAAGGATGAAACAAAAATGGTACCCTAACGAAAATTTTCTAAGTGTGCAGGACTCTGATCAAAACAATCAGATAGACAATCATCAGATACATAATCAAGCGCTAAGATACTACTCAGAAGTAATGTAACCAGAAGGTTCTAACTCTGATCCAACAGGCACTAGCAAAACTAAAGAAGTCAGACACTCTGAAAGAAAAGAACGAATCCAGACTCTGAAGACATACGCTTTGAAGAATTCGAATAAAGAGAAACTTTGATGACAGTCAGATACAAGCATCCTCTGAAGACGCAAATTGCTAAAAGAAGACTCTGACTAAGATCCGCTGATTCAAGAAAGCTTAGCGTTGAAGAAACTTGCATATGGAAAGAAACTATCTTTAGAAAGAAGTTATTGTGCTTCATACTACTTTGGAAAGAACAAGGAGAGTAATTACATTAATCATTCTTCAATGACTAAGATCCTGTCATTAACAGCTACCAACGGTCGTCTCAATCTCCTATAAAAAGGATGGAATGCTTCACAAATCAAACGCTGATACACGAGAATACCTCTCTTCCCCTAGTTTCTTTTCACTCTCTCACGAGTTGCTGCTCTAACGTGAAAACATTTCCTGCTATTATATTATGTAATACTTGCTTATTATTAGAAGCACTATTCATTACAAATCATATCATTGCTAAAAGATATTTCCTCAAGTGACTCTGTGTAGTCTGAATACTTGAGAGGGTTAAGGGATTATTTCTCTTAGACGGTTGCTTGTGTAATCTTTCAAGATTAGTGGATTAAGTCCTTTTTGAAGGCGAAATCAGCTTGGCCGGGTGGACTGGAGTAGCTTTGATTTTCAAGCGAACCAGTATAAAATTTTGTGTTGAATTCCTTTTACTCTGCGTGTGTCTAAATTCTTAAAAGGTTTTTTATTTTCCAAAACAATTCAAACCCCCCTTTCTTGTTTTTCTCTACCTTCATTTGGTATCATAGCTTCAGCTCAGTTATTGATTTTCTAATCAAACACTTAACAGTGTAGAGAGATCCAGCGTGAGAAAAACACTATGGCCAACACCAATGAAAGAGATAGTTACAATGATAAACCTCCATTCTTTGATGGAGAAAAATTTGATTATTGGAAAGATAGAATTGAAAGTTTCTTTCTGGGCTATGATACTGATCTATGGGACATAGTCACACTCGGCTACACACCTCCTGTATTTGACGCTGGCGTTTCCATTGCCAGAAGAAAAATGACAGATGATCAGAAGCGCGACTTCAAAAATCATCACAAAGCCAGAACGATACTGCTAAATGCCATTTCCTACAATGAATATGAAAAGATCACCAACAGGGAAACAACAAAAGAAATACTTGACTCCCTGAGGATGACTCACAAAGGAAATTCTCAAGTCAAAGAGACAAAGGCTCTTGCTTAAATTCAGAAGTACGAAGCCTTAAAGATGGAGGACGATGAAGCTATAGAGGTAATGTTTTCTAGATTTCAAACTTTAATTGCAAGACTCAAAGTTCTGGACAAGGGCTACACAACTGCAGATCACGTCAAAAAGATAGTCAGAAGCCTGCCAAAGAAGTGGAGACCAATGGTCACAACATTAAAGTTATCAAAAGATCTGAATAATATCAGCCTTGGGGAACTCGTCAGTTCACTCAAAAGTCATGAGATAGAACTTGAGGAAGATGAGCCTCAAAAGAAGATCAAGTATGTAACACTGAAGCCCAGATCTGAAAGACGCAAGCCAAAAAGGAACAAAGCCTTCCAAGCTGAAGAAGAAGACAATGACGACTCTGAAAAGGAATACTTTGACGATGAAGAAGAGTTATCCCTTTTGACCAGAAGAGTAAAAAAACTTTGTTGTAAAAGGAATAACAACTTAAGAAGACCAAGACCCAAGGGAGATCGCTCAGAATCAACCTCCAGAGGTAAGTCAAACAAAGAAATAACATGCTATGAGTGTAAGGAAACTGGTCATTATAGAAACGAATGTCCAAAGCTGAAGAAAGAGAGCTCCAGAAGAGAAAGTTTCAAGAAGAGCTCATTCAAAACCAAAAAGGGACTAATGGCCACCTGGGACGACAGTGTATCTGATTCCTCTGAATCAGACTCTACAGAACGGGTAAATGTTGCATTTATGGCTATCACCTCTGGAAATACATCAGATAGAGAATCTGATCCTGAAGAGATATTTTCTGATCTTTCTCGCTCTGACCTTGAATCATGCCTTTCTGAAACTCTAAACTCATATCAGAAACTTAAACAAAAATTTAAGGCTTTAAAAGGGGTTCTTGAAAGAACCATCGGAGAATGTGATAAGCTTGAGATGAATGCTTACGAACTAAAAGATGAAAATAAAACTTTGATAAAAGAGAGAGACTCCACAAATAAACAATGTCTAAAACTTGAAGAAGCATTATCTAAAGCCCCACAAACTTCTAACACAATAATATATGAATATGAAAAATCTTTTAAAAAATTTCTGAAAAATGAGATAGAAAGAAGCAGAATGGCATCATTGATTTATGGAGTGAGTCAGAATAATAAAAGAGGAATAGGGTATGTTCCCAGTGAAGATAAGTCTTCTACAAATGACAAACCTAAATCTCCTTTTTCTTATTGTAGCGGGGTATTCGTTACCATTAGAGATATTGACTAAATCCAAGGTAAACCATACAAGTCGAGTCGCCACCGCACTTCTATTTATCCAAAGGAATGGTTAGAAAGCGAACAAAAACCTAAAAGTTTTATCGAATCAAAAACTAGTAAAAATGTCAGAGATCGGGGTAAGGGAGTTGGTTATGAAATGGGAAGGTTTTAAGCACCCAAAACATCCTAGGTACTCCTAGGGAGCCCTTTTCACATTTGTTGTAAGGTTGGTATTTTGTGAAAATTTTGTTTGTGCAAACATGATTGAAGAGATGAGAAGAGAATATACAAGTTATTTACATTTTTGTGTTTGGATGGATAAACCCATTGCCTACGTACCATCTTAAAAAAAAGATTAGGATCAAAACCTCGTAGTTCGGGGTAAAAAATCTCAAAATGAGTTGGTGAATTGATTGGTCCAAAAGCCTTAAGGTCTTTTGTTATCCAAAGGAGAAAACTCAACCTAAAAACCACAAATCCACCATGTGAGGATAGCTTCAACATGCTAGTGAGGGGTTAACCCTATAATAAGCATGGAAGACTCATTGTCCATCACTAAGGATATAGGTGAGTATTACATCTACCTCAAGGATAACTCAAACCTAATAGCTAAAGGTTATGGAATTTTTTTGATTAAGAGAGTGGCCATTGAAACCACAAAAAAAAGAGTATTTGAATGAGTGGTATTTACCAATGAAAAGTGTTTCTAAAATATGGTTAAAGTTGACTTAGAAGTTCAATTCAAAATAAGTGTTATGAAAAGAAAGTTTGAAAATCAAAAGCATAAGGCTTAGGTTTCTAATGTTTAAAAAGAAATGTTAAATGTTTGCACAAAAGTTTTGGCTTGGGTTAGAGTGGAGGGAAGAAGAAGAATGGCTAAAGTCCTAATCATGCAAGAGATAAGGGATAAGAAACAAGACCACAAATGGAGTTCCTCTCTTGAGATCATATTGATGATCCAAGTAGCTCCCATCCTTTGGAATATGCAAGCATAATGATATTAATCTCAAGCAATCAACACAATCAAAACAAGCTCTTTAGGAGATCCTCAATGTATCTTGTATCTTTCACTTTGGATGAACATGGCAATGGTTCTTCAATTTGAGCTCTCATAGAATTCCCAAGCATAAAAGCACACACATCAAAACTTCCATGAAGTAAATCAAGAATGGACAAGAGTGAGTTTAGAGATTTGGTTCTTCTAATCCATCTTCAACATTAAGGTCCTTTTACTCCAATTTGCATAGGGAAAGTCCTAGAAACTAAGTCCATTTATCCATTTCTTTGCATTTGGTCCACATTAATCAAAACAAAACACAAGCACAATAATATATACACAATTATATGCTCAAGTGAGCAAAATGCAAATTTCATTAGCATAAACATGTGCTCAAGTGAGCAAAGAGCAAAAGCAAATGAATAATATGTACAAGAATAGTAAATTGCATAAATGTAAAGAGCAAGAAGTAAATGTTAATGGTTAATGGTTAGTGTTAGTAGTTAGTGTGCCATAAGGCAAATTTAGCGCTATGTTAAGCAATCGTAATTGGACTTATGTAGAAGTCACAACTATCTGAGGCCGGTCAATAACAATGTAGGCAACAACATAGGTTAGAGGTCTTGATTAGTGAATCAAACTCCAACAACTTGCCATGCCAAAAAGAAGATGAGAAATGATCTTGTATTGGTTTAAGTCCTTTGCATGATTTAGAAAACAATCTATCCTTAATGCAAAGCCATTCACTTGATCATTTGATCAAGATGAATTAGATTTGAATCAAGGAAGATCAAACCCCCTAATCAATGCTAACCATCAACCTTTAACTCATTGATCAAAAAAGAAAAGAGGAAGAAGAAGAAGAAGAATTAGAAATGAAGAATTAAAGTGCATTAAATGAAATGGAATGTACCAATCAACAAATGTTGACCAAAGATAGGGAAGATCAAGGTCAAACAATAGAAAACAGAAGCAAAATGAAGATTGGAAGTCAAGAAATAAACAAAATATTTTTGACATTTTTAATATTTAAAATAAAACTTGAATTAAAATATTAAAGGAAGATCAAACTTCAAACTCACTTCAAATCAACATTGAAAAGTCCAAGTGAATTATCCCAAGTTTAACATGGTCAAACAAAGTTTGACAAAAAAATTCAGCATTTTTAGAAGTCAGAAACTATTTTAAATCAATTAAAAATGCAAAAAAACAACCTAATTGAATTAAAATCTCAAATAAATCTCAAATCAATTAATAAATTGATAAGAATATTTTTCATAGATCTATCATCATTCAAAGAGGTTGAGAAAATATTTTTGTATTTTTTGAATATCAGAAATTATTTAAAATGAATTAAAAATAACCAGAAAAGATAAAATTATTAAAAAATAGCAAATGACAAAATAAAAAAATATTAAAAATCATTTTTAGAAACTAGAAATTAAAAGAGAAATAATGCAATTGGTCCCATAATTTTTGGACCAATTATGAAAGAGATATGAATTTTAGAAAATGAAATGGAATTAAAAAAATGAAATAGAAATTAAAATCAGAAAATGAAAATATGAAAAATCCACACGCGTTGGATTGTATCTCATTAAATGACGTGGATGATCCAATGGCATTGGCATGCGCGCGCACCATGAACCTCAGTCAATGAGAGACATAAATAATAAAAGAAAGTCATAACAATGGACTGCTTAGATCTAATCTGGAAATGAAAAGGGACGGCCACGATTGGATCTGGAGACCACACGGTGGCCAGCGCCACCGTCTTCTCCGGCTAGCTCCGGTGAGAGCTCAAAAATTGCAGAAGAGCAAATGTGCACCAAAATGCACGATCCAGGTATCAAATGAAAGGTGGAGTGATGTACATCACTCCTATGCCACTCAATTCCATTCTAGATCCCTATAGAGAGAGAAATCAGAGATGGAACTTTGGTGGTGTTCAACTGAACTTGTTTGATTTCAACAATTAAGGACACAACAATGATGCCTATATACAGAGAACTTCAAACAACACAAGATCAAGGCAAATGGAGCAATATATGAGGTGTTTCGAAGCAAAATGCAGTTGAGCAAAACCTTTGGATTGTGAAGAATTGAGTCACTCTCTTTGATTCCTTTTGCAAACAGAAGCTTCAATGGATCAAGGTGAAGAGGTCTAGGAACTATAGATCTTAAAATTCAATCAATACAATTGAATTTCAGATCTGAAATTTTTGAAAGAAAGTGAAAAGTTCCTTTGGTGAGGGTTGGGTTTTGAGTTCAGCAGGGATTTAGGCGCCTTTAGGTTGAAGAATTGTGAAGGCAAGGCATGGTATTTATAGATGGAGCAAGCTGAAAGCAATGCTGAATGTGTGACTTCAAATTTGCATGAATGAAAGGCCTCCATGCATGGGCTTGTACAGGAGCATGGAGGGCCCAATTCCACATGGCTTGGCAAGCTGAGATCATAATTGAATGAAATGGACGTGCAAAATAGATGTAATCAGCTCATGCATGGCAATTGAATCATGTTTTCAAAAAATGCACCTAATTCTTCATGTCTTCGAAAATGATGCTTCCAAACTCCAAATGCAACCTTATGAGTAATGGTTAGAAAGCTTGTTGCATAAGGAACAAATGCTATGTTGATCAAAACTCCATTTGGGCATTGGAAATTAATGAAATTTGAGCTTGAAGTGTAGGGTGCAAAACATGCATATGTGAAGTTTCCAAATTTGGCCAATGTTCAAGCCCCTCTGTCTCAATGATGCAAGCTCCAAATGATAAAATCTTCAAGACAATCAATTTAGACTTAAATTTTGCATCATTTGGATTTTTAATGAAGAAGTTATGGACACTTGAAGTTGGACTTTTTCACATTTCAATGCATTTGGTCCAAAGTGACCTATAATGTTTTGCATTATCACATGCATTTATTTTGAGATTTTGCAATTTTGTTCAACATGACATTTGAAGTAGACACAATAAGCTTTCCAATTAATTAAGTCTCATCCCAAAATCATGAAAAATGAATGAGTTATTCTCTTGGGAAGTTGACCCAAAATTAGGGTTTCAGTCAAAATGACCTATAATGTCTTGGAATCGATGATGACTGTCCAAGCTTCAAATCAAATTTTGATGAACATGAAAGTTTTTCATATTGTCCTTAAGAATATTTTTTCTCTTGAAGTCATTTCCATTTGACCAACACATAAAAAATTAGGTCTCAGTGCATTTCAAAATAATTAGATGAATTGACTGATCAACTTCTCAAGTTCACAACTCATATCTTGATGAATTGATGATTGAGGACACTCAAATAAGTTAAAATATGCATGAAATGATGAATTCAGGAACTTCCCTTGATTTTATTTGATCATGGTCTGAGGTTGCTTCATGAGCAAGGCACAATTGATGAGCAAATGAATTAGGGTTTCCTTGGGAAACAAACCTCAAACCCCTTGACTTGCTTGATCAAAATGATGAATTGGGGTACTTGGGAGGCATATTTGATGGATGAGAACTTTGGGAACCATTACCATGCTTGCTTTCATCTTCTCTTGACCATATCATTGCACAAAGGATCTCCTAGAAGCTTTGGATCTTGTGACTGCTCAAGCTACAAACAAGGGATGTTAGTGACATATTTTTGTGCTTTTGGTTAGTAAATAAAAATGAGAAAAACAATAATATACAATTCAAACATGCTTGGTGACCTCAAACCACTCACAAGAGGTCCCACCCAAAGGCAAAGGGAACCAAGATGCTTATGATCCTTGAGGTTATGCAAAAAATGCAATGTTATGATGCCATGAGGGATCGTAGGGTCAAAATTGGGGTCTTACACTTATCACTAAACAAATACATAAGCACAACACTTTGATAATGCTAGAAAACCCAAAGTTCTAAGAAACTCTAAGAAAACTAATCACAAAGGACCCAAAAGATTCTGAGTACCAAAGGATAAGATTGTTTATGTTGCAAATATCTTATGTAGTAGAGTTAAGACACCAATCATGGTACCTGGACTCTGGATGCTCGCAACACATGACGGGAAGAAAGTATATGTTCCAAAGCATGGAACTTAAAGATGTTGGCTTCGTAGGTTTCGGAGGAAATTAGAAAGGAAGAATCAGAGGCTCCGGAACTTTTGGTAATGGAACTCTTCCCTCAATATCTAATGTTCTCTATGTATACGGATTTATGCATAACATGTTATCAATAAGTCAATTAAGTGATAACGGTTATGATGTAATCTTCAATCAAAAAACATGTAAAGCAATTAATCAGAATAATGGAACAGTTCTATTCACTGGCAAGAGGAAAAACAATATTTACAAAATAAATCTTTCAGACTTAAAAGATCAAAATGTAAAATGTTTGATGTCTGTTCATGAAGAGCAATGGGTATGGCATAAACGCTTGTGCCATATTAGCATGAGAAAACTCTCTCAGCTAAATAAACTCGAGTTAGTCAGAGGTCTACCTAAACTGAAGTATTCGTCAGAAGCTCTGTGTGAGGCATGTAAGAAAGGAAATTTTTTGAAAACATCTTTTAAAAAGAAAAATATTGTTTCTACCTCTAAGCCTCTAGAACTTCTTCACATTGACCTGTTTCGGCCTGTTAAGACAACGTCAGTCAATGGAAAGAAGTATGGACTAGTTATCGTTGATAATTTTAGTCGTTGGACATGGGTAAAATTCCTAAAGCACAAGAGTGAGTCTCACTCTGTATTCACTAGCTTTTGTTCCAAAGTGCAAAACAAATTTGACTCTAAAATCTTCAGAGTCAGAAGTGACCGTGGTGGCGAATTCGAGAATAAATTTTTTGAGGAACTATTTAATTCTAATGGAATATCCCATGATTTCTCCTGTCCTAGAACTCCACAACAAAATAGAGTTGTAGAGAGGAAGAATATGACACTTCAAGAGATGGCCAGAACCATGATCAATGAAACAAATGTGGCTAAGCACTTTTGGGCTAAAGTAGTAAATACAACGTGTTATATTCAGAATAGAATCTCTATAAGACCTATTCTGGAAAAGACTCCCTATGAACTGTGTTAGGGAAGAAAACCCAACATTTCTTATTTCCATCCTTTTGGATGCTCTTGTTTTATTCTCAATACTAAAGAACGTATGAACAAGTTTGATTCAAAAGCTCAAAAAGGTATTATGTTAGGATACTCATAACGCTCTAAAGGTTACAAAGTATACAACACAAAAACCAAAATTGTGGAAGAATCAATACATGTTATATTTGACGATAAGCTTGACCTTGAAAAGTCAAAGCTATTTGAGAAACTTGCAGATTTGGAGATCACTCTTGCAGGTTCTGACGAAAAGACTAAAGCACCAGAAGTATCTGATAAACAAAGGACAGATGCAACTAAAGTCTCAACTATCCAGAAAAGATCAAGAAGTCTCCCCAACATCTCTGAAGATTTGATTTTGGGAAACAAGGATGAACCTGTCAGAACTAGGTCAACATTCAAAGTATCTAAAGAAACTCCTCTAGGATTAGTATCTCTAATCGAACCTACTTCCTGTGATGAGGCACTTCAAGATAATGACTAGGTTCTGGCTATGAAAGAAGAGCTAGATCAATTCTTAAAGAATGACATCTGGGATCTCATCCCAAATTCTAAAGGAACTCACATTATTGGAACCAGATGGGTGTTCAGAAACAAACTGAATGAAACAGGAGAAGTAGTCAGAACCAAAGCACGACTGGTGGCACAGGGTTACAATCAACAAGAACGCATTGACTACAATGAAACCTTTGCCCCAATTGCCAAGTTAGAGTCTATTCGCTTACTTGTTTCATTTGTTGTAAATCATTCCATCAAACTATATCATATGGATGTCAAGAGTGCATTCCTTAATGGTTATATATCAGAAGAAGTATATGTCAATCAACCTCCAGGATTTGAAAACACTAAATATCCAGAACACGTTTTTAAACTAAAGAAATCATTGTATGGACTAAAACAAGCTCCTAGAGCTTGGTATGAAAGATTAAGTAATTTTCTTCTGGAACATTATTTCATTAGAGGAAAGGTTAACTCTACACTCTTTTGTAAAAACATTAGAAATGATCTCATGATATGCCAGATATATGTTGATGACATTATCTTTGGTTCAGCTAACCCCTCTGTATGTCAAGAATTCTCTGAGCTAATGCAGGCAGAATTTGAAATGAGCTTAATGCAAGAACTTAAATTCTTTCTAGGAATTCAAATCAATCAAGCCTTAGAAGCTACCTACGTATACCAAAGCAAGTACATAAAATACATTCTGAAGAAATTCAAAATGGCAGAATGCAAACCTGCTAAGACACCAATGCACCCAACCTGCATTCTAGAGAAGGAAGAAACTAGCCAGAAGGTTTGTCAGAAGCTCTATCGTGGTATGACAGGCTCTCTTCTCTATCTGACGGCTACTCGCCCTGATATTTTGTTAAGTGTATGCCTCTGTGCCACATCCCAATCAGATCCCAGGGAATCTCATTTAACAGTTGTTAAAAGAATCCTTAGGTATCTGAAAGGAACCCCTAACCTTGGCCTGATGTATGAGAAAACATCAGAGTATAGGCTCTATGGTTATTGTGATGCAGATTATGCAGGGGACAGATTAGAACGTAAAAGTACATCTGGTAACTATCAGTTCTTGGGAAATAATCTTATATCATGGGCCAGCAAAAGACAATCAACCATAGCCCTATCCACTACAGAAGCATAATACATATCGACGTCACTCTGCACTACTCAGATGCTCTGGATGAAAAATCAACTTGAAGACCTTCTGATCTTTGAGAGTAACATTCCTATCTTCTGTGATAATACTGCTGCCATCTGTTTAAGTAAGAATCCTATCATGTATTCCAGAGCCAAGCACATAGAAATAAAACACCACTTTATTAGAGACTATGTTTAGAAAGGGGTAATTTCATTAAAATTTATTGATACAGACCATCAATGGGCTGACATCTTTACTAAACCCCTCGCTGAAGACAGATTCTCTTTTATTTTGAAAAATTTTAACATTCAAATTTGTCCAGAATAAATGTGCTTCTCTGAAATAGCAGAATAAAACTCTGAATTAAAACATCTGGTATCTGGATCTGACTCTAATGCTTCTACCAGTTAGGAGTCATCTGAATCAGAAATCCTCAGGACCCAACCCTTTGGTATTCCTGAAGATCAGATAAATCAACATGTGGAGCATCATGCGTATGACCTTGAAACTTCTAGACAGCTGTCTAGCAGAAATCAAGAGACAGACTGTTGAAATCTCCTCGAGCAGTGTGCTGATTTGGAGATTAGACCTCCATCATGGGATGTAATCATTCTCCTCCAAACGTGCAAACTTGGTTAACGTGCTTCATTTAATTATTTAACATCTAAACTACTTCTAATGATGTCGTTTTACATGCATCTATGTGGGTATAAATTCATTTCACACATCACAATCTCACACTTTACACTCACACCCTACACAAACCCTTCTTCTCTCAGTTCTTCATCATCTTCTTCAAGGTTCCTGCATTTTCAACAAGTTCTTCGTTCAAACCTTCATCTTCAACATTATTCTACATGGATGCTCAACAACAATCTGTCTACAACTTCTCTCAACAGATGGACTCAACGGATCAAACACCCATTTCTACTCAACAATCAACTGCAACTACTGGCGTTGTCTCAACCCCCATCTACAGGGAACCCCACATTCTTGACCGTGAACCTCATATCCACCTAGCAACACCAATTGAGAAGCTTGAGGTACCGTACGAATCGCTGGTGGATTTTGAAAATATGAAGAGAAATGGCGTAGACCTAATTGAATAGTTAAGAATGTAAGGGTGGGAAACCTATTTTCAGAGACTCTATGGCCTTGTGTACACATATCTGGTGAAGGAATTTTGGCGTTTCACAGGCTCAGATGATCACTACATTGTCTCTCACGTTCTGGGAGTCAAAATAGTCATCACTGAAAAATAAATTGCCTCCTATATGAATATGGAAAAGACAGGAGAAAGACGAATCTACAACATCAACCCTAGGGCAAAATACTTGTCCCAGGAAATAAACCCCACTATCTTTCAATAGAACACTGAGGGCAAACACTCCAAGAACAAAGAACTCCATCAGAATCTTCGTGTCTGGCTGAAAATCATCCTAGGCACCATTCATCATCGCCCTGCATCAAACTCCTCTTACTACATCAACACATATCAGAAGTGCATTATGTACTGCATCCACAAGGGGCTGAAACTGTGTCTTCCAGCACTGTTCTTCAAGTATCTCAGAGACTCTGTCAAAGATACCAGAAACAACATGAAGACCAAAAACTACATCCCTCTGGGAAGACTTATCTCGGATGTTCTAATCGAGAGTGGCTTAGTGGATCACCTGATCCATCACAATCTAATGGAGGATGTCATTGTTGACATTGGGAGACCTCTGAATGCTCGGAATCTGAAGAGTATGGGGATAATTGGTCAAGTCAGAGCTAAACCAACTCTAGGCACTTCTTGGGAAGCACTCAAGATTCAGAGGAAGATTCCCAACATCCTCTATCTGTTCTCCAAGATTGACCCTCCAGAAGTGGTAGCCTACTATGTACAAGATCTCGCTAACCAAGGGGTGGACATCTCTGAGTTCTCAGTGGACTGGCTACCTGAGCATCCACCAAACTTCATGAAGAGGATGCGAGAGCCCTCTGAGAAGTCCAAGAAGGCGAAGAAGGCAAAGCTAGGAGAAACTTCTGGGTCAAGACCTCCAGTCCCTTTGGCTGACTCTCCAAGTAAGTCTATACCTCCTTCCCGCTTTGTAAAACTTAAGCCTATTGCTTCTTCTCTTCCCCAAACCACTCCCATCTACACCTCATCTGAAACACCCCCCTCAACCACCAGAACCTCTAATCCACCCTCTCTCGAATTTAACCTTGCCACCACCACACTACCAGTTCCTGAAGCAGAAATGATAAACGAAACTACCACACCATCATCATCCTCACCTTCATCCCTAACATACTATGTCATTTCCTTTGACACCGTACCCTCTGACCCCAATCCCCCACTCTAGCTCAGCTTCACGCTTGTGCTCTGGCCTCTCAACAACCATCACAAACTGAACCTGAACCAAAAGTCACTTCTCCACCCCCTGAACAACAAAATCCAAATACATCTGAATATCCTCAAACACCACCACCTACACAACAACCTAATCTGTCTCCTGAACAAACAATACCCTCACCATCTTAACCTCAACCAAACCAACAACCTGAATAAACAACACCATCTCCCTATGTTATTCCCTCACCACGAACCTCTACTGCTATCAACACTCCCATTCTAAATACAGATGACACCAACCAAAGTCAACCATCCTCCCCAACCTCTAACTCTGAACTAGAAACCGCCTTCCCCACCTTAGTAGAAGCAATAACGGTTTTTGAAGAGTCTTCAGTGGAGAAGATCAAGTCTTTGTCTATCAACTCTAGCATCAGTGATGATCCCTCTGCAGTAAGGATCCACTGGAACAGAGTGATCAGATGGATGACCTCTGAAGCCTTCAAACTGAAAGGCCTCTCTGAACAAGTCTGCAATGACTTCATCAGAGATGCTGGTATAAGGCTCCAAGCTCACTTGGCCAGACAGGCTGAGGAAAAGGCCAAGAAGGAAGCAGAAGAGAAAGCTCGCCTGGAAGAAAAACAGAGGATCAGAGAAGTGGAAGAAAAGGCTGCTGTTACTGATGCTACTGAGGCTGAGGAAAAAGCAAAAGCCGACGCTGAAGAACCTGCACACGTTGCTGCTGTCGCATTACGCGAAAAACCGGCGGGAAAAGACACAGCAGAGCCGCCACCGTGCGTTATTTATCCCAAAGGAGGGAAAGGAAACGCTCGAAGTAAACCTGGAAAAGACATGGTCTCGGGACCAAAGAGAGATGGGTTCGGGAGTCAGTTATGCGAAGGGAAGGTATTAGCACCCCTACGCATCCGTAGTACCCTACGGGATCCACGCACAAAAGGAAAGAATATTGGTTGCTAAACACTGCTCACACACACACACACTGGCTGAAAGAGACACAGAAAACAGACCAGACTGACTCGGCAGGACATCGTATCCTGGGCCTACTTAGTCTATCAGGCATAGACATCAGAGTCGAAGTAGTTCGGACTGGGGGAACGACACATGCTCGCTAGGATATCGCATCCTATGCATACGTATCTCCTTGGACGAAGGAGAATCAGAGCATTCGTAGCTCGGCTGACACGCACACAAAACAAACAGACAAAGGCAAACGTGGAGCCTGAATGCCAATCACTGGGCTTACATCAGCATCCGAACCAAAACACACCCACACTGGAACCTGAATGCCACTCGATGGTCTTACATCAGCTTCCAAGCACACAACAACACAACAAGTTAATAGGGAGTCGGGGACTCGAGCCTATAACTGTCAAGCACACACTTAAACAAACAGACAACAAATTGCTAAGGAGTCAGGCACCCGAGCCTAGCAACTGTCAAACAACACACACAAAAAGAAAAAAAAGGGGGCCCGGAGAGATCAGCTCATCTCCTGCCTACGTACCTCATCTGGTATGAGGATCAGGGCGACGTAGTTCCCATACGCAGGGACACAGGACTAGCCTAACCAGATAACAGAGGGAGACACAACACTAGGGAGACTACGACTCGAGCCTAGATGTTGTCATGCAAAGTCGTCCCTAAGTTAAGGTTTCTAGCTAACTTGCACAGGAAGCAAGCCTATCCTAAACATGACTTGCACAGGAAGCAAGCCACACCTAACCTAACTTGCACAGGAAGCAAGGGTCTCGATTGCAACTAGGGCAAGAGAAAGGGGAGGTCTCAATCGCAACGAGGGCGAGAGAAAAGAATGTCTCAATCGCAACGAGGGCGAGAGAAGAGAATTAGTGTTAGTTGTTAGTCAAACTCGACAAGACATCGCATCTCGTGCCTACGTATCTCATCTGAACATGAGAATCAGAGTTGCCGTAGTTCGGCTACGGAGGGACAAAGGTCTCGATTGCAACTAGGGCAAGAGAAAGGGAAAGTCTCGATCGCAACGAGGGCGAGAGAAAGGAAAAGGCTCGATCGCAACGAGGGCGAGAGAAAGGAAAAGGCTCGATCGCAACGAGGGCGAGAGAAAGGGTCGCAACGAGGGCGAAAGCAAACAAGGATTAGTCTAAACTAAACCTAACTTGCACAGGAAGCAAGTCAAACAAACATACAAGCACAGGTAGCACACACTATATACACACAAGGGGCTCACACAAGGGTTAGGTTTTAGTCGAGGGGTCACATCAACCTCAACAAACAAACCTCTGGTATGGGGTGAATGTTGCTCTTAACCTTGCCATTGAGGGGCTAAGGTGAAGCAGATGAAAGGAGATGAGGGGTGTGCCTCATTGCTCTTATCCCTGGCCAGGGAGAGCATTTGACAAGAACGTGTGGGTTCAGAAAGTGGGAACCCTTCTACACATTTAAAACTGACTCAACTGTACAATTGTACAAGATCTTGGGTTTGTATCTGCAATGCATCAACACAGTGGTGTGAGCAAAGCAGATGACACACAGAATAGCAGGGGATAGGTTGCATATCCCTTGGGTTCTGCCAATTGCCTCTTCACTTAGGAGGTCTTTGACTATGTACATGGACAAATTGTAAACATACACAAACATTGCCTCTTAAGGAGGACTTCAGACAGTTGCCTGGCCAAGTAACAGGCCAGGTCTTCCAGACTACATGAAGATGAGAAATATACCTCAATGCAAATTGCTTATACAAGCAAAGCAAAGCAAAAGTTCACAAGGAACTGAGCAACTAAAAGCACCTGAAATAGTCAAACAGACATTAGTATACAACTTCAGACAAAGCAAAAAGAAACAGACATCAACAGTCAATGCAATTAACAAATGGGCAAAGCACAATGCTCAAGGCACATGAGCCAAGCAACCTACAAAACAAAGAGGTTAGCTCATGATAATCAAATGAACTCAATCAAATTGTAATGATCTCTTTGAAGCATTTGTAGCTTAACCTGAAAACAAGAACTCAAACATAAGCCACAGGACCACTAGGACAAGCCTAGGGTCAAAAGAGGATGAGAAAGTCAAAACAGCAAATGAAATTCAACCAAAATCAAGTTTAAACAATCAAGAAGAAAACTCAATTGGTCCCACATTCATATCATTCATCATCATGATTTCATAAGCAAAGGAAGTCAAAGCATGGCAAATGAAAGCTCATAGAAGTCAACAGAAAGACTTAGCTCAAAACCAATCATAATCAATTCCAAAAATCATCAAATAATTCATGATCAATCACAATCCATGATATGACATGCATATAAAATTTCAGCTCATTTGGATCATGGGAAGATAGTCAATGAAAATCAGAAAGTCAAAGCAATTTCAAGCATGCTCAAAGAAGTCAAACAAACATGTGTCAACTTGAAAAATTCATAAATCAGTGATGACACATGAAAAATGAATGGGATCAACACCATGGCAAAGCTTAAGATGTCTAGTATGCACATGTAAAATTTCATGATCATCCAATAAAGTATGAGAATTTCCCAAATGGAATGGCAAGATGTATCACACAAAGTCAACAATTGACTAGGCAGGAGAGTAAAATCTCAAACAATTAGGAAATGGCATGATTAATTCCGAGAAAATTCACACATAAACTAGACATATACAAGTAGGTTCATGCAAAATTTCACATTAATTGGAGGTCAGGAAGCATGTCAACAAAAATCATGAAATTGCATATCATTGGTGTGACACAAATTGTCACACCCTACTTCAAAAATTCATATCTTAAGAACCAGATAAGATAAAATCACGAAATCTATATCAAAATCACCATGGATGAGTGTAGATTAAGCACAAAAGATTTCAGGGTCATTGGATATATCATCACAATTTCACAATGGATTTGGCAAAATGTACAATATTTGGTCACATTCTACAAACCCTAATGCCATTAAAAATCCAGCCATCCAAAAAATCAACAAAAATCATGATAAAAAAAATAGACATTCATATGAACATGATGCAAAAATTCCCATGAGATTTGGAATTAACATGAATGAAAATGAATTTTCAAAGATTGATGATCAAATGAAATAATTATTGAAATGAAAATGAATTAAATTGGAAATATTTAAAGACCGGGTGGCACATTTGTAATTTTGGGAACCACTTAATCAAACGACGCCGTTTAGGCGCGGCCAGGGAAATAATTTGATTGGTGCATGAGTGAACAGGAGCATGCAGCACGTGAAAATACAAGTTCTGGGCAAGGCTTATGCAATTAGGGTTTTTCTGGGCAAACAGCAAGAACATCATCACCTTCAAATCGAGCTTGGTTCGAAATTTTCCAGAAACTAAAATTGAATACACACAAATGTTCATCTAAGCATGGCAAGCACGAATCCAACAATGATTTCCATTAAAACACAACAATAAACATGAATCGAGCAAGAATCACAAACAACATCAAACTACATTTCAGCATAACTCGAGCAATAGTCAACCATTTTCAAAAACAAACACATCATGAAGCTCAGCATGAAGAGATCTTTCTAAAACATATCTCTATTTGATGAAATAGTGAGATCGAAAACTAACTAATTCTGAAGAGCAGATGAGATTCGATGGTTGTTTGGATGTTATGAGCTCAAACATATGCAGCCTTGTACTCCCAATGATGAATAGTGAAGATGCCTTGGCTCAATGAAGCTTGTTTTCGCTTGAAACCAAATCTGCCATGGATGGTATGTTGGAGCACAGTCCAGCAAAAGCTCCTTCCAGTTGTGAAATGGCAGTTGAAATGTGTCCACAATGATGCTTGGATGGTGAATCGAGCAAGGCAAGGCTCAGTACTTTGAGAGCTTTTGACCGATTTTTGAAAATGCAAGAAAATGAAATTTGAGAGAATGACAATGAATTCTGTGTTTGGAGGCAGCTAGGGTTCACAAATTGGCAGAAAATGTGATTTATATATGGTCTGTTTAACATCTCTTAATGCAATGCTAATCAAGTTTTGCTCAATTGACACCATTTGCTAATTTGCCAAGTTTGGTCCAAATGGAGGTATGATGGTAGTATGGGCACGAAATGGGCCTTTGGCAAGTCAGAAATATCATCTTAAACCATTCCTAATTGGCCATTTGGATGGAAAATGTTTAAATCAAAAATCCAATTTTGCACCCCACTTGAAATTTAAACATGCTAGGTTCAAAAGTGCCATTTTGATTGGCAATGTTTTGGTACATGAAAGTTACATTTTTGGAAAGAGGAGGTTAAATGTGGTTTGTTGGAAAAAACCTCACCAAATTTGGCCAAATGGTTTGAGAGATATGGCCTTTTGAAGTTCAAGAATTTGTGAAAATGATTTGATCATATCTTGACAACCATACATGGGAATTGAGAGTTCTTGGACTTTTTGGAAATGGGAGAACAAGATCTTCAACTTTCATGTTGGGCAAAAATTCATTTGAAGCTTGTATCATGATGTAAGTTTGGGATGAAGAAGTTTCCATTTTTGGCAGTTAAAATTACAGGTCTAGTTTCTATTTTTGGAAATTTCTGATTTCGCTTCAAATTCTTCAATGATGTTGTTTGCCATGATACATGAGGCCTATTGGGACATGAATAAGCTCTCTCAAACCAAATCCATCCATCAAAACCACAAAATCAACCACAGTTGACCAAGTTTGACTTTCTAGGGTTTCTGACTGATTGTGCACTGACTGATGACTTCTGAACATCCAATCTTTGACCTAATCACTTCAAATGGATCCCCAAGTCATATGAACATGTTGGACCAACCCTAGGGCCTTGGCTCCTTGAGAATTATGCTTGCTTGATTGATTGACTGATCTCCTGATCAGTTTGACCTAATTTCTTGATTGGCTTGCACTTGAGGCAAAAGGGACAATGCAATGCTATGCATTGGACCATGTTATGTTATGACTTAATATGAGAATGTATGTACAATGATAGGTGCAAATTTGAGGTGCTACAAGGGGGAAATATGCTCTCTAGGATATCGCATCCTATGCATACGTATCTTCTCTGACCGGAGAAGAATCAGAGCACTCGTAGCTCGGCTAACGCACGCCAAACAAAACCACACAGGAAACCGACTGCCAATCGCTGGACTTACGTCAGACTCCACACAAACAGGCAAACATGGAAACCAAATGCCAATCGCTGGATTTATATCAGACTCCGAACCAACACACACACACACAGGAAACCGACTGCCAATCACTGGACTTACGTCAGACTCCAACAAGCAAACAAAACACAGGAAACCAACTGCCAATCGCTGGACTTATGTCAGACTCCAACACACACAAAGGGTTCAAAAAGAAAAAAGGCGCCCGGAGAGATCAACTCATCTCCTGCCTACGTACCTCATCTGGTATGAGGATCAGGGCGACGTAGTTCCCCTAAACAAGGAAAGAACTTCTAACCTAACCAGATACAAAGGGAGACACAAACTACTAGGGAGACTACGACTCGAGCCTAGAAGTTATCATGCATACCATCCCTATGTTAAGGTTTCTATCTAACTTGCACAGGGAGCAAGCTATCCTAAACAGCACATGCAAAGTCATACAAGCACACCAAGCAAGCACACACACTATATGCACACAATTGGGCTCATACAAGGTTAGGCTGTGAGACACAAGCCAACTGGAATCGGGTGTAATTAGCTCTTAACCCTAACATTGAGAGTTAGGGTGAAGCAGATGAAATGGGGATGAGGATAAGACCTCACAGCTCTTATCCCTGGCCCGGGAGAGCTTCAAACAATAGAAGGTGTGGGAGTTCAGAAAGTAGGAACTCTTCTCCACATACGACTGACACAACAAAGATCTTGGGTTAATATCCTTAATGCATCAACACATGGTGTGTGAGCAAAGTGAATGACACACTGAATAGCAGGAGATGAATTGCACATCTCTTTTATCTGCCAATTGCCTCATAAGAGGACTTTTCCTGCTTGGCACAAAGATAAACAAACACAAGCATTGCCTCTTAAGGAGGGCTTCAGACAGGTGCCTGCCCACATAACAGGACAAGTCTTCCAGACTACATGAAGTCAGAGAGTTATACCTAGGTTAAGCAACCCACAAGCTAGCAAAGCAAGTTCACAAGAACTCGAAGCAACTTAGGTACCTGAAAAAATCTAAACCAATCAGTTTACAAGTCAAACAAACAGACAGACAACAATCATCAGGCAATAGTACACAGTCAGACAGATAAGGCAATAGGCAACAATGTGCAAGGCACAAGCTCAATGGAACTTGTTCTCAAAACCTACAAAACAACTCAATATTAGCCAACATCAATCAACTAATCAATCCAAATGAGTGAACCACTTCAACCATGGTAATGTGCTTCTTAACCTGAAATCCACAATCCAAATAGTGAGTCCAAACCACTAGGTCAAGGCCTAGGGTCAAAAGTAGGTCAAACATTCAAAACAGAACATGAAATTTAACATGAATCAACTTCATTCAATCAAGAACACATTCCAAAAGGTCCCATATCAATATCATTAACCAAAAGCATTTCATGAACCAAACATGGCAAGGTATGCAAATTGTGACCACATTGTGACATCAGAAGCAATAAATCTCAATTAAATCAGAAATGATCCCAATAATCTTGGCAAAATTTATGAGTAAACAGGACATACAACATGATCATCACACAAAAAAATTAGAGGCATTGGACATCATTAAGCATGGCAATCACATAGCATAAGTCAAGACAAGCACAACAAGCCCATGTGTGACACAAATTATCACACCAAGTTAGCATAGGCATAAAACATAAATGGTAATTGGTAAAAACCTCAAACCAAAGCCAAAACAACACTCAACATGTCTAGAAATAGTATGCAAAAATTCAGAAGCATTGGATAAGAAACAAGCATTTTGTGATCAGATGAAGTTCAAGGCCATTTTAAAGCTCAAATATGACCAACCAGATTGAAAAATCTCAATTAAATCATAAATGATCCAAATAATTCCAACAAAAATCATGACCAATCACAACATCTATAACATGCATCACACAAAAAATTAGGAGCATTGGATATCATTTGGCATGGCTAACACATCATTCAAGTTGAACATCACAAGGTGTGACACAAATTGTCACACCTAACTTAGCACATTCATAAAACAACAATGGTAATTGATAAAAATACCAAATCAACACCAAAATGTCAAGCAATGAGTCTAGTTATAGTATGCAAAATTCCACATTCATTGGATAAAAATCAAGCATTTCACAAATGATATGGCAAGGCAATGTCAAACATGCATACATGTTCAAACTCCTTAGACAAAATATTTTCCAGACCAGGCACAACTTGCATTTCAATAACCATAAAAAACTAGGTAGAATGAGGATCATGATGCAAAAAATTAGGATGAATTTGGATTAATTTTCAAATTGTTGTGATTTTTACAAGATGAGAAAGAATGAAAAAATAAAATGTGAATCAAGCATGGCAATATGGAGGAAGTAGTGAAAACACAAGGCAATATGTGAAACGCTCCCAACCGGATTCGAACCCTGGCAACATTTGAATTACAAACGCGCGGTACATCAAAACGGCGTCGTCTCAGCACACAAACCCTAAGCGCGCGCATGCATGATTCAAAAAATCCGCAGGTAACTAACATGAACTCGTGGCAAAATTCGCAGGTATCCTTATGCGTTCCGCAGGTAATTTCACAAGAAAACTGGAAACGTGATGAACATGATGAAGATCATGAAGATCTTCATCCAAATTTTTCCAGAAAAATCCAAATCGTCCAGAAATGAAAAACGCGCACATCAATCAATTCATCATTCATCATACAACAAGATTCCATGAATCATTCATGCAAAAACATCATCAATCGCATGGACCGAAGGAATTAAAGTTTGTCATCAAAACTTCAAATGCATGGATCTAACTCAATTCAACACCAAATCACTCCATTCAAAGCTCAGGTTTATCACCACTAAAAGATCTACATGATAGGCATAACGAATTGCAAAATCAAAGAGGTCAAAAAATCTACCTCTTGATGAGCAGCAACTAAAATCACGTGTTTCCAAGGTTCTTGATGTTCCAATTATTCTCCAATGTGCTTCTTGAAGTAAGTGATGATGAAATGAAAGCTTCAATGCACACGAATCTTGCTCAATCTTCACTTGCCATGGAAGCTTCACACCTTGAACATGAACAAAACAGGCACGATTACCTCTGTTTCCACGTGCAAATGTGCTCAATTATAGCTCAGGATGATGAAATGATCAATGGAAAGTGCTTGTGTTTGAAGAATTGTGGAGAAAAAAGTGAGAGAAAATTTTGAGAATTTGTGAAATCTAGATCTAGAATTGGTAATTGTGATGAAAACAGTTATGATTAAGGCTTTATACTCAATGCTAATCATGTTTAGGGAAGGCTTAAGCAAAATGCAAATGAGTTTAATCACTTTGTGGTGTTTTTGCAAAAAACCAATTTTCCACTCCATGCACCGCCATGCACGTGAACAGTGCACATGCAAGGCCTAAAATCACTAAAATGGAGTTCATGCACATGTTGAAATGGATTTGGTATGCATATGTTCCATAAAAATGAGTTTATGCAATTTCTTCCCAAAATATTCATGAATGAACCAATGCCATGCAAATGAGATTTCATGCCAAATGATGCCATGCTTGGAAAATACACGTTATAAGGAGCAATATGCAAAAAGATCCACCCAAATTGGCCTTTTGGTTTGAAAGTTATGCTCATTTGAAGTTTAAACCACACTTTGCCATGATTGGACCATATCTCCTCAACCACACATGAGAAATTCATGATCTTGAACTTTTTGGAAATGGGAGAGAAAGATCTTAAACTTTCGTGTTGGACAAAATTTAATTTGAAGCTTTCTTGATGATGTAATCTTGAGTTGAAGTTGGTCCAAAACCTTTCCATTTTTGGAAACTTCAAATTACAGGTCACTTGCTATTTTTGGAAAGTCTTTATCTGACTTCAAATCCTTCAATGTTGATGTTTGAGATGTCAAATGAGACTTGTTTGAACATGAATGAAGCATCACTGATCATTTCCCACCTCCAAATCCACAGTTGAATTGACAGTTGACTTCTGTTGACTTTTTAGGGTTTCAGATGATTTGCTCATGGACTGATGATCTCTGAGCCTCCAATACTTGGCCAAACCTCTTCAAAATGATCCTTGGGTCACATGAACTCATTGTACCAACCCTAGGGATTTAATCTCATGGAGAATGCTCTTGTTGCCTTGCACAGTTGAATCTCCTGACCAGTCTGACTGATGACATGATGGACTATGCAAATGATAATGCAATGTTAATGACCTAAACATGAAATGCATATACAAATGGGAGGTGCAAATTTGAGGTGCTACAGCTGCAAAGGAAGCTGCCAAGGCCAGGGATGATGCTTTGACTCAGGGGGAGCAATCTAACTCTTGTTTTTCCCCTCTGGTCTTAAAGACTCTGGAGGAATTGCAAAAGGAACAACAAGTGGTATGAGTTAGGCTGGATCACCTGGATTGCGTCAATATCAACATTCAGAACATGTTGACTCAGTTGCTCCAAAGGATACCTCTGCCCCCAAACCCTTAGGCACTTAGGCTCTTTGTTTGTTGCTTTTTCTTCTAATGTTTTTAATGCTCTCTGATCTATGCTTTCCTTACTGCCTATCTGTATTTGTTTTTCTCTGATCATATGAATTTCCGTTTCTTGCCAATTTTTTTCCTGTCTTTTTGATTCTGACAAAAAGGGGGAGAACTAAAAACAACTCTGATGATAACATATCTAAAACCTCTCAAGGAACTGCAAATATTAATAAATATTAATAACTTATGACGACTAAAGTTATGCAGGAAAATAGCTAAGGTACAAAACCAACTCCACACAAGAAAGGTCCGTTAAGAACTTCTGTTAAATCTGATAATCTAACTTAGGGGGAGTTCATTCCCTTTATCTGGTTCTAAGATATTCGTATTGTTTCATCATTACTCTGACGTATTTTTCCATCATAAAAAAGGGGGAGATTGTAAGAACAAATTTAGTTCTACAATGTATCTCTAAGATTTTGATGATAACAAAGGATGAAACAAAAATGGTACCCTAACAAAAAATTTCTAAGTGTGCAGGACTCTGATCAAAACAATCAGATAGACAATCATCAAATATAAAATCAAGCGCTAAGATACTACTCAAAAGTAATGTAACCAGAAGGTTCTGACTCTGATCCAACAGGCGCTAGCAAAACTAAAGAAGTCAGACACTCTGAAAGAAAATAATGAATCCAGACTCTGAAGACATACGCTCTGAAGAAGTCGAATAAAGAGAAACCCTGATGACAGTCAGATACAAGCATCCTATGAAGATGCAAATTGCTAAAAGAAGACTCTGACAAAGATTCGCTGATTCAAGAAAGCTTAACGTTGAAGAAACTTGCATATGGAAAGAAACTATCTTTAGAAAGAAGTTATTATGCTCCATACTACTTTGGAAAGAACAAGGAGAGTAATGACATTAATCATTCTTCAATGACTAAGATTTTGTCATTAACAGCTACCAACGGTCATCTCAATATCCTATAAAAAGGATGGAACGCTTCACAAATCAAAGGCTGATACACGAGATACCTCACTTCCACTACTTTCTTTTCACTCTCTCATGAGCTGCTGCTCTAACGTGAAAACATTTCCTACTATGATATTCTGTAATACTTACTTATTTTTAGAAGAACTGTTTATTACAAATCATATCATTTCTAAAAGATATTTCCTTAAGTGAATCTGTGTAGTCTGAATACTTTAGAGGGTTAAGGGATTATTTCTCTTAGACGGTTGTTTGTGTAATCTTTCAAGATTAGTGGATTAAGTCCTTTTTGAAGGAAAAATCACCTTGGTCGGGTGGACTGGAGTAACATTGATTTTCAAGCGAACCAGTATAAAATTATGTGTTGAATTCCTTTTATTCTGCATGTGTCTAAATTCTTAAAGGGTTTTTTATTTTCCAAAACAGTTCAAACCCCCCTTTCTTGTTTTTCTCTACCTTCAGTGATGTTAGCCACAATATGATCAAACTGATCCACCGTAACATCATGTTCCACAAACGCTTGCTCTAGAACTCTTTACAGTGATTCTCTATGCGCTTCTGAGTTCATCAATAGAGATAGTACTGAAATCTTTGAGGGGGTTTGGAGAAACTGCTCCACCACATTGAACTTACTCTTCTTTATTAGTCTAAGTACCTTATCATCGTCATTAGGCTTCAAGCAGCTGGATTTACCAGGCTGACACCTTATAACACTAACTGATTCTACAACATGTACATCCACCTTCTTGCTAACAGACGAATCGTCCATGTTCTTTGGGAACACCGGCCCAAACACACGACCACTGCGGGGCACCTTAGTAACATCAGCAATGCTTACGACATAATTGGTCGTAGGTAAAGGAACCTCTTGATCATCTTTCACCATAGTCGCATTATACTGATATGGGACAACTTTATCGAATGCATACGGGACTGGACCCGCTAACCGTATAACCAACAGAGATACTGATCTATTGCTGACATTGTTATTGCTGTTGCTATCATACTGGATAACCACTCTCTCAGGACTCTTGAAAACCAGTACTATAACATTGACATCGTCATCTATGTGATGGGACTGAACAATCTAAATCAAACCTTCATCCATCAACCTCTGGATGTCCCTCTTCACAACCATACATCCTCTAGGATTGACACTGCAGATAGCACAACCATCATGGTCATACTCACAATCACTAACCAAGCCAATATCCTTATTCATCCTCACCAAGGATCTTCTTATGAAGCGTACATCGAATACCTTGAACTCCCCTAAATAATCGTCCACCATATTAACAGATGAATTTCCATGGGCAGGTAGTGGGTTAGCTTTAACATTCGGCACTCGGTCCTCAAAGGACACAATTCTACTCTTTACCAACTTCTGAACTTCATACTTGAGAGTGTAGCAATTCTCTATGTCATGTCCGGGAGCTCCTTGATGGAAAGCACAACGGAGTTCTGGTTTATACCACCAGGGAAGTGGTTCAGGGGTTTTGGGAGGATTTCTTGGCTGTAGTAGGTTCTTGAGAACCAAATAAGGATATAATTCTGCGTATGTCATTGGAATAGGGTCAAAAGAGACTTTCTTCCTCTCAAAATTTTGTTGCTGATGATTATTAGTATTGCTGTTGTTGTAGGTGTTTGTTTGTTGTTGAGGTTGTTGTTGCTGAACTGGTGCTGATTGATTTGAAGAAAACATAGGAATAACTGAAGATACTTGATGATGATGTTGACGGGGTGGTTGAGTTCTTCTTATCCGAGGCCTCATTTGCCTCCCAACTGAAACTGCATTGGTCTCGTTCTCGTTATTCTTGCTGAAATTGTTGCCATACCTTTCGCTGGATGACGTCTCTTCTCTAGACAACCGTCCTTCTCAGACACCTTCTTCGAGCCTTATCCCCATGTTTACCATTGAGGAAGATCTTGATCATCTCCTTTTCCTCTAAAGGAGGGGTAATCTGAGCAGCGAGTTCTCTCCATCTCTGCGCATACTCCTTGAATTTCTCCTTCTCCTTCTGAGATAACGATCTCAATTGATCCCTATCTGGAGCCATATCAACATTATATTTATACTGCTTCATAAATGCTTCGCCCAAATCGTTGAATGTGCGGATGTTCGCACTATCCAACCCCATGTACCACCTCAGAGCGGCACCGTGTCATACCCTAATTTCAACCCTAATATTCCACCATCATTTATACCATTTTCATGACATCTAGCATTTTTGCACTACTAACCTATTGAAAATACAAAAAGATTTTTTACTTTGTTTGTCTTAAGCTAGGGTTTTGCACCAAGAGCTTTCAAAGATTGATCAATCAAGACTTGGCATGAGATTTAACATTTCAAAATCCTCATTCTCACCAAGTAATCAAGTTACTTTCATCAATAAGAATCGATTTCAAGATCATTCCATCTATAGTTCATCAAGCCACAATTCATCTGACACTCAAAATTAGGGTTTTGGTCAAAGTCAGCTTGATGTTGGCTCTTTGACCAAAGCATGATTCTATGGATTAAGGCATGATCCAAGGTATTATAATGTGTATTCATAACCCACTCATACAATTCATATGGCTCAAAAGGTTAGGTTCATAAGCAGATGAAAGTTTGAACACAACTGATGAAAAAGTCAACAAATGCTTAAAGTCAAAGTTTGACTTTTAAGATTTTTGGTCAACTATCGACTTTTCAAGTCAAGGATTATGAAAATATGATCATTGAAGTCATTTGATCAAGTTTAGTCAAGAAAATCAAGGTTACTTGCAAAAAGGGCAAAGTTGGAGAATTTGAAATTTTTACTAAGTCCCTAAAAAACATGTCCAAGTACCCAACTTTCCAAGGCCATAACTTATGATCCAAGCCACCATTTTCTTTGCTCAAACTATTAGATTAAATACCTTGCTTCATACTTCAACTTTTTCCTAGGTGATAAAACCTCAAAAAATTCACGAATAAGGATATATGGGGTCATGAAGTGGATGATTCATTTGTTTGTCAAGTGGTAAAACACTTGGTGAAATTTTCAGCATGCTGATCTAGTCAAGTGACTAACTTTATGCCAGTTTTTCACCCAGATCCCAGCTGATTCAAGAAAATTGATCAACATGAAAGTTGTAGATCATGATTCCATCTTTCCAAAATGTCCAATATCAATAAACTCTCATGCTCGAGCTAAGAGAATCGAATTAGGGAAGATAGCCTCATGGAATGGTTCATAAGTCAAATTCTAAGCAAAAGTACACTACAAATCCAAACAAATCCACAAGTGCATGTACTTCTTGCTTCTAAATCTCACTCTAATCAGAAGATAACACACACTTTTGAGCCTTTATTCAAGCAACCAAGCCATTACACAATGAATCATTCCATTTTTGGCATAAAGGTTACACTTCCATTTGTGTAAAGTGGCTTTAACCCAACATTAAGTACCATTGAGCTCCCAAATGGCTTTGGCTCTGATACATACCAACTTTAAACATCAAGTCCACTCCTACACTTCAGACAAAGCTCAATAAAACACTCCAAGCCCCCCATGCTTTTGCCATGCTTCCTACTTGGTGTTTTGTGCAAGAACCAACCAAGCAAGCAAACCAGTAGAAGTCTTAATTATTTTATGATATTTGAGGCTTCTTGAACCCTCAAGGGTCCCTATAAATAGAGGACAAAGCCTCATATACCCATACACCAAGCTTTCTAAGAAAAAATCCATTCTTGAGAGCTTTTCAATCTTAACCTCCATTCTCTCATTTGGCTTGTGCATTCTGCAAACCAAAAGTTCCAATCATCTTCTGAGAACTCATAAGCATTAGGAGAGGCATCAAACAATATATGGAAGTAGTGTTGAAGAGGCATTGGACCTTGCTCCAATAGGTATATTCTTGCACTTTGAAACTCATCATACATACGTCATTTCATTTTGATTTCTGAAGCAAATATGTAGCGTTTATTATGTTAAGAAGGATCATTAGCTTACATGTCATTTATATTGTTGTTTATGTGAAATTATGTTGCATGAAACCTAAAGTTTCAGTTCTGGTTTTAGCCTTCGTGCATATCCATTTTTGAGTATTAGCCAAAACCTATGATACCATTGTGTTCCTTGCATTTTTCTATGCGATTTTGATCTTTATTTCATTAAAAATGATTGAGAAATGAGAGAGATATGATTGATGAAAGATTGGAAAATAATGGGAAAAAGAAAACGAAAATGTGAGAGAGAGGTTGAAGATGATACTGAGTTGGCATTGGAAAAAGTCCATGGAACCCCAAGGACGTGGGTTCAAACCTGACCAGCGTAGTGTTTATTTTTTCTCATTTGTTAAATGTTCATTTTTCTTCATAACTTCAAAAACCCATAACTTCATGACCCCTTAACCTTTTTGGCCCATTCTTTTTGCCATGTGTCCATAAGAATGTCTATTTTATGATGACACCAAAAAAATCTCAAAAATATTATTTATTTCACCATTTTTGATTGGACGGAAAACATGTGTTTTAAGTGTTTTTAAGGATCCTAATTGATTCTTTCGGCTTATGTCTTATTTGTTCTCGATGTTGAAAGTTTGTATGATTAAAACACACTCTTTTAAATGTTGATTGTTATCCTTAACATGTTTGAAATTGATTATTTTCATACAATGTATCAATTGATTCACCTTGAAAACATGTTTGAATGAATGGTTAGGAGGTGATTAGGTTTCCCCTTAAGTTTGGTCTTATAATGAACTTTGATTCAAGTCTAATGTTTATTTTGTGAAGACTTATAATGTGATGTATGTTTGACCTAAATTGATTCATGTTGTGTTTACTATGTACCAATGAATGCTTTTACCATGTCAAGTATGATTTTGTCTTCACCATCAATATGTTGTGTCTTGTGATGTCATGTGAAACTTCATCATGTCTTGTTTATATCCAATGCCTAAAAAACCATGTTTAACATTGTCATCCATACCTTGTGATTGCCATTGTACTTAGCCATATTTTGTGTCATAATGTTAATGCATGTTCAATCTTGTTATTGTTTATATCCAAGGGAAAAGAATCATGACATTATTGTCATTTTTTATGTGTGTATTCGTCTGTACTCTATACAACTTTGCTTCCCCTTAATCCAAAAACTTCTAGATACAATCTTAGGTTCCCCTAAATTTAAACCTTAGGATTCTATCTTTCTCTCCTTCTTATAACCACTTTCATAATAAACTTTGACTTAGGTCATTGTTTCTCCTTTTATTTCTTAATCAAATGCTTCAAAACACTTAAGCATATTCAAAGATCTTTTCCTAAGACCTAAAAAACACAAACCCTTTTGCCACTTTGGCTTTTCCATATTTAAAACCTTTTCATAAAAGGATTAGACATGAGTCATCCCTAGTTGAGATTTAAATCTCCTACCCCATAACATTGTTGAGATTGATAATGATTCTTTTCCATTTGGAAGAGATATGTGGCATACTTGTTGATTATATATCCAAGTGAGAGCCCTTCTTTCAATTTTATGCAAAGATCTATCTTCCACATGTTTGTGGTGGATTAAATGGGAGTTTTCTCCTTAAGATGACAATTTGTCTCTTTCTCATAAAATCAACCCCAACAAATCCCTTCTTACTTTTGAACCCGAACTACGAGGTTTTGATCCTTCACGGGTACGTAGGCATAAGACTCAATGTCTTTCCAAATCATCAAACAATAAAAAATGTTCTTTTTCTCATCTCCCCAATCAAATAGCAAACAATTTTAAACCATACACATATATTTAAAAGGTTCCTGTAGAGTACTATAGATGATTAGGATGCTAATACCTTCCCTTTTCATAACACACCCCCGTACCTTTAGAATCTTCCCCCCCCCCCCCTTTTTCTTAGCTTAAGTTTAATCTTCTAGATTTGCATATACATATTGGGTTTATTTTTGAATCTTTTCCCCTTCCCCTGGATAAATTAAAGTTCGGTGGTGATATTTTGATTCATGAGTCAAGTCTAATCAATAGCTTGGTCTCCGATTCTTCACCGCGACACACCGGTCAGATTGTCTTGAAAATAATGGATCAACAATTGATCATTATCGGTTTGAGTAGACATCTTTCTAGCATACATCACCAAATGGCTGAGTGGACATGTATTCCCTTTGTATTTTTCAAAGTCAGGCACTTTGAATTTCACCGAAATCTTTACATTTGGAACCAAACACAGTTCCACAACACTCTTCCCAAATAAGTCCTTACCCCTCAAAGTTTTCAATTCCTTACGCAACTCAAGAAATTGGTCCTTCATCTCATCCATCCTCTCACACATCCGGGCCCTCGGACGACTCAAAATGATAGATGGTATCTGCTACACAAGGCAGGGTATGCACGACAGGCGGTGACACAGACATGACCGGGCTAGATGTCGGCATAGAAGCAAATGTAGGCGCAAAACCTTCGGGCACAAAGTTTGGCGGCATTCCCCACGGGAATCCGGCAGGCATGTTGAGTGCAAATTGAGCAGCAGTTGCGGGAATGGTAGAGGTAGCCACCTCTAAAATAACGGTCCTCTAAGGAGGAGGAGTTGCGGGCGTTGGAGAAGACTGGCTTTGAGCAGCTAATACAGACTCCATCATGACAGTCAGGCGGGCGATCTCCTCTTTCAAGTCTCTATTCTCTTGCTCAAGATGTTCCATGATTCTGGAGTGATTGGTGTGAGTATTGTACCATTGAGTCAGCTTGACTAAAGCATAGATAAAACACCAATGAGACATCTGGCGAAAGAGAAACCTGCTTATGCAAATGATGCATGAAATGCAATGCTTGATTGTTTTTATTTTCAAGGAACTTACTATATTATTTGCAAATATATATACATTTAACAATAATTGCAATAATTTGATATAACCATAAAAATCTCTTCTATTTATATAATTTGAAGGATTACACTGAGTACAACTTCAGAAACCAAATGAAAAATACAAGAGAAAAGGATATTAGTCATCCTAAGGATCGCTAACAACAACATCAGAAGATCTGGTTGAATGCGCATACTTCCTTCGGATCATTCAGAAAATGGTAGTGACTTATAAGGACTAGCATGAGATGCTCCCTTTTGCTCTACATGGATATCGTACGTCCGCCCTCACTTCAACAGGGGCAACCCCCTTTTTCTCTTGTCTATGGCATGGAAGTAGTGCTCCCAATAGAAGTAGGGATCCCGTCAAAGCGTGTCTTGATGGAAGCTAAGTTATTTGAAGCTGATTGGTGTCAAAGCAGGTATGACCAACTGAATTTGATTGAAGAAAAGAGGATGACGGCTTTATGCCATGGTCAGTTATATCAGCAGAGAATGAAGAAAGCATTCGACAAGAAGGCTCGACCTCGCGTATTCAGAGAAGGTGACCTTGTGCTTAAAAAGATTCAATCTTTCATATCTGATTCTAGGGGCAAGTGGACTCCTAATTATGATGGCCCATATGTTGTTAAGAAAGCCTTCTCTAGGGGGCCCTTGATTCTTACAAATATGGATGTTGAGCAGCTTCCACGTCCTATGAATACTGACGTAGTCAAGAAATACTTCACCTAGAAAAAAAAGAAAAGAATAGCTCGCTAAGTCGAAAACCCAAAAGGGAGGCTTAGGCAAAACAAAGGATTATGGCAAGTAACTGCATCGGGTCAGATTAGATCACTTGAAGAAACATCAGCTTGTCAAAGCTCTCAACTGGCTCTTATCAGAAGCCCAAATACATATGGAATTCAAATTTGTTAGGGAGAATAGTTTCATTGTATTTTAATGTAGCATTTTCCCATATTACCATTTTCTCACTTTGTAAATATCCATGGGATCACGCCATTTGCGGATCACCATTCTATCAATAAAATTCGAGACTTATCCATTTATTGGAAATCCTTATTTTATTTCTGCTCCGCAAAAATATCATTTTTATTTTGATAAAAATTCTTGAAACGAATATTTGAAAAAAATTGTTTTTTTTCAAAATAAAATTTTGTTTTGATTTGTGAATGCAAAAAAGAACGTTCATAGTTAAATCCCCAAGCGGCGAGTAAGTTGTGAAATGTTGGATGTTGGAACTCAATGTTCCCCAGCAAAGTGTTAAGCATGGATTTTCTATCAAGATTTAAAATAAAAAGTCAAGCTTTTTCAGCGATCTTCATTATCCCTGGTGGAAGATGCAAATTTTGATGATGTCTCCGGAAGAATCATTTGAAGGTTTTCCTGACCAATCCACACCTGTCCTTGGTAGAGTCTACATGTTTTTTTCCCTAAGTGAAGTCTTCTTCTCCAGGGAAATTGGAGCCCTACAGCAAGATCTCTGCTCCATCAAAGGTTCGCATTTCATCCCCAGACGAAGCATCTTCCTCTCCCTAGAGAGAATTTGGACCTCGTGACGAGACTTTTTCCTTTAATGACCTTTAACTCATCTCTAATGATGTTTTCCACCTTAATGAGATTAGCCAAGCTCATGTTGAGCTATGAAACATATTATGTCCCCAACGTGTCTGTTTTGTCTGTTTTTGTCAGCATAAACATAACATGCATACATGCATATATACATACATGCATATATATCATTAATAACCAAATTCACATCCATTTTTAATTCCTTGATGACATTTACCTTAATTTCTTTGAATATGTTCATCCTTGGGTGTTATGTTTCCTTCTCTATAGGAGTCGTCAACCTTAAGCAGAGAGTTTATATCCTTTCTAACTCCCCACTAAGTTCATTCCTCGTGGAAGATGGTTGTTTTAGTTTTCCTTTTCCATCCTTGGATAGGATAAAATCCCAATTGAGCTTCATTCCCCATTGGTAGAGTCTTACTTTTTTTTCTCAAGTTGTTCCTGGAGTGAGCCAAATATTTGGAAATTAATGGTGAATCTCTCTAGGTTGTTAAACCTAGACCGAGAGTGCATTTAATTTGCACTGTCTCCCCAGGAGAAACATCTTCATTATCGCCAGTGAAGACATATCCTTTTCCCCGGTATGAACACAAAGGGTTATCTCTTTTGAGAAGCTTGTCTATCTCGAAGGAATTATCAATGTAGAAGTTTTCTTCCATCAGATGGTTTTCTCTCCAGAGAAGTTTGATGAAGACTTCCAACAGGTAGCTGTCTCTTTATTTGAGAAGCATGTTTCATGATCTCCAATCCCCAATAAGTAGTTATCTTCTCCCGAAAAGCTTATTGACTCCCATTTTGGATGACAAATGGCAGCCTCTTTTTGAGAAGTTTGTTTATCCCCAATGAAGTTATCAACATATCAATCGTTCTTTCCAACAAATGGCCATCTCCCTAGGAAATTTCGTCAGAGAAGTTTGTTGAAGACTATTACAAGAACCTTTATTTTATCACATGACTTTATATCCCCGATGAGGTATTCCATTACAAGGACTTATATCACCAGTGAGGTGTTAGTCACAGCCAATGGTACTTTCCCCAATAAATCACGGTGGAAGTCTGTTGAAGATCCTTACTGCGATTTTCTATTTATTTGAGAATTCCAATTTTTTATAAGATTAACTGACCCGCATCCTTCGAAGATACCCGATGGAGTTACTTCTCTTTCCCCAACAAGTGGTCACCTTTTTAGGAGCTCGTTCATTAATCCTTTCCGAGAGAAAGACTTGGTTATAGAAGAAACCAAGGCCCGTTCGCTGGTTTATGACCCGAATCGCGGATAAGCTTATTTTGCCTTTTCTAAGTGGAATACTTAAGTAAAGAAGAAGTTGACTCATGTTTTAATCATGTAAGCATATTTTGACTCGTTATTTGAATAGGCGGTCATCTCTACCTTTGAGAAACCTATTGCAAAGATATTTCCTCAGTGAAGCGTACTTTTATTTTGACTCGTTATTTGAACAGGCGGTCATTTCTACCTTTGAGAATCCTGTTGCGAAAGCTAGAACTCGTTATTTAAACAGGAGGTCATCTCTACCTTTGAGAAACCTATTGCGAAGATGTTTCATCAGTTGAAGTCATGATCATTTGGAATGATCTATTCCCCAGGGAGCCCGGATCCATTGGAATTTGCAAACTGAAGTTGTAATCTTTTCCTCGGTGGAATTTCCGTTTGTCTGTCCCCATAATGGTGTTCCTTTATCCCTATGTGTTTTATCAACTAATATTACTCCCCTGTGACATTGTTCCTCACAGAATTCCTGAGTCCTGCATGTATATCATATCATAAGCAATTGGTGGCCTCTTAGGGCCAAAAACCGTGCATGTTTGTATTTAAATCCCTTCAATCACGTCGAGATGAAAATTCCAATATTCATATCTCCAGATTGAAGAAACTTAAATAGGGGCATCTGTCTTACCCTAATTTTCAACCCTAAGATGCCACCATCATTTGTACCCTTTGCATGACATCTAGCATTTTTGTACTACTTACCAATTGAAAATACAAAAATATTTTTTACTTTGTTTGTCTTAAGCTAGGGTTTTGCACCAAGAGCTTTCAAAGATTGATCAATCAAGACTTGGCATGAGTTTTAACATTTCAAACTCCTCATTCTTACCAAGTAATCAAGTGACTTCCATCAATAAGAATCGATTTCAAGATCATTCCATCTCAAGTTCATCAAGCCACAATTCATCTGACACTCAAAATTAGGGTTTTGGTCAAAGTCAGCTTGATGTTGGGAACGATTTTGGATCTCCCAGAAAATAAACACTGAAAGGGTTTAGGATTTTCTCCTACTTCCAAGAAGATTGCAGAAGGAAGTAGATCTGTTCGTTCAATCAGAGAAACTTTCCATAGTGGAGGGTTCATTAATCCCACTTTGCCAGAAGTTAGTGTCGTCACTGAGGATAATGATTTAACACGGGAACCCTACTGCGATGATCCTGAATATGATCTTGAGGTGGAAGATGCATATGTGCCTTTCTACTTTCCTCATCATAGAGAACTTGAATACATCCCGGGGTTAGAAGACGAAGCAACTGAAGCCAATGCCAATGTGGAAGACAATCTTAAAGATGTTCCGACCGACTTCATAGCTCACAGAGTAATTCGCCAAAACTGGACCTCTGTTGATGTTCCTGTTGTTATTTACATTTCAAAGTAATATTTTGTTGTTTGTTTTCTTTTCAAAAAAATCCTTTCGTTATGCCTAAGGCGAAAGTGATAATGTTTGGGCTTGCATTTGAAGAATTAAATAAATGAAAATGTTATTTGGTTTTCATATTGTTGTTTTTATTGTTTTGTTGTTTTTTCTGGAAAATGGTAATATAAAAAAAAAGCAAATAAACACTTCCAGATAGCTGCACATAACTTCACACTTTTATCTGTTTCTAAAATAAGGATAAAATCACATGTGCAGATTAATTCATGACATATCCATTAAAACCAATGACCTTATGCCCTCTTGCAACTTTGAATTCCCTGTGTACGAAGCGGAAGAAGAAGAAGAGGAAAACATTCCAGATGAAATCTCTAGACTGCTCGAAAATGAAGAAAAGACCATTCAGCCATTCAAAGAGCCTATGGAAGTAATCAACTTAGGGTCTGAAGAGGATAGAAAAGAAGTCAAAGTTGGAGCACTTCTCGCGCCAGAGGTCAAAGAGAGGATGATAGAGCTTCTCCGAGAATATACTGATGTGTTTGCTTGGTCATACCAAGACATGCCAGGGTTGGACACCGATATTGTGGAGCATCGTTTATCGTTGAGGCCAGAGTGTCCACCGATTAAGCAAAAGTTAAGAAGAACTCGGCCGAACATGGCGATCAAAATCAAAGAGGAAGTGCAAAAGAAGATTGATGCAGGTTTCCTTGTCACATCAGAGTATCCACAGTGGTTGCCCAACATTGTGCCAGTTCCCAAGAAGGACGGAAAGGTTCGCATGTGCGTTGACTATAGAGATCTAAATAAAGCCAGTCCTAAGGATGACTTTCCTCTGCCACACATTGACATGTTGGTGTATAGCACCGCCAAGTTCAAGGTCTTCTCTTTCATGGATGGATTTTCCGGTTACAATCAAATCAAAATGGCGCCCGAAGATATGGGAAAAACAGCTTTTATTACACCTTGGGGCACATTTTGCTACAAAGTAATGCCTTTCGGCTTGAAGAATGCTGGTGCCACCTATCAACGAGCTATGACTACTCTTTTTCATGACATGATGCATAAAGAGATTGAAGTCTATGTAGATGACATGATAGAAAAATCAAAGACTGAGGAAGATCATGTTGAGTATCTTTTGAAACTGTTTCATCGTTTGAGAAAATACAAACTCCGCTTGAACCCAAACAAATGCACCTTTGGGGTTCGATCAGGAAAGCTCTTAGGCTTCATCGTCAGTCAAAAGGGTATTGAAGTTGATCCCGACAAGGTTAAAGTCATTCAGGAAATGCCAGCACTTTAAATAGAAAAGTAGGTGAGGGGATTCCTTGGGCGTTTGAACTACATTTCGAGGTTAATATCTCATATGACTGCTAATTGTGCTCCCATTTTTAAGCTCCTCCGAAAGGATCATGGTTGTGTTTGGACGAATGATTTTCAAAAAGCCTTCAACAGTATCAAAGAGTATTTGCTAGAACCTCCTATCTTGTCCCCTCCAGTTGAGGGAAGACCATTGATTATGTATCTGACTGTACTAGAAGAATCTATGGGTTGTGTCTTGGGTAAACAGGATGAAACAGGACGAAAAGAGTATGCCATCTATTATTTAAGCAAGAAATTCACGATTGTGAGTCCCGATATTCCATGCTAGAGAAAACTTGGTGTGCTCTGGTTTGGGTTGCCAAGCGTCTCCGTCAATATATGATGAATCACACAACTTGGTTGATATCCAAGATGGATCCGATTAAGTATATCTTTGAAAACCCTGCATTGACCGGAAGAATTGCTCGTTGGCAGATGCTCTTGTCCGAAAATGACATTGAGTATCACACCCTGAAAGCTATCAAAGGAAGTGTCTTGGTCGATCATTTAGCTCATTAGCCAATCGACGATTATGAGTCTATAAATTTTGAATTTCCAGATGAAGATGTGATGTACTTAAAAGCCAAAGATTGCAATGAACCACTGCCAAATGAAGGGCCAGAGCCAGGTTCTCAATGGGGTTTAATATTTGATGGAGCAGTTAATGCTTATGGTAATGGTATTGGGGCAGTAATCATCACTCCTCATGGCTCACATATCCCTTTTACTGCAAGATTAACATTCAAGTGCACGAACAACATGGAGGAATACGAAGCCTGCATCATGGGTCTAGAAGAAGCCATTCATCTTAGAATAAAAAATCTCAATGTTTATGGAGACTCAACTCTAGTTGTCAATCAAATTAAAGGAGAATGGGAAACTCGTCAACCCGGCCTAATCCCATACAAAGACTATGCAAGGAGGTTATCTACTTTCTTCAACAATATTGAATTTCATCACATCCCTCGTGAAGAAAGTCAGATGGCAGATGCCTTGGCAACTTTGGCTTCCATGATCGTTGTGAATCGTTGGAATGATGTGCCTAAGATCGATGTTATGCGTCTTGATAGACCTGCTCATGTATTTGAAATGGAAGAAGTCTCTGATGACAAGCCATGGTACCACGACATCAAGTGTTATCTCCAGAGTCAAGAATACCCACCTGGGGCATCAAACAAAGATAAGAAGACCTTGAGAAGACTGGCTAATAACTTCTTTCTGAATGAAGGCGTGCTATACAAGAGAAACTTTGACATGGTTCTGCTCAGATACGTGGATAGACACGAAGCAGGCTTATTGATGCAAGAAGTTCATGAAGGTTCCTTTGGTACTCATTCCAACAGACATGCAATGGCTAAAAATATGTTAAGAGCGGGTTACTATTGCATGACAATGGAAGCTGATTGTTGCAAGTATGTGAAGAAGTGTCACAAATGCCAGATTTATGCTGACAAGATACATGTACCTCCAACTCTACTCAACATTCTCTATCTCCATGGCCTTTCTCTATGCGGGGTATCGACATGATTGGTATGATTGTACCCAAAGCTTCATACGGACATCGTTTCATTCTGGTGGCTATTGATTATTTCACAAAGTGGGTTGAAGCGGCCTCATATGCCAATGTGACCAAGCAGGTGGTGGTTAGATTTATCAAGAATCAAGTTATTTGTCGTTATGGTATGCCAAGTAGAATCATCACTGATAATGGTTCAAACCTAAACAATAAAATGATGAAGGAAATGTGTGAAGAGTTCAAGATTGAACATCATAATTCCTCTCCCTACAGACCAAAGATGAACGGTGCTGTTGAAGCTGCCAACAAGAACATCAAAAAGATCATTCAAAAGATGGTAATGACTTATAAGGACTCGCATGAGATGCTCCCTTTTGCTCTGCATGGATATCGTACGTCCGTCCGCACTTCTACATGGGCAACCCCTTTTTCTCTTGTCTATGGCATGGAAGCAGTGCTCCAAATAGAAGTAGAGATCCCGTCAATGCGTGTCTTGATGGAAGCTAAGTTATCAGAAGCTGAATGGTGTCAAAGCAGGTATGACCAACTGAATTTGATTGAAGAAAAGAGAATAACGGCTTTATGCCATGGTCAGTTATATCAGCAGAGAATGAAGAAAGTATTCGACAAGAAGGCTCGACCTCGCGTATTCAGAGAAGGTGACCTTGTGCTTAAAAATATTCAATCTTTCATATCTGATTCTAGGGGCAAGTGGACTCCTAATTATGATGGCCCATACGTTGTTAAGAAAGCCTTCTCTGGGGGGGCCTTGATTCTTACAAATATGGATGGTGAGGAGCTCCCACGTCCTGTGAATACTGACGCAGTCAAGAAATACTTCGCCTAGAAAAAAAATAAAAGAATAGCTCGCTAAGTCGAAAACCCAAAAGGGAGGCTTAGGCAAAAATGAGCGTCTCAGTGGACTGAAAACCCGAAAGGGCGGTCCAGGAAAAAATTAGAGACATAAACAGAAAATGATTATCATGGTAGATTGAAAACCTGAAAAGGCAATCTAGGCAAAACAAAGGATTATGGCAAGTAACTGCATCAAGTCAGATTGGATCACTTGAAGAAACATCAGCTTGTCAAAGCTCTCAACTGGCTCTTATCAGAAGCCCAAATACATATGGAATTCAAATTTGTTAGGGAGAATAGTTTCATTGTATTTTAATGTAGCATTTTCCCATATTACCATTTTCTCACTTTGTAAATATCCATGGGATCACGCCATTTGCGGATCACCATTCTATCAATAAAATTCGAGACTTATCCATTTATTGGAAATCCTTATTTTATTTCTGCTCCGCAAAAATATCATTTTTATTTTGATAAAAATTCTTGAAACGAATATTTGAAAAAAATTCTTTTTTTTCAAAATAAAATTTTGTTTTGATTTGTGAATGCAAAAAAAGAACGTTCATAGTTAAATCCCCAAGCGGCGAGTAAGTTGTGAAATGTTGGATGTTGGAATTCAATGTTCCCCAGCAAAGTGTTAAGCATGGATTTTCTATCAAGCTTTAAAATAAACAGTCAAGCTTTTTCAGCGATCTTCATTATCCCCGGTGGAAGATGCAAATTTTGATGATGTCTCCGGAAGAATCATTTTGAAGGTTTTCCTGACCAATCCACACCTGTCCTTGGTAGAGTCTACATGTTTTTTTCCCTAAGTGAAGTCTTCTTCTCCAGGGAAATTGGAACCCTACAGCAAGATCTTTTCTCCATCAAAGGTTCGCATTTCATCCCCAGGCGAAGCATCTTCCTCTCCCTAGAGAGAATTGGACCTCGTGACGAGACTTTTTCCTTTAATGACCTTTAACTCATCTCTAATGATGTTTTCCACCTTAATGAGATTAGCCAAGCTCATGTTGAGCTATGAAACATATTATGTCCCCAACGTGTCTGTTTTGTCTGTTTTTGTCAGCATAAACATAACATGCATACATGCATATATACATACATGCATATATATCATGAATAACCAAATTCACATCCATTTTGAATTCCTTGATGACATTTACCTTAATTTCTTTGAATATGTTCATGCTTGGGTGTTATGTTTCCTTCCCTATAGGAGTCGTCAACCTTAAGCAGAGAGTTTATATCCTTTCTAACTCCCCACTAAGTTCATTCCTCGTGGAAGATGGTTGTTTTAGTTTTCCTTTTCCATCCTTGGATAGGATAAAATCCCAATTGAGCTTCATTCCCCATTGGTAGAGTCTTACTTTTTTTTCTCTCAAGTTGTTCCTGGAGTGAGCCAAATATTTGGAAATTAATGGTGAATCTCTCTAGGTTGTTAAACCTAGACCGAGAGTGCATTTATTTTGCACTGTCTCCCCAGGAGAAACATCTTCATTATCGCCAGTGAAGACATATCCTTTTCCCCGGTATGAACACAAAGGGTTATCTCTTTTGAGAAGCTTGTCTATCTCGAAGGAATTATCAATGTAGAAGTTTTCTTCCATCAGATGGTTTTCTCTCCAGAGAAGTTTGATGAAGACTTCCAACAGGTAGCTGTCTCTTTATTTGAGAAGCATGTTTCATGATCTTCGATCCCTAATAAGTAGCTATCTTCTCCCGAGAAGCTTATTGACTCCCATTTTGGATAACAAATGGCAGCCTCTTTTTGAGAAGTTTGTTTATCCCCAATGAAGTTATCAACATATCAATCGTTCTTTCCAACAAATGGCCATCTCCCTAGGAAATTTCGTCAGAGAAGTTTGTTGAAGACTATTACAAGAACCTTTATTTTATCACATGACTTTATATCCCCGATGAGGTATTCCATTACAAGGATTTATATCACCAGTGAGGTGTTAGTCACAGCCAATGGTACTTTCCCCAATAAATCACGCTGGAAGTCTGTTGAAGATCCTTACTGCGATTTTCTATTTATTTGAGAATTCCAATTTTTTATAAGATTAACTGACCCGCATCCTTCGAAGATACCCGATGGAGTTACTTCTCTTTCCCCAACAAGTGGTCACCGTTTTAGGAGCTCGTTCATTAATCCTTTCCGAGAGAAAGACTTGGTTATAGAAGAAACCAAGGCCCGTTCGCTGGTTTATGACCCGAATCGCGGATAAGCTTATTTTGCCTTTTCTACGTGGAATACTTAAGTAAAGAAGAAGTTGACTCATGTTTTAATCATGTAAGCATATTTTGACTCGTTATTTGAATAGGCGGTCATCTCTACCTTTGAGAAACCTATTGCAAAGATATTTCCTCAGTGAAGCGTACTTTTATTTTGACTCGTTATTTGAACAGGCGGTCATTTCTACCTTTGAGAATCCTGTTGTGAAAGCTAGAACTCGTTATTTAAACAGGAGGTCATCTCTACCTTTGAGAAACCTATTGCGAAGATGTTTCTTCAGTTGAAGTCATGATCATTTGGAATTATCTATTCCCCAGGGAACCCGGATCCATTGGAATTTGCAAACTGAAGTTGTAATCTTTTCCTCGGTGGAATTTCCGTTTGTCTGTCCCCAAAATGGTGTTCCTTTATCCCTATGTGTTTTATCAACTAATATTACTCCCCTGTGACATTGTTCCTCACAGAATTCCTGAGTCCTGCATGTATATCATATCATAAGCAATTGGTGGCCTCTTAGGGCCAAAAACCATTCATGTTTGTATTTAAATCCCTTCAATCACGTCGAGATGAAAATTCCAATATTCATATCTCCAGATTGAAGAAACTTAAATAGGGGCATCTGTCTTACCCTAATTTTCAACCCTAAGATGCCACCATCATTTGTACCCTTTGCATGACATCTAGCATTTTTACACTACTAACCTATTGAAAATACAAAAAGATTTTTTACTTTGTTTGTCTTAAGCTAGGGTTTTGCACCAAGAGCTTTCAAAGATTGACCAATCAAGACTTGGCATGAGTTTTAACATTTCAAACTCCTCATTCTTACCAAGTAATCAAGTGACTTCCATCAATAAGAATCGATTTCAAGATCATTCCATCTCAAGTTCATCAAGCCACAATTCATCTGACACTCAAAATTAGGGTTTTGGTCAAAGTCAGCTTGATGTTGGGAACGATTTTGGATCTCCCAGAAAATAAACACCGAGAGGGTTTAGGATTTTCTCCTACTTCCAAGAAGATTGCAGAAGGAAGTAGATCTGTTCCTTCAATCAGAGAAACTTTCCATAGTGGAGGGTTCATTAATCCCACTTTGCCAGAAGTTAGTGTCGTCACTGAGGATAATGATTCAACACGGGAACCCTACTGCGATGATCTTGAATATGATCTTGAGGCGGAAGATGCATATGTGCCTTTCTACTTTCCTCATCATAGAGAACTTGAATACATCCTGGGGTTAGAAGACGAAGCAACTAAAGCCAATGCCATTGTGGAAGACAATCTTAAAGATGTTCCGACCGACTTCATATCTCACAGAGTAATTCGCCAAAACTGGACCACTGTTGATGTTCCTGTTGTTGTTTACATTTCAAAGTAATATTTTGTTGTTTGTTTTCTTTTCAAAAAAATCCTTTCGTTATGCCTAAGGCGAAAGTGACAATGTTTGGGCTTGCGTTTGAAGATTTAAATAAATGATAATGTTATTTTGTTTTCATATTGTTGTTTTTATTGTTTTGTTTTTTTTTTTTTGGAAAATGGTAATCTAAAAAAAGAAAATAAACACTTCCAGATAGCTGCACATAACTTCACACTTTTATCTGTTTCTAAAATAAGCATAAAATCACATGTGCATATTAATTCATGACATATCCATTAAAACCAATGACCTTATGCCCTCTTGCAACTTTGAATTCCCTGTGTACGAAGCGGAAGAAGAAGAAGAGGAAAACATTCCAGATGAAATCTCTAGACTGCTCCAAAATGAAGAAAAGACCATTCAGCCATTCAAAGAGCCTATGGAAGTAATCAACTTAGGGTCTGAAGAGGATAGAAAAGAAGTCAAAGTTGGAGCACTGCTCGCGCCAAAGGTCAAAGAGAGGATGATAGAGCTTCTCCGAGAATATACTGATGTGTTTGCTTGGTCATACCAAGACATGCCAGGGTTGGACACCGATATTGTGGAGCATCGTTTATCGTTGAGGCCAGAGTGTCCACCGATCAAGCAAAAGTTAAGAAGAACTCGGCCAAACATGGCGATCAAAATCAAAGAGGAAGTGCAAAAGAAGATTGATGCAGGTTTCCTTGTCACATCAGAGTATCCACAGTGGTTGGCCAACATTGTGCCAGTTCCCAAGAAGGACGGAAAGGTTCGCATGTGCGTTGACTATAGAGATCTAAATAAAGCCAGTCCTAAGGATGACTTTCCTCTGCCACACATTGACATGTTGGTGTATAGCACCGCCAAGTTCAAGGTCTTCTCTTTCATGGATGGATTTTCCGGTTACAATCAAATCAAAATGGCGCCCGAAGATATGGAAAAAACAGCTTTTATTACACCTTGGGGCACATTTTGCTACAAAGTAATGCCTTTCGGCTTGAAGAATGCTAGTGCCACCTATCAACGAGCTATGACTACTCTTTTTCATGACATGATGCATAAAGAGATTGAAGTCTATGTAGATGACATGATAGCAAAATCAAAGACTGAGGAAGATCATGTTGAGTATCTTTTGAAACTGTTTCATCGTTTGAGAAAATACAAACTCCGCTTGAACCCAAACAAATGCACCTTTGGGGTTCGATCAGGAAAGCTCTTAGGCTTCATCGTCAGTCAAAAGGGTATTGAAGTTGATCCCGACAAGGTTAAAGCCATTCAGGAAATGCCAGCACCTTAAATAGAAAAGCAGGTGAGGGGATTCCTTGGGCGTTTGAACTAAATTTCGAGGTTAATATCTCATATGACTGCTAATTGTGCTCCCATTTTTAAGGTCCTCCGAAAGGATCATGGTTGTGTTTGGACGAATGATTTTCAAAAAGCCTTCGACAGTATCAAAGCGTATTTGCTAGAACCTCCTATCTTGTCCCCTCCAGTTGAGGGAAGACCATTGATTATGTATCTGACTGTACTAGAAGAATCTATGGGTTGTGTCTTGGGTAAACAGGATGAAACAAGACGAAAAGAGTATGCCATCTTCTATTTGAGCAAGAAATTCACTGATTGCGAGTCCCGATATTCCATGCTAGAGAAAACTTGGTGTGCTCTGGTTTGGGTTGCCAAGCGTCTCCGTCAATATATGATGAATCACACAACTTGGTTGATATCCAAGATGGATCCGATTAAGTATATCTTTGAAAACCCTGCATTGACCGGAAGAATTGCTCGTTGGCAGATGCTCTTGTCCGAATATGACATTGAGTATCACACCCTGAAAGCTATCAAAGGAAGTGTCTTGGTCGATCATTTAGCTCACCAGGCAATCGACGATTATGAGTCTATAAATTTTGAATTTCCAGATGAAGATGTGATGTACTTAAAAGCCAAAGATTGCAATGAACCACTGCCAAATGAAGGGCCAGAGCCAGGTTCTCAATGGGGTTAAATAATTGATGGAGCAATTAATGCTTATGGTAATGGTATTGGGGCAGTAATCATCACTCCTCATGGCTCACATATCCCTTTTACTGCAAGATTAACATTCAAGTGCACGAACAACAAGGAGGAATACGAAGCCTGCATCATGGGTCTAGAAGAAGCCATTCATCTTAGAATAAAAAATCTCAATGTTTATGGAGACTCAACTCTAGTTGTCAATCAAATTAAAGGAGAATGGGAAACTCGTCAACCCGGCCTAATCCCATACAAAGACTATGCAAGGAGGTTATCTACTTTCTTCAACAATATTGAATTTCATCACATCCCTCGTGAAGAAAGTCAGATGGCAGATGCCTTGGCAACTTTGGCTTCCATGATCATTGTGAATCGTTGGAATGATGTGCCTAAGATCGATGTTATGCGTCTTGATAGACCTGCCCATGTATTTGAAATGGAAGAAGTCTCTGATGACAAGCCATGGTACCACGACATCAAGTGTTATCTCCAGAGTCAAGAATACCCACCTGGGGCATCAAACAAAGATAAGAAGACCTTGAGAAGACTGGCTAATAACTTCTTTCTGAATGAAGGCGTGCTATACAAGAGAAACGTTGACATGGTTCTGCTCAGATGCGTGGATAGACACGAAGCAGGCTTATTGATGCAAGAAGTTCATAAAGGTTCCTTTGGTACTCATTCCAATAGACATGCAATGGCTAAAAATATGTTAAGAGCGGGTTACTATTGGATGACAATGGAAGCTGACTGTTGCAAGTATGTGAAGAAGTGTCACAAATGCCAGATTTATGCTGACAAGATACATGTACCTCCAACTCTACTCAACGTTCTCTATTCTCCATGGCCTTTCTCTATGCGGGGTATCGACATGATTGGTATGATTGTACCCAAAGCTTCCAACGGACATTGTTTCATTCTGGTGGCTATTGATTATTTCACAAAGTGGGTTGAAGCGGCCTCATATGCCAATGTGACCAAGCAGGTGGTGGTTAGATTTATCAAGAATCAAGTTATTTGCCGTTATGGTATGCTAAGTAGAATCATCACTGATAATGGTTCAAACCTAAACAATAAAATGATGAAGGAAATGTGTGAAGAGTTCAAGATTGAACATCATAATTCCTCTCCCTACAGACCTAAGATGAACGGTGCTGTTGAAGATGCCAACAAGAACATCAAAAAGATCATTCAGAAGATGGTAATGACTTATAAGGACTCGCATGAGATGCTCCCTTTTGCTCTGCATGGATATCGTACGTCCGTCCGCACTTCTACAGGGGCAACCCCTTTTTCTCTTGTCTATGGCATGGAAGCAGTGCTCCAAATAGAAGTAGAGATCCCGTCAATGCGTGTCTTGATGGAAGCTAAGTTATCAGAAGCTGAATGGTGTCAAAGCAGGTATGACCAACTGAATTTGATTGAAGAAAAGAGAATAACGGCTTTATGCCATGGTCAGATATATCAGCAGAGAATGAAGAAAGTATTCGACAAGAAGGCTCGACCTCGCGTATTCAGAGAAGGTGACCTTGTGCTTAAAAATATGCAATCTTTCATATCTGATTCTAGGGGCAAGTGGACTCCTAATTATGATGGCCCATATGTTGTTAAGAAAGCCTTCTCTAGGGGGGCCTTGATTCTTACAAATATGGATGGTGAGGAGCTCCCACGTCCTGTGAATACTGACGCAGTCAAGAAATACTTCGCCTAGAAAAAAAATAAAAGAATAGCTCGCTAAGTTGAAAACCCAAAAGGGAGGCTTAGGCAAAAATGAGCGTCTCGGTGGACTGAAAACCCGAAAGGGCGGTCCAGGAAAAAATTAGAGACATAAACAGAAATTGATTATCATGGTAGATTGAAAACCTGAAAAGGCAATCTAGGCAAAACAAAGGATTATGGCAAGTAACTGCATCAAGTCAGATTGGATCACTTGAAGAAACATCAGCTTGTCAAAGCTCTCAACTGGCTCTTATCAGAAGCCCAAATACATATGGAATTCAAATTTGTTATGGAGAATAGTTTCATTGTATTTTAATGTAGCATTTTCCCATATTACCATTTTCTCACTTTGTAAATATCCATGGGATCACGCCATTTGCGGATCACCATTCTATCAATAAAATTTGAGACTTATCAATTTATTGGAAATCCTTATTTTATTTCTGCTCCGCAAAAATATCATTTTTATTTTGATAAAAATTCTTGAAACGAATATTGGAAAAAAATTCTTTTTTTTCAAAATAAAATTTTGTTTTGATTTGTGAATGCAAAAAAAGAACGTTCATAGTTAAATCCCCAAGCGGCGAGTAAGTTGGGAAATGTTGGATGTTGGAACTCAATGTTCCCCAGCAAAGTGTTAAGCATGGATTTTCTATCAAGCTTTAAAATAAACAGTCAAGCTTTTTCAGCGATCTTCATTATCCCCGGTGGAAGATGCAAATTTTGATGATGTCTCCGGAAGAATCATTTTGAAGGTTTTCCTGACCAATCCACACCTGTCCTTGGTAGAGTCTACATGTTTTCTTCCCTAAGTGAAGTCTTCTTCTCCAGGGAAATTGGAACCCTACAGCAAGATCTTGGCTCCATTAAAGGTTCGCATTTCATCCCCAGACGAAGCATCTTCCTCTCCCTAAAGAGAATTGGACCTCGTGACGAGACTTTTTCCTTTAATGACCTTTAACTCATCTCTAATGATGTTTTCCACCTTAATGAGATTATCCAAGCTCATGTTGAGCTATGAAACATATTATGTCCCCAACATGTCTGTTTTTTCTGTTTTTGTCAGCATAAACATAACATGCATACATGCATATATACATACATGCATATATATCATGAATAACCAAATTCACATCCATTTTGAATTCCTTGATGACATTTACCTTAATTTCTTTGAATATGTTCATTCTTGGGTGTTATGTTTCCTTCCCTATAGGAGTCGTCAACCTTAAGCAGAGAGTTTATATCCTTTCTAACTCCCCACTAAGTTCATTCCTCGTGGAAGATGGTTGTTTTAGTTTTCCTTTTCCATCCTTGGATAGGATAAAATCCCAATTGAGCTTCATTCCCCATTGGTAGAGTCTTACTTTTTTTCTCTCAAGTTTTCCTGGAGTGAGCCAAATATTTGGAAATTAATGGTGAATCTCTCTAGGTTGTTAAACCTAGACCGAGAGTGCATTTATTTTGCACTGTCTCCCCAGGAGAAACATCTTCATTATCGCTAGTGAAGACATATCCTTTTCCCCGGTATGATCACAAGTGGTTATCTCTTTTGAGAAGCTTGTCTATCTCGAAGGAATTATCAATGTAGAAGTTTTCTTCCATCAGATGGTTTTCTCTCCAGAGAAGTTTGATGAAGACTTCCAACAGGTAGCTGTCTCTTTATTTGAGAAGCATGTTTCATGATCTTCGATCCCCAATAAGTAGCTATCTTCTCCCGAGAAGCTTATTGACTCCCATTTTGGATAACAAATGGCAGCCTCTTTTTGAGAAGTTTGTTTATCCCCAATGAAGTTATCAACATATGAATCGTTCTTTCCAACAAATGGCCATCTCCCTAGGAAATTTCGTCAGAGAAGTTTGTTGAAGACTATTATAAGAACCTTTATTTTATCACATGACTTTATATCCCCGATGAGGTATTCCATTACAAGGACTTATATCACCAGTGAGGTGTTAGTCACAGCCAATGGTACTTTCGCCAAAAAATCACGGTGGAAGTCTGTTGAAGATCCTTACTGCGATTTTCTATTTATTTGAGAATTCCAGTTTTTTATAAGATTAACTGACCCGCATCCTTCGAAGATACCCGATGGAGTTACTTCTCTTTCCCCAACAAGTGGTCACCTTTTTAGGAGCTCGTTCATTAATCCTTTCCGAGAGAAAGACTTGGTTATAGAAGAAACCAAGGCCCGTTCGCTGGTTTATGACCCGAATCGCGGATAAGCTTATTTTGCCTTTTCTAAGTGGAATACTTAAGTAAAGAAGAAGTTGACTCATGTTTTAATCATGTAAGCATATTTTGACTCGTTATTTGAATAGACGGTCATCTCTACCTTTGAGAAACCTATTGCAAAGATATTTCCTCAGTGAAGCGTACTTTTATTTTGACTCGTTATTTGAACAGGCGGTCATTTCTACCTTTGAGAATCCTGTTGCGAAAGCTAGAACTCGTTATTTAAACAGGAGGTCATCTCTACCTTTGAGAAACCTATTGCGAAGATGTTTCATCAGTTGAAGTCATGATCATTTGGAATGATCTATTCCCCAGGGAGCTTGGATCCATTGGAATTTGCAAACTGAACTTGTAATCTTTTTCTCGGTGGAATTTCCGTTTGTCTGTCCCCATAATGGTGTTCCTTTATCCCTATGTGTTTTATCAACTAATATTACTCCCCTGTGACATTGTTCCTCACAGAATTCCTGAGTCCTGCATGTATATCATATCATAAGCAATTGGTGGCCTCTTAGGGCCAAAAACCGTGCATGTTTGTATTTAAATCCCTTCAATCACGTCGAGATGAAAATTCCAATATTCATATCTCCAGATTGAAGAAACTTAAATAGGGGCATCTGTCTAACCCTAATTTTCAACCCTAAGATTCCAGCATCATTTGTACCATTTGCATGACATCTAGCATTTTTGCACTACTAACCTATTGAAAATACAAAAAGATTTTTTACTTTGTTTGTCTTAAGCTAGGGTTTTGCACCAAGAGCTTTCAAAGATTGATCAATCAAGACTTGGCATGAGTTTTAACATTTCAAACTCCTCATTCTTACCAAGTAATCAAGTGACTTCCATCAATAAGAATCGATTTCAAGATCATTCCATCTCAAGTTCATCAAGCCACAATTCATCTGACACTCAAAATTAGGGTTTTGGTCAAAGTCAGCTTGATGTTGGGAACGATTTTAGATCTCCCAGAAAATAAACACCGAGAGGGTTTAGGATTTTCTCCTACTTACAAGAAGATTGCAGAAGGAAGTAAATCTGTTCGTTCAATCAGAGAAACTTTCCATAGTGGAGGGTTCATTAATCCCACTTTGCCAGAAGTTAGTGTCGTCACTGAGGATAATGATTCAACACGGGAACCCTACTGCGATGATCCTGAATATGATCTTGAGGCGGAAGATGCATATGTGCCTTTCTACTTTCCTCATCATAGAGAACTTGAATACATCCCGGGGTTAGAAGACGAAGCAACTGAAGCCAATGCCATTGTGGAAGACAATCTTAAAGATGTTCCGACCGACTTCATAGCTCACAGAGTAATTCGCCAAAACTGGACCTCTGTTGATGTTCCTGTTGTTGTTTACATTTCAAAGTAATATTTTGTTGTTTGTTTTCTTTTCAAAAAAATCCTTTCGTTATGCCTAAGGCGAAAGTGACAATGTTTGGGCTTGCGTTTGAAGATTTAAATAAATGAAAATGTTATTTTGTTTTCATATTGTTGTTTTTATTGTTTTGTTGTTTTTTTTTGGAAAATGGTAATCTAAAAAAAGAAAATAAACACTTCCAGATAGCTGCACATAACTTCACACTTTTATCTGTTTCTAAAATAATCATAAAATCACATGTGCAGATTAATTCATGACATATCCATTAAAACCAATGACCTTATGCCCTCTTGCAACTTTGAATTCCCTGTGTACGAAGCGGAAGAAGAAGAAGAGGAAAACATTCCAGATGAAATCTCTAGACTGCTCGAAAATGAAGAAAAGACCATTCAGCCATTCAAAGAGCCTATGGAAGTAATCAACTTAGGGTCTGAAGAGGATAGAAAAGAAGTCAAAGTTGGAGCACTGCTCGCGCCAGAGGTCAAAGAGAGGATGATAGAGCTTCTCCGAGAATATACTGATGTGTTTGCTTGGTCATACCAAGACATGCCAGGGTTGGACACCGATATTGTGGAGCATCGTTTATCGTTGAGGCCAGAGTGTCCACCGATCAAGCAAAAGTTAAGAAGAACTCGGCCGAACATGGCGATCAAAATCAAAGAGGAAGTGCAAAAGAAGATTGATGCAGGTTTCCTTGTCACATCAGAGTATCCACAGTGGTTGGCCAACATTGTGCCAGTTCCCAAGAAGGACGGAAAGGTTCGCATGTGCGTTGACTATAGAGATCTAAATAAAGCCAGTCCTAAGGATGACTTTCCTCTGCCACACATTGACATGTTGGTGTATAGCACCGCCAAGTTCAAGGTCTTCTCTTTCATGGATGGATTTTCCGGTTACAATCAAATCAAAATGGCGCCCGAAGATATGGAAAAAACAGCTTTTATTACACCTTGGGGCACATTTTGCTACAAAGTAATGCCTTTCGGCTTGAAGAATGCTAGTGCCACCTATCAACGAGCTATGACTACTCTTTTTCATGACATGATGCATAAAGAGATTGAAGTCTATGTAGATGACATGATAGCAAAATCAAAGACTGAGGAAGATCATGTTGAGTATCTTTTGAAACTGTTTCATCGTTTGAGAAAATACAAACTCCGCTTGAACCCAAACAAATGCACCTTTGGGGTTCGATCAGGAAAGCTCTTAGGCTTCATCGTCAGTCAAAAGGGTATTGAAGTTGATCCCGACAAGGTTAAAGCCATTCAGGAAATGCCAGCACCTTAAATAGAAAAGCAGGTGAGGGGATTCCTTGGGCGTTTGAACTAAATTTCGAGGTTAATATCTCATATGACTGCTAATTGTGCTCCCATTTTTAAGGTCCTCCGAAAGGATCATGGTTGTGTTTGGACGAATGATTTTCAAAAAGCCTTCGACAGTATCAAAGCGTATTTGCTAGAACCTCCTATCTTGTCCCCTCCAGTTGAGGGAAGACCATTGATTATGTATCTGACTGTACTAGAAGAATCTATGGGTTGTGTCTTGGGTAAACAGGATGAAACAGGACGAAAAGAGTATGCCATCTTCTATTTGAGCAAGAAATTCACTGATTGCGAGTCCCGATATTCCATGCTAGAGAAAACTTGGTGTGCTCTGGTTTGGGTTGCCAAGCGTCTCCGTCAATATATGATGAATCACACAACTTGGTTGATATCCAAGATGGATCTGATTAAGTATATCTTTGAAAACCCTGCATTGACCGGAAGAATTGCTCGTTGGCAGATGCTCTTGTCCGAATATGACATTGAGTATCACACCCTGAAAGCTATCAAAGGAAGTGTCTTGGTCGATCATTTAGCTCACCAGCCAATCGACGATTATGAGTCTATAAATTTTGAATTTCCAGATGAAGATGTGATGTACTTAAAAGCCAAAGATTGCAATGAACCACTGCCAAATGAAGGGCCAGAGCCAGGTTCTCAATGGGGTTTAATATTTGATGGAGCAGTTAATGCTTATGGTAATGGTATTGGGGGCAGTAATCATCACTCCTCATGGCTCACATATCCCTTTTACTGCAAGATTAACATTCAAGTGCACGAACAACATGGAGGAATACGAAGCCTGCATCATGGGTCTAGAAGAAGCCATTCATCTTAGAATAAAAAATCTCAATGTTTATGGAGACTCAACTCTAGTTGTCAATCAAACTAAAGGAGAATGGGAAACTCGTCAACCCGGCCTAATCCCGTACAAAGACTATGCAAGGAGGTTATCTACTTTCTTCAACAATATTGAATTTCATCACATCCCTCGTGAAGAAAGTCAGATGGCAGATGCCTTGGCAACTTTGGCTTCCATGATCATTGTGAATCGTTGGAATGATGTGTCTAAGATCGATGTTATGCGTCTTGATAGACCTGCTCGTATATTTGAAATGGAAGAAGTCTCTGATGACAAGCCATGGTACCACGACATCAAGTGTTATCTCCAGAGTCAAGAATACCCACCTGGGGCATCAAACAAAGATAAGAAGACCTTGAGAAGACTGGCTAATAACTTCTTTCTGAATGAAGGCGTGCTATACAAGAGAAACTTTGACATGGTTCTGCTCAGATGCGTGGATAGACACGAAGCAGGCTTATTGATGCAAGAAGTTCATGAAGGTTCCTTTGGTACTCATTCCAACAGACATGCAATGGCTAAAAATATGTTAAGAGCGGGTTGTAACACCTCAAAATTTGCCCTCCTCTCTTGGGACTAGCTAAACATATTGCATTGCATTTTTCTAGGTCATTAGGCATTGCATATTGCATATCATGTGGTAACATTGTGCAAGTCATCCCTCAAAAGTCTTGGTCAGAAGATAAGAGGTCATGATGCAAGCTAGGGTTTCATTGATTGAATGGACTGGTCACTAACTATTTGAGGGTGGTGGTTAAAATTAGGGTTTGTGATTCTCAGGGAGATTGATCTTCATCTTGGTTGAAGTGATACATCATCATCATCATGGTCTTGATATCATCCAAGAGGTTCAAGAGATTGATCAGATACCTTGAGATTAGGGTTTTGACCATTGGTCAACCCTAATCAGTTGCATTGGGCCAATCAGGGCATGGCAAGGAGATGGGGTCTACAATGGATATGGGGATAATCATGTGACTATATTGAGTTTATGGAGGCTAGGGTGTCATCCTTGAGCCATTTCATCAGGAGTTTGAGGCTCAACTTGATCAGTGCATGGCCAAATTCATCTATCAGTTGAAAAAGTCAATTGTGGTCAACTGTGCTTGATTTTATGGATTTGGAGGTGGGAGAGAGTTGGATACACTTCATTCATGTCTAAACAAGCTTCATTTGACATTTCAAACATCAAGAATGAAGAAAATAAAATCAGGAGAAAAGTTGCCAAAAATGGAAAGTGACTTGTAATGAAAGTTTCCAAAAATGGAAAGTTTTTCACCACAAAATTACATGTCCAGAAAAGCTTCAAATAGAATTTTGTTCAACATGAAAGTTGTAGATCTTGCTCTCACCTTTCCAAAAAGTCCAAGAACTTGAATTTCCCATCTATGGTTGACAAGTTATGGTCCATTCATTTTCCAAAAATGCCTAAAATCAAAGTGGCATAACTTTCACATGGAATGTCCAATTTGAGTGATCTTTCTTTGAGCAAAACCCATTTCACATGTACTTTCATGTTGCATAATCAAAATTCATCAAAAATGGTCAAGGCAAAAAGTCAAATTTCAAGTGGACTATTTAGCATTTTTGGCATGAGATAGTGAAATTGAGAAATACAAGGCCAATGCACTCAAGACCACTTCCAACACACTCCAAATGCAAAATATGATTTGTGTGAACTGTCATTTGCTGTCACATGGCTTAATTTGGAAATGTCATTTTTGGACTTTCACTAAAAATGCATTAACACTAATTCACTTGGATTTGTTAATTATGATTAAGGAAAGGGATTAAGGAATGAGTATAAGTTGCTAATCATAACAGAATCATAATCACAATTCCATATTCCAAGATCTGTAACTGAATTTCCCTCCAATTCTCTCAAATTCTCCAAAACTTCATCAATCATTTTTCAACATTTCTTCACCAAATCTTCATCAATCTCGATGATTCTTGATGGATCCATGCTTCATAATCCTTGTTGATGAACTGTTTTCATCAAAAACGTGCCAAATCTTCAAGATCGTGGACTGTTCCAAAGCTTGCATTTCCATGGCAAATTGAAGATTATTGCAATTGAAGCATTCTTGAGCTGAGCTAGCCTTTCCAATCAACTTCCTTATCCATAATCATCATCTGTTTTTGGCTTTTGCACGAGGAAACATCCAGATTCATCACTGCTTCATCATAAGGTGATTTTTTCGAATTCCTCTATCGTGTGAATCATGATATGCGTTTTGTAGAGCTTTCAACATAGATTAACATGATGCTCATGGTTTTTGATTTGGTTGAATATTGGAAGAGAAATCTGGATTTGAACTTTTGATGTGAAACCTATTTCTGTTCGATTTGATTAGCATGGTTAGAATTAGGTTAAAATGATTACGTATTCATCATGTGCTAGTTGAGACGGTTCTAATGATTATAAGTTTGTTGATTTTGGTTACGATTTGATGTTCTTCATTTTTCTGGAAATCTGAGTTTGTTCTTGTCCAAGAACACTCATGAACGTGTGTTTGATCTTCATTTCGCATGGCCTGAGTTTGAAATGTGTTTGGCGCCATCTCCAGCCAATAGAAACACGCCAAGCCGTTTAATGAAACGGCGCGTTTTGGCTATTCTGAAGCGTATTTACGCTTATGCCATTATCCAATTTAATTTACATTATTTCTATTTTCTTTTCCTTATTTCATTTCATTTTTGATGCTTGATCTTGTAAAATCCCTAACTAATTCATTTTTTATCCAAATTGAGTGAGACTTTTTGCATTATTCTCCTTGTAATGTGTAGAATTTAATCATGATTTTTGTGATTTTTGTGCACGTGTAAAAAATTAATTTGTCTAGAGATTGATTGAATGTGTCACATTTCTACATGTCTTGCCATATCTTTCATAAAATGATGATGCTTTCAAAGAAATGGATGAAATTTTTTGTGCATATTCTGGACACTTTGATGGTGATTTTGGTATGTAGTTTGCAATTTTTGGATACCTGGATGTTGAGATATGAATTTTTGAATAGAGGTGTGACAATTTGTGTCACACCAAGCTTGATGAATTTCATGATTTTATTTGCCTTGCTTAAGGATGTTGAATTGAGACAATTTTTTGCATGATTGAGAATATGTATGTTGAGATCACAGGTGATTTTTTCTGGATTTATTGAAGGCATTTCCTATTTGATTGGAATTTTTCCCTCTGTTTGGTCATTTTGTTGACATTGTGTGACACATGTTACCATTTGATTTGTGAAATTCTGATCATTGATTGTATGAGTGTGAAATTTGGTATGAGCATTGTAGACACATTATAGGTCATTGTGCTTTTGGTCCCATTCATTTATCATGTATTGTCACTGATTTATGATTTTTGGAAGTTGATGTTTGTTTGGTTACCATGTGTTGGCTTGCTTGAACTTGTCTGAACTTCTTGATTTTCATTGACCTACTTCCTTTTGTCCAATTGAGCTGAAATTTGATGTGCTATTCATTGGATAGGTTCTGTTTAGACTTGAATTTTTGTGGAATTAATTGAATTGTTTTGATAGGGATTTGATTGAGATCTTTCTGTTTGGTCATTTGGAGTTGCAAATTGCATGTTTGATACTATTTTGTGCATGAATTGATAATGGTGATTGATATGAGCATGGGACCAATTGGTTTTGCTTTTAAATTGTTTGATTGTGATTTTGGATAAATTTCACTTGCTGTTTTGGATTTTTCATCTCCTTTGGACCCTAGGCTTGGCCTAGTGGTCTTGTTTCTCACCTTTGGAATTGTGTTTCAGGTTTGAGCTGCAAATGCCTTAAGGAGAACAATGCAAGTTGTAAATTGAGTTTGTTTGATGTTGTAAACTAACATTGAATTTGTGTTGTAGGGTTTGATGCTTGAGTTTGAGCTCATGGCTTGCACTTGTGTGCATTAACTTGTGTTTGGTTGTACAGATTAACATTTGCTGTTTACTGTTGGTTTGTCTGAGTACTGATGATACTTGATTGATTTCAGGTACATTAAGTCGCTTTAGTTCTTTAAGAACTTGCTTGCTGCTGCTTGGTTGTATAAACCAGTTGAGGTAGACTCTCTTGTCTCCATGTAGTCTGGAAGACCTGGCTTGTTATTTAGCCAGGCAACTGTCTGAAGTCCTCCTTAAGAGGCGATGTTTGTGATTGTTTACTTTTGTGCCAAGCAGGTAAAGACCTCTATGAGGCAATTGGCGGAACCCAAGGGATATGCAATCTATCCCCCGCTATTTTGTTGAGTCGTCCCTCTGCTCACACCACTGTGTTGATGCATTGGGACATTAACCCAAGATCTTGTGCTGTTGCACAGTCGAGTCAGAGTCTTGAGCGTAGAAGGGTCCCTCCATTCTGGACCCACGCTCCTTTGTCTGAAGCTCTCCCTGGCCCGGGATAAGAGCTGTGAAGTCTAATCTTCACTCACCTTTCATCTGCTTCACCCTGACTCTCAATGTCAGGGTTAAGAGCGAACACTACCTTGTACAGATGACTTGCTTCGGCAGTCCACCCTTGTTTGAGCCTCACTTGACTGGATATAGTGTGTGCTATGTGAAATGTTTGTTTTATTTTAATTGATGCTTGCATGCTTATTTTCTTGGTTAGGATTAGCTTGCTGTTGAGCAAGTTAGGATAGAAACCATAACATAGGGTAATGATGCATGATAACACTAGGCTCGAGTGCAGCTCCCTAGTAGTGTGTCTCCCCTTGGTTTCTGGCTAGAATTTCTTTCCCGTTCAGGGGAACTACGTCGCCCTGATCCTCATACCAGATGAGGTACGTAGGCAGGAGACCGTGCGAGGTCTCTCCGGGCACTTTTCTTTCTTTTTGTGTGTGTGCTTGACGGTTATAGGCTCGAGTTCCCGACTCCCTATTAACTCGTTTGGTTGTTGTGTGCTTGGAAGCTGATGTAAGTCCATCGAGTGGCATTCGGGTTCCAGTGTGCGTGTGTTTGGTTCGGATGCCGATGTAAGTCCAGTGATTGGCGTTCGGGCTCCACGTTTGCCTTTTTGTGTGTGTTTTGGTTCGGATGCCGATGTAAGTCCAGTGATTGGCATTCAGGCTCCCAGTTTGCCTGTGTTTGTGTTTGCTTGTTTGGCGTGCGTGAGCCGAACTACGGTAGCTCTGATTCTCGTTCCAGACGAGATACGTAGGCATAGGATGCGATGTCCTAGCGAGCCCTTCCTCTTAACCCCACCTGCGTTGTCTTCGGTGTGTGTGTGTGATGTTTGTTTTAGCAACCTTTTCTTTCTTTAGAGCGTGGATCCCGTCGAGTACGACGGACGTGAGGGGTGCTAATACCTTCCCCTTGCGTAACCGACTCCCGATCCCTTTCTCTTTGGTCGCGAGACCATGCTTTTCCCAGGTTTACTCTGAGCGTTTCCTTTCCCTCTTTTAGGATAAATAACGCACGGTGGCGACTCTGTGTTGTTTTGTTTCAGCCCGCCGGTTGTTTTTCGCGGATGCGACAGCTGGCGACTCTGCTGGGGACTTGCGATGTTGACCTGTGCTGGTCCATCTTCCCTAAGCGAGTCTCTCCTAGCGTTCTAGGATAGTTTAGGTTGCTTGTGCCGCTTTATTTATTGCATTTATTATTCTGATTGTGTATATATTTGCATAAATATTTGCATGCATCATACTATCATGTTGCCGTCCTCTGTGCAGGTGGTTTCTTGTTTTGGGGTGGGTGTTCTGAGTGGGGCTAAAACCCAGGCCCGAGTATACACCTAGGATTAGTGTGGTCTCATGTTGCCTCCTTCGTGTTAGGTCAACATGTGCCTGGCAACGTGATGCACCACAAGCCGGACGAGGTTCATTTGATAGTGCTTTCCTCTGTGGGGTACTCCACTTTGGTTGAGTTACTTCATTTGAGCTATTGACTCTGGTGACCGATCATTTCCCGGATCTTTGGTTTAGACGATCTTAAGAGAGCTACAATGGCACACCCGAAAGGGCAAACCCATTGAGTATCTTTGCCCGATTGTCGAGACTATTATCCGCCTTAGGATGACCTGATTAGAATTTACCTGTGAGGGGAGGGTGATGCTTACAGATGCATTGTTCTGTTGGTGACTTTGATGGTGACTAATGGTTCCGTGGATCAGAGTCCTATTTATAAGTCGGATTTATGGCCGTTTATTTCCGAGACGCCGGAGTGCTATCCGTGTTATTTATCAGTGGGGATCCGTTTATTTCAGGATTCCCCGGGCCGATTCAGAGGATTGAGGTTATCTTCTCAGAGATTGTTTGGTGATGATGATGATGATGTACCTTTCAGTTCCGTTTATTTCGGAACCCCCAAGTCGGATTTGTGGTTACAGTACCTCAGATGGTTGTGATCAGTTCGGAGGCCGTAACTCAGTACAGTAAATGATCAGATGACTTGGAGGATGGCCCAATGCATTGCATTCATACATCTGCATCATTTTGCATTCATCTGCATCTAACCTACGTCTAGCCATATGGGGAGTATTACGGATTGAGAATCTGGTTGAGAGACATCTTAAATGTCAGAATGTTATTGTCGAAATATTATCTGTCTCGATGAAACCAGGATCAAAAGACAGAAGCTTCCTCGTATGGATAGACGTTGCCTTCATGCATATTAACCTGTTCGCTGTTTTGTAGGTGTCGGGTTCTAACGTGCTTGATTATTTCAGGAATCATTGCTCGTGCTCGCAGAGTTGTACCTTTGCACTCGACCCGTCCTCACAGATACTTCACTCGACGCAACACTCCCAGGCTGATGGATCTTCCAAATTCAGATGTGCTCGAGCTAAAAGATAAGATGAACGAACTGATCAACATTATGCAGGGTTTTGCAGTTGGTCAAAAAGCGCTGGCTGACAAAGTTGAAAAGCTCGAGCGGGCTTCAGCTGCTAACAGTGCTGTTAACCTGGATGGTGTCTCCAACCAGGGGCTGGGATCTAGAGACGGTGGTAAAAGAGCAACTGTGGGTATGGTGAATAATAATGCTGGTGGTTTCGGTGCTGATACCGGTGGTCAACCTGGGCCGATGGGTCAGAATTTGAAAGATAGTCTTTTTCCGCCATTCTTCGGGGTTGATGATGATAGAGAGGAAGACAAAGAAGCTGACCAATTCTCCATGTTGAATGAGCCGTTTGGGCAGTATGGTGTCCAACCCCAAGACAAAGAGATTCAGTTGTTGGCAGAGAAGGTAAGGGCTCTGGAAAGCCATGCTACTCCGGGATTTGTCAACATGTCAAACATGGGGCTAGTTGAGGGGATTGTGATCCCACAGAAGTTCAAAGCGCCTGCATTTGACAAATACAATGGGAGTTCCTGTCCAGAAACTCACCTCCAAGCTTTCGTCCGCAAGATCTCTGCATATACAGCAGATCAGAAGCTCTGGATATACTTTTTCCAGGACAGTCTGTCTGGAGGATCCCTGGAGTGGTACACCAAGCTGAAGTCTGCTGACGTCAAGAGCTGGCAAGATCTTGGGGATGCGTTCTTTAAACAGTACCAGTTCAATGCTGATATGGCTCCTAGTCGTACCCAACTGCAAGGTATGTCTCAGAAGTCAAGTGAGGGGTTTAAAGAATATGCACAACGGTGGAGGGAGTTGGCTGCCAGAGTTCAACCTCCGCTGGTGGATCGGGAGATGTCTGATCTATTCATGGGTACCCTGCAAGGGGTTTTTGCTGAAAGGATGGTGGGTTGTCCTGTCACGAACTTTGCCGACATTGTGGTGGCAGGAGAGAGAATTGAAAGTTGGCTGAAAATGGGGAAGATCCAGGGTGGTAATGTTTCGTCATCAGGATCGAAGAAGCCATTCGGGAATGGTCAGCGCAAGAATGAGGGTGAATCGAGTGCTGTGTATGCCCAGAGAGAACACGGTAGGGATCGTTACTACCAGCACACTGCTGCGGTAACCACCCCTGCTGGTAATCAGTCAGTACGACAGCAACGTCAGCCACCTCAACAGAGAGCTGGGTACCAGGTGAGGGGAAAAGGGGTTGATCGCCATTTTGACAAGCCGCCTGTGACATACGCTGTTCTATTCAAAAAGCTGATGGATCTTGGGTTGGTGCAGCCGAGGGCGATGGTTCCGATGAGATCAGATCAGAGGCCTCCTAACTATGATGAGAACGCCCAGTGTGAATTTCATTCTGGAACACCGGGGCATAACATTGAGGGTTGTAGAGCATTCAAGAATGTTGTCCAGGATCTGGTAGACTCCAAGGCTATCAATTTTGCGCCATCACCGAATGTTAATGCTAATCCCATGCCGGCGCATGGTCAGGCGATGGTGAGTGCAATTGCTGAAGATTCGGATCACGCCTGTGCAATGGGTGAAGAGACTGACAGTGACTGCGAGTTTGATGGTTGGATAAAGCCGTGCGTACCAGGGATGGAAGTCCAGAACTGGAAGGCCTAAAAAGATCATCACGGTCACTCTACTTGAAGAGTAATAATTTCTGTTTTCAGTTTTATTTGCATGAAAGCCATACGTGTTGCCCGACACGTAATGGTTCATTGTAAGGGCCACCTCATGTTCATAATTTGCAACATTTCTGCATCATTAATAAATGGATGTTTTTTAGTCAAAAAGCGGTGTTCCCTGTTTTTCATTTATTTTTACAGTTTAAAAACAAATAAAAATGGCAATGTTTATTTTCATTTTTCTCTTTTTTTGATTTGTCTCGTTCCGAATTCAAAAATAATTCTCCGGATCTCGTTGATAACAATTTGGTTACACCTCATATGACTTCGACAAACCTATCTATCATGCCGAAGAAGAAGGCGAAGAAGATTGTGATCTGCTGGAATTAGCCAGGTTGTCAAAACAAGAGGAGAAGGTGATTCAGCCGCACGAGGAGCGGGTTGAGGTTGTTATTCCAAGCACCGCCGAGGTCAGGAAGGAAAAAAATTGGGGCCGCTTCAGAGGCGAGTCGAGAGCAGAATGGTAGTCCTGTTGAAGGGACATGTGGATACCTTCGCCTGGTCATGTCAGGATATGCCAGGGTCGGATACCGATGTCGTTGTGCACAAGCTGCCATGGAGAGAAGATTGTCCTCTAAAGAAGCAGAACGCCAGTGCCTGTATCAGAAAGCCATGGTGACTTTGTTTCATGATATGATTCATCATGAAGTTGAATGCTATGCTATGACATGATAGCAAAGTCCCAAACAGGAGAGGGGCATCTGGCAGACCGGGGCAAGTCGTTTGACCGGTTGAGACAATTCAAACTGAGGTTGAATTCAAGTGAGGGCACTATCAGAGTGCGATCCGGTAAGCTGTTGGGGTTTATTGTCAGAGAGGAATCCGAGGTTGATCCTGCAAAAAAAAAAAGAAAAAAAAAAGGAAAAAAAGAGAAAAATGCCTGAACCGAGAATAAAGAAAGAGGTTCGTGGTCTCTTAGGCAGATGGAACTGCATGTCATGGTTCACATCTTATCTAACAGCCACGTGTGAACCCATGTTCAAGATGTTGAAAGAAAAGATCAAACGGTCAGGTGAAATAATGATTGCCAAGGGGCATTGAAAATAAAAGAATAAGTTGCAAGAACCTCTGATTCTGATACCTCCTATGGAAGGAGCGATTGTTAATCTGGTACTTGACAGCTTTCGAGGGGTCTACGAGGTGTATTGGGTCAGCATGACGACTCTTGTCAAAAAGAGCATGCAATTTACCTTAGCAAAAAGTTTACCGACTGTGAAACAATACATTCACTGCTCGGGGAACTTGATGTACTTTGGGATAGGCTGCTCGCCGACCGAGACAGTATATGCTGGTTCATACCACTTTGTGGATTTCGAGATGGATCTGATCAGGTAGATTTTTGAAGAGCCAGCAATGACCGGACGGGTTGCAAGAGGGCAAATGATTTTGATTAAATACGATATCCAGTACATCTCTCAGAAAGCAATCGAGGGGAGTGTATTGTCCGATTTCCTCGCTCAGCAACCTATTGAGGATTATCAACCGAGGAAGTTTGAGTTCCTGATGAGGACATCTCGAGATACTCTAATCGAAAGATTGAGAGTAACCGATCCCGGAGGAGGGGCCCGACCCCAAATCCGAACGGATTCTGATGTCTGACGGGGTTAATGTGAAGAAGGAGTTGGTACTGCTTTGGTTACACTGAAAGGATCCCACATTCCTTTTGTTGCCCGGAAAGCATTTGAGTGCACCAACGATGGTGGCTGAGTACGAGGTTTGCATTCTGGGTATTGAACTCCGATGTGTACATCTACTGGGGCAACGCCTTTCTCGTGGGTATATGGGATGGAGGCCGTGCTACCGGTTGAGGTTCAGATTCCCTCTTTAAGAGTCCTGATGGACGTGCAATTGCAAGAGGCGGAATGGGTAAGAACCCGGTACGAAGAGCTGAGTCTGATTGAAGAAAAGAGGCTGGCGGCCATCTGTCATGGGCAGTTGTACCAGCAACGGATGAAGCGTGCTTTTGACAGAAGGTGCGACCTCGGGTATATCACGTAGGTGATATGGTGCTGAAAAGGATCCTTCCTCCTCAAAACGATCGAAGGGGCAAATGGACACCGAATTATGAAGGTCCGTTCGTGGTCAAGAAGGTTTTCTCTGGCGGAGCCTTGTTGTTAACGACCATGGATGGCGAGGATTTTCCATCCCCTGTGAATGCGGACGCAGTTAAAAAATACTTCGTATGAAGAGACCCGCTGGACGAAAAGAATAAAATAGTCCAGGCAAGAATGGGCATCCCGGCGAACCAAAAACAGAATGAAAAGGTTCGGGCAAAAATTAGGGATAAAAGAAAACTGTACACCCGGCAAGTCGAAAACCTGAAAAGGCGACTTGGGCAAAAAAGGGTTCCCGATGGACTGAAAACCCGAAAGGGCGGTCCAGGCAAAAGAGGGATTGAAACGAACAACTGCGTCCCGCATGATCGTTTGCGCTTTGGTTAAAGCATCATGGATAATACCCGGTGGGGATCAGTCAGAAGCGTCTTGTTCAGAAGGCAGAAAGCGGAGAGTCTGAGGACATATGGGGTGTAACCGAGTTGGAACTCGTTGAGATCACGGGTTTCACATTGCCATTAGGATAGATTTTTCCTTTTGTGCGCAATTACCTCTTTTCAGGAATTGCTTCCTTTGTATTGCTCAATTTGAGCCACACATTTTTCAATCAATAAAACGCATATTCAGTCAAATAATTTTGTTTTTGGTTTTCATTACCGCTTTGATTGCAAAAACATCCAATTATTTTGATAAAGATTCTTGCATTTTAAGACATACAGGTCCCTTCCAATTCATGTTTATAAGATTGAAAGCTTGAAATCTTATTCGGAAGTTTGGGTGACCCAAGTGTTGAAATCTTGACACGCCTGTGACACGGTTTTATCTAACGATCTCTTTTGCAGGTACTGTTAGATATTTTCACTCACTTGCAGGTGGTGATGAGGAAGCTGTTGACAAAACAAATCCCCATGGAGTCCGATCAGGGACGAGGGAATGGGTAGTGAAGGGATGAAGAAGAGACGTTGAGACGTACGACGATCCTTGAATGATAATCAAGAAGACTCTTCAAAGTCGGAAGATTGGAAGGTCTGTAGAAATTCCCCGCGGAGTCCAATCCGGGACGAATGAATAAGAAGAATGATGAAGAGACGGCAGGACGTCCGACGACCTTTGGAATTAATCAAGAAGACTCTTCAAAGTCGGAAAATTGAAAAGTCTGTATAGTCCCAGGAGTTCGCTCTTCGTCGAGCGCGGAGCGATTTTGAATACAAGATGATGGAGCAGAAAAGGTCCAGACGAGTCGGGATGTACATCCCCAAGCAGAGTCATGAGGACCAAATCCCCAGCAGATCCAAGGTCTGTGGTTCCCCTAGCAGGGTCAGGATGGTTATCCCCGGCAGGTGTCAGATCGATGCTTCCCCAGTCGCCAGGCCTGGAGGTTGCTGTTTCCCCAGCAGAGCTATCTGTGAGTATTTCCCCCAGTGAAGTCGCCAGGTATTTGTGAGGGTTTCCCAAAGCCGGGTCAGGATGGTTATCCCCAGCTAGCCAAGACTGGTGTATCCCCACAGGGTGTTGGTGGTTCTTATCCCCCAGCAATTCCCAGGTGGATCGGGTGCAAAGGAGGCTTTCCCTAGCAAGGGTTACCTTTTCCCAGCAGCAGTGCTATTTCCCAGCAGGGTGGTGATCGGAGTATTGTCGAGTTCCTTTCGGCAGAGTGCCTTGAGCTCCCCAGAAGAGTCCCTTGAGGGGGATACTTTTTATGCATTCATCATGTAGAGTAAGCATAGCATATTGCATAATAAATCGCGTAGCATTTCCATAATTATGGAGCATTACGCAGAAAAAGTCATGCATCATTGCAAGCATAGGCTAGTCTCAAGCTGTGGTTATTGTTTGAGAGGTGGTTTCGATAGAAGTTGGAAGATGTTACTCTGATGGGTTTAGCATCATGACGTCAGATCAACAATATTCCCCAGTAGTGCGATGCTGGAGGAAACTTTTCCGTCGGACAGAGATAGAAATGTTACGCGATCAGCGCGACTCGAGCCGTGGTTACCGCTTGAGATTTGGTTTTGCCGGACAGTGAAGACGATACTCCGAGGAGTTCAGCATTGTGAGTTTGGAGCAACAGTATTTCCCAGTCATCAGTAAGTGTCTGGTCGAGCTTTCTTTGGTGTCAGTAAACATCATCATTCGATGTCCAGTAAACGTCGAGTTATTTCCCAGTCATTGTTTAATGTCTGGTCGATCATTGTTTGATGTCCTGTCAACATCCTTGTTTGATGCCTGTCAACATCATTGTTCGATGTACTGTCAACATCATTGTTTGATGCCTGTCAACATCATTGTTCGATGTCCTGTCAACATCATTGTTTGATGCCTGTAAACATCATTGTTTGATGCCTGTAAACATCATCGTTCGATGTCCAGTAAACGTCGAGTTATTTCCCAGTCATCAGTAAGTGTCTGGTCGAGCTTTCTTTGGTGCCTGTAAACATCATCGTTCGATGTCCAGTAAACGTCGAGTTATTTCCCAGTCATCAGTAAGTGTCTGGTCGAGCTTTCTTTGGTGCCTGTAAACATCATTGTTCGATGTCCAGTAAACGTCGTGTTTTCTCCCAGTCATCAGTTAATGTCTGGTCGAGTTTTCTTTGGTGCCTGTAAACATCATCGTTCGATGTCCAGTAAACGTCGAGTTTTCTCCCAGTCATCAGTAAGTGTCTGGTCGAGTTTTCTTTGGTGTCAGTAAACATTATCGTTCGATGTCACGTAAACGTCGAGTTTCTTCCCAGTCATCAGTCAGTGTTTGGTGGAAGGTGTACCCTCTGATATGTCGCCCTCAGAGTGGTGATTGGTGTTATTTCCGACGTTGTCAACGGAATTATCACAAGGAAACAAGATGTCGGGGTTCAAATGCGGTGATCTGGGATCACTGGCGCGAAGGAAAAATTTTGGGGTTCAAGAAAATAAAAAGAATAAAAGATAATAATCCCCAGCGGATGTGGTGTTCAGGCCATGGTTACCCCTGCGTTACCATTTATTTTGGTATCCAGGTCGACGTTGCTGTATCGGTGATCAGGCCGACTTTCTCCGTTCCAGACGGGCGTTCCTTTCAAGATTGTGTTCTTTGCCGATTCTGACCGGCATGGCTAATTATTATCCCATCAGAGTGCAAATTGTTCGTCTGTTCTTGGTATTCAATCACTCTTCATCCTGGTCATCTGAAAGCCGAGGCTATTCATATCAACAGGTTCACAGTGGATTGAATAGGGGCAGCTGTAACACCTCAAAATTTGCCCTCCTCTCTTGGGACTAGCTAAACATATTGCATTGCATTTTTCTAGGTCATTAGGCATTGCATATTGCATATCATGTGGTTACATTGTGCAAGTCATCCCTCAAAAGTCTTGGTCAGAAGATAAGAGGTCATGATGCAAGCTAGGGTTTCATTGATTGAATGGACTGGTCACTAACTATTTGAGGGTGGTGGTTCAAATTAGGGTTTGTGATTCGCAGGGAGATTGATCTTCATCTTGGTTGAAGTGATACATCATCATCATCATGGTCTTGATATCATCCAAGAGGTTCAAGAGATTGATCAGATACCTTGAGATTAGGGTTTTGACCATTGGTCAACCCTAATCAGTTGCATTGGGCCAATCAGGGCTTGGCAAGGAGATGGGGTCTACAATGGATATGGGGATCATCATGTGACTATATTGAGTTTATGGAGGCTAGGGTATCATCCTTGAGCCATTTCATCAGGAGTTTGAGGCTCAACTTGATCAGTGCATGGCCAAATTCATCTATCAGTTGAAAAAGTCAATTGTGGTCAACTGTGCTTGATTTTATGGATTTGGAGGTGGGAGAGAGTTGGATACACTTCATTCATGTCTAAACAAGCTTCATTTGACATTTCAAACATCAAGAATGAAGAAAATAAAATCAGGAGAAAAGTTGCCAAAAATGGAAAGTGACTTGTAATGAAAGTTTCCAAAAATGGAAAGTTTTTCACCACAAAATTACATGTCCAAAAAAGCTTCAAATGGAATTTTGTTCAACATTAAAGTTGTAGATCTTGCTCTCACCTTTCCAAAAAGTCCAAGAACTTGAATTTCCCATGTATGGTTGACAAGTTATGGTCCATTCATTTTCCAAAAATGCCTAAAATCAAAGTGGCATAACTTTCACATGGAATGTCCAATTTGAGTGATCTTTCTTTGAGCAAACCCCATTTCACATGTACTTTCATGTTGCATAATCAAAATTCATCAAAAATGGTCAAGGCAAAAAGTCAAATTTCAAGTGGACTATTTAGCATTTTTGGCATGAGATAGTGAAATTGAGAAATACAAGGCCAATGCACTCAAGACCACTTCCAACACACTCCAAATGCAAAATATGATTTGTGTGAACTGTCATTTGCTGTCACATGGCTTAATTTGGAAAGGTCATTTTTGGACTTTCACTAAAAATGCATTAACACTAATTCACTTGGATTTGTTAATTATGATTAAGGAAAGGGATTAAGGAATGAGTATAAGTTGCTAATCATAACAGAATCATAATCACAATTCCATATTCCAAGATCTGTAACTGAATTTCCCTCCAATTCTCTCAAATTCTCCAAAACTTCATCAATCATTTTTCAACATTTCTTCACCAAATCTTCATCAATCTCGATGATTCTTGATGGATCCATGCTTCATAATCCTTGTTGATGAACTGTTTTCATCAAAAACGTGCCAAATCTTCAAGATCGTGGACTGTTCCAAAGCTTGCATTTCCATGGCAAATTGAAGATTATTGCAATTGAAGCATTCTTGAGCTGAGCTAGCCTTTCCAATCAACTTCCTTATCCATAATCATCATCTGTTTTTGGCTTTTGCACGAGGAAACATCCAGATTCATCACTGCTTCATCATAAGGTGATTTTTTCGAATTCCTCTATCGTGTGAATCATGATATGCGTTTTGTAGAGCTTTCAACATAGATTAACATGATGCTCATGGTTTTTGATTTGGTTGAATATTGGAAGAGAAATCTGGATTTGAACTTTTGATGTGAAACCTATTTCTGTTCGATTTGATTAGCATGGTTAGAATTAGGTTAAAATGATTACGTATTCATCATGTGCTAGTTGAGACGGTTCTAATGATTATAAGTTTGTTGATTTTGGTTACGATTTGATGTTCTTTATTTTTCTGGAAATCTGAGTTTGTTCTTGTCCAAGAACACTCATGAACGTGTGTTTGATCTTCATTTCGCATGGCCTGAGTTTGAAATGTGTTTGGCGCCATCTCCAGCCAATAGAAACACGCCAAGCCGTTTAATGAAACGGCGCGTTTTGGCTATTCTGAAGCGTATTTACGCTTATGCCATTATCCAATTTAATTTACATTATTTCTATTTTCTTTTCCTTATTTCATTTCATTTTTGATGCTTGATCTTGTAAAATCCCTAACTAATTCATTTTTTATCCAAATTGAGTGAGACTTTTTGCATTGTCCTCCTTGTAATGTGTAGAATTTAATCATGATTTTTGTGATTTTTGTGCACGTGTAAAAAATTAATTTGTCTAGAGATTGATTGAATGTGTCACATTTGTACATGTCTTGCCATATCTTTCATAAAATGATGATGCTTTCAAAGAAATGGATGAAATGTTTTGTGCATATTCTGGACACTTTGATGGTGATTTTGGTATGTAGTTTGCAATTTTTGGATACCTGGATGTTGAGATATGAATTTTTGAATAGAGGTGTGACAATTTGTGTCACACCAAGCTTGATGAATTTCATGATTTTATTTGCCTTGCTTAAGGATGTTGAATTGAGCCAATTTTTTGCATGATTGAGAATATGTATGTTGAGATCACAGGTGATTTTTTCTGGATTTATTGATGGCATTTCCTATTTGATTGGAATTTTTCCCTCTGTTTGGTCATTTTGTTGACATTGTGTGACACATGTTACCATTTGATTTGTGAAATTCTGATCATTGATTGTATGAGTGTGAAATTTGGTATGAGCATTGTAGACACATTATAGGTAATTGTGCTTTTGGTCCCATTCATTTATCATGTATTGTCACTGATTTATGATTTTTGGAAGTTGATGTTTGTTTGGTTACCATGTGTTGGCTTGCTTGAACTTGTCTGAACTTCTTGATTTTCATTGACCTACTTCCTTTTGTCCAATTGAGCTGAAATTTGATGTGCTATTCATTGGATAGGTTCTGTTTAGACTTGAATTTTTGTGGAATTAATTGAATTGTTTTGATAGGGATTTGATTGAGATCTTTCTGTTTGGTCATTTGGAGTTGCAAATTGCATGTTTGATACTATTTTGTGCATGAATTGATAATGGTGATTGATATGAGCATGGGACCAATTGGTTTTGCTTTTAAATTGTTTGATTGTGATTTTGGATAAATTTCACTTGCTGTTTTGGATTTTTCATCTCCTTTGGACCCTAGGCTTGGCCTAGTGGTCTTGTTTCTCACCTTTGGAATTGTGTTTCAGGTTTGAGCTGCAAATGCCTTAAGGAGAACAATGCAAGTTGTAAATTGAGTTTGTTTGATGTTGTAAACTAACATTGACTTTGTGTTGTAGGGTTTGATGCTTGAGTTTGAGCTCATGGCTTGCACTTGTGTGCATTAACTTGTGTTTGGCTGTACAGATTAACATTTGCTGTTTACTGTTGGTTTGTCTGAGTACTGATGATACTTGATTGATTTCAGGTACATTAAGTCGCTTTAGTTCTTTAAGAACTTGCTTGCTGCTGCTTGGTTGTATAAACCAGTTGAGGTAGACTCTCTTGTCTCCATGTAGTCTGGAAGACCTGGCTTGTTATTTAGCCAGGCAACTGTCTGAAGTCCTCCTTAAGAGGCGATGTTTGTGATTGTTTACTTTTGTGCCAAGCAGGTAAAGACCTCTATGAGGCAATTGGCGGAACCCAAGGGATATGCAATCTATCCCCCGCTATTCTGTTGAGTCGTCCCTCTGCTCACACCACTGTGTTGATGCATTGGGACATTAACCCAAGATCTTGTGCTGTTGCACAGTCGAGTCAGAGTCTTGAGCGTAGAAGGGTCCCTCCATTCTGGACCCACGCTCCTTTGTCTGAAGCTCTCCCTGGCCCGGGATAAGAGCTGTGAAGTCTAATCTTCACTCACCTTTCATCTGCTTCACCCTGACTCTCAATGTCAGGGTTAAGAGCGAACACTACCTTGTACAGATGACTTGCTTCGGCAGTCCACCCTTGTTTGAGCCTCACTTGACTGGATATAGTGTGTGCTATGTGAAATGTTTGTTTTATTTTGATTGATGCTTGCATGCTTGTTTTCCTGGTTAGGATTAGCTTGCTGTTGAGCAAGTTAGGATAGAAACCATAACATAGGGCAATGATGCATGATAACACTAGGCTCGAGTGCAGCTCCCTAGTAGTGTGTCTCCCCTTGGTTTCTGGCTAGAATTTCTTTCCCGTTCAGGGGAACTACGTCGCCCTGATCCTCATACCAGATGAGGTACGTAGGCAGGAGACCGTGCGAGGTCTCTCCGGGCACTTTTCTTTTTTTTTGTGTGTGTGCTTGACGGTTATAGGCTCGAGTTCCCGACTCCCTATTAACTCGTTTGGTTGTTGTGTGCTTGGAAGTTGATGTAAGTCCATCGAGTGGCATTCGGGTTCCAGTGTGCGTGTGTTTGGTTCGGATGCCGATGTAAGTCCAGTGATTGGCGTTCGGGCTCCACGTTTGCCTTTTTGTGTGTGTTTTGGTTCGGATGCCGATGTAAGTCCAGTGATTGGCATTCAGGCTCCCAGTTTGCCTGTGTTTGTGTTTGCTTGTTTGGCGTGCGTGAGCCGAACTACGGCAGCTCTGATTCTCGTTCCAGACGAGATACGTAGGCATAGGATGCGATGTCCTAGCGAGCCCTTCCTCTTAACCCCACCTGCGTTGTCTTCGGTGTGTGTGTGTGATGTTTGTTTTAGCAACCTTTTCTTTCTTTAGAGCGTGGATCCCGTCGAGTACGACGGACGTGAGGGGTGCTAATACCTTCCCCTTGCGTAACCGACTCCCGATCCCTTTCTCTTTGGTCGCGAGACCATGCTTTTCCCAGGTTTACTCTGAGCGTTTCCTTTCCCTCTTTTGGGATAAATAACGCACGGTGGCGGCTCTGTGTTGTTTTGTTTCAGCCCGCCGGTTGTTTTTCGCGGATGCGACACGGGTTACTATTGGATGACAATGGAAGCTGACTGTTGCAAGTATGTGAAGAAGTGTCACAAATGCCAGATTTATGCTGACAAGATACATGTACCTCCAACTCTACTCAACGTTCTCTATTCTCCATGGCCTTTCTCTATGCGGGGTATCGACATGATTGGTATGATTGTACCCAAAGCTTCCAACGGACATCGTTTCATTCTGGTGGCTATTGATTATTTCACAAAGTGGGTTGAAGCGGCCTCATATGCCAATGTGACCAAGCAGGTGGTGGTTAGATTTATCAAGAATCAAGTTATTTGCCGTTATGGTATGCCAAGTAGAATCATCACTGATAATGGTTCAAACCTAAACAATAAAATGATGAAGGAAATGTGTGAAGAGTTCAAGATTGAACATCATAATTCCTCTCCCTACAGACCTAAGATGAACGGTGCTGTTGAAGCTGCCAACAAGAACATCAAAAAGATCATTCAGAAGATGGTAATGACTTATAAGGACTTGCATGAGATGCTCCCTTTTGCTCTGCATGGATATCGTACGTCCGTCCGCACTTCTACATGGGCAACCCCTTTTTCTCTTGTCTATGGCATGGAAGCAGTGCTCCAAATAGAAGTAGAGATCCCGTGAATGCGTGTCTTGATGGAAGCTAAGTTATCAGAAGCTGAATGGTGTCAAAGCAGGTATGACCAACTGAATTTGATTGAAGAAAAGAGAATAACGACTTTATGCCATGGTCAGTTATATCAGCAGAGAATGAAGAAAGTATTCGACAAGAAGGCTCGACCTCGCGTATTCAGAGAAGGTGACCTTGTGCTTAAAAAGATTCAATCTTTCATATCTGATTCTAAGGGCAAGTGGACTCCTAATTATGATGGCCCATATGTTGTTAAGAAAGCCTTCTCTGGGGGGGCCTTGATTCTTACAAATATGGATGGTGAGGAGCTCCCACGTCCTGTGAATACTGATGCAGTCAAGAAATACTTCGCCTAGAAAAAAATAAAAGAATAGCTCGCTAAGTCGAAAACCCAAAAGGGAGGCTTAGGCAAAAATGAGCGTCTCGGTGGACTGAAAACCCGAAAGGGCGGTCCAGGAAAAAATTAGAGACATAAACAGAAAATGATTATCATGGTAGATTGAAAACCTGAAAAGGCAATCTAGGCAAAACAAAGGATTATGGCAAGTAACTGCATCAAGTCAGATTGGATCACTTGAAGAAACATCAGCTTGTCAAAGCTCTCAACTGGCTCTTATCAGAAGCCCAAATACATATGGAATTCAAATTTGTTAGGGAGAATAGTTTCATTGTATTTTAATGTAGCATTTTCCCATATTACCATTTTCTCACTTTGTAAATATCCATGGGATCACGCCATTTGCGGATCACCATTCTATCAATAAAATTCGAGACTTATCCATTTATTGGAAATCCTTATTTTATTTCTGCTCCGCAAAAATATCATTTTTATTTTGATAAAAATTCTTGAAACGAATATTTGAAAAAAATTGTTTTTTTTCAAAATAAAATTTGTTTTGATTTGTGAATGCAAAAAAAGAACGTTCATAGTTAAATCCCCAAGCGGCGAGTAAGTTGGGAAATGTTGGATGTTGGAACTCAATGTTCCCCAGCAAAGTGTTAAGCATGGATTTTCTATCAAGCTTTAAAATAAACAGTCAAGCTTTTTCAGCGATCTTCATTATCCCCGGTGGAAGATGCAAATTTTGATGATGTCTCCGGAAGAATCATTTTGAAGGTTTTCCTGACCAATCCACACCTGTCCTTGGTAGAGTCTACATGTTTTTTTCCCTAAGTGAAGTCTTCTTCTCCAGGGAAATTGGAACCCTACAGCAAGATCTTTGCTCCATCAAAGGTTCGCATTTCATCCCCAGACGAAGCATCTTCCTCTCCCTAGAGAGAATTGGACCTCGTGACGAGACTTTTTCCTTTAATGACCTTTAACTCATCTCTAATGATGTTTTCCACCTTAATGAGATTAGCCAAGCTCATGTTGAGCTATGAAACATATTATGTCCCCAACGTGTTTGTTTTGTCTGTTTTTGTCAGCATAAACATAACATGCACACATGCATATATACATACATGCATATATATCATGAATAACCAAATTCACATCCATTTTGAATTCCTTGATGACATTTACCTTAATTTCTTTGAATATGTTCATCCTTGGGTGTTATGTTTCCTTCCCTATAGGAGTCGTCAACCTTAAGTAGAGAGTTTATATCCTTTCTAACTCCCCACTAAGTTCATTCCTCGTGGAAGATTGTTGTTTTAGTTTTCCTTTTCCATCCTTGGATAGGATAAAATCCCAATTGAGCTTCATTCCCCATTGGTAGAGTCTTACTTTTTTTTCTCTCAAGTTGTTCCTGGAGTGAGCCAAATATTTGGAAATTAATGGTGAATCTCTCTAGGTTGTTAAACCTAGACCGAGAGTGCATTTATTTTGCACTGTCTCCCCAGGAGAAACATCTTCATTATCACCAGTGAAGACATATCCTTTTCCCCGGTATGAACACAAGTGGTTATCTCTTTTGAGAAGCTTGTCTATCTCGAAGGAATTATCAATGTAGAAGTTTTCTTCCATCAGATGGTTTTCTCTCGAGAGAAGTTTGATGAAGACTTCCAACAGGTAGCTGTCTCTTTATTTGAGAAGCATGTTTCATGATCTTCGATCCCCAATAAGTAGCTATCTTCTCCCGAGAAGCTTATTGACTCCCATTTTGGATAACAAATGGCAGCCTCTTTTTGAGAAGTTTGTTTATCCCCATTGAAGTTATCAACATATCAATCGTTCTTTCCAACAAATGGCCATCTCCCTAGGAAATTTCGTCAGAGAAGTTTGTTGAAGACTATTACAAGAACCTTTATTTTATCACATGACTTTATATCCCCGATGAGGTATTCCATTACAAGGACTTATATCACCAGTGAGGTGTTAGTCACAGCCAATGGTACTTTCCCCAAAAAATCACGGTGGAAGTCTGTTGAAGATCCTTACTGTGATTTTCTATTTATTTGAGAATTCCAGTTTTTTATAAGATTAACTGACCCGCATCCTTCGAAGATACCCGATGGAGTTACTTCTCTTTCCCCAACAAGTGGTCACCTTTTTAGGAGCTCGTTCATTAATCCTTTCCGAGAGAAAGACTTGGTTATAGAAGAAACCAAGGCCCGTTCGCTGGTTTATGACCCGAATCGCGGATAAGCTTATTTTGCCTTTTCTAAGTGGAATACTTAAGTAAAGAAGAAGTTGACTCATGTTTTAATCATGTAAGCATATTTTGACTCGTTATTTGAATAGGCGGTCATCTCTACCTTTGAGAAACCTATTGCAAAGATATTTCCTCAGTGAAGCGTACTTTTATTTTGACTCGTTATTTGAACAGGCGGTCATTTCTACCTTTGAGAATCCTGTTGTGAAAGCTAGAACTCGTTATTTAAACAGGAGGTCATCTCTACCTTTGAGAAACCTATTGCGAAGATGTTTCTTCAGTTGAAGTCATGATCATTTGGAATGATCTATTCCCCAGGGAGCCCGGATCCATTGGAATTTGCAAACTGAAGTTGTAATCTTTTCCTCGGTGGAATTTCCTTTTGTCTGTCCCCATAGTGGTGTTCCTTTATCCCTATGTGTTTTATCAACTAATATTACTCCCCTGTGACATTGTTCCTCACAGAATTCCTGAGTCCTGCATGTATATCATATCATAAGCAATTGGTGGCCTCTTAGCGCCAAAAACCATGCATGTTTGTATTTAAATCCCTTCAATCACGTCGAGATGAAAATTCCAATATTCATATCTCCAGATTGAAGAAACTTAAATAGGGGCATCTGTCTTACCCTAATTTTCAACCCTAAGATGCCACCATCATTTGTACCATTTGCATGACATCTAGCATTTTTGCACTACTAACCTATTGAAAATAGAAAAAGATTTTTTACTTTGTTTGTCTTAAGCTAGGGTTTTGCACCAAGAGCTTTCAAAGATTGATCAATCAAGACTTGGCATGAGTTTTAACATTTCAAACTCCTCATTCTTACCAAGTAATCAAGTGATTTCCATCAATAAGAATCGATTTCAAGATCATTCCATCTCAAGTTCATCAAACCACAATTCATCTGACACTCAAAATTAGGGTTTTGGTCAAAGTCAGCTTGATGTTGGCTCTTTGACAAAAGCATGATTCTATGGCTTGAGGCATGATCCAAGGTATTAAAATGTGTACTCATAACCCAATCATACAATTTATATGGATCAAGAGGTTAGGTTCATAAGCAGATGAAAGTTTGAACACAACTGATGAAAAAGTCAACAAATGCTTAAAGTCAAAGTTTGACTTTTAAGATTTTTGGTTAACTATCGACTTTTCAAGTCAAGGATTATGAAAATATGATCATTGAAGTTATTTTATCAAGTTTAGTAAAGAAAATCAAGGTTACTTGTAAAAAGGGCAAAGATGGAGAATTTGAAATTTTTACTAAGTCCCTAAAAAACATGTCCAGGTACCCAACTTTCCAAGGCCATAACTTATGATCCAAGCCACGATTTTATTTGCTCCAACGATCATATTAAAGACCTTGATTCATACTTCAACTTTGTCATAGGTGATAAAATCTCACAAAATTCACGAATAAGGAGATATGGGGTCATGAAGTGGATGATTCATTTGTTTGTCAAGTGGTAAAACACTTGGTGAAATTTTCAGCATGCTGACCTAGTCAAGTGACTAACTTTATGCCAGTTTTTCACCTAGATCCCAACTGATTCAAGAAAAGTGATCAACATGAAAGTTGTAGGTCATGATTCCATCTTTCCAAAATGTCCAAGATCAATAAATTCCAATGCTCGAGCTAAGAGAATCGAATTTGGGAAGACAGCCTCATGGAATGGTTCATAAGTCAAATTCTAAGCCAAAGTACACTACAAATCCAAACAAATCCAAAAGTACATGTACTTCTTGCTTCTAAATCTCACTCTAATCAGAATACCACACGCACTTTTGAACCATTATTCAAGCAACCAAGCCATTACACAATGAATCATTCTATTTTTGGCATAAAGGTTACACTTCCATTTGTGTAAAGTGGCTTTAACCCAACCTTAAGTACCATTGAAATCCCAAATGGCTTTGGCTTTGATACATACCAACTCTAAGCATCAAGTCCACTCCTACACTTCAGACAAAGATCAATAAAACACTCCAAGCCCCCCATGATTTTTCCATGCTTCCTACTTGGTGTATTGTGGAAGAACCAACCAAGCAAGCAAACCAGTACAAGTCTTAATTATTTTATGATATTTGAGGCTTATTGAACCCTCAAGGATCCCTATAAATAGAGGACAAAGCCTCATCTATCCATACACCAAGCTTTCTAAGAAAAACTCCATTCTTAAGAGCTTTTCAACCTTAACCTCCATTCTCTCATTTGGCTTGTGCATTATGCAAATTAAAGGTTCCAATCATCTTCTGGGAACTCATAAGCATTAGGAGAGGCATCAAACAGTAGTTGGAAGTAGTGTTGAAGAGGCATTAGACCTTGCTCCAATAGGTATATTCTTGCACTTTGAAACTTATCATACATACGTCATTTCATTTTGATTTCTGAAGCAAATATGCATCATTTATTATGTTAAGAAGGATCATTAGCTTACATGTCATTTGTATTGTTGTTTATGTGAAATTATGTTGCATGAAACCTAAAGTTTTAGTTCTGGTTTTTCCCTTCGTGCATCTCCATCTTTGAGTATTAGCCAAAACCTATGGTACCATTGTGTTCCTTGCATTTTTCTATACGATTTTGATCTTTATTTCATGAAAAATGGTTGAGAAATGAGAGAGATATGATTGATGAAAGATTGGAAAAATAGTGGGAAAAAGAAAACGAAAATGAGAGAGAGAGGTTGAAGATGATGTTGAGTTGGCATTGGGAAAAGTCCATGGAACCCCAAGGACGTGGGTTCGAACCTGACCGGCGTAGTGTTTATTTTTTCTCATTTGTTAAATGTTCATTTTTCTTCATAACTTCAAAAACCCATAACTTCATGATCCCTTAACCTTTTTGGCCCATTCTTTTTGCCACGTGTCCATACGAATGTCTATTTTATGATGAAACCAAAAAAATCCCAAAAAAATTATTTATTTCACCACTTTTGATTGGATGGAAAACATGTGTTTTAAGTGTTTTTTAAGACTCCTAATCGATTCTTTCGGCTTATGTCTTATTTGTTCTCGATGTTGAAAGTTTGTATGATTAAAGCACACTCTTTTAAATGTTGAGTTTTATCCTTAACATGTTTGAACTTTATTATTTTCATACAATGTATCAATTGATTCACCTTGAAAACATGTTTGAATGAATGGTTATGAGGGGATTAGGTTTCCACTTAAGTTTGGTCTTATCATGAACTTTGATTCAAGTCTAATGTTTATTTTGTGAAGACTTATAATGTGATGCATGTTTGACCTAAATTGATTCATGTTGTGTTTACCATGTACGAATGAATGTTTTTACCATGTCAAGTATGATTTTGTCTTCACCATCAATATGTTGTGTCTTGTGATGTCATGTGAAACTTCGTCATGTCTTGTTTATGCTTATCTCAATGCCTAAAAAACCATGTTTAACATTGTCATCCATACCTTGTGATTGCCATTGTACTTAGCCATATTTTGTGCCATAATGTTAATGCATGTTCAATCTTGTTATTTTTTTATATCCAAGGGAAAAGAATCATGATATTTTTGTCATTTTGCGTGTGTGTGTTCATCTGTATTCTATACAACTTTGCCTCCCCTTAATCCAAAAACTTCTAGATACAATCTTAGGTTCCCCTAAATTTAAACCTTAGGATTCTATCACTCTCTCCTTCTTATAACCACTTTCATAATAAAGTTTGACTTAGGTCATTGTTTCTCCTTTTATTTCTTAATCAAATGCTTCAAAACACTTAAGCATATTCAAAGATCTTTTCATAAGACCTAAAAAACACAAACCCTTTTGCCACTTTGGCTTTTCCATGTTTAAAACCTTTTCATAAAAGGATTAGACATGAGTCATCCCTAGTTGAGATTTAAATCTCCTACCCCATAACATTGTTGAGATTGATAATGATTCTTTTCCATTTGGAAGAGATATGTGGCATACTTGTTGATTATATATCCAAGTGAGAGCCCTTCTTTCAATTTTATGCAAAGATCTATCTTCCACATGTTTGTGATGGTTTAAATGGGAGTTTTCTCCTTAAGATGACAATTTGTCTCTTTCTCATAAAATCAACCCCAACAAATCCCTTCTTACTTTTGAACCCGAACTACGAGGTTTTGATCCTTCACGGGTACGTAGGCATAAGACTCAATGTCTTTCCAAATCATCAAACAATAAAAAATGTTCTTTTTCTCATCTCCCCAATCAAATAGCAAACAATTTTAAACCATACACATATATTTAAAAGGTTCCTGTAGAGTACTATAAATGATTAGGATGCTAATACCTTCCCTTTTCATAACACACCCCCGTACCTTTAGAATCTCCCCCCTTTTGCTTAGCTTAAGTTTAATCTTCTAGCTTTGCATATACATATTGGGTTTATTTTTGAATCTTTTCCCCTTCCCCTGGATAAATTAAAGTTCGGTGGTGATATTTTGATTCATGAATCAAGTCTAATCAATAGCTTGATCTCCGATTCTTCACCGCGACACACCGGTCTGACTGTCTTGAAAATAATGGATCAACAATTGATCATTATCGGTTTGAGTAGACATCTTTCTAGCATACATCACCAAATGGCTGAGTGGACATGTACTCCCTTTGTATTTTTCAAAGTCAGGCACTTTGAATTTCACCGAAATCTTTACATTTTGAACCAAACACAGTTCCACAACACTCTTCCCAAATAAGTCCTTACCCCTCAAAGTTTTCAATTCCTTACGCAACTCAAGAAATTGGTCCTTCATCTCATCCATCCTCTCACACATTCGGGCCCTCGGATGACTCAGAATGATAGATGGTATCTGCTACACAAGGCAGGGTATGCACGACAGGCGGTGACACAGACATGACCGGGCTAGATGTCGGCATAGAAGCAAATGTAGGCGCAAAAACTTCGGGCACAAAGTTTGGCGGCATTCCCCACGGGAATCCGGCAGGCATGTTGAGTGCAAATTGAGCAGCAGTTGCGGAAATGGTAGAGGTAGCCACCTCTAAAATAGCGGTCCTCTAAGGAGGAGGAGTTGCGGGCGTTGGAGAAGACTGACTTTGAGCAGCTAATACTGACTCCATCATGACAGTCAGGCGGGCGATCTCCTCTTTCAAGTCTCTATTCTCTTGCTCAAGATGTTCCATGATTCTGGAGTGATTGGCGTGAGTATTGTATCATTGAGTCAGCTTGACTGAAGCACAGATAAAACACCAATGAGACATCTGGCGAAAGAGAAACCTGCTTATGCAAATGATGCATGAAATGCAATGATTGATTGTTTTTATTTTCAAGGAACTTACTATTTTATTTGCAAATATATATACATTTAACAATAATTGCAATAATTTGATATAACCATAAAAATCTCTTTTATTTATATAATTTGAAGGATTACACTGAGTACAACTTCAGAAACCAAATGAAAAATACAAGAGAAAAGGATATTAGTCATCCTAAGGATCGCTAACAACAACGTCAGAAGATCTGGCTGAAGGCGCATACTTCCTTCGGATGCGTCGGATCTCTGTCTCGAAAGAAGCCTTCATCTGAGTCTTCTTGAGGACAAGCTGATCAACAATCTTCTTCCAAGCAGTGGAAGGCTGAGGCATACTAGAGGAAGATAATGAAGGTGAGAAAAACAAGAAAGGGGGGTTTGAATTGTTTTGGAAAATAAGCGCTTTTTCAGACAAAGACCACACAAGGAATTTATACTGGTTCGCTTATAACACAAAGCTACTCCAGTCCACCCGACCAAGGTGATTTTGCCTTCAATAAGGACTTAATCCACTAATCTTGAAAGATTATTACAACCAACGTTTAAGAGAAAGATCTCTTAGTCCTCTCAAGTATACAGACTGCGCAGAGTCACTTGAGGAAATAAAGTAATAGATAAAGAGGACTTTGTAATCTAGAGTGCTTCTAGGATAAAGCAAATATTACAGCAGTAAGAACAAAAGAATGTTTCACGTTCTAAGCAAAAACTTCGTGAAAGATTGAGAGAGAGAGAGAGAGGAAAAGGTTTATGTGCGTTCAGGTGTCTCTCAATGCTGTTTGCTGTCCTTTATATAGAGGTGAAAGGACCGTTGAAATTGATGGCAGATAATTTTGTCTTGATTAGGAATCAATGCCATAACTTCTGTTGTTTCTTGCCAAAACAACTTTGTCTCCCTGAATAACTTCTTTCCAATAATAGTTCCTTTCCATTTAAATTCGAAGTTGACGTTATTCTTTCTGAATTAGGAAATCCATTATCAGAGTCTGCGTAACTCTGTTAATCTGAGATCTTGCTATGTGGTTTCAAAGCTTCTGATGATTTTGATCGCTTAGAGTTCTGATGGTGACTTCAGATACTGTTGTGAGCTTCTGGAATTTGATATACCGTTGTTGAGAGTCAGATCTTCTAGAGCGTACTTCTTCTTCAGATGCTTTTGATATTCTGATCTGCTGTAAGCTCAGAGTCAGAACTTCTAGAGCGCATTTCTACTTCAGATGCTTCTGATCTTCTGATAATTTGTATCTGATTTGATTCTGAATCTGATGACGTAGTCAGATTCCTTTTAGAGTCCTACACACTTAGAAACTTTTCGTTAGAGTGCCATTTTTAGTTTCATCCTTTGTAACATCAAAATCCTGGAATCTGTTGTAGAACAATTTTTGTTCTTACAATCTCCCCCTTTTTGATGATGACAAAACAAACTCAAATGACAGATGAAACATTGAAAAAAAGCTTTATCAGATCAGATAGAAATGAGCCCCCCCTGAGATAGGCTAGGGAGTTCAGAAGTTCTTACCAGAGCTTCCAAGCAATGAAGTTTCTTGATACCTTCTGCAATTTTCTTAAGTCCAGTGTTAGATGAATTTATTTTAGATAATAGAGTGTTTGCAGAGTGCTTAAGGTATTATGCAATTTTTCATCAGAGCTATTTGATTTCTCCCCCTTTTTGTCAGAATCAAAAAGACTTAAACAAAAAATAAGCAGGAAAAATATATATCCAGATAAGAGAAACAGAACATCAGAGATAATGACAAGAGAAAAAAAAACACCAGAAACAAAGATAAGCAAGGCAACAAGAAAAAGATCCTAAGTGCCTAAGGGTTGGGAGGAGGAGGCATTCTCTAAAGCAGTTGATTCAGCAGGTCCTGGATGTTGGCGTTGACAGTGTCCTGTTGATCTAGTCTGGCTCGGACTTCCTTCTGCTCTTTCTGAAGTTCTTCCAGCGTCCTGAGAACCAGGGGGCAAAAGAGGAAGACTCCCCCTGAGTCAGAGCATGTTGTTTTTCAGCGGCTTTGGCTTCAGCTTCAGCAACAGCCTTTGCTTCAGCTTCAGCAGCAGCAGCGGCGTCAGCTAGAGCTTTGGCTTCAGCTTCCCTTGTCCTTTGGATTTCTTCTTCTCTGGCTCTTTCTTCTTCTTCCCTTCTGGCCTTTTCTTCAGCTTCTCTGGCCAAGCGCTCCTGTAGTCTTACTTCAGCGTCTCTAATGAAGTCGTTTCTGACTTGCTCAGAGATGTGCTTCAGCTTGAAGGCCTCAGATGTCATCCATCCAATGACCCTGTTCCAGTGTGTCCTAACAGAGTCAGGATCATCACTGATGCCAGAGTTTATGGTCAGAGACTTGACCTTTTGCATTGAATCCCCTGCGAACAGCATAATGGCTTCCTCTAGGGTAGGCAGGGAATATTCTGGTTCAGATGTTTGAGGTGGAGAGGTTGGAGGGCTTAGGTTGAGTGTTTGAGGTTCAGCGGAAGTGTTTGGAGGGGTAATGTCAGAGGCATCGAGGTCAGAGGGTTGAAGTTCAGATAGAGTGATGGTTGGTTGTTCTGTGGGTGGTGAAGTTACTTCAGGTTCAGGTGGAGGTTGTGGTTGTTGGGAATTACGGTTTAGAGATTGAAGTTGGGCTAAAGTGGGTGAAGCGGGGTCAGAAGGTTCTGTGTCGGAGGAAAGGATAAAATAGGGAGGTGATTCTGGGGCTGAAGATGAGGAAGTGGTTTGGTTTAATTCTTCAGCTTCGGATAGTGGTAAAGAGGTATTTGCAATATTGAATTTTGGTAGAGGTTGTTGTGTTCTGGTTGTGGAAGGAGGGGTTTCAGATGTGGTGTAGATGGGTGTTGGTAGAGGAGTAGAAGAAGCCAATGGTTGTGCAGAGGGAACTATAGAGGCAGACTTACCAGAAGATTCTTGCAGAGGCGCTGGAGGTCTTGATTCAGAAGATTCTCCTAGCTTTGCTCTCTTCGCTTTTGAAGACTTCTCAGATGGACCTCTTTTGAACTTCACGAAGTCTGGGGCGGAATCTTGCAGATCGTCTAATCTGAAGTCTGAGATGTCCACTCCTTCATCCTTCAGACGTTGGAGATAGTGGAGGATTGCCTCTTTGGGTTCATTCTTGTAGAACCTTGCGAGACCATTTGGCATATTCCTCTGATCTTTTAAAGCTTCCCAAGAGGTGTCCATAATAGGTTTGACTTGAATCTTCTTCAGAATCCCCATGCTCTTCAGATTTCTGGAGTTCAGAGGCCTTCCAGTTTCTATTGCCATACCTTCCATGAGTTTATGTTTTTCCAGATGATCTACGAGCCCATTTTCTATCATTACATCTGATAGAAGTCTTCCCAGAGGGATGTAGGTTCTGGGTTTCATGTTGTTCCTGGTCTCCCGTACGGAGTCTCTGAGGTATTTGAAGAGGAGGGCTGGGAGGCACAGCTTCAGACCCTTATGAAGACAGTACAAAATACACTTCTGATCTGTATTGATGTAATCTGATGAGTTGGATGCTAGGCGATGATGAATAGTTCCCAGAATGATCTTGAGCCACACTCGGAGATTCTGATGTAGTTCTTTGTTCTTTGAGGGATTGCCTTCTGTGTTGAGTTTGAAGATGGTGGGTTGATTTCATGAGTAATGTACTTTGCCCTAGGATTGATGTTGTAAATCCTTCTTCCTCCAGCTTTCTCCATGTTCAGCAATGAGGCTATTGATTTTTCAGTAATCACGATTTTTACCCCCAAAACGTAGGAGACGATGAAATGGTCGTCAGCGTCAGCAAACCTCCAGAATTCCTTGATGAGGTTTGGGTAAACAGGACCATAAAGGCGTTGAAAATAGTTTTCCCAACCTTGTTGTTGAAGTTCTTCAGTAAGATCTACCCCATTCCTCTTCATGTTGTTGAAATCCACAAGTGATTCACACAAAACATCTAGTTTCTCGAAAGGAGTTGCAAGATTGATATGAGGCTCACGATCAAGAATATGAGGCTCCTTGTACACTGGTGTTATAGTTACGCCTGTAACTGTTGGAGTAGGAATGCTTGTGCTTTAAGCTGCGTTGCTGGAGTCCATTTGTTGAGAATAGTTGAACACGGATTGTTGCTGAGAATCCATTGTTGATTAAGAACGAGATGAAGATGAACTGCTTGCAGAAATGCCTGAGAGAGCTGGTTTGAGAAAGTGAGTGAGAGTGAAGTGTGTGCACAATGTGAGAGAAGTATTTATATACTAAAATGAACTGCATGCAAAACGACACAAAAAAAAGAGTTTAGCACAAAAATCAAGTTAGCACGCTTAGAGGGAGAAATGATTATGGCTCATTAATGAATGTCTAATCCCAACAGTATGCACACTGCTCGAGGAGATCTCAAACGTCTGTCCTTTGAATTTCTTCTGGACAGCTGTCTACAAGTTCCAAGGTTAGACGCAATTCACTCCACGTGTTGATGTATCTGATCTTCAGGAATACCAAAGGATTGGTTCCTGGAGATTTCTAACTCAGATATCTTCTTAACTTGGTAGAAGTATCAGAGTCAGAGGCAGAAGCTCATTTGTTTTATGTCAGAGTCTCATTTTACATCTTCAGAGGCACAATTTATTCAGGGCAATTTTGAATGTTCAGATTCTCTAAGATAAAAAGAAATCTATCTTCAGCTAAAGGTTTAGTAAATATATCTGCCCATTGATGATCTGTATCAATGAACTTCAATGTTACTATCCCTTTCTGAACATAGTCTCTGATAAAATGATGTTTTATTTCAATGTGCTTAGCTCTGGAGTGTAAGATGGGATTCTTACTTAAACAAATGGCAGCAGTATTATCACAAAAGATAGGAATGTTACTCTCGAAGATTTCTAGATCTTCTAACTGATTCTTCATCCAGAGCATCTGAGTTGTGCACAGTGATGCTGAGATGTACTCAGCTTCTGCAGTTGATAGAGCGATAGTTGACTGTCTTTTGCTAGCCCAGGATATAAGATTGTTTCCTAGGAGCTGACAATTTCCAGATGTGCTTTTTCGTTCCAATCTATCTCCTGCGTAATCTGCATCACAGTAACCCGAAAGTCTATACTATGATGTTTTCTCATACATCAGGCCCAGGTTAGGAGTTCCTTTCAGATATTTGAAAATTCTCTTAACTGTTGTTAAGTGAGTTTCTCTAGGATCTGATTGAATCTGGCACAAAGACAGACACTAAAGAGAATATCAGGTCGAGTAGCAGTCAGATAGAGAAGGGAACCTATCATACCACGATAGAGCTTCTGACAAACCTTTTTACTGACTTATTCCTTTTCAAGAATGCATGTTGGATGCATGGGAGTCTTTGCAGAGTTGCATTCAGCCATGTCAAATTTCTTCAGAACATCTTTTATGTATTTGCTTTGATGAAAGTACGTGACTTCTGAAGTTTGGTTAATTTGAATTCCTAGAAAGAACTTTAGTTCTTGCATTAAGCTCATTTCAAATTCTGCCTGCATTAACTCAGAGAATTCTTGACAAACAGAGGCGTTAGCAGAACCAAAAATAATATCATCAACATATATCTGACATATCATGAGATCATTGTTAAGGTTCTTACAGAAGAGTGTGGAGTCAACTTTGCCTCTGATAAAATTGTGTTCCAGAAGAAAATTACTTAAACGTTCATACCAAGCTCTGGGAGCTTGTTTAAGTCCATATAAAGATTTTTTAAGTTTAAAGACATGTTCTGGAAAATTTGGATTTTCAAAACCTGGAGGTTGGTTGACATACACTTCTTCTGATATATAACCATTAAGGAATGCGCTCTTGACATCCATTTGATATAATTTAATAGAATGGTTAATAGCAAAAGATACAAGAAGACGAATAGATTCTAACCTTGCGACTGGAGCAAAGGTTTCATTATAGTCAATACCTTCTTGTTGACTGTAACCTTGAGCTACCAGTCGAGCTTTGTTTCTGACGACTTCTCCTTTCTCATTCAGCTTGTTTCTGAATACCCATCTGGTTTCAATAACGTGAGTGCTTCTGGGCTTGGGAACAAGATCCCAGACATCATTCTTTGTGAATTGATCTAACTCTTCTTGCATAGCTAAAACCCAGTCGTTATCTTGAAGTGCTTCATCACAGGACGTAGGCTCGATCAGAGACACTAGTCCCAGAGGCGTTTCTTCAGATGTCCTGAAGGTAGATCTGGTTCTGACAGGTTCGTCTTTGTTGCCCAGAATCAAATCTTCAGATACGTTGATGCAACTTTTAGCTTTCTTTGGGATTACTGGGGAATTAATTTCCTCAGAGTTCTGAGTGGCAGTTGCTTCTGGAGTTTTATCAGATCCTGCAAGAGTGATTTCTAAATCTGCAAAATTTTCAACTAGCTTTGACTTTTCAGGGTCAAGCTTATCGTCAAATCTGACATGAATTGATTCTTGCACAATTTTGGTTTCTGTATTGTATACCTTGTAGCCTTTAGAGCGTTTTGAGTATCCTAACATAATACCTTTCTGTGCTTTGGAATCAAACTTGTTCAGATGTTCTTTAGTGTTTAAAATAAATCAAGAACATCCAAAAGGATGGAAATATGAAATGTTTGGTTTCCTTCCTTTACACAGTTCATAGGGAGTCTTTTCCAGAATAGGTCTTATGGAGATTCTATTCTGAATATAACACGCTGTATTTACAGCTTCGGCCCAAAAGTGCTTAGCCACATTCATTTCATTGATCATGGTTCTGGCCATCTCTTGGAGTGTCCTATTCTTCCTCTCCACAACTCCATTTTGTTGTGGAGTTCTAAGGCAGGAGAAATCATGGGATATTCCATTAGAGTCAAATAATTCCTCAAAATTTTTGTTTTCAAATTCCCCACCATGATCACTTCTGACTCTAATAATTTTAGAGTCAAATTCTTTTTGCACTTTGGAGCAGAAACTAGTGAATACAGACTGTGACTCACTCTTGTGCTTTAGGAATTTCACCCATGTCCAGCGACTGAAATCATCAACAATGACTAGTCCATACTTCTTTCCATTGACTGATGCTGTTTTCACAGGACCAAATAAATCAATGTGAAGAAGTTCCAGAGGCTTAGAGGTGGTAACAATAGTTTTCTTTTTGAAAGAAGTTTTTGAAAATTTTCCTTTCTGACATGCTTCACATAGAGCATCTGAAGAAAACTTCAGTTTAGGTAGGCCTCTGACTAACTCGAGTTTATTTAGCTGAGATAGTTTTCTCATGCTAATGTGGCCCAAGCGTCTATGCCATACCCATTGCTCTTCGTGAACAGACATCAGACATTTCACATTTTGTTCTTTTAAATCAGAAAGATTGATTTTATAAATATTGTTTTTCCTCTTGCCTGTGAATAGGACAGAACCATTGTTTTGATTTATGGCTTTACATGTTTTTTGATTAAAGATCACGTCATAACCGTTATCACTTAATTGACTTATGGATAACAAATTATGCATTAATCCTTCCACGTAAAGGACATCAGATATAGAGGGAAGAGTACCATTACTAATAGTTCCGGAGCCTCTGATCCTTCCTTTCTGATCTCCTCCGAAGCCTACAAATCCAACGTCTTTAAGTTCCAGGCTTTGGAACATAGACTTTCTTCCCGTCATGTGTCGCGAGCATCCAGAGTCCAGGTACCATGACTGGTGTTTGAACTTTGCTGCATAGGATATCTGCAACATAAACAATCTTATCTTTTGGTACCCAGAGTCTCTTGGGTCCTTTCTGATTAGTTTTCCCAGAGTTTCTTATAACTTTGGGTTTTCTAGCATTTTCAAATTTTTGTTCTTGTGTGTGTGTGTAGTGATATGAAAAAGGAGATTTAAGTTGGTCACTAGTAGAAGTTTTATCTTCCGTAGGATCATACCCAATTCCCTTTTTATTGTTTTGACTGACTCCATAAATCATGGATGCCATAACACTCCTTCCTATCCCATTTTTCAGAAATTCTTGAAAGGCTTCTTCGTATTTATAAATTATCGTATTTGAAGTCTGTGGAGCTTGAGATAACGCTTCTTCCAGTTCTAAACGATTTTTATTTGCTGCATCTCTTTGTAATGTTAAAGATCTGATTTCATCTTCTCGTTTTAGAATTGTCATCTCAAGTTTGCCACATTCTTCAAATTTTTCTTCAAGACAGCCTTTTATTGCTTTAAACTTTTGTTTTAGTTTCTGATATGAGCTAAGAGTTTCAGACAAGCATGAATCAAGATCAGATCGAGAGAATTCAAAAATACCTCTTCAGATTCTTCATCTGAACTGTTATTAGATGTGGTAGCCATGAATGCTACATTGGCCTGTTCATCAGAGTCAGATTCCGATGAGTCAGATTCACTATCGTCCCAGGTAGCCATTAGTCCCTTCTTGGTTCTGAGGGAATTTTTCTTGAAGCTCTCTTTTCTGGAGTTGTCTTTGTTTAGCTTGGGGCATTCATTCCTGTAGTGACCTATTTCTTTACATTCATAACAAGTAACATCTTTGTTAGTTTTACCTTTTGAGGTTGATTCTGATCGATCCCCTCTGGGTCTTGGTCTTCTGAAGTTGTTGTTCCTCTTTTTCAAAGTTGTTTAACTCTTCTGGTCAGGAGGGACAATTCTTCTTCCTCATCAGAATCTTCTTGTTCAGAGTCATCTGCATCTTCTGTCTCGGCCTGGAATGCTTTGGTTCTGTCAGATTTGCGTCTTTCAGATCTGGACTTTAATGCTACAAACTTGTTCTTCTTCTGAGGTTCATCTTCCTCTAGTTCTATGTCATGGCTTCTGAGGGAACTGACAAGCTCTTCAAGACTGATATTGTTCAGATCCTTAGACAGCTTCAGAGCAGTGACCATGGGTCTCCACTTCTTTGGCAAGCTTCTGACTATCTTTTTGACGTGGTCTGCAGTTGTGTACCCTTTGTCTAGAACTTTGAGACCTGCAATAAGAGTTTGGAATCTAGAGAACATTACCTCTATGGCTTCGTCATCCTCCATTTTGAAGGCTTCATATTTCTGGATAAGCGCCAGAGCCTTTGTCTCTTTGACCTGAGAGTTTCCTTCATGAGTCATCCTCAGAGAGTCAAGTATGTCTTTGGCTGTTTCTCTGCTGGTGATCTTTTCATACTCGTTGTAAGATATAGCATTGAGAAGTATGGTTCTGGCCTTGTGATGATTTTGAAAACTCGCTTCTGATCATCTGACATCTTACTTCTGCGAACTTCAACTCCATCCTCTGTGACAGGAGGTTTGTATCCATCTGTGACAATGTCCCAGAGATCAACATCATAGCCTAGAAAGAAGCTCTCAATCCTATCTTTCCAGTAGTCAAATTTTTCTCCATCAAAGACAGGAGGCTTAGCATTGTAACTGTCTCTTTCATTTGTGTGGGCCATGGTTTTTCTCATTCTGGATCTCTCTACACTGTTAAGTGTTTGATTAGAAAATCAATAACAGAGCCGAAGCTCTGATACCAATTGAAGGTGAGAAAAACAAGAAAGGGGGGTTTGAATTGTTTTGGAAAATAAGCGCTTTTTCAGACAAAGACCACACAAGGAATTTATACTGGTTCGCTTATAACACAAAGCTACTCCAGTCCACCCGGCCAAGGTGATTTCGCCTTCAATAAGGACTTAATCCACTAATCTTGAAAGATTATTACAACCAACGTCTAAGAGAAAGATCTCTTAGTCCTCTCAAGTATACAGACTGCGCAGAGTCACTTGAGGAAATAAAGTAATAGATAAAGAGGACTTTGTAATCTAGAGTGCTTCTAGGATAAAGCAAATATTACAGCAGTAAGAACAAAAGAATGTTTCACGTTCTAAGCAAACACTTCGTGAAAGATTGAGAGAGAGAGAGGAAAAGGTTTATGTGCGTTCAGGTGTCTCTCAATGCTGTTTGCTGTCCTTTATATAGAGGTGAAAGGACCGTTGAAATTGATGGCAGATAATTTTGTCTTGATTATGAATCAATGCCATAACTTCTATTGTTTCTTGCCAAACAACTTTGTCTCCCTGAATAACTTCTTTCCAATAATAGTTCCTTTCCATTTAAATTCGAAGTTGACGTTATTCTTTCTGAATTAGGAAATCCATTATCAGAGTCTGCGTAACTCTGTTAATCTGAGATCTTGCTATGTGGTTTCAGAGCTTCTGATGATTTTGATCGCTTAGAGTTCTGATGGTGACTTCAGATACTGTTGTGAGCTTCTGGAATTTGATATACCGTTGTTGAGAGTCAGATCTTCTAGAGCGTACTTCTTCTTCAGATGCTTTTGATATTCTGATCTGCTGTAAGCTCAGAGTCAGAACTTCTAGAGCGCATTTCTACTTCAGATGCTTCTGATCTTCTGATAATTTGTATCTGATTTGATTCTGAATCTGATGACGTAGTCAGATTCCTTTTAGAGTCCTGCACACTTAGAAACTTTTCGTTAGAGTGCCATTTTTGGTTTCATCCTTTGTTATCATCAAAATCCTGGAATCTGTTGTAGAACAATTTTTGTTCTTACAGATGAAACCTCCGACTCTCTCTGTCTCTTTCTCACTCGGTCTTCAAGTAGCTCAATAAGTGCATCTTTTTCCTTAGATTCAAGCTGCAACTCCTCATGCTTTTGGCTCAAAGCATGGAAACTCTCTTCCCACATATCCTTCTATTGTTTCATCTTGGAGAGCGCGTCTTCCAACTTCTCTACATCTTTGTTAGGGAGAGTTAATGGCTCAACCACAACCATAGACATAGGTCTCTCACAAGGATAAGGCATCTTCAACTCCAAAGCTCTCTTCTTGACCCAAGAGTGTAAGCTTCTAAAGCTACACAATTGCACGGACCAAGCTCGAATCTTCCTTTCCTTCGCATATTATGCCAAGCATGCACAATCATCTGCTTCAAATGTTGGGGATCTTTACCCTCTTGATAGAAAAGACCTTCTAACAAAGTGTTATTAGGTTTGTCTCTCAAGGGGAACTCAAGTAAACGATGAGCCAAAGCAGGATTGTAATTAATTCCTCCTTGTGTATGAATGAGAGGCACATTAGAGAATTCACCACAACAGTCGATAATCTCCAAACTGCTTAATGAAGGATCATAAGTCTCTCAGACCACCGTAGACATTGTTTGTTCTCCACAAAAGCAGGTGTCTGAGGCAAGTGCGAAATAAACCACTTGTACAAAAGAGGAATGCAACAGTAAATCGTTCCACCACCTTTAGAATTCCTTAGATGCAACGAGAAGTATATATCACCCAACAAAGTAGGCACAGGATTCCAAATCAAGAAAATTCTAATGGCGTTAACATCAACAAAACCGTCAATGTTAGGGAACAAAGTTAATCCATAGATGAGCAACACAAAGATAGCTTCAAAAGCGTCCACACTACCGACTTGAGCAAAGGCAGTAGCTTCCTTGATGAGGAAATCAAAAGGAAACCCAAACAATCCTCCTTTCTTCACCAAATGAGCCTCTATCTCAGACTTCTTCAAGTGAAGATCTTCGGCAATAAGATGAGATATGGGAATCTCTTCCAATCCACTAAATGGAACTTTGTTAGAAACAGGTATTCCCAAAAGATGGGCATACTATTAGGGACCAATTAGTACTACTTTTTATATCATTTTATTGGTCCCTTTTACCAAACTTTGATGTAATCACACACTTTATTCTTATTAATTTGTATAAATGCAATTAGATTTAATTTATTTTGTTTTGAATAGTTATTTCACAGATTTGTTAGTTTTGTAGAACTTTTAAATGAAAGAGTTGTTGGAATGCAACACCACATCTTGGATGAAGCTTGCAAAACAAGGAAGCTGGATAAGCATCAGTTCGCGCCGCGAAGGCTGCGAATCCAGCAAGCTGATTAAGGGCCAAAAGTGTTGTCTTTCAGAAAAAACTGTTTTGCCATTTGGTGTTTGCCTTGGAATAGCTTTTTTTGCTTTGGATGAGAATGATCAATTAGGGAAATGTCACCCTTTTTGTAAATAAAAAATACATATTCTAGGGGATTCAATTTCTTTATCATTCACACATTAACATTGAGAGACTTTTGTAAGAGAGAAAACAGAGTTTTTCTTCTTTAACATTCTGTTTTGTAACAATGACGATGAGGAGCTAAACTCTGTTTTGTCAAGATTGGAGGTAGTAGTTATTCTCATATGTTTATGTATTCCAATTGATTTATATATATGATAAAGATTGTGATGTATTGAATACTGTTTTTGCCCTAAGTTGAAAACCAGATTTGAGTAGTTGTCGAGAGAGATTATTTGAGTCTTGACATAAAACAGATTTTCAAGTAGGGAATAGTTGTAGAGATAGATTTATTCATTACTCTTCTTGGGTGTTAAGCATTAAAGATTTCTATATTGATAGTTAGTGGAGAGATCGTCTAAGGATCAATATAGTGATTATCAATATCATTTAGACATAAATGACTTTGAGAGGATACTTGAACATCATCAATAATCTTGAATCTATTATTTATCATAAGAAATCATAAGCATTTGAAATAGTGAACTCCAATCTTGCCAAGCTTTTACATTAGATTAAACCATTTTACTGTTTTTAGTGACATTTACTCACAAGATAACTTTCCAACCAAAACAACCTTGTTACTTTCTTTCTAACTTACAACATTGGGATTATAGAACGGCGGTAATATCAACCAATCTCTGTGGATACGATATAAAAATATTTGCCGAAATTATACTTTTCAACAAATTGGCGTCATTGCCGGGGATTGGTGTTCGATATTACAAGCATTGCAATAATTCATTGTTTTAAGTTTTGTTACTTTTATTGCTATCCCTCTTTTGTTTCACTTGGTTTGTTAGTTTTGTAGATTCTAGTGCTGCGAGGAAAAGCAACCGAGGAGCAACTTCAATTCGATCCTGAAATTGAAAGAACACTTCGGAAACTCAATAGCAAAACACGAAGAAGAAGGAAACTAGCCGAAGAGAGGAACCGGAGAGAAGAAGCATCTACTTCCGCACTTGTTCAAATCGAAGAAGTGGTTTGTAGAGGCTTGTGAAGGAAACATGGCGGATGACAATCGTACCGAAATGTCCGCTAATAGGCCAAGAAGAATGCTCAATTTTCCCGTGGAGGACGAAATACTGAGATGAAACCGGAATCCTCCAACTTCTGTATGCAAATCCATTCACCGGAATGGATCATGAAGATCCGTACAACCCATCTCATCAAATTTTATGAGATTGCGGTTTCTATGGGAATTGATGAAACGGGTGAAGAGGCACTATTCAAAAGGATGTTCCCCACTCCTTAGTGGAAAGGCGAAAGAATGGTACCTTGATCAAGCACCGGAGTGATGACGGATTGAATTTACTAGAAGAAAAGTTCTTAGAAAGAGACTTCCCTCAATCCGATTCATGGAAGCCAAAACGCTATTGCAGTATTCACTCAAGGAGGCAACGAGTCTCTAAATGAAGCTTGGGAAAGATTAAAATCATGTTGAGAAAATGCAAGGGTCATGGTTTTGATGAGCTCACTCAAATCCATATTTTTCTAAATGGGCTCCAATCACTCATAGAACAATTTTGGATGCTACCGCGGGTGGTTCTCTTATGTCAAAGAATGCTGAAGAAGCTAAAGTCATTATTGATCGGATGCCTCAATGATCGTCAAAGTCAACATGACCGTAGTCCTTCACAACAGAAACGGGAGTTCTTGAGTTAAAAACAATGATGCCATCCTTGCTCAAAACAAGTT